>NC_091622.1:0-606281 GCF_027580195.1 Bos mutus | reverse complement strand
CACAGTTACCTAATTATTCACATGCTGCCTGTAGGTGATGCTTGGAAAAAAATGAATAGCCTGGGATTTGGCCTCTCTGATGTCTGGCCCTGTCTCCAGACCCTCCCACCTCCAAGTCACACACCACCTCTATTTGTTAGCTTTGGGTCAGAGCATGACTCACCAGTCTTTGGAGTCATATTGTTGCTGAAGGAAATGGCAGAGTGGTTAGAAAAATCTGTCAAAGTTTCCATGACTTCACTGAAAGGTTTTAGTGAATCTGATCCTCTAAGGGCATTGACACTGGTAAACAGAGTGAGCTGATGGGGGTTTTCAGATACTGACACTGTTCCTTTATTAGCAGGCCTTCCTTGGCTAAGTTTCCAATCCGTTGTCAAAATTTCACTCTTTTACCCTCTAGTCATTACAGTAGATACCATCTGTTAATTTATTATCAACCACTAATGAGTATCAGAGCTGAGTTGAAAACTTGGACTTATTTCTCTATTAGAGACTAGCAACTAATGGTGGTTGTTCCTTAACAACTTTCATAATCGGTTAAAAAACAAGGGACAACTAACAAGATATTAGGCAAAAACTCATCTTTTAAGTTTTTTAAACTTTAAAGAACACAACCTTGATTGTTGCATTCAAACTGTGGTGCTGGAGAAGACTCTTGAGAGTCCCTTGGACTGCAAGGAAATCAAATCAGTCAATCCTAAAGGAAATCAACCCTGAATGTTCATTGGAAGGACTGATGCTGAAGTTGAAGTTTCAACGCTTTGGCCACCGGATGCAAAGAGCTGACTCATTGGAAAAGACTCTGATGCTGGGAAAGATTGAGGGCAGGAGGAGAAGGGGACGACAGAGGATGAGATGGCTGGATGGCATCACCGACTCAATGGACATGAGTTTGAGCAAACTCAGGGAGATAGTGAAGGACAGGGAAGCCTGCTGTGCTGCAGTTCATGGGATCACAAAGAGTCAGAAAAGACTTAGCGACTGAACAACAACAACAATCTTGACTATTTTACTATGAGTTCTTAGGTAATTTCTTTTTAATATAAAGGATAATTTTTAAATGTTTCTGAGCAGAGGGAAAATACTTCAGAATTTATATCAATCCAATAAAATTTCAAAGTATTCAACTAATGATTATAATATAATAATTGTAATGGTAACATTTAAAGAGTACCTCATATAGATAGCTGGGAACCCACATGCATTATCTCCTGAGTGAAAATTGCAGCACTCTCAGATTTTATAATAAATCTTGTATGTATGTGTGATTGTTTTCATAACAGTATGATATATCATGTATCTTTAAGTGTACAAGAGCCACTTACATATTTTTCCATATATAAAAATATGTTTACATTTTGGAAATAATTGTGAAGTGAACATTCATGTAATTACTATCCATGGGACTTCCTTGGTGGTCCATTGCCTAAGATTCTGTACTCCCAACGCAGGGGGCTTGGGTTCAATCTCTGGTCAGGGACTAGATTCCACATGCCACAACTCAGAGTTTGTGTGCTGTAACTAAAAGAATCTGCATGTCACAACGAAGATCCCATGAGCCGCAACTAAGACCCGGCGAAGCCAAGTAAATAGGTATATAGAAAACTTACTATACAGAACGAAAGAGAACACTGCCACTGCCATGTTGCTGAAAATGGCATTATTCATTCTTTTTTATGGCTGAGTAATACTCCACTGTGTATCTACCACATCTTCTTTATCAATTTATCTGTTGATGGACATTTAGGTTGCTTCCATGTCTTGGCTATTGTAATTCTCCTTTGCTTTTTAAAAACCAAAATGTATGAATCTATACATACGTTTCCCCATATTTGTCCATTTTTGAACTTTATAGTGATATATGATGAGTTTTCTTTATCTTCTCTGTTCTCAACATCATGTTTGGGAGATAGATCCATATTATGGATGTAGTTGAAGTTTATTTATTTATTGTAAGTTCCACAGTTTACTACCCATATGACTGTTGACGAACTTTGAGTTTCTTCTAGTATGGGTTCTTGAAAACTAATGCTATGAACTGTTAGCAGCTTTGAGCAGGCACCTGGGGAAAGAAATGTATTTGTCTAGAGCAGTGGTTTTCAAATTTTAGCATCAGAACCTCTTAGCTTATTTAAATGTAAATTGATGGGCCCTTTTCCTAAAAATTCTGATTCAGTTGATCTGGAATAGGGCCTGACCTGATAATTTGCATTTCTAACAAGTTCCCAGGTCATGTTGATGCTGTGGATCTGGAGGTCATACTAGATGTGATCTAGGTTGTATAAATAACAAAGACTAGAATTGCTCAGTCAGAGCATAGAAGTATATTCAATCTTATAAAATTATCCCAAACAGGAACAAGATACCTTGTTCTAGGATTCAGTTCAGTTCAGTTGGTCAGTCATGTCCGACTGCGACCCCATGAATTGCAACATGTCAGGCCTCCCTGTCCATCACCAACTCCCAGAGTTCACTCACACTCATGTCCATCGAGTTGGTGATGCCATCCAGGCATCTCATCCTCTGTCTTCTCCTTCTCCTCCTGCCCCCAATCCCTCCCAGCATCAGGGTCTTTTCCAATGAGTCAACTCTTCGCATGAGGTGGCCAAAGTACTGGAGTTTCAGCTTCAGCATCAGTCCTTCCAAAGAACACCCAAGGCTGATCTCCTTTAGAATGGACTGGTTGGATCTCCTTGCAGTCCATGGGACTCTCAAGAGTCTTCTCCAACACCACAGTTCAAAAGCATCAATTCTTCGGCGCTCAGCTTTCTTCACAGTCCAAGTCTCACATCCATACATGACTACTGGAAAAACTATAGCCTTGACTAGACGGACCTTTGTTGACAAAGTAATGTCTCTGCTTTTCAATATGCTATCTAGGTTGGTCATAACTTTCCTTCCAAGGAGTAAGCGTCATTTAATTTCATGGCTGCAGTCACCATTTGCAGTGATTTTGGAGCCCCAAAAAATAAAGTCTGACACTGTTTCCACTGTTTCCCCATCTATTTCCTATGAAGTGCTGGGACCAGATGCCATGATCTTAGTTTTCTGAATGTTGAGCTTTAAGCAAACTTTTTCACTCTCCTCTTTCACTTTCATCATGAGGCTTTTTAGTTCCTCTTCACTTTCTGCCATAAGGATGATGTCATCTGCATATCTGAGGTTATTGATATTTCTTCCAGCAATCTTCATTCCAGGTTGTGCTTCTTCCAGCCCAGCGTTTCTCATGATGTACTCTGCATATAAGTTAAATAACTCGGGTGACAATATACAGCCTTGACGTATTCCTTTTCCTATTTGGAACCAGTCTGTTGTTCCATGTCCAGATCTAACTGTTGCTTCCTGACCTGCATACAGATTTCTCAAGAGGCAGGTCAGGTGGTCTGGTACTCCCATCTCTTGAAGAATTTTCCACAGTTTGTTGTGATCCACACAGTCAAAGGCTTTGGCATAGTCAATAAAGCAGAAATTGATGTTTTCTGGAACTCTCTTGCTTTTTCCATGATCCAGCAGATGTTGGCAATTTGATCTCTGGTTCCCATGCCTTTTCTAAAACCAGCTTGAACATCTGGAAGTTGTTCTAGGATTAGAAGAATCAATATTGTGAAAATGACTATACTACCTAAGGCAATCTACAGATTCGATGCAATACCTTTCAAATCACCAATACCATTTTTCACAGAACTAAAACAAAAATTTTAAAATTTGTATGGAAACATAACAGACCCTGTATAGCCAAAGCAATCCTGAGAAAGAAAAATGGAGCTGGAGGAATTAGATTCCCTGAATTTAGCCTATATTACAAAGCTACAGTCATCAAAACAGTATGGTACTGCCATAAAAAAACAGAACAGGACAGAAAGCCCAGAAATAAACTCCCACACCTATGGCCAATTGATTTACAACAGAGGAGGCAAGAAAATACAATGTAAAAAAAGACAGTCTTTTCAATAAGTAGTGCTGGGAAAACTGGACAGCTACATGTAAACAAATGAAATTAGAGCACTCTCTAACATCATATAAAAATAAACTTAAAATCTATCAAAGACCTAAGTGTAAGACTGGACACTACAAAATTCTTAGACGAAAGCATAGGCAGAACACTCTTTGACATTAATCATAGTAATATATTTTTAATTCACCTCCTAGAGTAATAAAGATTAAAACAAAAATAAACAAATGGGACCTAATTAAACTCAAAAGCTTTTCCATAGCAAAGGAAACCATAAACAAAATGAAAAGACAACCCAAAATACATGGGATAATATTTGCAAATGCAGTGAATGACAAGGGATTATCTCCAAAATATACATGCAGGTCTGTCAAAAAAGCAAACAAAAAACCACCAATCCAACCAAAAAAGTGAGCTGAAGATCTAAATGGGCATCCCCAAAGAAGACACACAGACTGCCAAAAAGCACATGAAAAGATACTTGTATCACTAATTATCAGAGAAATGCACATCAGAACTACAGTGGCTTATCACCTCATAACAATCAGAATGCTGCTGCTAAGTCACTTCAGTCATGTCCGACTCTGTGTGACCCCATGGACGGCAGCCCACCAGGCTCCCCTGTCCCTGGGATTCTCCAGGCAAGAACACTGGAGTGGGTTGCCATTTCCTGCTCCAACAATCAGAATGGCCATGATCAAAATGTCTGTAAATGATGAATGCTGGAGAGGTGTGGCGAAAAGGGGAACCCTCCCACACTCTCCATGGGAATGTAAATTGGTACAATCACTATGGAGAACAATATGGGGGTTCATTAAAGAACTAAAAATAGATCTACCACATCAATCACCCCAGGCATATATTGGGACAAAACCATAATCCAATCCACCCCAACGTTCACTGCAGCACTGTTTACAACAGCCAAGACATGGAAGCAACCTAAGTGTCCACTGATAAATAAAGACGATGTGGTACACACATAAATGGAATATTACTTAGCTATAAACAAAATGACATAATGCCATTTGCAGTAATATGGATGCATCTAGAGATTATCATACTATGTGAAGTAAGCCAGAGACAAATATCGTATGATATTGCTTATATATAGAATCTAAGAAAAAGTACAGATGAACTTATTTATGAAGCAGAAATAGTCACAGATATAGAAAACAAATTTATGGTTACCAGTGAAGAAAATATTAAGAAATCTTTCTCTATTCAAGATTATGTTATCTTCTGAATCTTTACTGTTTCACCTAAAATTATTCATAAGTTGTACACATTTTTTCCTTCTTCTCTTTTCATATAGAAAACTAATTATCCAGGCAACTTTTACTGAAAAATCTGTCTTTTCCTTATAGGTCTATAATACCTATAAGGTCATATGATGAGTCTATATATGTATGGATTCATTCTTGGAATCTCCAACTTGTCAATAGGTCTATTTATTTATCCTTTTACCATTAAAACATATAACCCTTTCCTGTGGTTCAGAGATTGGCAAATGTTATTCTGTAAAGGTCTAGAGAGTATTCAATTTAGACTTTATAGCCCACATACAATCTCTGTGTCTTTTTTCTTTAACATTTCTTTGAAAACTCAAAAACCAGTTTTAGTTCAAAGACTGCACTAAGTACTAAAACAGGCTGTGGTACAGATTTGGTCTCTAGCCATAATTGCTTAATTTTGCTAAAGGTTTACTTTAAATTTTTATAGCTGTGTAAGTTAGCCATTGCTATTTTAAAATCATATAAATAAATGGGCTAAAATAATGAGTGTTTTTTCCATGAACCTCGGAGTGAGAAGGGAGGCTCTCTGTGGGTCAGGTAGGCAGGTTCTGCTGATTTGAGTTGGTCCCTGCCACATATTTGGAGAACCAATGGCACCCCACTCCAGTACTCTTGCCTGGAAAATCCTATGGACAGAGGAGCCTGATGGGCTGTTGTCTATGGGGTCGCACAGAGTCGGACAGGACTGAAGCGACTTAGCAGCAGCAGCAGCAGCAGCTGCTGCCACATATTTAGGTGTTGGATGATATTAAGTTGCTTGAAGGACTTCAGCTGACACAGGTCAGCCGGGGCTTGTTCACACGGCAGCAGCATGTCTCTGAGCAGGGGTGGGAGCCTGGAAAACTTCCTGAGGCCTGGGCTCAGAACTGGCACTCTGCGCTGGCACTGCACTCTACTGAACAGTTAGGAATTCAGGCCAGAGGGAAGGGGCGAGAACACAGACTCTACTCCTTGACGAGAGAATCTGCAAAGTCAGCTTGACAACAGTGGCAGTATGTAGTAGATTCTAATTTATCTACCTAAGTATCTGGCAGAGAAAATTCTATTTTGTTCATTATGCTCACTAAGTCATTTGAGTTGAGTTTTAAAGTATGAGTTTGTCATGCAGAAAAGAGGAGGAAAATCATTTGAGTAGATGGAAAAAGGATCCCCAAGGCATGCAACTACAAAAGGACATCTCATTTGCAAGGAGGAGAGGCAGCACTGTAGGCTGAGTGAAGAGTTCAAGGACCATAGGGTCCAAAGGCGAATTTAGAAAGGTACTTTGGGGCTGATTTTTTAAAAGTTTACTCTTACAAGAAATGAGTATTCATAAGTTATTATTCTTAATGGCTGAATCACAAGACATAATCAGATTTATGTTTTAGAAAACTTTCCAGAGGGACACAAAAGAGTAGACAAATTGATTACTTGAATTTCGTAGGAATAGACCAGGTGAGAAATAATGGAAACATGAGCTAAAACAATAGTAGAAATGAGAGTAGAGAGACATATGGAGATATTTGGAAGATACAATGAATGAGAAACAGAGAATTGTCAGATATGGAAGGCAGACAGAAGATAGAACCCATAATACATATTAAGGATTCACAGTTAGGTGTTGTTTGTAGTAAAGCTCTTGACCAAAGTAAAGGACATAGGCAGAGAAAACTTTGAGAGGAAAAGGGTAAGTTTATTTTTTAATGCACTGAGGTTGAGTGCACTGGCATTTGTGTGGGTATAAGGAAGTTGATGAGATTGTCTGCTGCTGAAAGAATGTATGGATTAGGGTCACTGGAATCGAACCACAATCTTAATGAGACTGGAGAAATTTACCAAGTATTGGTTCTTGGGAACAGAAGCATTGTCCCATCATGGTGGTATATTTAAATTTATCGTTTTGCTATACAAATCTTATTCTTCTAGAGTTTTCTTTGCAAACTGGAATGCTGCATGAAGATCTTACAGAGTTAAGGGAATATTTTTCAAATTTTAATGTGCCTATGTATAACTAGATAGCATATTCTAAAGCAGAGACATTACTTTGCCAACAAAGGTTCGTCTAGTCAAGGCTATGGTTTTCCCTGTGGTCATGTATGGATGTGAGAGTTGCACTGTGAAGAAGGCTGAGCGCCAAAGAATTGATGCTTTTGAACTGTGGTGTTGGAGAAGACTCTTGAGAGTCCCTTGGACTGCAAGGAGATCCAACCAGTCCATTCTGAAGGAGATCAGCCCTGGGATGTCTTTGGAAGGAATGACGCTAAAGCTGAAACTCCAGTACTTTGGCCACCTCATGCAAAGAGCTGGCTCATTGGAAAATACTCTGATGCTGGGAGGGATTGGGGGCAGGAGGAGAAGGGGACGACAGAGGATGAGATGACTGGATGGCATCACTGACTTGATGGACGTGAGTCTGAGTGAACTCCGGGAGTTGGTAATGGACAGGGAGGCCTGGCATGCTGCAATTCATGGGGTCGCAAAGAGTCAGACACGACTGAGCAACTGATCTGATCTGATGTATAACTTGGAGATTATACATCTGAAACTATATGTACTATATCAATGAAACTATAAGCCATGCCGTGTAGGGCCACCCAAGATGGACGAGTCATGAGGAGAGCTCTGACAAACTGGACAAGGAAATGGCAAACCACTTCAGTATCCTTGCCTTGAGAACCCATGAATAATATGAAAAGGCAAAAAGATAGGACACTGAAAGATGAACTCCCCAGGTCTGTATGTGCCCAATATGCTGCTGGAGGTCAGAGGAGAACTAATTCCCAAAAGACTGAAGAGATGGAACCAAAGCAAAAACGACACCCAGTTGTGGACATGACTGGTGATGGAAGTAAAGTCTGATGCTGTAAAGAGCAATATTGCATAGGAACCTGGAATTTTAGGTCCATGAATCAAGGCAAATTGGAAGTGATCAAACAGGAGATGGAAAGAGTGAACATTTTAGGAATCAGCGAACTAAAATGGACTGGAATGGGTGAATTTAACTCAGATAATGATTATATCTACTACTGTGGCAAGAATCCCTTAGAAGAAATGGAGTTGCCATCATAGTCAACAAAACAGTCCAAAATGCAGTACTTGGATGCAATCTCAAAAACAACAATGATCTCCATTCATTTCTGAGGCAAACTATTCAATATCACAGTAATCCAAGTTTATGCTCCAACAAGTAGTGCTGAAGAAGCTGAAGTTGAACGGCTTTGTGAAGACCTACAAGACCGTCTAGAACTAACACCTAAAAAAAATGTCCTTTTCATTATAGGGGACTGGAACGCAAAAGTAGGAAGTCAAGAAATATCTGGAGTAACAGGAAAATTTGGCCTTGGAATACAGAATGAAACAGGGCAAAGGCTAATAGAGTTTTGCCAAGAGAAGGCACTGGTCATAGCAAACACCCTCTTCCAACAACACAAGAGAAGACTCTACACATGGACATCACCAGATGGTCAATACCAAAATTAGATTGTTTATTTCTCTGCACCCAAAGATGGAGCTCTATACGGTCAACCAAAAGACCTGGAGCTGACTGTGGCTCAGGTCATGAACTGCTTATTGCCAGATTAAGGCTTAAACTGAAGAAAGTCGGGGAAAACCACTAGACCATTAACAATGATGTAAAGCAAATCCCTCACGATTACACAGTGGAGGTGACAAATAGATTCAAAGGATTAGATCTGATAGACAGAGTGCCTGAATAACTACGGACAGAAGTTCATGACATTGTACAGGAGACAGGGATCAAGATCATCCCCAACAAAAAGAAATGCAAAAAGGTAAAATGGTTATCTGAGGAGGCCTTACAAATAGCTGTGAAAAGAAGAAAAGCGAAAAGCAAAGAAGAAAAGGAAAGATATTTGCATTTCATTGCAGAATTACAAAGAATAGCAAAGAGAGATAAGACAGCTTTCCTCAGTGATCTCTTCAATAAAATTTGAGATACCACGGGAACATTTCATGTGAAGATGGGCACAATAAAGGACAGAAATGGTATGGACCTAACACAAGCAGATGATATTAAGAAGAGGTGGCAAGAATACACAAAAGAACTGTACAAAAAAGATCTTCATGACCCAAATAATCACGATGGTGTGATCACTCACCTAGAGCCAGACATCCTGGAATGGGAAGTCAAGTGGGCCTTAGGAAGCATCACTACAAACAAAGCTAGTGGAGGTGATGAAATTCCAGTTGAGATATTTCAGATCCTAAAATATGATGCTGTAAAAGTGCTACACTCAATATGCCAGCAAATTTTACAAACTCAGCAGTGGCCACAGGAGTGGATAAGATCAGTTTTCATTCTAATCCCAAAGAAAGGCAATGCCAAAGAATGCTCACACTACCTCACAATTGCACTCATCTCAGTTCAGTTGAGATGAACTGAGATGTCCTCAGCCGTGTCCGAGTCTTTGAGACCCCATGAATTTCAGCATTCCAGGCCTCTCTGTCCATTGCCAACTCCCAGATTTCACTCAAACTCATGTCCATCGAGTCAGTGATGCCATCCAGCCATCTCATCCTCTGTCGTCCCCTTCTCCTCCTGCCCCCAATCCCTCCCAGAATCAGGGTCTTTTCCAACGAGTCAACTCTTCACATGAGGTGGCCAAAGTACTGGAGTTTCAGTTTTAGCATTTCCAAAGTCCTTCCAAAGTCTTTTCCAATGAGTCAACTCTTCACATGAGGTGGCCAAAGTACTGGAGTTTCAGCTTTAGCATTTCCAAAAAGTCCTTCCAAAGAACACCCAGGACTGATCTCCTTTAGAAAGGATTGGTTGGATCTCCTTGCAGTCCAAGGGACTCTCAAGAGTCTTCTCCAACACCACAGTTCAAAAGCATCAATTCTTCAGCACTCAGCTTTCTTCACTGTCCAACTCTCACATCCATACATGACCCTGGAAAAACCATAGCCTTGACTAGATGAACCTTTGTTGGCAAAGTAATGTCTGTGCTTTTGAATATGCTATCTAGGTTGGTCATAACTTTCCTTCAAAGGAGTAAGCGTCTTTAAATTTCATGGCTGCAGTCACCATCTGCAGTGATTTTGGAGCCCCCCAAAATAAAGTCTGACAGTGTTTCCACTCTTTCCCCATCTATTTCCCATGAAGTGATAGGACTAGGTGCCATGATCTTCGTTTTCTGAATGTTGAATTTTAAGCCAACTTTTTTACTCTCCTCTTTCACCTTCATCAAGAGGCTTTTGAGTTCCTCTTCACTTTCTGCCATAAGGGCGGTGTCATCTGCATATCTGAGGTTATTGATATTTCTCCCGGCAATCTTGATTCCAGCTTGTGCTTCTTCCACCCCAGCGTTTCTCATGATGTACTCTGCATATAAGTTAAATAAGCAGAGTGACAATATACAGCCTTGACGTACTCCTTTTCCTATTTTCCAGTCTGTTGTTCCATGTCCAGTTCTAACTGTTGCTTCCTGACCTATATACACATTTCTCAAGAGGCAGGTCAGGTGGTCTGAATTTCCCACAGTTTGTTGTGATCCACATAGTCAAAGGCTTTGGTATGATCAATAAAGCAGAAATAGATGTTTTTCTGGAACTCTCTTGCTTTTTCCATGATCCAGTGGATGTTGGCAATTTGATCTCTGGTTCCTCTACCTTTTCTAAAACCAGCTTGAACATCTGGAAGTTCACAGTTCATGTATTGCTGAAGCCTGGCTTGGAGAATTTTGAGCATTACTTTACTAGCGTGTGAGATGAGTGCAATTGTGCGGTAGTTTGAGCATTCTTTGGCATTGCCTTTCTTTGGGATTGGAATGAAAACTGACCTTTTCCAGTCCTGTGGCCACTGCTGAGTTTTCCAAATTTGCTGGCATATTGAGTGCAGCACTTTCACAGCATCCTCTTTCAGGATTTGGAATAGCTCAACTGGAATTCTATCACCTCCACTAGCTTTGTTCGTAGTGATGCTTTCTGAGGCCCACTTGACTTCACATTCCAGGATGTCTGGCTCTAGGTGAATGATCACACCATCATGGTTTAATGGGTCGTGAAGCTCTTTATTGTACAGTTCTCCTGTGTATTCTTGCCACCTCTTCTTAATATCTTCTGCTTCTGTTAGGTCCATACCATTTCTGTCCTTTATCGAGCCCATCTTTGCATGAAATGTTCCCTTGGTATCTCTAATTTTCTTGAAGAGATCTCTAGTCTTTCCCATTCTGTTGTTTTCCTCTATTTCTTTGCATTGATCATTGAGGAAGGCTTTCTTATCTCTTCTTGCTATTCTTTGGAACTCTGCATTCAGATGCTTTTTTCTTTCCTTTTCTCCTTTGCTTTTCAGTTCTCTTCCTTTCACAGCCATTTGTAAGGCAACCTTAGACAGCCATTTTGCTTTTGTGCATTTCTTTTCCATGGGGATGGTCTTGATCCCTGTCTCCTGTACAATGTCACGAACCTCCGACCATAGTTCATCAGGCATTCTTTCTATCAGAGCTAGTCCCTTAAATCTATTTCTCACTTCCACCATATAATCATAAGGGATTTGATTTAGGTCATACTTGAATGGTCTAGTGGTTTTCCCTACTTTCTTCAATTTAAGTCTGAATATGCCAGTAAAGAGTTCATGATCTGAGTCACAGTCAGCTTCCAGTCTTGTTTTTGCTGACTGTATAGAGCTTCTCCATCTTTGGCTGCAAAGAATGTAATCAATCTGATTTTGGTGTTGACCACCTGGTGATGTCCATGTGTAGAGTCTCCTCTTGTGTTGTTGGAAGAGGGTGTTTGCTATGATCAGTGCATTCTCTTGGCAAAACTCTATTAGTCTTTGCCCTGCTTCATTCCGTACTCCAAGGCCAAATTTTCCCATTACTCCAGGTGTTTCTTGACTTCCTACTTTTGCATTCCAGTCCCCTATAATGAAAAGGACATCTTTTGGGGTATTAGTTCTAAAAGGTCCTGTAGGTCTTCATAGGACCATTCAACTTCAGCTTCTTCAGCATTACTGGTTGGGGCATAGACTTGGATTACCATGATATTGAATGGTTTGCCTTGAAAACGAACAGAGATCATTCTGTCATTTTTGAGATTGCATCCAAGTACTGCATTTCAGACTCTTTTGTTGACCATGATGGCTATTCCATTTCTTCTAAGGGATTCCTGCCCGCAGTAGTAGATATAATGGTCATCTGAGTTAATTCACACATTCCAGTCCATTTTAGTTCACTGATTCCTAGAATGTCAACTCCTGTTTGACCAGTTCCAATTTGCCTTGATTCATGGACCTAACATTCCATGTTCCTATGCAATATTGCTCTTTACAGCATCAGACCTTGCTTCTATCACCAGTCACATCCACAGCTGGGTGTTCTTTTTGCTTTGGCTCCATCCCTTCATTCTTTCTGGAGTTATTTCTCCACTGATCTCCAGTAGCATACTGGGCACCTATCAACCCGGGGAGTTCCTCTTTCAGTATCCTATCATCTTGCCTTTTCATACTGTTCATGGGGTTCTGAAGGCAAGAATACTGAAGTGGTTTGCCATTCCCTTCTCCAGTGGACCACATTCTGTCAGGTGTCTCCACCATGACCTGCCCGTCTGGGGTGGCCTCACCCGGCATGGCTTAGTTTCGTTGAGTTAGACAAGGCTGTGGTATGTGTGATCAGATTGGCTAGTTTTCTGTGATTATGCTTTCAGTGTGTCTGCCCTCTGATGCCCTCTCACAACACCAACTGTCTTACTTGGGTTTCTCTTACCTTGGACGTGGGGTATCTCTTCATGGCTGCTCCAGCAAAGCGTAGCCGCTGCTCCTTACCTTGGATGAGGGGTATTTCCTCACGGCCGCCCTTCCTGATCTTGAACGTGGAGTAGCTCCTCTCGTCCCTCCTGCTCCCGTGCAGCCACAGCTCCTTGGATATGGGGTAGCTCCTCCCGGCCGCTGCCCCTGACCTCGGGTGTGGGGTAGATCCTCTAGACCACTCCTGTGCTGTTGCAGCCTGGCACTCTCCGTCGCCACCCCTGACCTTGGGCGAGAGGTGGCTCCTCTTGGCCACGCTTCTGCATGGTCTGTCACAGCCGGTGCTCATCTCACATGCTAGTAAATTAACGCTCAAAATTCTCCAAGCCAGGCTTCAACAGTATGTGAACTGTGAACTTCCAGATGTTCAAGCTGGATTTAGAAAAGGCAGAGGAACCAGAGTCAAATTGCCAACATCTGCTGGATCATTGAAAAAGCAAGAGTTCCAGAAAAACAACTATTTCTGCTTTATTGACTATGTCAAAGCCTTTGACTGTGTGGATCACAACAAACTATGGGAAATTCTTAAGGAGATGGGAATACCAGACCACCTGACCTGCCTCTTGAGAAACCTGTATGTAGGTCAGGAAGCAACAGTTAGAACTGGACGTGGAACAACAGACTGGTTCCAAATAGGAAAAGGAGTACGTCAGGGCTGTATATTGTCATCCTGCTTGTTTAACTTCTATGCAGAGTACATCATGAGAAACGCTAGGCTGGATGAAGCACAAACAGGAATCAAGATTGCTGGGAGAAATATCAATAACCTCAGATATGCAGATGACACCACCCTTATGGCAGAAAGCGAAGAAGAACTAAAGAGACTTTTGATGAAAGTGAAAGAGGAGAGTGAAAAAGTTGGCTTAAACTTCAACATTCAGAAAACTAAGATCATGTCATCTGGTCCGATCACCTCATGGCAAATAGATGGGGAAACAATGGAAACAGTGACAGACTTTATTTTTGGGGGCTCCAAAATCACTACAGATGGTGACTGCAGCCATGAAATTAAAAGATGCTTACTCCTTAGAAGAAAAGTTATGACCAACCAATCAGCATATTATGAAGCAGAGACATTACTTTGCTAACAAAGGTCCGTCTAGTCAAGGCTATGGTTTTTCCAGTGGTCATGTATGGATGTGAGAGTTGGACTGTGAAGAAAGCTGAGTGCCGAAGAATTGATTGTTTTGAATTTTGGTGCTGGAAAATACTCTTGAGAGTCCCTTGAACTGCAAAGAGATTCAACCTGTCCATCCTAAAGGAAATCAATCCTGAATATTCATTGGAAGGACTGATGCTGAATTTGAAACTCTAATACTTTGGCTACCTGATGCGAAGAACTGACTGATTTGAAAAGACCCTGATGTTGGAAAAGATGGAAGGCAGGAGGAGAAGGGGACGACAGAGGATGAGATGGTTGGATGACATCACCGACTCGATGGACATGAGTTTGAGTAAACTCTGGGAGTTGGTGATGGATGGGGAATCCTGGCGTGCTGCAGTTCATGGGCTCTCAAAGAGTTGGACATGACTGAGCAACTAAACTGAACTGAATATATAACCTGGAGATCTTTGGGGGAAAATGCAGATTCCTATTCTGTTAGTCTGGATTGGGATTAAATTCTGCATTTTCAGTGAGTTTCCAGAATATAGTGATAATGCTGGTCTATGGACCACTCTTTGAATAGTATTCTTACAACCAGCATTCTTAGCTCATGATGTTTCTAATTAAGTGACATTTACTCTTGTCCATAATAGGCAGTAGCTAAGTCTTGAAGGAACTACATAAATAAATAGCCTCTTTTAAAGTTGCCTGTATCTTAATAATATCCAGGTTATACATTTCCACATTAAGATGAGCAAAGAAATAAATCCTTAGCGGTCTTGACCTTTGCTCCCTGTCCAAAAGCCAAAAGTAAAGAACATGAATTCTCCTAGACAGGCCAAGGTGTATGTGTCCACATGTGTTGGGTGCCTCTGACCTAACAGCTGTCACTAAGTACATCCAGTGCTCAAGAAACAGCAAGGTAAGCAGCTCAACAGTCCACAGGCTAAAAGTCAAGAGCAGATACAGAAATTGATGTAGAGTGATTTCTGCCACTGGAACTAAACTGGCTGTGTATTCCTCTTCTCTAATCAGAAGCAGCTTCCCTTCCAGCTGTACCGGATACTCTGTTTATTCACTTAGTATTTTAGTAGCAAGTGTCCTTTAGTGAAAACTTAATTTCCCAGCATATCTTCAGGGATCGCCGTTAGACTGGTAACAGATCATCACCAGCTGTTGGCCATTATTTCCACTATGTAACTGCCTGATCTAAGGGATGTGTCGTCTTTCACCAGCAGAGCAACACCTTGAACGAACTCGGTCAGTCTCAAGAGGAGCTGGAAGAATTGCAGCTGGGTGTAGATAATCAATATTAAAACAGCCTGAGGGCTTCTACTTCTAGGTGTAGTTTTTTTAGTTTTTACAAGATGGGGAAGATAAGTTTTTCCCCACATTTTTGTTTTTAGGAATCTGAAACCGGTTCGAGAATAATAACAACAAAGAAAACCAATGCCATTATTTCTGAAAGATTTAACACCCCCGTCATTTATTGGTTTTCCACTTTAACCATATCAGAGGTCTTAAGTGATATATTTATTGCTTCAGTACACTTATGATTAGTGTAAATTCACAAAGCAGAAATATAATCATGTTGTAAATACAGAACATGAGCTGTTAAACCACCAAAAGTCTGCTTGGAGGCATGGACATTAAGGGTAACATTTGGAATGTGACTGCAGATTAAATAGATATTTTATATAGCATCTAAATAACTGCACTTGAACCATTAATTCATATCCACTCACTTAAAGTGTATTCACTGAGTGTCCAGTGGTATGTCTGTTTCAGGTATGGAAGATATCCTTTGCATGGAGAAAAATGGTGGAATATCTGCCTTTATGTTTTATGCAGGTTTATGTTTTAACTGTTGGAGACAGACAAGCTATCAAGTAAAATGTGTTCTGTTTGTGGTCCTGTACATTTATTTTAAATAAAGTGAATTGTATTTCTGGACAGTCACCTGTACCCAAATTTTAGAGTTATTTGAGAAACATTTGAGAAACATTTCAAAGGCATTATTTAGGATAATTTTAGATGATGGTGATAGTATACTGATTTTTGGTTAAAGAATGGGAAGGAATAGAATTATTATTCCCTAGAATAATATTAATGTAGTATAAGGTATATACAGTATGTTGAGGAGATGTCCAAGGTACTGAGCTCATGGCAATTTCCATATGCGGCAGCCTTCAGAAGCTCCTTGTCAGTCAAACGGTGAGACTGCCTACGTTACTCAGCTTCATCCTCTTTCTGGGGTGGAAGCTTCTAGAAACATTACCCAAATCTTTATTTTTTAATTTATAAACTTACAAAAGCTCTTAATGAGCAATGTTTTTTCTTTATATCTTGGTCATTGAAAATGGGATAATGTATTATTCTCTAAAAAGTTCTGCTTTCTGAAATTAAATTTCAACTTAAAGTAAGAAGACATTCAGAGTGAAATAAATCCAGGTTCAAATTCTGATGATATTGTCTCCTCTACATAGTACATATTTTATATTATGGTACCTAATTTTGGAATCCTTTAATTCACCTAAAGTGTTTGGCCTCATTTGATTATAACTATATAAGATTATAGGGCTTCTTGGTGGCTCAGAGGATAAAGCATCTGCCTGCAGTGCAGGAGACCAGGGTTTGATCCCTAGGTTGGGAAGATCTCCTGGAGAAGGAAATGGCAACCCACTCCAGGATTCTTGCCTGGAGAATCCCATGGACAGAGGAGCCTGGTGGGCTACAGTCTCGGGGGTCTCAAAGAGTCGGACACGACTGAGCAACTTCACTTTTTCACTTTCACTTCATATAAGATTAATGCAGTGAAACTTATAACAGTTTTCCATCAAAAATATAGAACTGTGACTTACAAAGTAGTACTATTGATAACTTTGTGGCATTTTTTTCAGTCAAGCTCTATATTTCTAAATTAGCTGTGTTATTAAAAGTAAAAGCTCAGCTATTAAAAAGAATACATTTGAATTATTTCTAATGAGGTGGATGAAACTGGAGCCTATTATACAGAGTGAAGTAAGCCAGAAGGAAAAACACCAATACAGTATACTAACGCATATATATGGAATTTAGAAAGATGGTAACGATAACCCTGTATACGAGACAGCAAAAGAGACACTGATGTATAGAACAGTCTTTTGGACTCTGTGGGAGAGAGAGAGAGTGGGATGATTTGGGAGAATGGCATTGAAATACGTATAATATCATATATGAAACGAGTCGCCAGTCCAGGTTTGATGCATGATACTGGATGCTTGGGGCTGGTGCACGGGAACGACCCAGAGGGATGGTACGGGGAGGGAGGAGGGAGGAGGGTTCAGGATGGGGAACACGTGTATACCTGTGGCGGATTCATGTTGATATATGGCAAAACCAATACAATATTGTAAAGTTAAAAATAAAATAAAATATATATAAAAAAAAGAAAACAAAACAACAAAAAAGTAAAAGCTCTTCTAGAGCAAGAGTATAACATAAAAGGAGCTTCTATACTATGACAAAAATGTCTAATTTCAACTCAAGAAAAGCACTGGCATTTCTCATTAGAAGTATTTTTATTTTATGTTATACAACTTCTCAATGGTAGGACACATAAAAATATAGCTGAAACTTTTACTCAAGCTTATACCTCATGCACAAAAATCTTGTTTAGAAAACCAATAAAATGTATTTCATCTCCCATTTAGCTCTATTTGAATAGTTTGAAGATACATGTGGAATAAGAATAAATTTGGAAAAGCAGAATTTTAAATATTTTTCTCTGTCTTTAAATAATAAAGCTTTAGGCACTATTGGAGAAGGCAATGTCACCCCACTCCAGTACTCTTGCCTGGAAAATCCCATGGATGGAGAAGCCTGGTAGGCTGCAGTCCATGGGGTCACTAAGAGTCAGACAGGACTCAGCGACCTTACTTTCACTTTTCACTTTCATGCATTGGAGAAGGAAATGGCAACCCACTCCAGTGTTATTGCCTGGAGAATCCCAGGGACGGGGGAGCCTGGTGGGCTGCCGTCTACGGGGTCGCACAGAGTCGGACACGACTGAAGTGACTTAGCAGTAGGCACTATTACCAAGAAGAACCAGGAAAACATTTATTTTAGCACAGTTTATGAAATATGGGGGGGGTGACCGTAGGAAAGTAGGGGGAGTGAATGTTCCCAAGGCAGAAATTTCACTTGCACTTAGAGAAGGAACCTGCTGTGAACTGTCTGCTGATGGGAGAGGAGAAAAGGGCTTGGAAAATCAAGACCTACTTATTTAGTGTGTTGAACACCCCATTTCTTCAAAGTGAGGGGTTTCAATACAAAAATAGAAGGTCAACACTACTTTCACAGACTTTATTTTTAAAAAATTGAAACTCAAGAAAACTTTTATAAAAATGACATTTAACTCATCCAATTTAAAATTCAACTTAATTTATTTTCATTAGCTGGAATCCTGGCTAGTTTCCACTTCCCGAACCTTGTTATTCTAAGTTTATTTTTAAGACTAATTATCCTCACCTACATAAACTTCCTGGTTTTCAGAATACTTAATTGGCTGGTCAATTGTCTCTGCTCTCCAGATGACAATTACCTATTATGCATCTTCAAAGCGATCCAAAATTCAGACCAGATGACATCTACTCAAGGGTACAGGAGGAACTGAGACATTAAATTGTGGCAGTACTAGCCAACATGTGCAGCTCATCATTGCAAACAAATGCTCAACCAATGGGGTTGTGTATTGTCATCGTGACGCGTAACTGTTGGCAGAGTTCCAGAAATGGCATAAGGAATTCTGCACTGAGCAGGTGGCAGAAGGGCACCTGAGGTAGGTTACATGACTGTGACTTACTCTGGAAGTTGAATAAATTATAGATTGGCATAACTTGGATATGCAGTAATTCTTGGCAAATAAAAAGATTATTTGTATTTATGTTCTCATTATTTAGAAGTTGATCTGTAACTTCACAAAGAAAATGCATTTAAAGTGTAATTAACTATCATACAAGATTTGCCTTTTTTAAATCACAAATTCAGAATTTCAGGATAATTTTTGCTTTTTCTATATACAGGGAAATAATAGTAATTTTATTACTTAAAGGAAAGGATAAATTCTTCAATATATGTCTTTCTGAAAATAAAATGATTGGCGGGAGATATTCCTATACCTTCAATCTGAATCATCTGAATAAAAGAAAATCTCACATCCCTTTAGATTTCACAGGCTCAAGGAAATGTGAAATATTTGACATTTTCACCTTAGTGTTTTCACACATAGAAGAGACACCTTTCAAGGGTAAATAACAAATTTTCTTTTCCTGTTGAAAGCTAGTTTGCAACTCAAAGGGCAAATAAGGCAAAATGTTCTAGAATTTTCTGAAATGCTATACAACTCACATGCAGTAATTCCTCATCTACTGATTATGTCTGCACATTGCCCCAAGTCACAGTCTTAGTTGGTGAATTGCTGAGAATTTAGAAATTATGCCTTCTAACCAGTCTACCATATAGGTGAAAATCAGAAAAAGTGTAAAACTTGCGCATTGACAGAGTTCAAGTCTTTCAGTCTTAGTTACACATTTAGTTGTCACTTAAGTTTTAAATGGCTAAAATTAGGCCCCTTCTTTTCATTGAAACTATGCGAAGTTTTAATTGTGCAGCAGCTACTTCATTTGCTCTGGCAGCGACCCTTTGGAAATGAAAGCCATGTTGACTTTTGCATACAGACTTGTGCTAACTAGTGCTAAGTCATTTCATTCATGTCTGACTCTTTGTGACACTATGGACTGTAGCCTGCCAAACTCCTCTGTCCATGGAATTCTCCAGGCAAGAACACTGGAGTGGGCTGCCATGCCCGCCTCCAGGGGACCTTTCTGACCCAGGGATGTTATCCACGTCTCTTATGTCTCCTGCATTGGCAGGCCGGTTGGAAGCCCATATTACTATTTAAAAAGAAATTCAGAGACAAGATGGGGCTAAGATTTGTGGCCTATTTGATGTTGAAGCCAGAAAATGTGGTGCGTTTCTAAGCAAGAGCAAGGTCCTGTGGGAGCAGAAAAGGCACTTAGAGAAGCAGTGAGAAAGGGCTAGGAAATTGTCAAAGGCCTTCAACATCCAAGAGGAGAATATGTTTGAAATATCAGTCAACAAGGAATTTGAAAAACTTGGGTCAGTGAGGCGTTAGGGAAAGCATTTTGGCAGCCGTGGGTAGAGCACAATGCAGAGAGGGAGACAGACGGGAATTGCGGAACCCATTGCGTAGGGCTTCCACATTGGGCCCTAGTTCCTCACAGACCGGGTTTGGGACCCACGCCGAGAAAGCACGGGCTCCAACCTCCCGTTTCTAACAGGATTTCTGTGCCGGTCACATCTGGTCCCACAGAGGCGCCGGCAGCCGGCACTGGTGCTGCTCCGCGGAGCTTTGAGCTCCAGCTCCACAGACGCTGGGCCTCAGCTCCCGTGGTTCTAGCTGCGGCCAGCGGGATCCTCTTCTCAGAGGTGTGAGCGCCAACGGTGTGAACCCCCCCTCGAGTCCTTGCCCCTGAGACTCCCAATCTCTCCTTTTCCCTTAGCCCTAAAGGAGCTTCCTCTGCAAGCAGCACTTCTGGATGACCCCAGTGTCCTCCTGCTGCCCTTTGAGGCCTTCAGAGCGTGTGTCAGCTGACCTCGATACTAAAACCCTCCGCAGCAGCACCTAGCGTCATGTCCATGTTCCTGCTGAGCCCTGACTGATAGAATGAAGGTGAGCAGGTGTGTAATCTCTGTAGACAACATGTCAGGAGCACTGGTGCATAAAAGTTTGGGCATGGTCAGGGAAGAGTAGTAGATGGATGTAATTAGACCACGTAGCTAAATATGAGGTGTCCTGAAAATTAAGCTGGGAAAAACTAGGGTGGATTTTAGTTAGCAGTAGGTGTCTCTTTATGTACTAACAAACCTGACTTCTATAACATGCATCATCTATCCCAATAATTTCCTCAGGAACATACTGATCTAGACTAATTTTTAACATGTGATAATCTTCAAAAGGGTTTCCCTGGTGGCTCAGATGGTAAAGAATCTGCCTGCATTGCAGGAGACCTGGGATTGATCCCTGGGTCAGGAAGATCCCCTAGAGAAGGGAATGGCAACCCAGTCCAGTATTCTTGCCTGGAGAATCCCATGGACAGAGGAGCCTGGGGGGCTACAGTCCATGGGGTTGCAAAGAATCAGACATGACTGGGAGACTTACAAACATAAAAATCTTTAAAATATATGAAGACTCCTGAGCATTGCCATCAGGTTAATTGGCCTCTAAGGCATCCAGGGAGATGTGTAGGGGCTGATGCATATGGTTCAGAAAATAACGAGAGAAGCCTGAACTAGAGATATGTGGTTTGGAATTACTTGTGTACACAGATGCCAGTTGAACTTTGGGGTATTCCTGAGGTCACCCAGAAAGATGGCAGAGAGTGAGAGAATAAGAGCGTATGGCAAGACGAGAGAAGTTCCCATGATTTTTCAACAGAGTCCCTGTGCTTTAAGCAAGTCAATCTGACGTCTGACTCTCACATATCATTTACTACTTCCTGGCTGTATCCTGGGAATTAGTTATCTGCTCTTTTCCGGAGACTCTGGCTGAGAGGACAACATGGGATAGGAAACCAGGCTTGGGCTTCACATCTGAAGTCCTGGGCTTGACCTGGGGTTGGCAAAAGCCAGCTTCTTCATAGTTAGGAGCTCTTTAACCACTAGGGTTCTCTGCTTTCTCCTTTTTACCACAAATAATGATATTAATTACTGATAATGCTTTCATCTCAGGGCTGCTGTGTGCATTGAGTTACACAAAAAGTGGCTGTTGGTCAGCTGCTAAATGGTAAGTGCTGCTTGGTTGTCACTGTGGGGAGAAGAGGAAGAGCTCACAATCAAATGGGGCAGACAGAGGAATTACGGGATGGATAATGATGCGGTATACACAGTGAAGCAATAGAGAAGGTGTGAAACTCAGAGGCAGGGAAGGAATCTTACAGTCCTTAGCTGTTTAGGCTGAATCCTGAGGAAAATAGGAGTATCAGTTGAAGGAAATAAAATAGTATACTATCTGGAATTTAATGTCAGAAGTTTAGCAAAAGAGTTTATTTTCTTCTCTTTGATGACCTCCTTCCAGTCTTGGTTCCAAAGTCAGCTGTTTCAGAGAGATCGCCTGAGCTTGCTGGCTTCCTTTGCACTTCCATTTAGTCCTCTATTGTATTTGACTTGAACACACATTAACTGTTTTGCTTTCATCATTTTACTTTTGTGGATATAATTGATAATCGCTCTTATATTTTAGTTAGTGTCCCTATTTTGTCTTTTTAAATAGAAAGAAAACTGACTGGGATTAGTATTTAGTATTCTTTTGATGTCTATAATAGTGTTTGATACACAGTCAACCCTGCATAAAATTTCCCATTCTTTTTATCATATAAATAGCATGCAATGTGGAGAAGGCGATGGCACCCCACTCCAGTACTCTTGCCTGGAAAATCCCATGGACAGAGGAGCCTGGTGGGCTGTAGTCCATGGGGTCGAGAAGAGTCGGACACGACTGAGCGACTTCACTTTCACTTTTCACTGTCATGCATTGGAGAAGGAAATGGCAACCCACTCCAGTGTTCTTGCCTGGAGAATCCCAGGGACTGGGAAGCCTGGTGGGCTGCCGTCTATGGGGTCGCACAGAATTGGACACGACCGAAGCGACTTAGCAGCAGCAGCAGCAGCAGCATGCAATGAAAAGATATATATAAAAAATAATCCTTAATTATGAATTCTTAATTATCTATCAACTTTTCTCTTACCTAAATTGTAAAGAAGGGTAAAGGCTAGGTGGGAGAGACATGAAGACCCCTGACGACCTGACAAGAGCCGCCTCCGAAGCATGGTTGGAAGTGATGTGTGAGTGCAGAGCATGGAGGAGATGTGCTGACGTAAGAAGGTCAGGACAACATCAAGGATGGCTCTTTCCAGAGGTTTTGCTGTGAAGGTAGCAGAGGAATATGGTGATGCTTAAGGAGAAACAGAGGAGGGAAAAGGGAGCTGTTTATTGTTCAAACAGCAGTAGGATCCCAGAACACGGTTGCATATTCATGGGGATGTGCCAGTAGGAAAGGGGAGCTCAGTGATGGAGGAGAAAGCCCTGAGGCTTCTGGCAAACACCTTTTCTCTCTTCTCTAAGACAGAAGACCACCAAACCATGCTAGCAGTTCTGTGAGTCTTCATTCTTCTGGTTTTTCTGATGAATCATTATCCCGCAACTGATATACTCTATGCTATTATAATGTTAGTTTCTATACATAATTGTGTTCCTAAAGTAACATGTCTACTTCTGCTTCATTGACTACACTAAAGCCTTTGACTGTGTGGATCACAACAAAATGTGGGAAATTCTTAAAGAGATGGGAATACCAGATCAGCTTACCTGCCTCCCGAGAAATCTGTATGCAGGTCAAGAAGCAACAGAACTGGACATGGAACAACAGACTGGTTCAAAACTGGGAAGGAGTATGACAAGACTGTATATTGTCACCCTGCTTATTTTACTTCTATGCAGAGTACATCATGTGAAATGCCGGGCTGTGTGAGTCATGAGCTGGAATCAAGATTGCTGGGAGAAATACCAGAAACCTCAGATGTGGAGATCAGATCAGATCAGATCAGTCGCTTAGTCGTGTCTGACTCTTTGCGACCCCATGAATCGTAGCACGCCAGGCCTCCCTGTCCATCACCAACTCCTGGAGTTCACTGAGACTCACATCCATCGAGTCAGTGATGCCATCCAGCCATCTCATCCTCTGTCATCCCCTTCTCCTCCTGCCCCCAATCCCTCCCAGCATCAGAGTCTTTTCCAATGAGTCAACTCTTCGCATCAGGTGGCCAAAGTACTGGAGTTTCAGCTTTAGCATCATTCCTTCCAAAGAAATCCCAGGGCTGATCTCCTTCAGAATGGACTGGTTGGATCTCCTTGCAGTCCAAGGGACTCTCAAGAGTCTTCTCCAACACCACAGTTCAGAAGCATCAATTCTTTGGCGCTCAGCCTTCTTCACAGTGCAACTCTCACATCCATACATGACCACAGGAAAAACCATAGCCTTGACTAGACGAAACTTTGTTGGCAAAGTAATGTCTCTGCTTTTGAATATGCTATCTAGGTTGGTATCACACCACTTTAATGGCAGAAAGTGAAGAGGAACTAAAGAGCTTCTTGATGAAAGTGAAAGAGGAGAGTGAAAAAACTGGCTTAAAACTCAACATTCAAAAAACTAAGATCATTGCATCCAGTCCCATCACTTCATGCAAAATAGATGGGAAAAAATGGAAACAGTGACAGACTTTATTTTCCTGGGCTCCCAAATCACTGTGGATGGTGACTGTAGGCATGAATTTAAAAGATGCTTGCTCCTTAAAAGTGATAAGTCTAGACAGATAAATCACTTTGCCAACAAAGGTCCAATTAGTCAAAGCTATGGTTTTTCCAGTAGTCAGGTATGTATGTGAGAGTTGGACTATAAAGAAGGCTGAAGACTGAAGAATTGATGCTTTTGAATTGTGGTGCTGGAGAAGACTCTTGAGAGTCCCTTGAACAGCAAGGAGATAAAACCAGTCCATCCTAAAGGAAATCAACCCTGCATGTTCATTGGAAGAAATGATGCTGAAGCTGCAATACTTTAGCCACCTGATGCAAAGAGCTGACTCCCTGTAGAAGACCCTGATTCTGGGGAAGATTGAAGGCAAAATGAGAATGGGGCCTCAGAGGATGAAATGGCAAGACAGCATCACAAATTCAGTGGACATGAATTTGAGCAAACTCCAGGAGACAGTGGAGGACAGAGGAGCCTGGCGTGCTGCAGTCCATGGGGTCACAGAGTTGAACATGACTTAGCAACTGAAGTACAACAGCAAAAACTGACCATAAAGTAAACCTGTAGTAGAATGGTACTCTGATTTTGTATTGGTGGCTGCACCTATCGCAACTCAATAAGTTTCTACTCAATGCAATCTCTCGGAAACATATAAAACATGACAGGTCTTTCAGAATAGCTGGCTCAGGGAATTTAAATCTAGGGGACAGTATTTTCAGTGATAACTCAGGCAGTGAAGGAGAGTTGTGTGATTTAGTCATGTCTGCGGGAATCACTGGATGGGCTTTCATCTCATCACTCATGACATGAAGTGGACAATGTACCCATTACTACCCAGCATTGCATTATCTGTGGAAAGGGGCAAGTCCCTTGACTTTAGGGTAAGATAAGACGTGCATTTATCTGTTCACCCATGGAAGGGCAGCCTGGGTGTCATGTCCCCCACTCAACTAAAAGTCAGGGTTGTGTCTGCAGATTTTTCTGTCTCCAACTCTTTTATCACCTTACATAGCAAGAGACTGAGAACTCGATGGATACATCTTAGACATGAAACAGGATCTGCTTGACTCCTGAGAGAGGGAGGGGAGTTTATTTGCCTGATCCCTTTGGCCTCCCTCTGTTCTGTTTTGTAAACTCTTTTTGGTGCAGGGTGTTCTCCAAACCACACTCACCTTCACCCCTGAATGTGCTTCACAAAAGACTGGTGCAAAGCAACTCTATTGAAAATGTCCTCACGTGATCAGTGGTTTCAATTTGGAATCTGGTGCTGGTTTATAGAAGAGATGAGAAGGAAAATTTTCCTGTCCTTGGGATTTTGTATGTTTTTTCTGTCTCTTAGATTTTTCCCCTTAAAATGTGCTTGTGAAAAGCAGATGTTCAGGAAAGCTCAAAGTCTTGGAAATATTAATCATTGCCTGGTAACTCAATACTTCAGGGTAGACACTATCTGCCATAGCAAAATAGATCTTTTTTTTTTTTCCCCTAAGCCTACCAAGGAATTGTAACTATTGAACTGGTGCAAAATATACCCTCTGAACTTAGCCTACATTCAAATCCATTTATTGTTTGAAGAAATCATTCCATGCCAATCAGAGGGTTTTTTATCTTTCATAAATTGACTGCATATTTATTTTGCTGATAAGACATAGTCAGATAAAGCATCCAAAATTAAACCTTTGCCCTAAATATCAAAAATGAATACAAAGATCTCCTTAAAAAACTTACTTAGATCCAAACTTTGCCTAATAATATTGTCCAGTGTCTAGCATTTGGCAACATATAGCAAAAGGTAACTGTAACTGCTGTTTTGGTACAGCAACCTCAAATGCCCAGAATACCGATTATAACCCACTGTTGTGAGCCTCATTCAGAGAGCTGCACACATTCAAAGCTTCTCACCTAAACTTGAGAGTGTTTGTTTAAATTATTCTTCTAGTAACAATATATATTGAAACCACCTTTATTTTCTGGCATTTTTCTGTGTAAGGCATGTGATTCATTACACTGGTACTATATTAGAGAAATAAATTTGGAGCAAACATTTTGTTACAGAAGATGCTGATATTCACAACTGGTTTCTGGAATACCAGGTAACTCATCAGTCATGGTATATTAACAGGTTTTTCTTATATTCACTCTGAAGTAAATGAAAAGAGGCCCTTTGGCTGGGATGTCATTGATATTATAATGATATAGTGTTGCTAATAATTTCTACTGGGGAAATATAGTATCTGCCTTTACATTCACCAGAGTAATAAATAAGCAAACTTCCAGCTTACATACAATCTTTCCTCAGTTTGTATCTTTCTGAAAATTGCTTTAGAAGTTAATTAGAACTGCATAAAGTATGGCCAGCATACCAACCCCTAAGAATAGCACACAGCTGGGAAATACTTTATCAAGAGCAGAATGTTAGCTTCACTGGCTAGACTTGGCCACTGTGCTCCTGTGGCTGAAAGTCTTCTTTGAATAACCCAGACTCCTCCCCTCGCCTCCACCACGTTTCCTCTTAAGTCTGTACATTGAGCATTGTGACTGTACACAAGTGAATGTGTATTTGAGAGGTGTCTGGTTTATAATTTTAGCAGTATTACATTCACTATTTGCCTAATTCATAACAACCAACACAGTGCCTCCTCCCAGAATGTGCTCAGTCCATAACCTACCACCTGATTTTACTTATTGGCCAAAGACTATTGTCCTGTAGAGAATGTCCTTTTTAGTCAAAATCATCCTGTAGTGAATCATCAACACACAGTTTCAGGCTACACTAGCAATGGCCCTTTTTGATGCTTTTCTATGCCAAGGAGAAATGAGGGCCATCTGTATTCCATGCTATAGGCTTTGAGTATTTGAGGGGTGTGGGTGGCAGGGGATAGGAGGGACTGTAACCAGTGGAAAGAGGGCCAGAAAGGGTTACAGAGGCAAGAAAGGAGTGCCTTATATGGGTCTTATTTCACAGAATAATCAATTTCAACCATTTTCCAAGCATCCACCGTTTGAGATATTCCTTAGATCAAAGCAAATGCACACATATACAAATGTTTTGCATAAAATTTCTAACAGTTGCTAGGTCTCCTGAAATCTCAGGTTAAGAATTCCCACTGGGACCAATGGGGTTTCAGAGCACAAGAATTTCGGCGCTCATTATATTAAACTGGTGGGAATCTCTAAGGAAGAATGCATGTGTAGGAGTATGTGCTCAGTCGTGTCCAACTCTTTTCAATCCCATGGACTGTAGCCTACCAGGCTCTTCTGTCCATGGGATTCTCCAGGCAAGAACACTGGAGTGTGTTGCCATGCCCTCCTCCAGGGGATCTTTCTGACCTAGGATCTAACCCTCGTTTCCCACAGCTCCTGCACTACAGTCCGATTCTTTACCACTGAGCCCCCTGGGAAGCTCTCCGAGAAAGAAAGGAGGATAGTAAGATAATAATGAGAGGAAGAAGCAAAAGGGTTCATGTAAAACAAACAAACAAAAAAAAACAATGGGAGTGAAGCAAGAAATGATGGCAAGATTTAGTGAGAAATAAAGCTGCAGAGCAATATCTAGATGACTTATTATCTCATGGGATGTTAAACTGTTGGGAAATTTGTTCAGCAGATCCAGGGTGTTTTCAGAACTTGCTCTAAAAAATGTGAGAGGTCTTGAGGGTTCTCAGCAAAACCTTAGAAAGCTCTCCAGGATGCTGGAGTTGCTGACATCAGAATCTGAAGTGCTGTGGTCCCTCTGGATAAGGCAGAGTCTATTCCGTTTGTAAAGAGAGATGTTATATCACCTTAGCTTTGACATCTACTGAACGACTGAAAGTAGGGGACTGGAGTTCAGAATACAGGGAAGCCATATTTGAGCAACTGCTAAGTCGCTTCAGTCGTGTCTGACTCTGTGCAACCCCTTAGACGGCAGCCCACCAGGCTCCCCCGTCCCTGGGATTCTCCAGGCAAGAACACTGGAGTGGGTTGCCATTTCCTTCTCCAATGCATGAAAGTGAAAAGTGAAAGTGAAGTCGCTCTGTCATGCCAGACTCTTAGCAACCCCATAGAGTGCAGCCTACCAGGCTCCTCCATCCATGGGATTTTCCAGGCAAGAGTACTGGAGTGGGGTGCCATTGCCTTCTCCATTTGAGCAACAGATGAAATCAAATAGTTTCAAGTGTGCTTTGTTCACTGTAAAGGGACACATGGTGGGCAGAGCACGGGACCCTCACTTGAACTGAGGGCAGGACATAATTGAAGAGTGTACCTATGCCCCGATGATGATTCGGTGACACCAGAATTGAGGCCTAGCTCTGAATTTACCATGACCTAGCATTGTGAATCTGAGTAACTTATCTTACATCTCTGGATTTCTTTTCCTTGTTGAAAAAGGGCCCTAGGAGGCCTAAATCATCTCTAACATTCCTTCCAAATCTAGAAATATTTGATTATTCCACAGAATGAAAATCAACAGGAAGAAGAGTCATAATGCTTCAACAATGCTTTACTTATTTTCAAAAAGTTTTCTCTTTTATGTCGATTCTGATACTTTGGGTATATTGATTAATACTTTTACGTTGATTAGTATCAGGGCTTTCCTGGTAGCTCAACTGGTAAAGAATCTGCCTGCAATGCAGGAGACACCAGTTTGATTCCTGGGTTGGGAAGATCCCCTGGAGAAGGGATAGGCTATCCATTCCAGTCTTCTTGGGCTTCCCTGATGGCTCTGCTGGTAAAGAATCCACCTGAAATACCAGAGACCTGGGTTCAATCCCTGGGTTGGGAAGATCCCTGGAAGAAGGGAACAGCTCCCCACTCTAGTATTCTGGCCTGGAGAATTCCACTGTATAATCCACAGGGTCACAAAGAGTCAGACATGACTGAGCGACCAATTTCATGAAATAGAAGAATCACAATTTTCCTAGGGAAATGTTGACAACTATATTTTTCTACCAGCAGCTGGAAACAAGCAATTTTAGCTAACTTTTAAAAAAGCAAACACTGCATGTATTTACTCTGTTTGCTCTGTGGAAACTTTACCCCTGCCAGTTTCAGCCACGGAACATTCTATAAGAAGCAGTTGTGGTTTCCGGATGAGGGTAAGTGAATGGTGTTTTCTGAGGCTGCTTCAGGGAGCATCTGAGATATCTTGGCACAGTGAATCTGTCCTGAATTCTTTGAGCCTGGCTGTCTGTCTCCTACCACAATTATTGCCTTCTTATTTTGGCAGACATGGACTACTGGGAGCTTGTGTGGGATGAAAGAACTGGATCCAATGGTCCTGGCAATGCCTCAAATCTCCTGTTGGGTGGATTCTTGCAGAATGAGGCTAAAAGTGCCACTTAGGAGGATCTGACTCTAACCTCTGCAACAAGCAAACAGCCAATCCTCATATTCATCACCTGGAACCTGCATTAGGTAGGACATTGCTCAGGTCATACTTTGCAAGTCTGTCAGCCCATGTGTCTTGAATAAAATGTTGTAGATAATTGTCCTGTAATATTTTAAATAGGAGAGGGTTATTTGCCTGATTACTAAAAAGCTATTTTTAATGGAGCATAGAATCTGAGGTCCTTTAATTCACTTGGTGGTTAAAATGTGAGACAAACACTCTAAGCCATATGAATTCAGACTAAAACAAGAGATGAGAGTCCATTTTATTCTCTACTGGATAGATGCCATTTAGAGCAGTGCCCCGTGTGGCTTTTCTGGGTCTCTAAGCGCAGAACTGGTTAACAATATTTGTTACCCAATATGCATAGTGATTATTAACTATACTCAGATTAAGTAAAAGTATTAGTTCTTCAATGTGAAAGGTCTATAGAGTTATTTTTTAAAGGAAATACCCATATTCCTAAAAGTGTTAGTTCCAGTTGTCATATATAAAATGTGTCAATAAATAAATAAACAGAATAACATTTGGAAGACAACAGGGTGAGCATAGCTTAATATATTAGACAGATCAGTGGATTTAGGATTTTGTGAAAGTGTTAGTCTGACTTTTTGTGACCCCATGGATTGTAGCCCGCCAGGTCCATGGAATTCTCCAGGCAAGAATATTGGAGTGGGTTGCCATTCCATTCTCCAGGGGATATTCCAGACCCAGGGATGGAACCCAGGTATCCTGTACTGCTGGCAGATTCTTTACCTTCTGAGCCACCACAGGAGCCCAATATACTAGAAAGATCACTGGATTTTATGTTAGTGAAATATGACCCATTATGTGTGTGATTTTACTTTAAAGGGACTCATTTTAAAATATAAATATATATCATATATTTAATAATACTTTAAAATACTTTTAAAATACATCTGAAAATAAGACAGCCTACTATGGTGGGCAAATTTATAATATGCTGCATATAATTTCCACTCGCTGGCACATAGGCCCCATATAATCCCTTCCTCTTGAGTCTTGGGGGCACCTCTGAATATGAGGAAATGCTACTTCTATAATTATTGTATTTTATGTGCTATATAAAAGATGAAGGGATTGTAATGATGTAAAAATGGTAATCTTTGGGAGGGGCTATTGATAGGAAGAAAGGATTATGCAACTCCTAGGTGCAGACTGCGTTTTCTTTCTTCGTCTAGATACTGATTACTCGGCTGTACAGTTGACTAAAATTCATAGAACTACACTACATGTACTTTCTATATGTTTATTGTGTTTCAGTGAAACATTAAAGCACCTAAAACATTAAAAAACTATTTCTCTTAAGATTTAAAAATTAAAATTATGTAAATAATAAAAGAGTATTTAAATTTTACAAATGTAAATTAAAAGAAAGCTTACATAAGTTTGTTTTAAAATTTTATTTAAATTTTACTAAATATTTTAAAATCATAATTTTAGAGTTAAACCAGATGAAGGAATTGAAAGAATTTTATACTCCATGTATTTTGCATCTAGTTCCACATTTATTTAAAGAGTAAAATGATTTGTGGAGTATTGCAAACTATTATTCAGTCACCATCTGCAACTGATATGAGTTCTCTGCTAATTCATGAGTCGTTGCAAAGCCACATTGAAACACAACATTTAAGGACAGATGCTCGACACTACTGCAAAATGATACACTATTCAAGAATTGTGTATTGAATTCTTTACAATATTCAATACTGTAAATATTGAATAGACTTTAAAGACTGTTGTAAGAAACACTACTGCTGCTGCTGCTGCTAAGTCGCTTCAGTTGTGTCCGACTCTGTGTGACCCCATAGACGGCAGCCCACAAGGCTTGCCCGTCCCTGGGATTCTCCAGGCAAGAACACTGGAGTGGGTTGCCATTTCACTACATAATGAAAAAGTGATCAATCCAAAAAGGAGATACAGCAATTGTAACTATAATTGGACTCATAGGAGCATGACAATATATAAGACAAATGCTAACAGCCATAAAAGGAAAAATTAACAGTAATGCAGAAATAAATGGGGGCCTTTGAAACCCTACTTTCATCAATGGACAGAGCATCCAGAGAGAAAATCAATAATGAAACACAGGACTTAAATGGCACATTAGACTCCCATACTTTAGCTACTTGATGTGAAGAGCCGACTCACTGGAAAAGACCATGATACTGGGAAAGACTAAGGGTAGGAGAAGGGGGTGGTAGAGGACAAGATGGTTGGATGGCATCCCCACCTCAGTGATCATGAGTTTGAGCAAACTCCAGGAGATGGTGAAGGGCAGGAAGCCTGCTGTGTTGCAGTCCATGGGGTCACAGAGTTGGACACGACTGAGTGACTGAACAACAACAAGACCAGATGACTTTAACTGATATTTGTAGAGTATTCTGTCCAAAAGCAGCAGAATACACATTCTTCTCAAGAGTGTATGTAACATTCTCCAGGGTTGATCACATGCTAGGCCACACATCAAGATTCAGTAAATTTAAGAAAATTAAAAACCTTTAGCTTGACTCATCAAGAAAAAGAGGGAAATAGCTCAAATTGGTAAAATTAGAAATGAAATAGGAGAAGTTACAATGGACACCACAGAAATACAAAGGATTGTAGGAGATTACTACAACCAATGTACCATTACTACAACCATTTTATATGCCAATAAAATGGACAACCTGGAAGAAACATACAAATTCCTAGAAAGGTACAATCCAAAGGCTGAACCAAGAACAAACAGAAAATATTAAGAGACCAATCATAAGTACGGAATATTTGAAACTATGATTTAAAAACTCTCAGTAAACAAAAGTCCAGGACCAGATGACTTCACAGGTGAATTTTTTCATACATTTAGAGAAGAGTGAACACCTATCCTTCTGAAACTATTCCACATAATTTGAGAGGAACCCTTCCAAATTCATTATATGAGGCTACCATCAGCCTAATACCAAATCGGACATATATTAAAAAAGGAAATATGAACAAGGAGAAAAGACAACCCTCATAATGGGAAAAATAATACAAAAATGAAACAACTGATAAAGGATTAATTTCCAAAATATACAAGCAGCTCATTCAACTCAATATCAGAAAAAACAAATAACCCAATAAAAAAAAAATGGGCAAAAGACCTAAACAGACGTTTCTCCAAAGAAGACATACAGATTGCCAACAAACACATGAAAAGATACTCAACACTGCTCATCATTAAAGAAATGCAAATCAAAACTATAATGACATATCACCTCACACTGGTCAGAATGGCCATCATCAGAAAATCTCTAAACAATAAATGCTGCAGAGGGTGTGAAAAAAAGGGAACTCTCTTGCACTGTTGGTGGGAATGCAAATTGATACAGCCACTATGGAGAACAGTATGGAGATTTCTTAAAATACTAGGAATAAAACCACCATATGACCCACCAATTCCACTACTAGGCTTATACCCTGAGGAAATCAAAACTGAAAAAGTCACATGTACTCCAATGTTTATTGCTGCTCTTTTACAATAGCCGGGACATGGAAACACCCTAGATGTTCATTGACAGATGAATGGATAAAGAAGCTGTGGTACATATATACAATGGAATATTCAGTTCAGTTCAGTTCAGTTGCTCAGTCGTGTCCGACTCTTTGCGACCCCATGAATCACAGCACGCCAGGCCTCCCTGTCCATCACTAACTCCTGGAGTTCACTCAAACTCACATCCATCGAGTCAGTGATGCCATCCAGCCATCTCATCCTCTGTCGTCCCCTTCTCCTCCTGCCCCTAATCCCTCCCAGCATCAGAGTCTTTTCCAATGAGTCAACTTTTTGCATGAGGTGGCCAAGTACTGGAGTTTCAGCTTTAGCATCATTCCTTCCAAAGAAATCCCAGGGCTTATCTTCTTTAGGATGGACTGGTTGGATCTCCTTGCAGTCCAAGGGACTCTCAAGAGTCTTCTCCAACACCACAGTTCAAAAGCATCAATTCTTAAGCATTCAGCTTTCTTCACAGTCCAACTCTCACATCCATACATGACTGCAGGAAAAACCATAGCCTTGACTAGACGGACCTTTGTTGGCACAATGGAATATTACTCAGCCATAAAAAGGAACACATTTGAGTCAGTCCTAATAAGGTGGGCAAACCTAGAGCCTATTATACAGAGGGAAGTCAGAAAGAGAAAAACAGTTATCATATACTAAAGCATATATGTTTGGAATCTAGAAAAATCATGATGAACCTATTAGCAGAACAGCAGTGGAGACACACACATTGAGAACAGACTTATGGACATAGCTAGGATGGGGAAAGGAGGAGCGGGTGGGAGGTATGGGGAGAGTAACATAGAAACATGCATTACCATGTGTAAAATAGCCAATGGGAATTTGCTGTATGACTCAGGGAACTCAAAGGGGGCTCAATAACAATATACAGGGGTGGAATGGGGAGGGAGGTGGGATGGGTATTCAAGTGAGAAGAGCCATGGGTAAACCTATGGCTAACTCATGTTGATGTTTGGGGGAAACCAATGCAATACTGTGAAGTAATTATCCTTCAATTAAAAATAAATAAGGCTTTCCTGGTGGCTCAAATGGTAAAGAAGCCGCCTGCAATGCAGGAGACCCAAGTTCAAGCCCTCGGTTGGGACAATCTCCCAGAGAAGGGAATGGCAACCCACTCCATTATTCTTGCCTGGAGAATTCCATGGACAGAGGAGTCTGGTGGGCTGCAGTCCATGGGATCAGAAAGAGTCAGACATGACTGAGGGACAAACACACACGCGCAAGTAAATAAATCACAAAAGGAAGAAAAAAAGAAAATTACAGGCCAATATTACTCATGAGCATAAATTCAAAAATCCTCACATACTAACAAACACTAACAAACCAAATTCAACAATACATTAAAAGGATCATCTACCATGATCAAGCAGGATTTAACAGGATTCAAGGATTTTTTGATAACCACAAATCAATCAGTGTGATATAACAGATCAACAAACTGAAGAAAAAATCATGTGATCATCTCCTTAGATACAGGAAAAAGACTTTGACAAAATTAAACACCATTTATGACAAAATCTCTCCAGAAAGTGGGCATAGAGGGAATATATCTCAACATAATAAAGGCTATACATGCTGAGCCATCAGCTAACATCATACTCAATGGTGAAAAGCTGAGCTGAAAGCATTTCCTCTAAGAAAAGGAACAAGATGAGGATGTCTACTCTCACCACTTTTATTCAGCATAGTTTTGGAAGTCCTAGCCATGGCCATCACAGAAAATGCAGTAAAAGGAATCCAAACTGGAAAAGAAGTAAATCTGCCACTGTTTGCTGATGGTACAGTACTGTACATACAAAATCCTAAAGATGCTACAGGAAAACTACCACAGTTCATCAATGAATTCAGTAAAGTTGCATGATATAAAATTAATACACAGAAATCTATTGCATTTCTCTATACTAACAACAAAAGAGCAGAAGGGGAAATTAAAGAAACAATCCCAGTTACCATCACATTAAAAAGAATAAAATACTTGCGCATAAACAGACCTGAGGGAGCAAAACACTTGAAAACTATGACACATTGAAGAAAGAAATTGAAGATGACACAAAAAGATGGAGAGATATACTATCTTCTTGGATTGGAAGAATCAATTTTGTCAAAATAACTATGCTACCCAAGGCAATCTACAAATTCAGTGCAATCCCTATAAAATTACCAATAGCATTTTTCTCAAAACTAGATTAAAAAAAATCTTAAAATTTTTATGGTGACACAAAAGAACCCATAGCTAAAGCATCCTCAGAAAAAAAAAAACAAAAACAGAGCTCAAGGTATCAGTCTCCCTGACTTCAGATTACACCACAAAGATATAGTCATTAAAATAGTATGGTCATGGCAAAAATAAAAAATAAAAATAAACAAAAATATAGGTCAATGGGCCAGAATAGAAAGCCCAGGAAGAAAATTCACAGACCTCTGGTTAATTAGTCTATAACAAAGGAAGCAAGACTATACAACAGAGAAAAGAGAGCTTTTTCAATAAATGGTGCTAGTAAACTGGACTTGTACATGTAAAGAAATGAAATTAGAACATTCTTTAAAAGCATACACAAAAATAAACTCAAAATGGATTACAGATCTAAGTGCAAGCCTGGGTAATAAAACTCTCAGAGGAAAATAGGCAGAAACTCTCTGACATAAATTGTACAAATAATCTTTTTTGATGGGTCTCTACAATAATAGAAATAAAACCAAAAATAAACAAATGGGACCTAATTTAAACCCAAATCTCTTGCATAGCAAGAGAAATCATAAACAAAACAAAACAAAACAAAAACAACACTTAGAATGAGAAAAATATTTTCAAATAATGTGACCAACAAGGGATTAATCTCCAAGATATACAAACAGCTTATGCAGCTCAGTATCAATAATAAAACAAAACAAAAAACAATAAAAATGGGCAGAAGACTGAAACAGACATTTCTCCAAGAATATGTACAGATGGCCAAGAAGCACTGAAAAAATGTTCAACACTGCTAATTAATAGAAAGGTGCAAAACAAAACTACAACAATATATCACACCAGTCAGAATGGCCATAATCAGAAAGTCTAAAATTAATAAATGCTGATGTGGAGAAAAAGGAGACCTCCTACATTCTCTGGTGGGAATATAAGTTGGTATAGCCACTATGCAGAAAAGTATGGAGGTGCCTTATGAAACTCAAAACAGGGCTACCATATGATCCAGCAATCCCACTCCTGGACATATATCCAAAGAAAACCATGGTTTGAAAAGATACATGCAGCCCATTGTTCACTGCTGCAACTGTTCACAATAGCCAAGACATGGAAGCCACCTAAATGTCCATTGACAGATGGCTGGATAAAGAAGATATGGTGCATGCATACAATGGAATATTACCTAGCCTTTAAAAAGAATGAAACAATGCCATATGCAGCAACATGGGTGGACCTGGAGATTATCATACTACAAGTGAAAAAATCGGAGAAAGATAAATATCATATTATAGGGCTTATATGTGAAGTCTAAAAAAATGATACAAATGAACTTATTTACAAAACAGAAACAGACTCATTGATTTAGAGTATGAACTTATAGTTACCAGGGCGGAGGGGTGGGTCGGGGGATAGACTAGGAGTTTGGGATTGACATATACACCCTGCTACTTTAAAATAGATAACCAACAAGGACCAACTGTATATCACAGAAGACTCTGCTCAGTACTCTGTAATAACCTAAATGGGCAAAGAGTTTGAAAAAGAATAGATATGTGTATAACTGTATCACTTTGCTGTGCACCAGAAACTAACAGAACATTGTTAATCACTGAAACGAATCGCCAGTCCAAGTTTGATGCATGATACAGGGTGCTTGGGGCTGGTGCACTGGGATGACCAGAGGGATGGTATGGGGAGGGAGGTGGAGGGAGGTTCAGGATGGGGAACATGTGTACACCTGTGGCAGATTCATGTTGATGTATGGCAAAACCAATACAATATTGTAAAGTAATTAACCTCCAATTAAAATAAATAAATTTATATTTAAAAATAAATAAAAAATAATCAACTGTGTTTATATCATCTATAAGAAAGAATTTTTGAATTAATTAGCCTTTCTCTTAACTAACCATTCCCATCACCCACATCCTCACCAACTCCACAAAACATTACCCTATTTCTGATATCAGCAAATGCACAACCTACAAATCTTAGCATTTAAATGCAGTCACCCTTTGTTAAAAGGACAAATGGACTAAGATATGAGAAATAATTCACTGGCATCTGAACAAGAGATGATATGTGGAGTTCCATGACACATCTTGTTGGCACTGGGAGCTGGATCCCATGTGCAGAGGTGTCCTCACGTTCTTTAGTAAATGTATTCTATTTGTTCCTTAATTTTTTATGAAATACGTGGGTTTTCTGAAGTATAGAGCCCAAAGTGGAACCCTTTTTGTCTGTGTCTTGGGGCATTTTGAAGAGGAGAGATTCATGATGTCATTCAACGCTATAATAGAAGAGAAATGTGATTTACTGTAGGAAATATTTATGTACTGGAAAATTATCATTCAGCACCATCAAGTTTATGCTTTGTATGTAACAGCAAAGTTATTTGTTTTCTTTCCTCACCTGCACTGCATTTTCAAATTATTTTAAAGTTGATATTTTTCTTAGTGACTGTTCCTGCTATTAATATTCATCAAAATAAAACATTTTTTCTTTCCATACTTTTCTTATTCATCACTCACATTGTAGCCATATATTTCCTAATATGACTTTTTTAGAAAAATGCTTCCTAATATCAAATATTGCTCCTACTTCCTAATAGTGAATATTGCCCATACCACTCACATTCAAAGCTGGCTCCTTTTTAAGGCATTTCAGATTTTTCCTTCTTATTATGATTAATAAATATGATATTATTAGAGAGATTATTCTAATTATTAAATGAAAAAAGTGTCCATGATTTTATCAATTGCTGAATTCTAATTATAACATTAAGTTCAGTTGGACAATTATATAACTGGAAACCTCAATTCAGGAGGTGCTCTGAAAAGATTGTTCCTGGCATTACTACTGCAATATAACAGAACATTTCTCAATAGATTGTGGATGTGTCTTGTCTATTATATAAAAAGAATATAATTTTTAGTCTAATAAATTTGATAACAAAATTCATAAGATGATAGTAGTGATTTTAATATAAATGGGTTTGTGTTCTATTGTAGATGTTTCTGTTAGGAGGGAAAACATTCAGAAAAGTTACTTATTTTTCATGAATTTCATGGTAAAGTAGAATTATATAATGTTTATTTATTTTGAAGAGGATGTTGCTTCTTTTAGAGAGAAAAGATTATATCACTAACTAGAAATTGAACATATATATGAGTGAAATGAACCTGATTATTTTTCTGTGCTTATTCACTTATGCTATGGAATCTCTTATTATAAGCTTCAAAATTTATGCTTTATTTATTTCTTCATTATGAAGATATAACAGAAGCCAACTTACTTTCCCACCTGAAACCAGCTTTTCAGAAATGTCTACTATAAGAACATTTTTTGGACTTTGGATAACAGGCAGCTCACACAGCCGTCTTCAACAGAAGAGAAACAAATGATACAAGCACTATGGTTGTCTCCAGCTTACTGCCTGGAGAGAGTTTCGAGGCCATTGAGGAGAGATTGGGAGGGGGAAACCAAACAGAGCCCAGTGATTGCTACACTTTCAGGAAACAGAGTTGGATTTTGGAGGCTAAGTCAGACTTGCTGTGTAGTCGCTAAGTCATATCCGACTCTTCTGTGATCCCATGAACTGTAGCCCACCAGGCCTCTGGACATGCAGGGCCAAATATCAGGAAGAAAGGAGTTAAACAGAACTCTACACATTTCCAGAGGGGTCTCTCAAGTCTTTAGCCAAGCACCAACAAACACATATGCAGGAGGAAGTTACCTGAGATGTAAAGAGAATCACATTAAAGAAGAGGCAGAATAATCCCCAGAGTTCTGATGGCTTCCAGCTCTGAAGATTTCATTAGGAAATTCTACCAAACACTGGAGGAAAAGGTAATACCAATTCCATATAAACTTCCAAGAGACAGCAGGGGAGGAAACACATCCCAAACATCCTGCATCCCAAATAAGGCAGACACCAAAAGCAGAAAAAAAATTATAAGAAAATTAAAGACTAATGTTCCTCACTAAAAGGACATAATAATCCTTAATCAAACAGTAGGCAATATAACAATATTAAAGCAAGATAACATATCATGTTCCAGTGGGTTTATCTCAGGAAAGCAAAGTTGTTTCATTTTAAAATCAGTTAATATAATTAACAAATTATCTTTTTAGGTGAAGAAAAAATATTTGACATAATTGAATATCCTTAACTCCTGCATCCTATTCTGTGATACACACTTTCACTTTGTTTCATTACTGATGATGATCACTTTGGTCCAGTTTTTCTCAAGCAAAGATTCTATGAGAGAATTAACCTCTAATATGCTAAGACTGGGCTTGGCAAGTTTTTTCTGTAAATGACCAGACAGTAATAACTTAGGCAATTGTAACATGAAAGAGCCATAGATAACGTGGGAACAAATAACTCTGGTTGCACTTCAGTGAAGTAAGTGAAAGTCACTCAGTCGTGTCTGACTCTGTGACCCCATGGACTGTATCAGTCATTTCAGTTCAGTCATTCAGTCGTGTCCAACTCTTTGTGACCCCATGAATCGCAGCACGCCAGGCCTCCCTGTCCATCACCAACTCCTGGAGTTCACCCAAACTCACGTCCATCAAGTTGATGATGCCATCCAGGCATCTCATCCTGTGTCGTCCCCTTCTCCTCCTACCCCCAATCCCTCCCAGCTTCAGAGTCTTTTCCAATGAGTCAACTCTTCCCATGAGGTAGCCAAAGTATTGGAGTTTCATCTTTAGCATCAGTCCTTCCAATGAATACCCAGGACTGATCTCCTTTAGAATGGACTGGTTGGCTCTCCTTGCAGTCCAAGGGACTCTCACGAGTCTTCTCCAACACCACAGTTCAAAAGCATCAATTCTTCGGCACTCAACTTTCTTCACAGTCCAACTCTCACATCCATACATGACCACAGGATAAACCATAGCCTTGACTAGACTAGGACCTCTGTTGGCAAATTAATGTCTCTGCTTTTTAATATGCTATCTAGGTTGGTCATAACTTTCCTTCCCAAGAGTAAGCGTCTTTTAATTTCATGGCTGCAGTCACCATCTGCAGTGATTTTGGAGCCCCCCAAAATAAAGTCTGACGCTGTATAGTCCCTGGAATTCTCCAGACCAGAATACTAGAGTGGGTTGCCTTTCCCTTCTCCAGGGGATCTTCCCAACCCAGGGTCTGAACCAAGTCTCCCACATTGCAGGTGGATTCTTTGCCAGCTGAGCCACCAGGGAAGCCCAAGGGAAGCATTTCAGTAAAATTCTATTAATGGACAATGAGACTAGAATTTCATACAGTTTTCACATATCACAAAGTCATATCCTTGTTTTTCTTTCTTTTTGCTTTGTCTTTTTCAACCATTTAAAAATGTAAGAAGTCATTTTAAGTTCATAATAAATACCAAAAAATGATAGCTGCCTCAGTTTGTTTTGTACACTGTACTTTGTTAAGCCCTGCTCTAAACATTCATTGTATGTAGTGAACTCACTTATTTCTTATGCACTTAAGAATGTACCATTCTTGGAAGAATTGAGAAAATAATCACTCAAATGTGTGTTCTTTGACTCAAATGTGGTATCCCAGTTGAGAAAGGCTAGACAGTGTCGCCAAGTCTCTCTACTATAAAGTTACTGCTTTACAAAGTATGTTTTGTTGGGAGAGGTACTTTGAGTTATGAAAATATCCCTTTATATTAAAAAAATTCCATTTATTCATGTATTTGTTTACACGTATAAGGACTCCTGCTACTGCTAAATCACTTCAGTCGTGTCCGACTCTGTGTGACCCCATAGACAGCAGCCCACCAGGCTCCCCTGTCCCTGGGATTCTCCAGGCAAGAATACTGGAGTGGGTTGCCATTTCCTTCTCCAATGCATGAAAGTGAAAAGTGAAAGTAAAGTCACTCAGTCGTGTCCGACCCTCAGCGACCCCATGGACTGCAGCCTTCCAGGCTCCTCCGTCCATGGGATTTTCCAGGCAAGAGTACTGGAGTGGGATGCCATTGCCTTCTCTGATTAGGACTCCAAATTTCCAATTTTATTCAATGAGTTATACATTGTTATCATTTATTTTGATGCTTAAATTTTTCCTCATTTGGCCAATGGGCTGCTGGCTTCAGTTTCTTTTGGACATGTCCCTATCATTCTTTCCTGGAGAAGGGAAAGGCTACCCACTCCAGTATTCTTGCCTGGAGAATCCCCATGGACAGAGGAGCCTGGCGGACTTCAGTCCATGGGGTCGAAAAGAGTCGGACACGACTGAGTGAGTAATCACTATAATTCTTTGAGCATTTCCTTTCTGGAAACCAGGTCTCTAGACTCATCTTATTTGGGCTTGTTACTCCAGCCTTGAAATTAGCCATTTTTCACCCCAAAAATTTGAGTTCCTTTTACTGGACAGTGGGATGTAGAATTCAATATCTAAGAACTAAATGTGTTCATTATTACTGGGGTGTCATTGTACCCAGGCCTCATCAGTGGACAGGTGTATAAGCATGCTCACACATACATGTATTTACCTCTACACTGAGTTCACTCTCTATTTACCTACTGAAAGCTGTGGGATTGTACCATATTTAATACTACATGGTTTGTGCTGCTGCTGCTGCTGCTAAGTTGCTTCAGTCGTGTCCGACTCTTAGCGACCCCATGGACTGCAGCCTACCAGGCTCCTCCATCCATGGGATTTTCCAGGCAAGAATACTGGAGTGGGGTGCCATTGCCTTCTCCAGTGGTTTGTGCTATTTTTCTCCTTTTATACATCTGACTCTTGAGAGTCCCTTGGACTGCAAGGAGATCCAACCAGTGCATTCTGAAGGAGATCAGCCCTGGGATTTCTTTGGAAGGAATGATGCTAAAACTGAAACTCCAGTACTTTGGCCACCTCATGTGAAGAGTTGACTCATTGGAAAAGACTCTGATGCTGGGAGGGATTGGGGGCAAGAGGAGAAGAGGACGACAGAGGATGAGATGGCTGGATGGCATCACTGACTCGATGGACGTGAGTCTGAGCGAACTCCGGGAGTTGGTGATGGACAGGGAGGCCTGGCATGCTGCGATTCATGGGGTCGCAGAGAGTCGGACACAACTGAGCGACTGATCTGATCTGATCTGATACATCTGACTTGTCAGACAATGAGAAACTTGGCTACCTTTAACAATTTCCCTCATTTGTCACCAGTCTCTCCCATCTGGCACCTCCAGTCCCCCCCAGATAGATGCCTTTCTCACATTGCTGTCTCCCAGGCCAGGATGCTCCTCTGCATGCATGCCCTTCTCACCCTTCTCGGGCTCTACGACTCTAGAGGTGTTGGTCCCAGGACACACCCTCCCTTTTGTTGCAGTCCAACACCCCGTTTGGGGCTGCCTTATGTATGTCTGCTCTTCTTGTATGGCCGAGGCTCTGTCTCTCCTGTGGGCCCCTGCCCTGGGGCAGGAAGCTCTTTTTACAGCTCAGCCACCCCTTTCTATGCAGACTTCCTCTGTATTCTGCTTGGGCTCTGCTCCTCAGTCTGCTCTGTCCACATGCACAGTACTTGTACGCCCTAGTCTCCATGTCAGATGCCGCCGCCCCCCAAGTTCTTCTATCCGCATGGCCCTGACATCCCAAGCCAGGCCATTCCCTGCCCAGATCCGGCTTCCCTCCACGGCTCTGACAGCCCGCACTGGGTCACCTCTCGTGAAGGTGCCCTCTACAACCAGCTCAGGCTCTGAACCTCCAAGCCAGTCTTCATCGTCCCCTAGACATGACACCTCGCTTGGGCTCTGTGAGCTGATGCCAGAACAGCCCCGTGTGGGGGAAGCCTCCAATACTGCATGGCAGGCTGCCCTCGGGCATGGATGCCTCCTTCCACCGCTTAGTTCCAACACCAGGTGCCAGCCTGCTCCCACACCTCAAAGCCTGCTTCACCCTCCTGGGGATCTGACTCCCCACGTGACAGCACTCCTATGGAAGGGGAGCCTTCACCCTGCTTGGGTTCTAACCCTCTGTATGCCTCTTGTCTCTGGGGCCACCATGTTGACCCTACTGAGGCTTCGACACCCTATTCTGAGCCGCTGCAGCACTCACGCACTGCTGGCACAGGGACTGATAGTGGTAGGGAGAATAAATGCTCCCCAAATATGTGTGCATCCTACTCTCTGTAATTTGTTAACATGTTAGGGAACCTGAGAAGAGGGAATTAAGGTTTTTAAACAGGGGGCCTTGATATGAGGAGATTATTGTGGATTATCCAAGTGGGCCCAATCTAATCACAAAGGTTCTTATAAGCAGAGGAAGGAAGAAGAGAGAGAAAGGTCCTTATAAGCAGAGGAAGGGAGAAGGATGACAGCACAAAAAACATTCAGTCCAACACGGCTGGGTTTGAAGATGGAAGGGGACCGTTAACACGGATGAGCAGCCACTAGGAGCTGGAAATGGTCAAGAAATGGATTTTCCATTAGAACTTCCAGAAAGGAATGTGGTCATGTTGATAACGATTTTGGAAAGTGAGACACGTCTTGGACTTCTGAGTTCCAGGAACTGTAATAAGTGTGTGTTGTTTTGAGCCAATGTGTTTGTGGTAATTTATTATAGCAGTGATAGAAGCTAATCCATGCTCTGCCTCACCTAATGACGGCATTAGGGCTGAATCACACTTAATATGTATGCTCTTCTACATGAACAAAGAACTCACCTAATGACGGCATTAGGGCTGAATCACACTTAATATGTATGCTCTTCTACATGAACAAAGAACTCACCTAATGACGGCATTAGGGCTGAATCACACTTAATATGTATGCTCTTCTACATGAACAAAGAACTCACCTAATGACGGCATTAGGGCTGAATCACACTTAATATGTATGCTCTTCTACATGAACAAAGAACTCACCTAATGACGGCATTAGGGCTGAATCACACTTAATATGTATGCTCTTCTACATGAACAAAGATCACCTAATGACGGCATTAGGGCTGAATCACACTTAATATGTATGCTCTTCTACATGAACAAAGAACTCACCTAATGACGGCATTAGGGCTGAATCACACTTAATATGTATGCTCTTCTACATGAACAAAGAACTCACCTAATGACGGCATTAGGGCTGAATCACACTTAATATGTATGCTCTTCTACATGAACAAAGAACTCACCTAATGACGGCATTAGGGCTGAATCACACTTAATATGTATGCTCTTCTACATGAACAAAGAACTCACCTAATGACGGCATTAGGGCTGAATCACACTTAATATGTATGCTCTTCTACATGAACAAAGAACTCACCTAATGACGGCATTAGGGCTGAATCATACATTTAATATGTATGCTCTTCTACATGAACAAAGAACTCACCTAATGACGGCATTAGGGCTGAATCACACTTAATATGTATGCTCTTCTACATGAACAAAGAACTCACCTAATGACGGCATTAGGGCTGAATCACACTTAATATGTATGCTCTTCTACATGAACAAAGAACTCACCTAATGACGGCATTAGGGCTGAATCACACTTAATATGTATGCTCTTCTACATGAACAAAGAACTCACCTAATGACGGCATTAGGGCTGAATCACCTAATATGTATGCTCTTCTACATGAACAAAGAACTCACCTAATGACGGCATTAGGGCTGAATCACACTTAATATGTATGCTCTTCTACATGAACAAAGAACTCACCTAATGACGGCATTAGGGCTGAATCACACTAATATGTATGCTCTTCTACATGAACAAAGAACTCACCTAATGACGGCATTAGGGCTGAATCACACTTAATATGTATGCTCTTCTACATGAACAAAGAACTCACCTAATGACGGCATTAGGGCTGAATCACACTTAATATGTATGCTCTTCTACATGAACAAAGAACTCACCTAATGACGGCATTAGGGCTGAATCACACTTAATATGTATGCTCTTCTACATGAACAAAGAACTCACCTAATGATGGCATTAGGGCTGAATCACATTTAATATGTATGCTCTTCTACATGAACAAAGAACTCACCTAATGACGGCATTAGGGCTGAATCACACTTAATATGTATGCTCTTCTACATGAACAAAGAACTCACCTAATGACGGCATTAGGGCTGAATCACACTTAATATGTATGCTCTTCTACATGAACAAAGAACTCACCTAATGACGGCATTAGGGCTGAATCACACTAATATGTATGCTCTTCTACATGAACAAAGAACTCACCTAATGACGGCATTAGGCTGAATCACACTAATATGTATGCTCTTCTACATGAACAAAGAACTCACCTAATGACGGCATTAGGGCTGAATCACACTTATGTATGCTCTTCTACATGAACAAAGAACTCACCTAATGACGGCATTAGGGCTGAATCACACTTAATATGTATGCTCTTCTACATGAACAAAGAACTCACCTAATGACGGCATTAGGGCTGAATCACACTTAATATGTATGCTCTTCTACATGAACAAAGAACTCACCTAATGACGGCATTAGGGCTGAATCATACATTTAATATGTATGCTCTTCTACATGAACAAAGAACTCACCTAATGATGGCATTAGGGCTGAATCATACATTTAATATGTATGCTCTTCTACATGAACAAAGAACTCACCTAATGATGGCATTAGGGCTGAATCACATTTAATATGTATGCTCTTCTACATGAACAAAGAACTGAAGGAACTTAGAAAGTACAAGCACGGTTCTTAAGGATAGGAATTTTAGTGTTTGTCCTTCGCCTGGTAAATTATGTACTTTGCCTGTTATGTGGGTTTTGCCTGTTATGGGCATTTTCATTTCCAGCGCTTGGAAGAGAATATGGTACACATTATGTTCTTAAATCTGCTAAAGGGGGAAAAAAAAACACTACAGTTTTGCGAAGCACATGTATGGCCACCCCGCGGCTTCTCCATTAAAAGACTATTGAAAGGCAATTTAATTCAGTTTAGCCTAAGTTGAGCATCTTAATAGTTGTAATAAAGAAAGTCATAAGGATATTCATTGTCTCTGCATAATCTCAATGGCTTTCTCTAGAATTTTAGAGAGAAAATTTAAGTTTAGCAATTTGCTCTCAAGTTTTCTTCTGGGGAAAGGTTCACTGTACCCTAAAACATGTATCCATAGTTTTGCAAAATGTATTTTGATAAGGGAATTATTAACATGTTAGGGAATACGACAAAAGGGAATTGTTTGCTAAACAGGGGGTCTTGATATGAGGAGATTATCATGGATTATCCAAGTGGGTCCAATCTAATCACAAAGGTCCTTTTAAGCAGAGGAAGGGAGAAGAAACATATACTCAATATTGCTGAATATGTAAATTTGCTTTTTTTTTTTCCAGTTGAGGTGCAAAGTTAAATTGGGAAAGTTTTTATAATGTTAACATTACTTTTTAAGAAAAGCAGCCTAAAAAATTAAAAAAAAAGAAAAGTAGCCTACTACAATACTGGAGGTGATGAGAGATAACAGAATCCTACTTTAGTGAATAATACAATAGCCATTTTATAACAAGACTATTTCTGTACCCAGAATGTCTGTAATATTGTTGATATGGGGATTGCATATTTGAAAGAGAAATTAAATATAAACAGATATATTTTTATCCCAATTAGTTTTGAAGCAAGTTCATGGAAATGGAGACCTTAAAGCATACTTTATTTGTACACGATATTCACAAGTGTAAAAAGACCGTCAGATCATCTAATTGGGACTTTGTAGTTTGCTATCAGGCATTGAAGAGATTGTCTTAGGCATACAGCCTCTTCCTCAATGCCATGAGGACTGATCTTAATGGGCAATTTGTCTTGAGCTATTCAGGAAACCAAATTCAGGATTCTTTCCCTGCCTGCCACTTCATTTAAAAGCAAAGGGACTGTCCTGATGCTCCATCAGTCAAGAATCTGCTTTCCAATGCAGGATTCGATCCCTGCTCAGGGAACTGAGATCCTACATGTCATGGGGCAGCTAAGCGCATGTGCCCCAACTACAGAGCCTGCACCCTGCAACTAGAAAGCCCACTCGCCACGATGAAGACCCAGCGCAGCTTAAAAGAAAGAAAAAGAAAAGCCTTAGAAGGGTCTCCCAGGCTGTCATAGTCGCCCCTCCACCACCTCTCCGGTCTTGTACCCCCTTCCTCCCATGTGCTTACTCCACTCCAGTCTCTTTGTCTGCTCCTACATGCATCAACGTGAACCCTTCTCGGACTTATGCTCTAGTTCCTCCCTCTACTTAGAACTCTTTGCTTCCAGAGAAACCTTTGGTGAATTACTTCACTATCTTCAAGTCTTTCCTAAAATTACCCCTTCTTATCAAGACTTTACTACTAACTTATTTAATATTGCATGATTTCCTTCATCCCTGGGCCCTGTGGTACTCCTGATCTCATGAACTCAAGTTAATTGTCTTTTAAAATAGCATTTACCACCTGCTAACATAATACACATTTGACATATTTATCATACATTTATTTTTTACTATGTGTCTTCCTACACTGCAATAAAGGCAGGGATCTCTTCTAGTTTATGCCCTGAGAAATCTCTAATGGCCTAGACAGTGCCTGGCATAGCAGATGCTCTGTATGGATTTGTTGAAGATCACAACTTGTGAGATGCAGCTAAAACACCCAACAAACCAGTTGCAGCCTACATGCTTATTTTAGGGGAAAAAGACAGGAAATAAACAAGCTGAGTATGTAACTATGATTTCCAGCTCAGATTCTGACCCATTTTTTCCTGGTTATCTCCTCTTGGTTATTCTCCATACATCTAAAATCATCATACCCAAAGGAGAAATCATCTTCAAACTCTTCTTGTAGTCCTCATATTGTGAATAGAACCAATATTCACAGTGATTTATGCTGAACGCTTACAGAAGCATTTTTAACTCCACTCTCTCCCTGACCCAGCCATCCAAACAATGACCAGTATTTGCAAATTTGCATTCCTAAACAACTCTCACATCCACCTGTACTTTTATACAGCTATGTCCAAGAATCCAGACCCACTCACAGCATTTCTCACCTGTTTTACTCACTGCCTTTGTAACCGTTCTTGACTCCAACTCAAAACTCCACCCTAATCCATTCTCTGCATGTGCTAAATTGTGTCCCCTCAGATTCATATATTAAATTGTTAATCTCCAGTGACTCAGGAAGTGACTTTATTTGGAGACAGGGTCTTTACATAAGTAAATTAAAATGAGGTCATTAGGGTTAGCCCCAATCTGATATGGCCAGTGTCTTTATAAAAAGTGAACTGGACTCAGAAATAGCATAGAATGAAGATGACATGAAGAGACGCATGGAGAAGGTGGCCATCTACAAGGCAAAGAGAGGGGCACTGGAACAGGTCCTTCCCTCACAGCCCCAAGAAAGAACCAACTTAGTCAACACCTTGGTTTTCACTTCCAGCCTCCAGAATTGAGAGAAAATACATTTCTGTTGTTTAAACTCTTCAGTCCATGGCATTTTCTTACAGCAAACCCAGCAAACTAATACGGTAGCCAATAAGTATTTTTAAAATGTATTTTGAATATCTTTAAATTTTTTTAATATCCACTCACTGTTGTTACAGAAACACAAAGCCTTCATCCTCAGGATGTTTTCAGCATCCTGTATCTCATTTCTACATCTCTCACCCTTCCTCTTGAGTTTCTCCCTGACCTCTGCACCAGCATCTGTTAACAGCAAGCCCACAGGGATAGAGGGTGAAAAATGCTTCTACAGATATGTACCATTTTCCCACTGAGCCACTTTCCACTCTATTAAACGAAATGTCAAACTAAATGAATACCTGACCATTGCACCTCAATACTCTTGCCTGGAAAATCCCATGGACGGAGGAGCCTGATAGGCTGCAGTCCATGGGGTCGCTAAGAGTCGGACACGACTGGGCGACTTCACTTTCACTCTTCACTTTCATGCATTGGAGAAGGAAATGGCAACCCACTCCAGTGTTCTTGCCTGGAGAATCCCAGGGACGGGGGAGCCTGGTGGGCTTCCGTCTATGGGGTTGCACAGAGTCGGACTTGACTGAAGTGACTTAGCAGCAGCAGCAGCAGCAGCAGCACCTCAATAATAATCTGAAGGATAAAAAAAATAACACTCAGGAGGATTTTCTCTCCTTTTACGATGTGATCACAAGATTCCTTAAAGTAACAGGTTCTCAAGGGGTTGTTTACAGGTCATGGGGTAGTTTACCGGAGAAAAACCTAGAAACTGAAGTGTGCTATGACAGTGCCGATTAAGTGTCAATTGGAAATTAAAGTTAAATAAACATATAAGAAGTATTAAACAATCAGATGCATATGCTTTAAAATATTTTAAGCCAAACCTAAAGCTAAAATTTGGAAAATTCAGCAGTGGCCACAGGACTGGAAAAGGTCAATTTTCATTCCAATCCCAAAGAAAGGCAATGCCAAAGAATGCTCAAACTACCGCACAGTTGCACTCATCTCACACGCTAATAAAGTAATGCTCAAAGTTCTCCAAGCCAGGCTTCAGCAATACGTGAACCGTGAACTTCCAGATATTCAAGCTGGTTTTAACAAAGGCAGAGGAACCAGAGATCAAATTGCCAACATCCACTGGATCATTGAAAAAGCAAGAGAGTTCCAGAAAAACATCTATTTCTACTTTGTTGACTTTGACTGTGTGGATCACAATACACTGTGGAAAATTCTGAAAGACATAGGAATACCAGAGCACCTGATGTGCCTCCTGTGAAATCTGTATGTAGGTCAGGAAGCAACACTTAGAACTGGACATGGGACAACAGACTGGTTCCAAATAGGAAAAGGAGTACGTCAAGGCTGTATATTGTCACCCTGCTTATTTAAGTTATATGCAGAGTACATCATGAGAAACACTGGGCTGGAAGAAGCACAACCTGGAATCAAGATTGGTGGGAGAAATAGCAATAACCTCAGATATGCAGATGACACCACCTTTATGACAGAAAGTGAAGAGGAACTAAAAAGCCTCTTGATGTATACCTGTGGTGGATTCATTTTGATATTTGGCAAAACTAACACAATTTGTAAAGTTTAAAAATAAAATAAAATTTTAAATAAAAGGGGAAAAAAAAAGAAAATGAAAGAGGAGAATGAAAAGTTGGGTTAAAGCTCAACATTCAGAAAATGAAGATCATGGCATCTGGTCCCATCACTTCATGGGAAATAGATGGGGAAATAGTGGAAACAGTGTCAGACTTTATTTTTGGGGGCTCCAAAATCACTGAAGATGGTGAATGCAGCCACGAAATTAAAAGATGCTTACTCCTTTGGAGGAAAGTTATGACCAACCTAGATAGCATATTCAAAAGCAGAGACATTACTTTGCCAACAAATGTCCGTCTAGTCAAGGCTATGGTTTTTCCAGTGGTCATGTATGGATGTGAGAGTTGAACTGTGAAGAAAGCTGAGCACCGAAGAATTGATGCTTTTGAACTGTGGTGTTGGAGAAGACTCGTGAGAGTCCCTTGGACTGCAAGGAGATCCAACCAGTCCATTCTAAAAGAGATCAGTCCTGGGTATTCTTTGGAAGGACTGATGCTGAAGCTGAAACTCCAGTACTTTGGCCACCTCATGCGAAGAGTTGACTCATTGGAAAAGACTCTGAAGCTGTGAGGGATTGGGGGCAGGAGGAGAAGGGGAACACAGAGGATGAGATGGCTGGATAGCATCACCGACTCAATGGACGTGAGTCTGAGTGAACTCTGGGAGTTGGTGATGGACAGCAAGGCCTGGCGTGCTGCAATTCATGGGGTCGCAAAGAGTCAGACACGACTGAGGGACTGAACTGAACTGAACTGAAAGTTAAAACACTGACCTATTGTACTGTCCTTTTAAAAATGTTTAAATGACAAACCAGCCAACCACCATACCACCCCCTTGCCCTCATCCCTCTAAACACCCAGTCTACAAATGTCTTGCACATGCCACACCTGCCTATAATAGAACATATTCTCTTTAGTAGGTCACCCCCTACCACCTAGACTACCTAGATAGTCTTCCTTCAGCACACACATTAGCTCCTTCCTGCAGACATCTTGGTTGGACACTCCCGAGTCCTGGTTAGACACCAATCATTCCTTAATCAAATACTCCCAGAAGATCTACTTAAGTGTCAGCCCTGTGATACGGACTGAGGATATAGTGATGAAGATAGAAATGGTGTGGCTTCAGAAAACTTAAAGACTAGTGGCAGAGTCAGGAAAGGGGCTTCCCTGATAGCTCAGTTGGTAAAGAATCGCCTGCAATGCCAGAGACCCCAGCTTGATTCCTGGTCAGGAAGATCCCCTGGAGAAGGTAAAAGCTGCCCACTCCAGTATTCTTGGGCTTCCCTGGTGGCTCAGATGGTAAAGAATCTGCCTGCAATGAGGGAGACCTGGGTTCAATCTCTGGGTTGGGAAGATCCCTGAAGAAGGGCATGGCAACCCACTCTGGTATTCTTCCCTGGAGAATCCCCATAGACAGAGGAGCTTGGTGAGCTACAGTCCATAGGGTTGCAAAGAGTCGGACATGACAGAGCGACTAAGCACAGCGCAGCATAGAGTAAGGAAAATAAAGTGAGTAGACCAAATAAAGCGAATGCTGCTGACCCTTGAAAAACGTGGAGGGGTTAGGGGCTGTTCATTCTGCACAGGACAAAATCTGCATATAACTTATAGTCAGCACTCTACATATGTGGTTCCTCAGTAGTCACGGTTCTGAATCCACGAATTCAACCAATCATGGATCTGACTACTGCAGTATCCACTATTGAAAAAAATCCGGGTATAAGTGGATCCTGTGGTTCAAACTTATGTTGTCCAAAGGACAACTGGCTCGGTGACTGTGGACAGTATGACCTGTTAGCAGTCAATGAGGATGTTACAATATAAGCTGACATGTGAAGGTTTAGTAGCATGGAAAATGCCAGCAATGAGAACTGCTGGAGAGAGAATGTTAATTAGATTATTACAAATTTATATATTATAAATTATTTCATTATTAATCTAAATATATTTATGACTCATTAGAATAATAGTATTTAAAACCATAGGATTGATATGATCACCTATGAAAGGAATACATACACGTGTGTACACGTGCACACACACACACACACACACACACATATATGAATACAGAAAGACAGAGAAGAAAGAGGAGGAAGAGTGGAGGAGGAGGGGATGAGTGAAGAATACCCAAGAGTAAACCTTGAGGGAAACTCACATTTAGAGGTTCAGAAGAGAGGAAAGAATTAGCAAAGGAATTTGAGATAAAGTGTTCTCAGAAGCAGGAGAAAATCCGAGAGGCCACGATGTCATAGACAACAGATATTTCAATAGGGAATGAATGTTCTGGTATGTCATAAACAACTGAGAATTTACGTAAGATGCAGACATAAAATCACCTAGTAAATTTGGTAACATGGTGGGGTCATCAATTGTCTTGACAAGTACCCTTTCTTAGGAATTGATGGAGTGGAAACTGGATACAAGTCGGCTGAAGAATGAACAAGAGATAAAGAAGTTTGGCTGTGAAGAGGGGCAGAGAAAATTGTTCTTTGCTAAGGGTTTCTTCTAAGTGCCTGCATAGCACAAGACTGCCGGGAGCCGGCATAATGCATATTGAGTGCATATTGCATATTGAGTGCAGCACTTTCCACAGCATCATCTTTCAGGATCTGGAATAGCTCAACTGAAATTCTATCACTGCCGGGAGCCAGCGTGAGGAGCTCCAGCCATGACAAAGGTCATGAGGAAGGAGGCTCGGCATACACAAAGGCGGGATCGAGCCTCAGGAGTCCCCCTGGAAATTCTCGAGTATCTACCCCCAAAACCAGAGTCTGCCTACTTTCTGCTTTGTGCTTTCACCTACACCTCTGACTTTACAGGGGGCTGTCCCCACTACCTCTCTCTGAAAAAAGAGTTAGCTTACAGCTCCAGTTAATAATTCCTGGGTGTGACAGTGTTTAACCTACAAACTCCTTTGGAAATCCTCTAGCCTGCCTGAATAGGTTTTTCCGGCCACATGTGATTGTTCAGAGCCTCCCAACTGTGAGAGGCAGGAGATGTTCTAAACTGTCTAAACACAGATTCCTTTGAGTAGTTAAAAGATTGATTAGAAATTGTATTGGTGAAGGGTTTTTCACTTATTGGGCCAATGTTTGCTGCTAAGTCTCCGTACTCCTTACCTACTGTGTCCTTGGCAGTGTATTGATTGATATAATGGGTGTATAGAAATGTAAGTAGTAGCCTCAATGTTTGTAACCTTGGACCTTTGAGTTAATTCTTTTCTTGATTGAGCCCACCTCACCTTTGCCCTATAGGAATGCAGCTTTGTCCAATGCTTTTTTGGAGGCTGGTGCCTGACTTTGGAATAATCACATTTAGAGAAAGATAAGTTTCTTAAAATGTTAACAGGCCTCCTGGCCAGAAGATGACGTAATTCACCTGAACTTTTGCATATGATAAGTTTGAAAGCCTGGCTTCGATTAGGACCAGGAGCTGCTGTCCTTGCATGACTCCACCCCTTCCCCCATTATCCTCTATGCACAATTTAAGGTATAAAAACTACTTTGAAAAAAAAAGTGTGGGCCTTGTTAACCGAAACTTGGTCTCCCCATGTCACTCTCTCTCTCAAATTCTGGCTGAGTCTCCATCTGGAGCGCGGAACCCGCCATGCTTGCTAATTATGCCTTGGCTTCTAAGATCTGACCGGGGAGGCCTCAGTGTCTCCTCTCCTTCGGGAGAACGGAAGGATGCCTGCAGCCTATGTAAGTGGTGCAAACTTCTTGTCTTGAAGTTTTATTGGTCTCCCACGTAAACCAAGCTACTCAGCCTCTTTTCTCCACTGAATTTCCTCACTGAGCTATCCTCATCCTATTACTCTTTATATCTTTGATAAATATTTAAATAAATAGGTCGCCTATGCCGTCTCTCCTTCGAATACCCTGGATCAGCCGGGGCTGGTCCCCGGCACAAGACCATATCTCCACCCTGATTCACAACATGCTGTGTAGTAAATGCTTGTATTCATTCCTTCACTCACTCACTCATTCCTTCCTTCCTTCTTTCATTCATTTAACCAGTATATTTTGGATCAGACACTGTCTTCACATTGTGTAGAATTAAACTATAAAAATAGATCTGCATCTATCTGTTTCACAGCTGCATCTCAAGCCCTGAGCACAATACTTCCTCATGTAATGAGCGCTCAGTGAGTTTCCTCCTGCTTGGCAGTTGGAATTTTGAACAGAAGAGCCTGCACTGTGTTCAGCATGGTGCTTTCAGCCAAGCTCAGGAGCTCTGGTCTCCTGAAGCTAAGAAGACTGAAGAAGGCCTTGTTCCTTGTCTTCCTGAGGCTAGATTATACAACATTCCCCTGGATCGTCTGAGACAATCTCATAAATTTCCATTTTGCTTAAACTGATCTAAACCAGATCATCTACTTTAAAACTATATGGGGACTTCCCCGATGGTCCAGTGGTTAAGAATCTGCCGAGCAATGCAGGAGACACCAATTTGATCCCTGGTCTGGGACGATTCCACATGCCCAGAGCAACTAAGCCTATACGCCACTGAGGCCCCGCACCTAGACCCTGTGCTCTGCAGCAGGAGAAGCCACCACAGGGAGACGCCACAACTGGAGAGTGGCTTGTCGCTAGCAGAGAACGCCTGCAGTCAGCAACAAAGGCCAGAGCAGCCAAAAAGAAATGCTGTGCTGTGCTAGGTCACTTCAGTCGTGTCTGACTCTTTGCAACTCTATGGACTGAAGCCCCCCAGGCTCCTCTTTCCATGGGGATTCTCCAGGCAAGAATACTGGAGTTGGTTGTTATGACCTCCTTCAAGGGATTGGCCTTACCCAGGGATCAAACCCACATCTCTTACGTCTCCTGCATTGGCAGTCAGGTTCTTTACCACTAGCACTGCCTGGGTATACAAAAAAAAAGTTAATAAATGCACAATTTCTTCCACTTGTGGAGTAAATTAGGCTTTCTTAGTCTGGGGTTCATAAATAACCTGAGAAGGTGCCGATCAGGAAAGAGGCACTGAATTTGAAGAAACCTGCTTAAGGTCACTGGATTAGGGAGGGGCTGGCCCAGGACACAGCCAAGCAGTCTAGCTCCAGATTCCTCACTCCTGACCATGGGCTGTGCTAGGACGCTGCTCTAATGGATGCAGAACATGCCACTGCATGTGTGCCGGCTCACTCTGCGGAGCTGTTCACAAAAGGTGATCCTGCAGAAACACGAAAGAGCTCAGCTCCTCTTTTAACCCAGCTGGCTTGACTATGCGTCTCATTTATAGTATCTGGAAGCACGTCCTTGAAATGATTCTTCTGAATATTTATTCTATCCAAATGCTTTTGACAAACATGATGTAGCACTTTGTACTAAGTTGTATTCAGGGTCAAGTGTCTGGAGTGGAACTCTTTTCTTATTGTCAGCTAAATACACACCCGTAGACCTTTTCAGATATTTGTGTAGATTTTCTGAAAGTGCGTAAAAAGGCTAAGTAAATGCCTGATGACTACTCCGAGGTTCTCCTTCGAAAAGTGGTGTCAATCCACTTTGGTGAGCAAATGCATGGGCTTAACTACACAGCACATGGCTGCAAAACCACACACATCTGCAGATTAGAACGCTGGTGCTTTTAAGGCTAATACTGCTTTCAAGCATAGTAAATTAAAAAGGGATAAACCCAGGCACAGTATTTGTGATCAGCAAAACATGTTTTTAAGCAGGACACCTTGCTCGCTACTACAGTGTGACTGAATATTTGCCTAAATTTTATTTTTAAAAGGATTCCCTGATGGCTCAGTGGGTAAAGAATCCACATGCCAATGCAGCAGGCACAGGAGATGCAAGTTCGATCCCTGGGTCAGGGAGATGCCCAGGAGAAGGAGATGGCAACCCATTCCAGCACTCTTGCCTGGGAAATGCCATGGACAGAGGAGCCACATTCTAGCAGCAGAGGAGCCAGACAGGAGGAAAGCCATGCAGTGTTGGTTGGTGGGGAAAAGTCATGTTACTCTTTGCCTTTCTTCTCCCTGTGTCCCACAGTGTGACAATTTCTTAAGGCTTCTTCCAAAGCTTTTCTTCTTAGTCTTAGCTGCTATCATTTCACATACTACTGTAGCATCTGTTAATCCAACGCATGTGTTGAAAAAATTCTCAGATGCAACCGTCCATCTTTCCCTTCCTGGGCAACTACTTTTGTGTAGCAATGGCTCTGCATTTACTGAGCCCTGGGTACAACAAAATTTAATTACATTCAAGCCAATTCAAATGTGATTCTACTTGCAAACATCTTCTGGGATGTGAGTGAGAAAAGAAACAATTCAAAAATCATATAAACATGGAGGGCATACTAACAGAAAATGCTTCTTCCAAGTTCTTTCATATTTGTTTGCCACATATAGTTTTTCTTTACTGGAAGTTGGTTTGGCTGACAAAAGTAATAAGCACAGAAAGAAATGTCCATGCAGTTTTGAAATTTGTGTCTTATAGAAGCTTAGGGAAAATATAACTTCTTTTTCACTGAGAAAAATCTATTGCTGTTGTTCAGTTGTGTCTAACTCTTTCTGAGCCCATGGCTGTAGCCCTCCAGGCTCCTCTGCCCATGGGATTTTCCAGGCAAGAATACTAGAGTGTGTTGCCACTTCTTCCTCCAGGGAATCTTCTGAACCAAGAGATCAAACTCACATCTCCTGCATTGGCAGTTGGATTCTTTACCACTGAGCCACTTGGGAAGCCTGAGGAAAATCTATAGAACACATTTAAGTCTTAGAACAGCTCTGATCATAAAGATAAGTATAGGTTGTAGGTCGGGGAAAGATGCTGGTGAAAAATAATCTGTAGGACACATTCCATCTTCCCAGATAAACAGAGAGTAGTCTTGCACCCAGCTCCTGTTTCTTCAGGGATCAGCGTTTGGGTGCATTTCCTTGCAGATGTGAAGCACTTGAGTTGACACTGAGTGTGGCTGTGCCCAGAAGGCTGTGTTCCCCCCCTAGCTTGTATGTATCTGCACTAAGAGCCTGAAAGGGTTATGTGGGTATTCTTTTCCCTCAGTGATTCACAAGGAAGCATGACTATATTCTAAAGCTTAAAGGACACTGAAGGCAAGGATGCAGTCTTAATTTTTAAAATATAACTTCATTTTTTGGAGAAACACAAATGATATTTTCCTTATGAGGTGCCAAGCGCAGTTTCACAAAGAGAAATGTGTGCTGTGTCTTTAAAATGGTTCCTTCAGGTCATATCCTCCTGGGGACCCCTATTCTACTTGGAATTACCCCTAAGATCCCTTGTCCAGTTTTTACATCAGACACTTAACTCCATAAGGGTTTCTACAATTTTCCATTGCCAAGTGAGTTGAGCTTTCACTCATATTTCCACAGATGTGAGATAGTATCAGTGGGAGGAAAAATAAAACTAAGTGGTCTCTAGAAGTGGATATGATTTTTATAAGCATGAGAGGTATAATATATGTTCAATATTCCAATATTTCTTTGAGTTCACCTTTCAGTGTAAGCTCACATATGTATTCAAGAATTAGATGATGTCATTTAGCTAGAGGGGAAAATGACAGGTGTGTCCACTGACATTATAAAGGTGCAAAATGATTAAAAAAATAACTAGACTTCCTTAAATCCTGTCTTTTAGAAGATATATATCAGAATGAATGAGGAAAGGATATATGATATGTTACATCATTGCCTATTATTTTACTCATGAGGTACCTTAGCATTCATTTTTAAGTACACACACGCTCTTTTAGCTAGGGAAAACTGAAGAAGAAAAGTAATAGATACTATGACTACGTTTTGCCATGGAGGGTTTCACTGTGTTTCCATTGTGGCTCAGAGGTAGACCTACAGAACTCTGTCAGCGTTACTGAATTGCAAAGGATGGTTTCTGGACCATGCAGTCAAAGCACTGTGTGATATGTAATTGAAGAAGATAATTTAGAAGACTGCGTTTCCTTTAATTAATTGTAACCTTGTAGGTGGGGGAAGTGTAGATCCAAATACTTTATGAAGAGAGCAAATGCTGTGTCTATAGAATTAATCTAGTAGTGCTCATTAAGTGAATATTACTGATGCCATTGTGGCTCATGGCTGTGTCCTCAGGCTAAGAATAGTCATATCTAAGTTCGAACTTTTTTCTCTTTAAATTTTAACTGCTTTGAAATGCTTGCCATTTCTTGAGTGTGTTCACTTTGTTCCCAAGGTTTTAAGCCAGGTTATCTTTCTCTCCCTCTAAAAGACAATTCCAACAAAATGACCAATGAGTCTCACACGCATTTCTTTATTTTAAATGTCATATCATCTCTCAGTCTATTCCTAATTCTTCTCAATTCCCACCATTGCATGTCTTAAGGAGACTTAAGCAACTTGCAATAATGGAAAGAATATGGGGCTGAAGTTTGACAAATTCATCTTGGAATTCATACACTAACATTTTCTAGCTATGTGACATTGGTCAAAGTCCAAGATTTCTATGAACTCAATTTCTATGGGCCTGGATTGTTGTAAAAATTAAATGAGAGTTTTGACTGTAAAATGGTTGCACATTGCCTAGAATACAACAGGAATTCAACCCAACCCTGCTTTACTTCTGTTGTTTCATAGTAACTTTCAGTTCAGTTCAGTTCAGTGGCTCAGTTGTGTCCAACTCTTTGTGACACCAATTCCTGGAGCTTGCTCAAACTCATGTCCAACTCATGTCCTGGAGCTTGCTCAAACTCATGTCATCACTCATTCATCACTGGATGAATCAGTGATGCCATCCAACTATCTCATCCTCTGTCATCCCCTTCTCTTCCTGCCTTCAATCTTTCCCAGCATCAGGGTCTTTTTTAAGGAGTCAGTTCTTCGCATCAGGTGGCCTAAATATTGGAGCTTCAGCATCAGTCCTTTCAATGAATATTCAGGACTAATTTCCTTTAGGATTGACTGGTTTGATCTCCTTGCAGTCTAAGGGACTCTCAAGAGTCTTCTTATCTATACCTATATTGTGATATTTATCACATTGAACTATGATTATACATTCTGGAACATAACATCCTTGAAGGCAGGGACTATTTAATATTTATCTCTACATATTCATTGCCTCACACAACCTCTGCACTTATTAGACACTCCAAAATTTGTTTTGTTTATTTTAATTGGAGGCTAATTACAATACTGTGGTGGATTTTGCCGTACATTGACATGAATCAGCCATGAGTACACATGTGTTCTCCATCCTGAACCCCCCTCCCACCTCCTTCCCCACCCCATCCCTCTAGATTGTCCTAGAGCGCCAGTTTTGAGTGCCTGGCTTCATGTATCAAACTTGCACTGGTCATCTATTTTACATATCACAATATACACGTGTCAATGCTGTTCTCTTATATCTTCACACCCTCACCTTCTCCCACATAGTCCAAAAGTCTATTCTTTACATCTGTGTCTCTTTTGCTGTCTTGCATATAGGATTGCTGTTACTATCTTTCTAAATTCCATATATATGCATTAATATACTACACTGGAGAAGGAAATGGCAACCCACTCCAGTGTTCTTGCCTGGAGAATCCCAGGGACGGTGGAGCCTGGTGGGCTTCCGTCTATGGGGTCGCACAGAGTCGGACACAACTGAAGCGACTGAGCAGCAGCAGCATACTACATTGGTGTTTCTCTTTTTGACTTACTTCACTCTCTATAATAGGCTCCAGTTTTGTCCACCTCATTAGAACTGACTCAAATATGTTCTTTTTTATACCTGAGTAATATTCCATTGTGTATATATACCACAGCTTTCTTATCCATTCGTCTGCTGATGGACATCTAGGTTGCTTCCATGTCCTGGCTATTATAAACAGTGCTGCAATGAACAGTGGGGGTACATGTGTCTGTTTCAATTCTGGTTTCCTTGGTGTGTATGCCCAGCAGTGTGATTGCTGGGTCGTATGGCAATTCTGTTTCCAGTTTTTTAAGGAATCTCCACATTGTTCTCCATAGTGGCTGTACTAGTTTGCATTCCCACCAGCAGTGTAAGAGGGTTCCCTTTTCTTCATACTCTCTCCAGCATTTATCGTTTGTAAACTTTTTGATGGCAGACATTCTGACCCGTGTAAGAAGGTACCTCATTGTGGTTTTGATTTGCATTTTTTTCATGTGTTTATTAGCCATCTGTATGTCTTCTTTGGAGAAATGTCTGTTTAGTTCTTTGGATCATTTTTTGATTGGGTTGTTTATTTTTCTGGTATTGAGCTGCTTGTATATTTTGGAGATTAATTCTTTGTCAGTTGTTTCATCTGTCATTATTTTCTTGCATTCTGAAGGCTGCCTTTTTACCTTACTTATAGTTTCCTTCATTGTAGACATTCAAACTTTGTGGCATAAATGAACAATTATAATCTGCTCACATATAAGAATGAAGACATCAACTATTACAAGGCTGCTACTGCTAAGTCACTTCAGTCGTGTCTGACTCTGTGCGACCCCATAGACGGTGGCCAACCAGGCTCCCCATCCCTGGGATTCTCCAGGCAAGAACACTGGAATGGGTTGCCATTTCCTTCTCCAATGCATGAAACTGAAAAGTGAAAGTAAAGTCACTGAGTTGTGTCCGACTCTTTGCAACCCCATGGACTGCAGCCTACCAGGCTCCTCCATCCTATGTGTCTGTAAATAAATGAGGAGAAAAGTTCAGTGCTTTATCAACAATTATTTTCTATGTTAAAGGAGCAAATAGAGGACTTAAGAATGATGGAAAATGATGGTGGTAAATTTTGAAACTGAAGATGTGTTTTACAAATCATATAGATGGCTCTCCAAATTGTACTAGTGAAAGCTACTCTACAACCTCAGTTGAATCAGGCAGCTGACAAGAATGAGTCTCTCTCAGCCTCATTTTCTGTGAGAGAAAATATAGGAAACCAAGTACAGTTCATTGCTAAGGAGTCTAACGTGTTATTGATACAAATGTATTTTTGATAGGAAACGTTTGTGACCATTGAAACTACACAAGCTCATCCAATTTGATATGCATAGTTAGAAAATGACACATAAACTGTGCATTTAGAACAAATACTGGTTAAAAGGCTATGTTATACTAAGGACTGCTAAAATAGAAGATAGGAATTATATAAAACACTTTACTGAGGAGTACAAAAACAGAATTCAGGATTGGTGTTCAGTCACTCACTTAATAAAAAAATAATCAATATATATTAAATACCTACTATATTCACATAATGCTAGATTTGGAAGAGAAAATGTGTAAAGAAGTCATAGGCATTGTTGTCACAGAGCTTATGTTCTAATGGTGAAGACAGACAATAAACTAGGAAGCAAATAAATAAGACGGCAATTGTAGTTTGTAGAAGGACTTTCATAAGATAAAAAGTGCCGTGATAGATATAAAGTGAGAAGACAAATGGGGGAGTGATGGGGATCTGGAAGTGGGACAGACTTCCGTCCTCCTAGTGGCCAGAGGGCCAGCACACCTGGAGAATGATGGACAAATGCAGAGTAGCACCAGACGGGTTTCGAGAGATGAGCCGAGGCCAGTTATGTGGCACCTTACAGACTATGGTAAGAAGAAAAAGCTTTATTCTAGGTGGAGAGATAGGAAATATCTTTTAAAGGAGTAACTTATCCAGTTGAAAGATATCACTCTGGCTTCTGTGTGGTGAGAGCAAGATCAGAAGCCACAAACCTGGAAAGGGCAGGCACTGCTTTGGCTGGGATGAAGGATTAGATGGAGATGAGTGGCAGGGAGAGACACGAGACAATGGATTTTACATGCTCTTGGAGAGAACAGACAGGGGGTGCTGCTGAGGAAGGTATAGGAAAGGGAGATTAGCTGGAGCCACAACATGGATGGTGAGGTTATGTCCTGAGGCAGAGAAGACAAGAAGAGCAACCGTGTTGGATGCAGGGGACAGAACATGACAGTTCCCTTTTTGTCAAGTCTGAGAAGTGTGTGTATACAAGCAGGCATCAGATTTCAAAATTATGGTCTCAGAGAAGCAGTTCTGGGCTGGAGTTCCAACTGTGTGTGTCATCAGAATGTGGTGTGAGCTGCTCAGTCATGTCTGATTCTTTTTTACCCCATGAACTGTCATCCACCAGGCTCCTCTGTCCGTGGAATTCTCCAGGCAAGAATACTGGAGTGGGTTTCCATTTTCTCCTCCAGAGGATCTTCCCAACCCAGGGATCAAACCTGGGTCTCCTGCACTGAAGGCAGATTCTTTACCTTCTGAGCCACAAAGGAAGCCTTGTCATCAGAACACATATGGCCATTAAAGCTACAATGACAAAGGAAGAAGCGAACTGTCAAGCGAGTGCATTCTCCTCGGTTCTGTCTCATCTCAGCAAAAATTTGAAGCCATGGATGTTAGAGCCCTCGGAGTGTCATAGCTCTCAGACAGACCGTGTTATAGCGCTCGTGTCTGGAAGAGACTGTGTTATAGCTCTTACACAGATCAGTGTTACGCTTCGTGTTTCAGTTCTATCTAGAAAATAGCAGGAAAATACATCCTCGAGGCATGAGGGCATGCCGACCCAAAACTGCAAAGAGAAGAGAGGGGCGCCCTGGCCCTTTGGCTCCAGTGTAATCTCCTCGGTTCTGTCTCATCTCAACACAAATTTGAAGCAATGGACATTAAAGCCCTAGGCACATCACAGCTCTGGGACAGTGTTATAGCTCCCTCAGTTTTATTTAGAAAATAAAGGAAAATACATCCTTGCCGCGTGGGGGGCATGCCGACCCAAAAGATGCAAAGAGAAGAGAGAGAGAGAGACAGAGAGTGCACACACGCGGGATAGAGAGACCCCCGGCCCTTTGGCTCTGCCTTTTATATGTCTTTTCCTCTCCCTGGGCCTGCCCTATGTAAATTGCGCTAGCCAGGAGTGCTGTTTGTTCTACCTGAGGTCCTTACTCCGGTCCTCGGACCTTCTTTTGTTCTATTCGCAGGGGCTTTTCCCTTCCTTGTCTTCTAGCCACCACCATTCTGGACTCCTGTTTCCTATACTAACTACCTAACAGAACCAAGGGTTCCAAGATCAGGCAGTAGAAGTGGAGCCACTGAAGGACACTGTGGAACAGAAAGACATCAATGTGTCCTGCTGAGGAAGCCAAAAGAGGTGACTCTTTCAACAGGATGGAAATGCAAAAAAAAAAAAAAATCCAGAGACCCATTCACTCCTTTTCCAAATGGGAAGAGGAGTATGTCAAAGCTGTGTGTTGTCACCCTGCTTATTTAACTTATATGCAGAGTACATCATGAGAAACGCTGGGCTGGAGAAGCACAGCTGGAATCAAGATTGCTGGGAGAAATATCAATAACCTCAGATATGCAGATGACACCATCCTTATGGCAGAAAATGAAGAAGAACTAAAGAGCCTCTTGATGAAAGTGAAAGTGAAGAGTGAAAAAGCTGGCTTAAAACTCAATATTCAGAAAACGAAGATCATGGCATCCGGTCCCATCATTTCCTGGCAAGTAGATGGGGAAACAGTGAAAACAGTGACAGAATTTATCTTTTTGGGCTCCAAAATCACTGAAGATGGTGATTGCAGCCATGAAATTAAAAGACACTTACTCCTTGGAAGAAAAGTTATGACCAACCTAGACAGCATATTAAAAAGCAGAGACATTACTTTGCCAACAAATGTCCATCTAGCAAGGCTATGGTTTTTCCAGTAGTCATGTATGGATATGAAAGTTGGACTATAAAGAAGGCTGAGTGCCAAAGATTTGATGCTTTTGAACTGTGGTGTTGGAGAAGACTCTTGAGAGTCCCTTGGACTGCAAGGAGATCCAACCAGTCCATCCCAAAGGAAATTCACTGGAAGGACTGATGTTGAAGCTGAAACTCCAATACTTTGGCCACCTGATGCGAACAACTGACTCATTTGAAAAGACTCTGATGCTGGGAGGGATTAGGGGCAGGAGGAGAAGGGGGCGACAGAGGATGAGATGGCTGGATGGCATCAGTGACTCAATGGATATAAGTTTGAGTGAACTCTAGGAGTTGGTGATGGACAGGGAGGCCTGGTGTGCTGCAGTCCATGGGGTCATAAAGTTGGACATGACTGAGCAACTGAACTAACTGACTGTCTGATTCAGTCCTGAAGGAAAGATTCCAAGCTTTAAGCAGCTTGTGTTACATGGAGCAAAGGGACCTAAGCAAGTCTTGGAGGTTTCATGCTGTATATGACCAGGGTGCTGACGAAGAGAAGATTGGAGGTGCAACTGCCATTAAAAAGACTCTAGAGGAGGAGTAGAAATTAATTTTCTTTTAGAAATTCTTAACAGATCAGAAAATGGCCCTGTAAATACCTTGCCACAACATTAAAAATGGTAACATGCATACAGGCTCAGTCGTGTCTGACTCTTTGCAACCCCATGGACTGTAGCCTGCCAGGCTCCTCTGTCCATGGGGTTTTCTTACTGGAGTGGGTTGCCACTCCTACCCCAGGGGATCTTCCAAACCCAGGGACGAACCTGAGTACCATGCGTCTCGTGGGCTGGCAACCAGATCTTTACCACTGCAGGACCTGTGAAGCCCTACATAGAGAGAAACATAATATAGATCTTTTCACCTAGTGCCCTTTTTACACCATTTGAGAGTAGATCTTTGGCCAGAACTTTTCTGTCTGGAGGTGATTTTAAATTACCCAACAAATCATTTCAAATCCCACAGTTTGCAAAGTCAGGGTTTGAGCGCATAAAAGATCGCCAGAGCTGACTTCTGAAACTACTAAACCTTTTCCCAAAACATTTACTCCTGGCAATGCCTGGGCTTTTGTGTTCTGGAAAGTGAGATGCAAAGGCAGCAGAAAGACAAACAGTATCAAACAATAAGACACCTCAAAATTTGCTCTGATGATCCTCAGATGGCAATTTTGATGGTAATTAAGATGAGGCATTCACTGGCAAGTGACTTGCCTGAGGTTATACAGATGCTTCTAAGCCAAGGTAGATTCTATGACTCCTGATTCCTCCTCTTCTACTATAAACACCCCATCAGTTTCATTATTAAAATACAATTGCTACCACATGGAGGAAGTGCCTAGAGGACTCAGAGATCTTCAGTCTGAATATCTTGAGATCTTGTGAAATCTGAATAATTTTTCCTGTTGATCAGGCCCCCAACAAAAGACAAAACTCCTTTTGTTTTTCAACAGATCAACCTTAAAAATTAACCTGCCTTCATAGGGTTGCTAAAAACTGACCTTGTTCTTTTTAATAGGCAAGATGTTTTCTTCAGACATGAGGTAGTAAAATTTTTGAGTGCACTTGGCAACTCTTCCCAGGAATATTTAAGTTTTCCACAAAAGGCAAGAAGTGTTCATATGAAAGATTCATTTCAATTCGCTGCCAGCAGAGAGTTGTTTCTCTGCAGAGTATTTGAGGTATGAAAGCAATGAAATTTACAATGAAAACCTTCAAACTAAAACCTAAAATTTTGAATGGGCAAATGTTCTTCTCTGGGGTAGGGGAGATCTGGTTAATGTAAATTTGGTGAAGACAGCCTCAAAAGAGAGAGCTGGGAAAGAGGGAGTATTTTCCACTGACTCAACTTTGGAACAGTGTGTGTAGTAATGTGGATTTGATTGTGCAGCCAGGCCTACACCTACTCAACACGGTCAGGAAATTCAGGAGGGATGGACAAAGCTTCCAAGTAGCTTTTGTTCCATTTACTTATGGCTGCGCTGGACTTCGCTTTGTGTGGGCTTTCTCCAGCTGCGGGGCGCGTGGGCTCAGTGGCTGCGGCTCCCAGGCTCTAGAGCACAGGTTCAATAGTCGTGGCACACAGGCTTGGTTGTCTCATGGCAGGTGGGATCTTCCTGACCAGAGATGGAACCCGTGTCCCCTGCACTCTGCCACCAGGGAAGTCTGCTTGTGTTCTTTAGGATATCACGAGTGGAACCAAATTGAAGGCAGATTCCTGGATGTCAGCTGGTTCTGCTTTTGACTCTTCTTTGAGCAGATAACACAGGTTTAGCTTCAGTTTCTCAGACAAACCCCTAGATGGCTGCTGAGGGGGCACAGTTCATTATGACTCAGAACCTGAACCAAACTTGAATATTCACACTGGTCTATTAAATATATCAAGTCCTTATTTGACTTCTGTGAATCTTAGAACAACATTATAAAAGGGCACTCTACACCACACAGTTCTCTTGCTATACAACCAGTTAAGTAAAATCAACAGCAAGTTAATTAAAATCACAGAATATAAATAAAATTACGTGTGCATAAAATTTCTTCAAAGACATTACACAAATATCTCACTTAGAATTAAGCAAAGATATCATATTCTACAAATTATGAATACAGACTTTCAAAGTCTGTGACTCTATACAGAGAAAAGTAATAAAATTTAGAGTCTATCACGTGGCTTGTATACCCACTTCTTTGTGCTAATGCTTTCAATTTAATTCACTGAAGAAAAATAAATGTGTGTTGGACTATTCCACTGGGTAATTCGATAGGTAAATGAGATAACAAATGAAAGGAGACTGAAATTTATAATGTAAGGAGGACAGGAAAGAATTCTAAGAGGTGGAAAGAGAAATTTTACATTGAGATTGTACAGGGCTTGGAGTGTCTTTAAAGTTTTATTTCATAGGTAATTAAAGTACGATGAAAAACCTTTAAGTGGGGAGACACAATTAAACTATGAATGGAAAAATCCACCAAATAGTCGTGTTCTAGCTAAGTAAAAAAGCGGGCAAAGGCTATCTCGGCTAATTGAAGTTTGGATGGGGAAGGACCACACTCTGGCCTCAAGGGTGACTAGAACCAAGGACACGAGCTTTCCTCATCACACTCGACCTCTCATGTCTTCCCCACTTAATAGTTTTATTTTCTCTTATAGTAGATGGACTCGTGGGTGACACTGCTGGAACATGTCTGTAGAATGTTCTGCCCTTGCATTTTCACGATTTCATAATCAGAAAGGAAATGATACTTTCTGCAGTTTTTTTGAACACTTGTGGGGAAGGACTCCATTGCTCCATCTTGTGAAGCTGTCACCCTTTAAGGGATGGAGTGTCTTTAGATTTTTTTGGGTCAGAAAGTAAGCCTGATCAACTCATTAAAACTGTAGAGTAACAGAGGAATGGTATGTGGGGGTGTTTTCCTCATAAAAGAGCAAGTCTTACTGGAATAACGAAGGATGAGATAATAATTAGGGGTGCGTTTTACTCCAGTATGATCTAATTTTAACTGAATGCATCCACAATGACCCTATTTCCAAATAAGGTCCCATTTTGAGATACTAAGGTTTAGGACTTCACCATACACATTTGAGGAGAAAGGGAAACTATGTAGCTCAACCCATAACTCATTGAAGCTTTGCATGGCACACAAAATCAGTCTCCTCAAACCCATATGACGTACCTTCTCTCTGGGAGAGCTCGAGCCAAGTAATGCCAGGAAGCAGAGCTAGATGTTGCTACGGCAGACACCACAGTGGTGGTGTTCCAGAGGCACAGAGGTGGCAGGGTGGAGGGGAGAGGGGCTCTGCGGGGAGGGTAGAGACGAGGCTGCAGCAGGCGTAGCATATGACTGCGCTTGTGTTCTTGGTGACCAAGCCTCTCTTTGATCCTTCTTGTTCCCTTAACCTTATCTGCCAACAGGTCTCCAAATTTGTGAGTTACCTGAGATTTTTCCAATAAATCTATTTGATTTCACTTAGCCAGACTTGATTTCTACTATATGCAACCAAGAAACCTGTCAAGTACATATATGTCCTCATATACTGCATCTTTGAAGTTCATTCTGTATTACAAAGTGAGACAATCATTACATTGTATAAGCTCACAAAATTCTTTAAATAGCTTTTTAAAGGTAAACAGCCATTTCAATGAACAGAGTCTAATCGAACTAAAATGGTTTTGCTTTTAATTGAATTTAAGGTAAGTCAGTAACTTGTGTTTGAGTATATGAGTCCTTGGTTATGATTAAGAAATATACCTCATTTAAGAAGATATGCTGCTGCTGCTAAGTTGCTTCAGTCGTGTCCGACTCTGTGCGACCCCATGGACGGAAGCCCACTGGGCTCCCCCATCCCTGGGATTCTCCAGGCAAGAACACTGGAGTGGGTTGCCATTTCCTTCTCCAATGCATGAAAGTGAAAAGTGAAAGTGAAGTCACTCAGTCATGTCCGACTCTTTGCAACCCCATGGACTGCAGCCTACCAGGCTCCTCTGTCCATGGGATTTTCCAGGCAAGAGTACTGGGGTGGGGTGCCATTGCCTTCTCTGAAGAAGACATAAATCATACCAAAATTTTCTTAAGTCAGTCTCCCAAGGCAAGAGAGGCAAATACAAAAATAAACAAATGGGACCAAATCAAACTTACAAGCTTTTACACAACTAAGGAAACCATTTTTTAAAAATGAAAAGACAACCTGCAGAATGGGAGACAATATTTGCCAATGATGTGACCAACAAGGGCTTAATCTCTAAAATATACAAACAGCTCATACAATTCAACAACAACAAAAAATAAATAATCCAATCAAAAATGGGCAGAAGACATTAACTTGACATTTCTCCAAAGAAAACATAACAGATGACCAAGAGGCACATGAAAAGATTATCAATGTTGCTAATTATTAGAGAAATAGAAATCAAAACTACAATGAGGTACCACTTTATACCAGTTAGAATAGTGAAAGTGAAAGTCACTCAGTCGTGCCGACTCTTTATGACCCCATGGACTATACAGTCCATGGAATTCTCCAGGCCAGAATACTGGAGTGGGTAGCCTTTTTCCTTCTACAGGGGATCTTCTCAGCCCAGGGATGGAACCCAGGTCTCCCACATTGCAGGTGGATTCTTTACCAGCTGAGCCACAAGGGAAGCCCAAGAATACTGGAGTGGGTAGCCTATCCCTTCTCCAGTGGATAATCCCAACCCAGGAATCGAACTGGGGTCTCCTTTACCAACTGAGCTATCAGGGAAGCATCAGATCAGATCAGTCGCTCAGTCGTGTCCAACTCTTTGCGACCCCATGAATCACAGCACGCCAGGCCTCCCTGTCCATCACCAACTCCCAGAGTTCACTCAGACTCACGTCCATCGAGTCAGTGATGCCATCCAGCCATCTCATCCTCTGTCGTCCCCTTCTCCTCTTGCCCCCAATCCCTCCCAGCATCAGAGTCTTTTCCAATGAGTCAACTCTTCGCATGAGGTAGCCAAAGTACTGGAGTTTCAGCTTTAGCATCAGTCCTTCCAAAGAAATCCCAGGGCTGATCTCCTTCAGAATGGACTGGTTGGATCTCCTTGCAGTCCAAGGGACTCTCAAGAGTCTTCTCCAACACCACAGTTCAAAAGCATCAGTTCTTCAGCACTCAGCCTTCTTCACAGTCCAACTCTCACATCCATACATGACCACAGGAAAAACCATAGCCTTGACTAGACGAACCTTTGTTGGCAAAGTAATGTCTGTGCTTTTGAATATGCTATCTAGGTTGGTCATAACTTTCCTTCCAAGGAGTAAGCATCTTTTAATTTCATGGCTGCAGTCACCATCTGCAGTGATTTTGGAGCCCCCAAAAATAAAGTCTGACACTGTTTCCACTGTTTCTCCATCTATTTCCCATGAAGTGATGGGACCGGATGCCATGATCTTCGTTTTCTGAATGTTGAGCTTTAAGCCAACTTTTTCACTCTCCACTTTCATTTTCATCAAGAGGCTTTTTAGTTCCTCTTCAGTTTCTGCCATAAGGGTGGTGTCATCTGCATATCTGAGGTTATTGATATTTCTCCCAGCAATCTTGATTCCAGCTTGTGTTTCTTCCAGTCCAGCGTTTCTCATGATGTACTCTGCATATAAGTTAAATAAACAGGGTGACAATATACAGCCTTGACGTACTCCTTTTCCTATTTGGAACCAGTCTGTTGTTCCATGTCCAGTTCTAACTGTTGCTTCCTGACCTGCATACAAATTTCTCAAGAGGCAGATCAGGTGGTCTGGTATTCCCATCTCTTTCAGAATTTTCCACAGTTTATTGTGATCCACACAGTCAAAGGGTTTGGCATAGTCAATGGCCATCATTAAAATGTCTACAAATAACAAATACTGGAGAGGGTGTGGAGAAAAGGGAACCCTGTTACACTGTTGGTGGAAATGTAAGTTAGTGTAGTCACTATGGAAAATAGTATGGAGGTTCCTTAGAAAATAAAAAATAGAATTATGGTATGGTCCAGCAATCCCACTCCTGGGGATATACCCAGACAAAACTATCATTCAGAAAGATACATGCACCCCTATGTTCATAGTAGCACCATGCACAATAGCCAAAACATGAAAACAGCCTAAACCTCCATTAGCAGGTGAATGAATAAAAGTGATGTGGTACGTATATACAACTGAATGCTACTCAGCCTTATAAAGAGTGAAATAATGCCATTTGCAGCAACATAGATGGGTCTAGAGATTATCATACTAAGTGAAGTAAGCCAGACAGAGGAAGGCAAATACTATATGGTATCACTTATATATAGAATCTAAAATAGGGCACAAATAAAATGATCTAGAAAATAGAAATAGACTCACAGACATAGAAATCAGATTTGTGGTTGCCAAAAGGGTGGGGGTGGGGAGGGAGAAGGATGGACTGAGAATTTGGAGTTGGTAGATGCAAACAATTAGGTTTAGAATGGATAAACAAGGTCGTACTGCATAGCATATGAGATTATATCCAACTTCATGGGATAAACCAAAAGGGAAAAGAACACTTTAAAAAAGAACGTGCATGTGTGTAAAACTGAGTCATTCTGTGGAACAGCAGATATTGACACAATATTGTAAATCAACTATCCTTCAATTAAAAAAATGGGAAAAAAGAAATATATCTCATGTAATTTAATGTCACTTATGTTTAACTCCATGTAAAGTTATTGGGTCAATGACTTATTTTCATTCTTTTTTATTGTTAGAATTTAAGAATACTTTCAATTCTTTTCACTTAAAAACATTTATTGTCTAATCAAATATTATCAAGTAAATCCCATATTTTAAGTTAAAATATACAATTAGCAAATATGTTTTAAGTTTCTTCATATTCAGAAAAAATGTTTTTGATTGTAGTTAAAAATAGTTTATGTGTGATATTTCCATAGTATTTCAATATAATGTTTCTAGTTTTTTACTGTATAATTTTTCAGAGATATATTGATTGGGGTTTACAGAATGTATTTGAAATTATAAGGCAATTATTTAAAAATTGACTAAATTAATGTTGAAACATCTTTTTCTCCGATGTAGAAAATTCACTGTTGAAGAAGTAAGCTCTTATTCCTTGCTGAAACAGAACAGGAAAAAAATATTATTCACTTTTAAAATTATTATTATAGTTCATATATGAGGTAAGGAGTTTATAAAATGAAACAGTAAGTATCACATTTCATGTCAATTCCATGATATAAATCAGTTGCATTTGTAGATTCAAAGCTAAGCTTGAAAAAATCTCAGGAGCTAAAGGGCTGATGACCATATAAACTGTAAAATGTGTTAGCAGCAATAAATTCCACCTCCTTGGTTCAAAGGGCATTTGATTATATTCTGCACTGTCAGGGTCCCTCCCGTCAGAGCTCATCTCAGAATGATCAACAAGGCAGGCCTGTAATGTACACCAGAGAGGGACAAGACGCACCTGTCACCACAAGTTTTGAGACAAAACAGTAGGGCTTGCAGACAGCTGTGTCATCCATGAGTGAGTCCATTTGCAGGCTCAGCAATGGGTAGCAGAAAAAAACGCTCCAGTCAGTCCAGATGGCAACTTCACAGTGTTTGCAATGTTACATTTTTTAATTTTATGAGATCTTTTGAATTGAAAAGTTTATCAACTAAACTCCATCTTTATAAATGTTCTTCGTGTATTATAAAAAGCTGTCGACCCCAAATCATCGTCATTTGTGTATACAATTGTATTATCATAAATGTTTCATAAATAAATGTTGATATTTAATTGACAAGAAAATGAATTGTGATATAATATGTTAATAGCATATAGTTTTGTTTATTAGTATAATCTTTACATATTCTATGAATTTGATATACATCTCTTTAAGATGGAAATTTTTTGGCCTTAGCTGAAATTTCTCTAGCCTAAAATGTTTTACTTTTGTCATTTATGTCTAATCATGCACACCTCTTATAAAGAACCACCACAACAGAACTGATTGTCCTCTAAAACTATTTTCAAGGTGAAAATAGTTTTAATTGAAATACATATTTTTAAAATCTTGGGTTCTTATTTTTAACACATGGTGCTTGTGCTGGTTTGTTATTCAAGGAATATTTATTGAGCATTTGGTATTACTTACTATTGGAATATATGCGGGAAATGGTTTCTTTTTTTCTCATTATTTTTATTGTAAAGAAAACCTGTGCAACCTTCTGTAAAGAATGTGGTATTTTGTTGGTTTATTTATAACTACATTATTCTAAAAAACTGAATATCTGGCATTCTTGAAAAGTTTATTTCTATTTCTTTGGACTGATTCAGTGAGCATTAAAATGTAAAAGGCAATTTCATATTCTGCTCTAAAAATTTATCTTGACCAAATTATTCCTTTAACTTAGAGGTTTCAAGTTTCTGTTGCTGTTATATTTTAAAATAAACTATTAAAATAACTTTAAAACTTACAATTTTTATTGAAAATGCTTCTCATCAAATGATGAATTAGTGACCAAAAAAAAAAAGCCTTTACAGCTTGCCTGATGGTCTAGTGGTTAAAGATCCACCTGCCAATGCAGGGGACACAAGTTCCATCCATCCCTGGTCTGGGAAGATCCCACACGCCATGGGGCAAACAAGCCTGTGCGCCACGATTACTGAGCATGCGCTCTAGAGCCGGGAACCCACAAATGGTGAAGCCACGACAACGAGAAGCCCAAGCACCCTGAGGAAGAGCAATACCCACCGCCACAGCCAGAGAGTGCTGTGCACAGCGACGAAGACCCAGGGCAGCCAAAAGCAAATCACTTTTTTTTTTTTTATAATGCCCTTGCTGCTGCTAAGTCGCTTTGGTCGTCTCCGACTCTGTGCGACCCCATGGACGGCAGCCCACGAGGCTCCCCCGTCCCTGGGATTCTCCAGGCAAGAACACTGGAGTGGTTGCCGCTAATTCAGTAGTAAGTGTTAGAGTGTCAATCATTCAATAATAATTTTGCATGTTTTGTAGCACATAGTATTGAGTTGGATTTTAAGTGTTACGATTTGCTACTTTCTAAAAGGAGATTTTCCAGTCATGAGCTAGATTTAATAAATTAAGAAATTCTGTGAAGCAACAATTAGAATTTTAAGGTTTAAAATAAAATTAAATAAAATGAGTACTATATGTTTACTATGAAACACTGTTTCTAATGCTCAAATAGGACAAACATGAAAATTATGTTAGTATTCGTTATATGTTTACACTGACAAAGCTAAATAATTATTTATTTATGTCTTATAGGAATACAGTCTCAACTGACAGTGGCACATTTTAAAAAGAGTCTTGCTCTAATAAATGTTTGCTCAGTGAATACAACGGAGGCCTTGTTATGATTATTTTATGGAGTGTTAATTTATTTTAATTTTACTATACTTTAGATATTGAGAATACTCATGGTACTCTTGGTAAGTGAAAAGATGAAACAATTCATGAAATTTAGACAGTGACTTTACCCTATATTTTATGATAAAACTTATTAACATAAACCAGTCATGTTCTTTCCTTTAGGGAAGAGTATTCAAATCTAATTCCATCTCCTGCATGCATTGATGACCCAAGAAAAGTAGAGGCATAAGTCTCTTTCAATTTTATGGGATTTATTTGTGATTTCTCAGTGTTATTCAATGGTTACTATAAAGCTCATATTTGAAGTTAGTACTGAATTTGATTTTTTAATACTTTTATTTCCTTGTCAGCAACTTCTCAAAAGTCAGATCTTTATGTTTCTTTGGTAGATTTTGAAAGAGGGCAGTTGTCATCTATGGCAAATCACCAAACAATATTTACTATGTCAGTTGAGAAGAATTACAAAGGTGTGTGTCAAACTCACACAGGAAATGTGGAATCAGTACAAGCACGGATCGCATTCCTGTCCTCTCACAAAGATCTTTTTTCTCTGTTTCCTGTAAATGGTACATTCACTAGGACTGCTTCTGCCATGTGCAATGCTTACCATGTTTCTGGCTTTCAGTGGATACTGAAATAATAAGAGTAGAATTTTTTTCTGTTTGAATGTAGTGGCTCAGCAGATGTTTTCAAACAGCCTCTCATAACACATATATTCAAACCATATTCTTTTGGATACTGTTTAAAATGGCTCTTTTGAATCTCAAGACGAAACTTTTAAAATCTTTTGAAATATTTGAAACTAGCATTTCTGTCTCTCACCAAAATAAATGACTCTTTCTGCTTGGTCCTTGCAATGTAACAATCTCCTCCCCTGCCACAAGGGTTTATAATGCTTGTAATACACATCTGCGGTCTACAGATGAATTTCTCATCATGTTCAGTCATAATAGGTGTAAAAAACCTAATTTTGGGCAATTTGTCACTAGAGAAAGTGAAAATAGTTTACATTAATAAAAGAAATGATGAGATACGTCCCACGTGTTCTGCAGACCGTGGAGTTGTGTGAAACTCTTGTAAAAGCAACATGAGCGTATCCAGATATAGTTCAATGGGGCAGTAAGACCACAGCCATCAATTACTTAAAGAAAGCCTGTCTGGAGACAGCCATGCCAAGCACCTGAATTCACTTTAATGGTGGAAGTGGAGGACACATGTGCTTGGGGAGTTCAAATCCTTTATGAGTAACACTCACTTATGATATATGGACAGAATACAAAACTAAGGATTTTTTTTTTTTTAGCAGTGTGGTTGTTGTGAAAGACATGCTTTACACACATCATTTTGAATGTAGTAACACTGTGACTGCTATTTAGAAATGCTTAGAATCTGCTTTCTAGTATGGTATTGACTATAAGTGGAATTGATGTCTTCATAGAATCTGACAGGTATAGATGTTTCTATTTTTCTTAACTAAAAATATAGGAACAGTAACTGATTAATACTGAAATAGTGTTTCTCTTGACTAACCTTGTTGGAAGATTCTCCAAACTTGTGGACAGACTCATTCCGAAGAGCACCTGTATTGTCAGTACAGTCATCCCTCTATGCGTGGGGGAGTGAGGAGGGTGGAGGAGGGGGATCTAGGACTCCTGCTGATACCAAAATCCATTAACGCACGTGTCCCTGATAGCGGTGTTCCATGCCTGTGGGCTTGACATCCCTGAATACTGAGGCTTGACTGTATTTATACCTCATTCTCAATTTAAAAAAAAGATGATTGAATAATATTTGATGGTAGAGTAACATGATTTAAAGTTAATCAATAAATGCAGACTGATTAGGCTTATTCATTTTATAATGAGTAGATATGGAAAGTCACTAAATAGTTAAGTCTTAGGTTCAGAACATCTCTGGACATAAACATATTCATGCTATTCTATGCACAATTTCCATTTTTTACTTTATAACAAAATTTAAAAATGAACTTGCGACCCCATGGATTGTAGACTACCAGGCTCCTCCATCCACGGGATTTTCCAGGCAAGAGTACTGGAGTGGGTTGCCATTTCCTTCTGGAGAGGATCTTCCTGACCCAGGGATCGAACCCAGGTCTCTCACATTATAGGCAGATGCTTTACCATCTGAGCCACCAGAGAAGTCGAACTGAAATATGTAAATGACTACAAAGGAGATCACATAGTATATTAATAGATAAAAATCATCATTTACAACTGAAATATATGTACTTTTTCAGAAAATAATTAAATAACACTTTTTATTCTGACTTATTGATAAATTAATTATAGTAAGTTGCCAGAATACATATTTGGGCTTTTATATCCCTACTCTTATAAAACAAATAACTAAATTAATTTTTTCCAGTTGTTGAATATACTCATCATAATGTATCAGGAACAAAAACATAAATATTTAATCTCAAACTACATTAAATAGTAATAAACAAAGCACAGTGATTAAACCATGTTCATTTGTTCTACTACAGTTTCTTAAAATTCTTTTCTGGTCCCAAAGAACCCTTTATCACCTTTAGAGACTGATAAACTAATATAATGTTCTTTGTTCTTTCCAAATATTTCCTAACTAGAAAATTTTGACTTTTGTTTTGCTGTTATTTTTGTTTTCTATTACCTCAATTTTGGCAATGAAATAATTCAATGGAAACCCTAGGAACACAGAAATGAGGCCTATGAGGTTTGTGGAATCTAATATAGTCTCACTGCGGGGGATTTTAATGTGTAAATCCTAAATGCAGCAAAGAGGTGACAGGTCCCTAAAGATTAATATTTGCAAGGATTTCAATTTTTAAAATACCAGTTTCCCCTCAAAATCTATACACATATGGGCAGCACCATAGTCTCTACATGGAGACAAATAAAGTGAAACTAAAAAAACAAATCATACAACCTAGGTACTTGTGTACAACTTGAATAATTATGGATACTTTTCTTTCTTGATCAGTTTGGGAATGTTACACAGACATGGTTGAAAATTTCCCCTCTTATCTAAACCCCCAAAGTTCCTAGAGGAAAACAGTTGTTCTTTTTTTTTAAATTAAAAACTCACTTCTAAGTATTACGGTAGCTCTGGCCTCGTGTGCGTGCTACGGTCCATTACCATCCTAGCTAATGCCTTCCGCAGGGAACCGCTCACTCAATGATCTTTCTATGCTGCTGGAAGGCAGCAGTACTTATTTCCTGCTCATTTTGTTCTTTGCTTCTCAAATCTTAAAACTAGCATCTGAGGAATCCTAAGTTATGTCAAGAAAGAAAACTAAAGAAAATCATGACTATAATTTAGCTAAAAAGGAGGAATAAAACAGTGCAAATATTTAATTTTTAGTACAAAATATTAAAAGAAAACAAAATGAAGTTGATCATATTAATACTGAGTCCAGCTGAATAGGATACACAGAAAAAGAACTAGGCCCTGTAGGAGCACCAAACCACAAAATTATTACCAACTGGAAATCGTAGAATCCTATATTACTCTCAAGTGACTGAAAACCAGAAAAATTCAGGAAGTTGTTTGGGTGATAAAGCTAGTCAAAATTGAGTATTTTTGTCTTCTGGCTATCATATAATGGCATGAACTTCAGTTTAAAGAAAAAGAACAGAACAGAGAGATTGTGAGAAGTGTTCAAATTATTAGTCTTCTAAAATACTGGAGTAGAGACATCCTATGAACATTAGGTAATTCTCTTCTTATTATTACTGTAAGTAATTACATAAGGGCATAAACTAAATATAAGGAAAAGAGACTGATAATATCTACCATCAATTTAAGCATTTCCCTTTTGTTATTTTCACTTTGAATTTGAAGCAAAGTCCTTAAATCACTTTAATGTCTATATTTATGGCTGGCAATACGCAGGCCATGAGGGAACAGCAGGGGGCTGAGGGTTCAATGTTGAACTCTCATAATGATTCATGAAGAAACATTTCATCTTTGGTGTAACTTCGGAATTTAGGGACAAGCAGAGCCTCTATAGGAAGGGCTCCAAGCAGATCAATGTTACACCAAGGTTATTAAGGTTTAATCCTTAATGCTAAAGATTAAAATAGTGGCAGGAAGAGTTGGGAATTGAAAACTATGGGAAAAGTTACAGAAAAGGAAAAAATACTAGGTTCACATTTACAAAGGCTGTGCTAGAGTAACTATGTTTATAGGAAAAGGGAGTGCAGGAGCAAATTATCTCTGTACAATTCACTCACATCAAAGGTTGTATTGACAAGTGATTCAGAGACTTAAAAATGGAGCCATTTGATGGAATTACAAAATGGTACCGCCAATAAGAGTGCTAATATTCCTAGGCATATTCTTCTAAGAGAAATGAAAATATGTCCATACAAAAGCTTGTACATGTATATTCATAGAACATTATTCATGATAGCTAGAAAGTGGAAGTAAATGCCCACTAACTGAGGCCTGGCGTGCTGCGATTCATGGGGTTGCAAAGAGTTGGACACGACTGAGCGACTGAACTGAACTAAACTGAAGAACAGATAAACAAATGTGATATATCTATATACAGAATATTATTCAGCCGTAAAAAGGGGGTAAGCACTGATTCAGGCTACAACATGAAAGAACCTTGTAAACGTGCTAAGTGAAAGATGCCAGTTTCAAAAGGCCATGTACTGTACGATCACACTAATAAAAAATGTCCAGACTAGGTAACTGAACAGAGATAGGAGTTGATTAGAGGGTGCCGAGGGCCAGAGAGGCAAGGGACAGGGAACGACTGCTAGTAACTATTGGGCTTCTTTTTTGGGATGATAAACATCTGAAAACAGTGATGACAGTTCCAAAACTGAATTCATTAAATATCACTGAATTGTAAACTTGACAATCACAATGAATACACATCTTGATGGGAGCTGTGTTATGATTAGTGATATTTCTGAGTAAAGTATGCTACAATTAATGTGACTAAATGGAAAAAAAAATTTGTCTTTGAGAAAAAATATAAAAAGTGCCATAAGAACATAATATGCCAAGCACAAGTATTACTATAAACTGAATGTGAAGCTATTCCTAGCTTAAATTATACCAAAGCTGCAACCGTTATGTACTAATAAGCATGTGATAAGGCCAATGAGTTCAAAATGAAAAGAGTTTGGAAAAATGAAAGATATGTTATATAATGATCATGATGGAATTTAATTATGCCCCAAAAGTAATTATTAAAGGAGAGATCTAGGGTACAATGAACATTTTAGAGCAAGTATTTGTGAACTTGAAAGAAAGAAAACTATTTTAGATTGGGACCAGGAATGATACAGGAAGTAATTGTGGGTGAATTACTAGGAAATACTGATTAGTATACAACAAATGTCAATATTCTAATAATGCAAGGAAGAATCTAAAGAAATTCAGTTGTGATTATGCAATTTTAGAAATAATGATTAACAGAAAATGTGGGCAACAATGGAGGAGAACAGTGAAATTGAAAACTAAGGCAAAAAGGGAAAGCTTAAAAATGATCCAAAATGCTTCAGAGGAGGTCTAAGAAAAATGATCAGTACGGCCCACAGACTTGAAAAATGACCAAACGTGCTCAACACAAAAATATGCCAAATATGATGAAAAGGGCAGCTTTTTTTTTTTTTTTAATGTGGAAAGGAATAACATCAAAGTAAATAAGAATGCTTACCAAAAGTGGCACATAAGACGCAAAGTTGGACAGAGTTGAATCAAAAGCAAATAAAAACATCAAAAATCACTTTTAAAGAAATTTTTTGGTTTATTTTTGATAAACAGTATTCTGTTGTATGCATATAACACAATTTATTTATCCGTTCCTTTAGCGACATTGGGGTGGTATTTGGATTGGAATTGTTATGAAAATATCTTAATGTCTATTTTGTTTAGATTCTTTTCATGGATATATATTTTAATTTTTCTTTGGATGCCACATTCTAGACCTAGGAGTCTAATTTTTTTTTTTTTATAAGGAAAGTATGCTATTAACTTTACAAAAATTGTCAAATGTTTTCCGAAGGTGGCTTGTTCTTTTACTTTTTGACCAGAAATATACTGGAGCTGCTCTTGCTCTACATACTCACCATATTTGATTTTGCCAATATTTATAGTTATACCCCAAGGAGTGTACTCCAAGATAGCAGAATAGAAGGACATGCACTCAACTTCTCCTGCAAGAACACCAACATTGCAATTAGCTGGTGAACAACTATTGACACCAAAAAATGATGTCCCACATCCAAGGACAAAGGAGAAGCCACAATGAGATGGTAGGAGGGCACAGTCATGTCAAAATCAAACCCTATACCAGCCAGAGATTCTTGAGGGAAACAAACAATATCTTGTGCACACCACAATTGTGCTCATTCCACATGTTAGCAACTGCTAAGTCACTTCAGTCGTGTCTGACTCTGTGTGGCCCCATGGACTGCAGCCTACCAGGTTCCTCCATCCATGGGATTTTCCAGGCAACAGTACTGGAGTGGGATGCCATTGCCTTAATGTTCAAAATCCTTCAAGCTAGGCTTTGTGAACCTAAGTACATGTACCAAGAACTTCCAGATGTACAAGCTGGACTTAGAAAAGGCAGGGGTATAAAGATCAAATTCCCAACATCTGTTGGATCACAGAAAAAGCAAGATAATTCCAGAAAAACATCTCCTTTATTGACTAAACTAAAGCCTTTGACTGTGTGGATCACAACAAACTGTGGAAAATTCTTGAGGAGATGGGAATACCAGACCACCTCAAATGTCTCCTGAGAAACCTGTATGCAGGTCAAGAAGCAACAGTTAGAACTGGACATGGAACAACAGACTGGTTCCAAATTGGGAAAGGAGTATGTCAAAGAGGAGTATGACAAAGGAGTATGTCAAAATTGGGATAGGAGTATGTCTGCTTATTTAATTTATATGCAGAGCACATCATATGAAATGCTGGGCTGGATGAAGCACAAGCTGGTGTCAAGATTGCTGAGAGATATATCAATAATCTCAGATTTGCAGATGACACCACCTTAATGACAGAAAGCAAAGAGGAACTAAAGAGCCTCTTGATGAAGGTGAAAGAGGAGAGTGAAAAAGTTGGCTGAAGACACAACATTCATAAACTAAGATCATGGCATCTGGTCCCATCACTTCATGGCAAATAGATGGGGAAACAATGGAAACCATGACAGACCTTATTTTCTTGGGTTCCAAAATTGCTGTGGACAGTGATTTGCAGCCATGAAATTAAGACGTTTGCTCCTTGGAAGAAAAGCTATGACAAACTTAGCATATTAAAAAGCAGAGATATCACTTTGCCAACAGAGGTCTGTATAGTCAAAGCTATGTACTCCTGTGAGAGTTGTATCATAAATAAGCCTGAGTGCCAAAGAATTGAACTGTGGTGCTGGAGGAGACTCTTGAGAGTCCCTTGGACTGCAATGAGATCAAACCAATCAATCCTAAAGGAAATCAACTCTGAATACTCATTGGAAGGACTGATGCTAAAGCAGAAGCTCAAGTACTCTGGCCACCTGATTAAGAGCCAACTCATTGAAAAAGACCCTGATGATGGGAAAGATTGAGGGAAGGAGGCGAAGCGGGCAACAGAAGATCAGATGGTTGGATGGCATCAACAAATCAATGGACATGAATTTGAGCAAACTCCGGGAGATAGTTAAGAACAGGGAAGCCTGCTGAGCTGCAGTCCATGGGGTCACGAAGAGCCAACTTAGTGATTGAACAACAGTAATTATACCCATTTCTTCTGAGTGTGAAGTGGCAAATTATTATGGTTTTAATTGTATATCCTTGATAACTAATGAGGATAAGCAACTTTTCAAATGCTAATTGGACATTTGTATATCTTCTTTGATGAAGTATCTGTTCACGTATTTGCTCCCATTTTAATGGGTTACTGTCTTTGCATTATAGATTTATAGATGCATTTTATAAGCTCCAAGTATAAGAATGGCATATTTCTATATAACTCTATTTATACATATTTTGTCAAGTGTGTGCTAGAAAAATTATATCCCAGTTTATGATTCTACTTTTCATCTTCTTAGCAGTAATTTTGGTGGCATCATCACATTGATGAATATTAATTTATCAATTTGTGGTTTCCTAGCTATTGCTTTCTTGCTGCTGCTGCTACTGCTAAGTCACTTCAGTCGTGTCCGACTCTGTGCAACCCCATAGACGGTAGCCCACCAGGCTCCCCCGTCCCTGGGATTCTCCAGGCAAGAACACTGGAGTGGGTTGTCATTTCCTTCTCCAATGCATGAAAGTGAAGTCGCTCAGTCATGTCCGACTCTTAACGACCCCATGGACTGTAGCCCACCAGGCTCCTCCATTCATGGGATTTTCCAGGCAAGAGTACTGGAGTGGGGTGCCAGAATTGCTTAAAAACCTTCTTTGCCTCCTCCATGTTCATGAAAATACTCTTCCATATTTTCTTCTAGAAATTTTATAGTATTAGCTTTTATGTTTAAATATATGATTACCTCATATTAATTTTTGGTTATGGTATAACGTATAGGTCTACTCAATTTTTAAATATATTATCTAGTTGTTTCTGCACCATTTCCTGCAAGGCTTGTTTTTCTCCTTTGAATTGCCTTGACTATTTTGTTGAATTGATTGTTAATGTGTAGATATAGATCTAAGTTCTCTATTCTGTCCCATTGTTCTATACAGCTATCCTTATGTCAGTACTACAGTCTTAATTATAGTAGATTTATCCTAAGTCTTGAAACAAGATAATAAAAATCTCCAACTTTGTTTTCTGTTTTAAGAATGTTTGAGCAAAAATTAAAATAACATAAATACTATCTGTGCGCCCACCCCCCCCCACACACAAAAATAATGCCTTGGCTATACTAGGTCCTTTGCATTTCTATATAAATTTTAATATCAGCTTGTCATTTTATTTTTTAAAAAACTGGAATTTTTATTGGAGTTGGAATCCAAACAGTATTAGTCCTTCCAATCTATGAACATGGTATATATCATCATTTGTTTGTCTTTTTTAGTTTCTTCCAGAAATGTTTCATAAACATAAATGAAACATCTTAGGATATCTTTTGTTAAGTTTTTTCCTAAGTGTTTTTAAATAAAGTAAACATTTAAGAAATTGTTCAGTTTTTTTTGAGAGTATTTCATAGAAAAGATTTTTCCTCCCAGCCAAACAGACATGATTTCCAGTTGTCTTTCTCTCTGTGATATTACCAGCTCTGTTGAATTGCCTCTTGTCAACTTGGCAACATTGCTACACTTTTCTAAAGCTGGGAACTCTATTTTCCAGAACCCTCTTCCCTGAATGATTTCCCATGGGATTTGAAAATGAGAAAAACTCATGCATGACTTGGAAGATGAAAGTAAAACAAAAGTCATTCTGGTGATTTTGGCAGCCAGGCATGAACCCACAATGATCTTAGAAATCATAGTATCCAGACATAACACCATCACGGATCTCTCATGAACTTGTACTTCATGACAGATGCAGGAATTTCTTGGACTTTTTTCACGAGCTCTAGCTTCTGCTCCTACTTTAGGTTGATGTAAGTTATGATTGTTTCTCTGACTTTCTTGAGGCATCCTTCCAGACTTTCACTTTCCTTACTTTAAGTTTACATTAACTTAAGCACTAATTTCTACATTAAAATTTTATTTCTGAAACATTTAACTAGTTTTATTTTCCTGGCTAATGCAGACTGATAATAGCAACCAATCATAATAACTTCCTAGATTTGTTATTTAATTAAAAGTTGATAAATGGAGATAATTTAATTCATTTTCCACATACTAATTAGAAAGCTATAAAGAGAAATTTGCACTCATTATCTCTTTGGTTACCACAAGGTACTATTTTCAGAGGAAAGGCAGGATAAATACTTGATTCTTTTTCTTTATTTGCCATTTTTTGGTCAGTTGCTATTTTATATACCATATTGCTAAATGAGTTGGTTTCTTAACATCCATCAAAATTGACTTTGGGAAATATTTTATCTGTCTCCCCAGTCTACTGAACTTTTTATTACAAATGTTATAAAGTTTTAGATTTAAAAAAATATTTTAACCTCTGCTGAGATCCCATATCTGTTTACTCACTGCAACAACATTTCTCTTTAAGTCCTTAAACTACATTTATAATCTTTCATTAAAGGTTTTTATGCTAATGCTAACATCTGGAGCATGTTGTCTGTTCTATTGACTACATGTTTTAGTATCATTATAAACCCATGTATTTAAATATATTAGGAGTGTTTCTGATCATTTTAGTCATCATTATTGATGCTTAAATTATTTCAAGTTCAGAGATCAGCTGCTTTTTCAAGCTGCTTCCTGGATCCTGTGACAAGATGATCTAGATTGATTTTGTCCATTACTTGCTCAAAGCCAGAAAGTACATATTTCTGTAAGAAGCTCTGATTTTTTTTCTAGGGAGTGATGGTATTTGGAAACTAACTCTACATCCCCAGGGTCTTCCTGCTACTGTTTTGCTTAATGTTTCTAGGATGTATCTGTGGATACACCTAAAAGATAAGTAGATTTTTTTAAGCTGATAAAATGCATCATACATATAATACTGCTTCAGATCAAATTCAGGATTATAAGATTTTATTTAACTCTATAGATCTTAAATACATATCTTTTTCTGGCACATTGGAAAAGTCAGAATTTTCAATGTCACAAACATAATTACTCATTTTCTTTGTCCTATATTGAAAGACAAACAATAGTCTTAGAATAGAAAAATCAGCTCCATTATGAAAAAAATATTTACTAAAAGCAGTGTAAGATTATTTGTATATTTCACTCTGTTCTTAACTAATATCACACCAGGGGCATACAAATTATTGCTTTTAAAAGTCATTTGGTAAAATTCTAATTCAAAGCATTCATGAATGAATTAATTAGAAAATATTAAACTTACATTCTAAACACTTTAACTCAGTGTTCAAAAAATGATTAATTTATTTGTCAGAGGTAAAAATCTATTATTTTCAAGAGATTTTAATTCACTGCACAGTTAATACAGCACAGTTTCTATTGGCTTGAGATAAAAAGGATAAAAAGTTTCCCAAACATGTTATTAGAAAAAATGTTTTAAGCATGAAAAAAAAGTTGAAGGAATAGCATATGGACATCCATATACTGACCACTTAGATTTTACAATTCAATTCAGTCAGTTCAGTCCTCAGTCATGTCTGACTCTTTGCTACCCCATGGACTGCAGCACGTCAGGCCTCCCTGTCCATCACCAACTCCTGGAGTTCACTCCAACTCATGTCCAGGAATCATGGAGATTTCTGTTTTTAACAAATACATCCCTTTATGGTGTTGGGCAGTTGGTAGGTAATTATATATCAGAAAGTCTGTGTCATTATATACATGAATACAAAGGCATATTGGGTGAAATCTTTTTCATTTCTCTACCTAATTGGTGTGATGATTAGAAGAGGTTATATAGGTTTTAGAAAGGGCAATTTGTTTCTTTTTATCCTGACCATTAATTGATGCCATAGGAAAGCTTCACAGCAGAGCAAAGAACATTTTATAGGAAAAAAAAATTAAACTGTACATATAAAGTGACATCTTAATTAAAGAAAACCAGAACCACAAACCTTTCAGCACACATACCATAGTAAAGTGAAGATATATTTTGTTTTCAAGAATGTTGGAAAATATGTCAGCTTATTACTTATTCAATAACTACTGGAAATTAAAGAAAAGGAAGCATGTTTCTTCATTTGGGTTCCTCTAATGCAAAGCCTAGGGCTTCCTTGGTGGTTTAGTGGTAAAGAATCCACCTGCCAATGCAGGAGGGGTTTGATCCCAGGGTTGGGAAGATCCCCTAGAGAAGGAAATGGCTACCCACTCCAGTACCCTTTCCTGGGAAATACCATGGACAGAGGAGCCTGGCAGGCTACAGTCCATAGGATTGCATAAGATTTGGACATGACTTAGCAACTAAACAGCAAACAAAGCAGAGCCTAAGATAAGAATTTAGGTACATGTCCCCTGTGTTCCTAGCAGAACTATCTACAATAACCTATACATGGAAATAACCTAAATGTCCATTGACAGATGAATGGGTAAAGAAGATGCAGTATATTTACACAATGGAACATTCAGTTCAGTCGCTCAGTCGTGTCCGACTCTTTGAGACCCCTGAATCACAGCACGCCAGGCCTCCCTGTCCATCACCAACTCCCGGAGTTCACCCAGACTCACATCCATCGAGTCAGTGATGCCATCCAGCCATCTCATCCTCTGTCGTCCCCTTCTCCTCCTGCCCCCAATCCCTCCCAGCATCAGAGTCTTTTCCAATGAGTCAACTCTTTGCATGAGGTGGCCAAAGTACTGGAGTTTCAGCTTTAGCATCATTCCTTCCAAAGAAATCCCAGGGCTGATCTCCTTCAGAATGGACTGGTTGGATCTCCTTGCAGTCCAAGGGACTCTCAAGAGTCTTCTCCAACACCACAGTTCAAAAGCATCAGTTCTTCAGCGCTCAGCCTTCTTCACAGTCCAACTCTCACATCCATACATGACCACAGGAAAATCCATAGCCTTGACTAGATGAACCTTTGTTGGCAAAGTAATGTCTCTGCTTTTGAATATGCTATCTAGGTTGGTCATAACTTTCCTTCCAAGGAGTAAGCATCTTTTAATTTCATGGCTGCAGTCACCATCTGCAGTGATTTTGGAGCCCCCAAAAATAAAGTCTGACACTGTTTCCACTGTTTCTCCATCTATTTCCCATGAAGTGATGGGACCGGATGCCATGATCTTCGTTTTCTGAATGTTGAGCTTTAAGCCAACTTTTTCACTCTCCACTTTCACCTTCATCAAGAGGCTTTTGAGTTCCTCTTCAGTTTCTGCCATAAGGGTGGTGTCATCTGCATATCTGAGGTTATTGATATTTCTCCCGGCAATCTTGATTCCAGCTTGTGTTTCTTCCAGCCCAGCGTTTCTCATGATGTACTCTGCATATAAGTTAAATAAACAGGGTGACAATATACAGCCTGAGTAATGGAATATTACTCAGTTATAAAAAAGAATAGAATAATGGTATTTGCAGCAACATGGATGCGACTAGAGATTATCAAACTAAATGAACTCAAAAAAAGAGAAAGACGGATACCATATGATGTCATTTTTATGTGGAATCTAAAATATGACACAAATGAACATATCTATGAAACAGAATCACAGACTGTCTGCCAAGGGAAAGGGAGTGGCAGAGGTATGGAATGGGAGTTTGGGATTCACAGATGTAACTGGTATATATAGAATGGATAACAACAGGGTCCTACTGTACAGAAGAGAAAACTACATCCAATATCCCGTGATAAATCATAATGGAATACAGTTACATTTCATTATAATCATACATATAATACATATACATATACAGTTAGATCCATATTATTTTATGTATAACTGAGTCACTGTGCTGTACAGCAGGAATTAATACAACATTGTAAATCAACTATATATATATATATATATATATGAAAATCACTCGGTGTGTCCAACTCTATGTGACCCCATGGACTATAGAGTCCATGGAATCCTCCAGGCTAGAATGCTGGAGTGGGTAGCCTTTTCCTTCTCCAGGGGATCTTCCCAACCCAGGGATCAAACCCAGGTCTCCCACATTGCAGGTGGATTCTTTACCAGATGAGCCACAAGGAAAGCCCTAAACAGTTAGCTCCAGGCCAGAATACTATACTCCAATAAAAATATAACCATCTCAAAAAATTTTTCACAGGGTGGACTATATTTGAGCTGAGATTTGAAGGATGGCATTCTAGGGAGATGGAAGAGCACATGTAAATACATGACCTGAGATAGATTGAGGGCTCTTTTGTAGCTGGAAGTTATTTATATAGTATGAATGGTGGGTAAAATTTGAAAAAAGCTTTCCTGATGCCTTAGATGGTAAAGAATATACCTGCAATGCAGGAGAACAGGGCTTGATAACTGGGTTGGAAAGATCCCCTGGAGAAGGGAATGGCAACCCACTCTCGCACTCTTGCCTGGAGAACTCCATGGACAGAGGAGTCTGGTGGGCTATAGTCCATGAAATTCCAAAGGGCACAACTGAATGATTAACACTTTCACTTTCAGAATTTGAAAGGGGGTGAAGACAGGCATGCAGTTAGGAACTAGAGCATAAGGGCCCTGTGTTCCATAAAAGAGCTTAAATACTATTCTAAAGGCCAAAGGAAGGCACTGAAGAATTTTAAACCAGAGAGTGATATAGTCATACTCACCTACTAGGTTCAGATGTGTCTGCTTCATTTGTATAATCTCTAGCACAACATATGGGAGACCAGGTATAGTCAGGAAAATCAGCTGTCTTTTTTTTTTTTACTTCTAAAAAGATTAAACATGCATTTTTTGATTTTTCACCAATATATTTTATTGTTTAAATATTTACATGTGATAACTATTTATTATATTAAATATAAATATTTAATTATATGAAAAGGTTTAATTTCTTACAAAATTTTACATTCAGTTATCCAGATCTCTTTGCTCTCTTGCATTTATATGTCAGATTTTCTCCATTAATCATTTCCTCAAAATTCTGAGAGCCAGCTCATTGGAAAAGACCCTGATGCTGGGAAAGATTGAGTGCAGAAGGAGAAGGGGACAACAGAGGATGGGATATTTGGATGACATCACTGATTCAATGGATATCAGTTTGCGCAAACTCCAGGAGACAGTGAAGGACAGGGAAGCTTGGCATGCTGCAGTCCAAGGGGTCGCAAATAGCCAGGCAAAACTTAGCAACTGACCAAAAACAAAATGTTGAATTATCTGCTAAATTGTGTGTTAAAAGTTTAAGAGTTTCCTCCCCTTCCCCCAATGTTAGTTTTCTGAATGTGAAATCTAGGTGAGGTTTTCTCCACTTTGATTCTAGGAGTGCCATCTCCTCAGTGTGAGAACCTTAAGGATGATCATGAAATGAGCAAATAGTGAAGAGTTTCCTTCCTTCATGATACTGAGAGTGTTGTATATAGTCTGAATCCACACATGTACGTGTTCCACAAGTACTGCTCTATGAAGAAAGGATTTCTCATGATTCTTCATTGAATCCCTTCTCTAGGATCAATTATTTGGCATTCTTCTAGAACCTTCAACCATATACATACTGTTTTAGTGGTTATTCCTTTACTGAATTTTCTTGTACATGTGAAGCCTGGTGCTTGGCTGAAATGCTTGTTCACAGTGATTACAGAACTAGGGGTTTCCCAGGTGGAGTTTGCTTACGTTTTCTAACCATAGATTATAAATGAAAGCAATCCTGCATTGACTAGAGACCTGAGTTCTCCACTGTCCAAGACTCCGTACACTTGACTCCTTAATATTTTACTTCTGACAAAAAGAAAAATCATGATTACTAGGAAAAGAATATTATCCAGTGTCAAACTAGACATGAATACAAAGCCCTCCGAAGTTCACATCAGCACTTTTTCAAGTTATGATAATAAAATCATGAAGTGGATTTAAGGCTTGACATACATTTTTTTTTAATGAGACACACTCATAAATATCAGAAAACATAATCTGATTAAGGCTAATTATTCCTTCATAAAATCTGTTTAGTTATATGGAAAGGTGATGTGTGCCTACGACTATGTGTGTGGACTGGGTCACGGTGTGAATTGTGTTTTATGCTCCAGATTGTGACAAGGGAACTCGGAAGCCACAGATCAGAGGAGCAGGAGTGTGAGCACACAGCAGCCGCCTCTGCCTGTAGCTTGGGTCATTTCTTATCGACTGCCATTTTTCAAGTTCTAGTCTTTCTGGGGATCCTACCCAGCATTATTCTATTTGGGTATTAAGGGAAGAGTAAATAAAATTTTCAGCACCTTTTTCCAAGCAAATTTTCACAGTAGAGCTGAAGGAAATTCCTCTGAGAATTTAGCTTTATACCTGTGACGAGTTTCTTAATCTCCTCGGCTATAAAATGGGGATAATAAGACCATTATGCACCCATAACTCTTTGAATGAGATAATATAAATGAGGTACTTAGCACAGTGCCCAGCACTAGTGAGTAATGACTAATATTATTTAATATTACTATAATTTTTATTATTTCACATGAAATGGTTAAACAACTTCCACATGAAAATAAAATAATAATTTACTTGACTTTCCTTGATGTATAAGGAGAAAACAGCTAGAAAGTTAAAATAAGAATCTCTAAAACTACCATAAACTCAAAAAAATCATTTATGAGCATAAATACATAAAATATGCTGATATAGTAACTTTGGGACTTTCACTGTACTCTCATCATTTCATGTTACAATTTTGCAATCTAAAACTGTAGCTAAAACCAGTAGCTAACAAGTTGGAATCCAGGGTATAGTAATTCGTTCTTTCACTTCTTGTCAGTATTAAAGCTAATGGCAAATCACGTGAGTTGCATAGTATTTTCTCCCAAGGCATCTAGTTGTGTGAAAAGTTTAAATACTTGTGGGAACAATTTACTAGCAGAATCACGTGTTTATTTACTTCATTGATACATAAAACTTTTCTTTATTTATGGGAAAATATTCACCTGGATCATTTCTCATAAAGCTGTATTTATTTTTAATCAGCAACAGTAGCATTCATGATATGTCTTAACTGTATATCTATAGGCATTTTTAGCATTGCTGTGAAGAGTTAATAAGATAAAATCCGGTTTTGTACCAGGAGACCAATATCTTTGCTGAGGTTGTAAAACCTTAGTCTAGCTTCGCCATGTACCATGATCAAATCAAGATGGCTCACTTGAATATACGCTTTATAAACTAAATGATGAATTTGCGTACAGAGAGAAAGAGAAATAAAAGCAGGGAGTGAACTGTAAAAATTGATCCACACAATAAATTTTTTAACAGCAGATGCTTAAAAAAATGTTTTGGCTGTTTTATTTTGCACATTACTTTTGGTCTCACTATTTCCATTTTTATTTGTGTTTGAAGTCCAGTGGACAGGGAGGGACTTGGTTTGCAAAGCACCTAGCACAAATTGCCAACACTCTGTAAATGACCTGCTGTTAACCTCTGAAAGAAAAGCTGAACTAGCAACCAAAAGCACATGCAAGAAGGATACGTACAGACCATCTGGGGAAGAAAAAGGTGCTTGGTTGCTTTTTTTCCCTGCAACAGATCACAATGTACTCCTACTTAAAGAGAAAGAAAAACACCATCAACAAAAGCTTGTCCATCAGTTAGCATTTTCCTTCCACTAATGCCCTTTGAAATTCAATGTGTGGAAGGAACAAGGCTAGATGCACTGTCCTGACTGATAATTGTAAAGGAGGGTATTTTCTGCTCAAGCAGTTTTTTAAAAAAATCAATAACACAAGACTATGATAAGTGTGCACTTAGTGTCATCTGTGGGACAAACATAACTTCTCAGGAAATAAATAAACGTACATAAGTGATGTACATAAGTGAAGGATGATTCATAGTTAATAAAGTATAATGATGTGGAATATGTGTGTGCTGCCTCTGTTCTGAGAAAATAAAACTGTTAGAAAGATTGTCATTAAGCTTTGCAACAATGAGTAGCTCAAAGCTCAACAACTTGCTGTCTTAAACTACCTCCCAAAATACAAGGTTGGAAAGTTAAAAGCTATGATAGAGAGAGAAAAAAAATCTTACTTTTTAGTGAAGCATGATTTTCTCATGCTTAATTGAAAATGTATCCACTATATTTCAAAAAATCTTAAAATAAACAGAATTTCAAATGAAATTAGTCCGCTCACAAAGTTCCACAACAAACTCTTATGTTGAATAGCTGAGGAATGAAGGAAAACATCAGTGTGGGGCAGGGACCAAGGTAGAGATCCACCTTGTGGGACTGAAAGGAGGCGCTTCTTTCTTTATCATTCCTGTGAATATTTACGAGGGCTCTGGCACAACATGGCTGGTGCTACTAAGACCATGCCTCTCACAGAATGCTCATCTTTCCCAACTAGAAACAAATGCAGGAATACCCCTGGTATGCACAGGGCTTCATTCATGACTAATGGAGACAGGTACTGAACCAGAAGGAGTTTGGGACCCTAAATGCTTTGTTTATTGTTTTGATAGCTTTCAGGAAGGTCAGAACCAATTCTTCCCTGAGATTTTCTTCTTTTACTGAATGGAGAAGAGTTGCAAAAATTAAAATAGTTCTGGGGATCTCCAGGAGATATTCGCAAAAACAAACAAACAAACGGATGAGGTACTCTTCTTTACAGGCACAAGATTTCATACAATTGATAGTTAGGTATTTATTGAAATGTAAGGAAATTGCTATCTACCCTTGTAAAAGAAGACAGGTTGTGATGAATTTAACTCTGTTTATGCGATAGAAAGTGCTGGCATGAAATTAAGACTGTTTAGAACTGTTTGATTTGAATGAAACACACGCTGAAAACCTTTCCCTCCTTCCATGGGAACCCCCCTGCAGAGAAGCCTAGGGGATGACAGATTGGAGGGACTGCCCTCGGTCTTGCTCTTTGCCTCCCATTCTTCAGCCCCTTGAAAGGACCATGCGTGTGAGACTAGAATAGAATTACTGAATTGGATAAGGGAGAAAGACAGGCAGCAAGTCTATTGTCATCAGTCAGAACCCCAAAATTACCTAAGGTACTGACGGCCCGCAAACAACAGGCACCGGTCTGAGCGCCCTGCTCTATCAATATCCATACAACATTCACATGACTCTGTGGGATAACTTTCTTTCATTTCTTGTTCAGTGTTAACATGGAGGTACATTTTTAGATTTCATTTGTATGAAAAAATAGAGGATCGAAGCACATGGGACTTTGCCCTCAAGCCCCACACATTCTCACAATAATACGATCACCTCCGTTGTCCTCATACATTCTATGTACCAGAAATATTACTGCAGGTGACTCTGTGACATAGACTTACAGATATCTATTAAGTTATCTCAAGTTGTGTACTTAGTTAAACTAACAATGACTGTTCTAAAGCCTATTAGGTACCACGTTCTTTGTTTTGGATGGGCAAAGTGTAATCAAATGCATATTCTGTCCTTGACCAAAGGATCATTTGGTGGAGAGCTTTATTAGTTTATCTGAGAACTATTCTAGTGCTGTAGTACTAACAATAGATGTATAAAAATGTAAAAGAGGGAGAGAGAGAAAAATTATATTAAAGAATTGAAGGCCAATAATAATTGTAAAAACTGAGATTTTAAAGTAAAGAAACATTACAAATCTGTGGTTATTTTAGCACTATTTATGCCATCAATAATGTTATCTTAAAATACAAAAGTTACTTTTTGCACAATTTGAATGAATATCTGGAGATATCCCAATGTGTGCTTATATCATGAAAAATTTCTCAGAAATCACACTAGAAGTTCAAGAAAGTATGGCAGACAAGATGCAATTGATGAAATAGTCATTTTTGTTATGAAAAAAATTTTCATAAGACTCTTACATCTTCCCAAAGCACTACAGTGAAAGCACATTTATTTCTCCTAAAGCACAGGCTTCCCTCGTGGCTCAGACAGTAAAGCGCATGCTTCACCCTACAATGCGGGAGGCCAGGGTTTGACTCCTGGGTGGGGAAGATCCCCTGGAGAAGGAAATGGCAACCCACTCCAGTATTCTTGCCTGGAAAATTCTATGGACGGAGGAGCCTGGTAGGCTACACTCCATGGGGTTGCAAAGAGTTGGACACGACTGAGCAACTGAACTGACTGACTGACTGATACAAAATGGTTTTTCTTGTAGTCATGTATGGATGTGAGAGTTGGACCACAAAGAAGGCTAAGCACTGAAAAATTGATGCTTTTGAACTGTGATATTGGAGAAGACTCTTGAGAGTTCCTAGGAAAACAAGGACATCCAACTAGTCAATCCTAAAGGAAATCAACCCTGAATATTCATTGGAAGGACTGATGCTGATGCTGAAGCTCCAATACTTTGGCCACCTGATGCAAAGAGTCAACTCATTGGAAAAGACCCTGATGCTGGGAAAGATTGAGGGCAGGAGGAGAAGGGGATGACAGAGGATGAGATGGTTAGATGGCACCATGGACTCAATGGACAGGAGTTTCAGCAAACTCTGGGGAGACAATGAGCAACAGGGAAGCCTGGCGTGCCGCAGTCTATGGGGTCTCAAAGAGTTGGAAACGACTGGGTGACTGGAGAACAACAACATACAGTGTGAAAGAATAAAGCTATATTCACCCAACACCATTCCTTCCGATCATTCCAAGTTTCCAGAATGCATATTAAGGCAGTTTTTTCCCCTCAGAAATTATTTTATCTAAAGCAACAACAACTTGTTAATGTTTAATAATAAATAGTGAATCAGGCTGAATTCTTTCTAGTAATTTTATGTGAAAAGGAGATACTAGTAATATAAGTCTACTGTATAGATAGATAAGGAATGGTTGTCATTCTCACACCTACTACATGTCTCAGGTTCTTAATAATGACTTTTACTCATGGGGATTACAGGGTTTTTTCCCCTGTTTTAAGATCTTCCATTGCATCAGAGATGACCAAACACCAGTATTAATTCTGGAGGGCATTGTAAACTACATGCAGATTTGGTTTTGTAAGGGTAAAAATGTGAGATGTCATTGTAGAAGCCAGAACTTCAGTGTTGTAATGGACCAGATCACATTTTCAGGCAATGAATGTTACTCTTTAGTTCATTCAAAAGTTAAAATATTTACACAAAATATTTGAATTTCTTCATAATTTGTTGGCATTCTTTCAAAGTTAGATTTTACATAGGCTGTGTTATTGACTATAAGTCTCAAAGCTTTTAACAAGTGGGAACTGATATTTGCTGCTGAGCTATCTTGTTAACACCATTTTCACTTTGTTCTGCTTTTCTATTTATCAAGTCTTTATTGTATTATTCAAAAAGTATGTCAAAGTTTATTTAAAATAATGTGAATTTCTAAAATAAAGTTTAATACTTTGAAAGGAAATCAAGTCCTGAATATTCATTGGAAGCACTGATCTGAAGCTGAAACTCCAATACTTTGGCCACCTGATGCAAAGAACTAACTCATTGGAAAAGACCCTGGTGCTAGGAAAGACTGAAGGCAGGAGGAGAAGGGGATGACAGAGGTTGACATGGTTGGATGGCATCATCGGCTTGATGGACATGAGTTTGAGCAAGCTCCTGGAGTTGGTGATGGACAGGGAAGCCCTGGCGTGCTGCAGTCCATGGGATTACAAAGAGTTGGACATGACTGACAGGCTGAACTGATTGACTGATTTTGAACTCAAGATCAGTAACTTATTGGGTGCAAAATTATTCAAGATGATTGTAAACACACTTTTAACAAAAATGCTTGCATTTTAGTAAGTAACATAAAATTATACATGAAAGTGAAAGTTAAGTCACTCAGTCGTGTCCACTCTTTGTGGCCCTACAGACTGTATCATGCCAGGTTCCCCCGTTCATGGGATTTTCCAGACAAGAATACTGGAGTGGGTTGCCATTTTCTTCTCCAGGGGATCTTCCTGACCCAGGGATTGAACCCAGGTCTCCCACATTGCAGACAGACTCTACCATCTGAGCCACCAGGGAATCCCAAAATCATATAAGAAAATGCATTAAAATGATTTTAATGATCTTTATGAATTCTGTTTTATGCATATGAATATGTTTTAAAAATGTAGAACCTAGGAAGAAAATATTATACTCTTTAATAGACACTGAAAATACATACTTAATAAATTATTCCATGCCTAGGTTTTCTTTTTATGAAAAAAAGATTTTGTCTTTATAAACATATATCTTTATATAACTCAGCATTTCTACCACCTATTTTAACAATAAATATTTATAGTATAAATTGCAAGCTTAAATAATAGTTTGCTAGACTTTCCAATGGGGAAATGCCCCATGTACAAAGAGCAGACACTGACTTCCAAGATTTTGGGAGTAATATGTTCTTAGAATCAAAATCTGTGATTGTATATCAAATTCTCTGGAGATGGAATATGCTATTCCAATTTCACCATCTTTCAGAAATTAAAAAATAATTGGTACAATAACTAGTATTGAAACTCAGAAATAGTCATGAGGAGCTGGATTATTTCCATTGAACCAGGGCAAATTCTTGAGTGAGACAGAGGTGATAACCAAATATTTTAGCACATAAGAAATTATCTCTATTGTTAATTTTTCAGACAGCTATTAATCTATTGCTTTCTGAATTTCAGTGAAAACCTTTTTGTGGGTTGGGTTTTACTGGTACACTGCTTTGTAATAAGAGTTCATTAATGCTTTGCAGAGTTCTGACCTGAGAGCTCTGGGGTGTGACATGGAATAAGGGCCCTTTTCATAAACTTAGAGATTACAGAACATTTGTAAATGAATATATATCTATTTAAATGACACAATTATATATATGTGTGTGTATATATATTTATATATGTGAAGAATAATAGCTGCTGTAGGCCACATTTAAGCAATTGCACTTGTATTACTACTGCTCAGCATAGATAAGTGAGACTAGACCCCTAAAAAGTTTTATTTTATGGTTAACCCTATAATTGAAATTTTCAAAAACAAAAACAAAAACAAAGAGGAAGGAATGCTTTTGAACTTTCCATGAGACCAGAATCACCCTGATACCAAAACCAGACAAGATACACACACACACACACACACACACACAAAACTACATGCCAGTATCACTGATGAACACAGTCACAAAAATCCTCAATAACATATCAGCAAACTGATTTCAATAATACATTAAAAGGACATACCTTTCAATCAAGAGGGATTTGTCCCAGGGATGCAATATCCAGGGTAGTTCAATATCCACAAATCAATATGCAATACACCACACTAATAAATTGAAGAACAAAAATCATATAATCACCTCAATAGATGCAGAAAGAGCTTTTGACAAGATTCAACACTCAATTATGATAAAAACTCTCAACAAAATGGGTATAAAGGGAACAGGTGTGCATGCATGTCTGCTCAGTTTTGTCTGACTCTGTGACCCCATGGACTGTAGCCCACCAACTCCTCTGTCCATGGAATTTTCCAGGCAAGGATACTGGAGTGGTCATCATTTCCTTCTCCAGGGGATCTTCCCAACCCAGGAGTCAAATCAGCATTTTGCATCTCCTGAATTATCAGGCAGTTTCTTTACCAGTTGAGCCATGAGGGAAGTCCCATTGAAGGAACATACCTGGACACAATAAAGGCCATTGATGACAAACACTCAATAGTGAAAAGCTGAAAGCATTTCCTCTAAGATCAGAAATAACACCAGGACGCCAACTATAATCAGAGAGCCCTAGTTATCACACATCAAAATGTAAATAGATGGATCCTTTTGGATCTCAAGAGTTTTTTATTTGGATTTACTTAAGCATAGCTAATGCCCTGATATGATAAAGGTAAATATTCTTATCTCTAGCATCCTGACTTGATTCTAATATTATTTATTTATATAAAACCTACAAAAAGGCAGAAAATGGAAATATGAGAAGTAGAATGAATGGTTCAGTGCCAGGAACAATGAAATAAGATTCCAGATACCTCTCTTCTGGCCCTAAAGACCCTTTCTGGTTGTCTGTTCTCCCAGCTGGAAAATATGGGGATTCACCCCATGGGCACTTTGAACTCTGACTGTCAATGAGTTTCTGAGGTGCACCCTGGAAAAAGAAACCTGGTCAGAGTGCAGGCAGGCTCCTGGGCTTGCCTTTCCCTGTGCGTCTGCTCCCTGAGGTACCCTGAAGATGATTTCTTGTCCATCCAGTAAGCCGGTGTCACGTGACAGAAGGAAATATGTTTCCAATTTTGCTCACATCTGAAAGGAATTTTTCTTGGAAGATTATGTCTCTACCCTGCAAAGCATTATGGTACTCTCTGTATCTCAGATCTTGTACTATTTTATTTATATATGAAAAGTTAGGATTTTGTCTTTTGACATGAGAAAAATCTCTTGAGAAAATAATGGATAAAAAATCCTGAATTACCTAAAGTCAGCCAAGGAAGTGAGAAAAAAATAATCACATATCCAAAAAAAAAAGTAAAGTGGACACAGAAATCATACTGAAAGCTGGCTGGCTGCTACAGAACTTCTGTCTCTTAGATTTACATTAATATTTAGCCAACAGCTATTCTAAGTAGGAAAGTAAAATTTTAAGATTCAGTCTTAAGTCACATGTCACTTAGGAGGAAAAAGCCAAGTAAAGCCATGATTATGGTGTACTATTTCAGATGTTAAATCTCATTCCAGCATTTGTACAGTCTCACATTTGGAAGAGTAAAATGTGATTTCACATTTCTTTCCATTTTATGATAATACTCAAAACTCAGAAATTTAGACTAATGCAGATAACACTAAAATGAAGAGATCATGCAATTTGCACAGATAAGCTTTCTCAGGATAAAGTAACTTCTCCCAATATACTCTGACAGATATTAGTGATGTTATATGGTTGTAGTTTATTCACAACTTCACTGATTTTCATGACACTGTGCACTGTAGAAAATAATTACATTATATTAATTTCTCCACTGATGTCTTTAACAAATGAACTCCTGTGAAATATTTCAGTTGGAGTTTATAGTAGGTTGGTGCAAAAATAATTGTGGTTTTGGAATGTGAATTCTAAATTGTTATAACTACACTCAAACAAAACACATCTTTATTAATCAAAATAGGAACGATTACAATCAACACATTTTTGCCAATAAGAACTAAGTCTGTTTATTCCTATAGCATAAAAATCCCAGGCTTTGGGATTTGACAAACTCTTGGAAAGCCTTTTCTGATTGCTGGCTAAGGAAGCATTTTCCTTGCAAAAAGTTGTTGAGATGCTCGAAGAAGTGCTAATTCGTTGGAGAGAAGTCAAGTGAATATGGCGGATGAAGCAAAATTTTGTAGCCCAGTTTGTTCAACTTTTGAAGTGTTGGTTGTGCAACATGTGGTCAAACATTGTCATGGGGAAGAATTAGGCCCTTTCTATTGACCAATGCCAGCCGCAGTCTTTGTAGTTTTCAGGGGTGTCTCACTGATTTGCTGAGCATACTTCTCAGATGTAATGGTCTTGCCAGGATTCAGAAAGCTGTAGTGGATCAGACCAGCAGCAGACCAGCAAATAGTGACGATGATCTTTTTTTTAGTGCAAGTTTGGCTTCAGGAAGTGCTTTGTAGCTTCTTCTTTGTCCAATCGCTGAGATGGCATTGTCGGTCATTGTACAAAATCCACTTTCATCACATGTAACCATCCGATTGAGACATGGTTCCTTGCTGTTGCATAAAACAAGAGAAGACAACACTTCAAAATGACGATTTTTTTGATTTTTGGTCAGTTCATGAGACATTTACTTATTGAGCTTTTGCAATTTTCTAATTTGGTTCAAATGCCAAATGACCATAGAATGGTTGATGTTGAGTTCTTTGGCAACTTCTAATGCAGTAGTAAGAGAATTAGCTTCAGTGATTGCTCTCAATTGGTCATTGTCAACTTTTGATAGCCAGCCACTGTGCTCCCCATCTTCAAGACTCTCGTCTCCTTTGCAAAACTTCTTGAGCCACAGTGCACTCTAAGTTTGTTAGCAGTTCTTGGGCCCAATTTGTTGTTGATGTTGTGTGCATCTCCTCTGTTTTACAACCCGTTTTGAACTTGAATAAGAAAATCACTCAAATTTACTTTTTGTCTAACATCATTTCTATAGTCTCAAATAAATACAAAATAAAAAGCAAGTAATAAGTCATTAGCAAAAAAAAAAAAAAAAAATGTGCACAAAAATAATGTATAACATAACCACATTTACCTAAGAATGTATTCCAATATCAAACAGAAAATTTCAATAATGCAAAAACCACAATTATGTTTTCACCAACCTAATAGTTCTTAAATTCTGTATCTTTAAAAGGCAAGACTTCCTGAGTTTTCTAATCTATATATCGGGGATATAATTTCTACCTTGCCAAGTTGTTGTGAAAGTTGAAAATAATTTAATTTTGTAGCATGAATATCAAAGCATGTGCTGTGGGTGATTGGAAATATATGTGTGTGTACATGTGTGTGCCTATTGCACAGAATGTTTTGTGTCATTATTGGCATTACTAAGCTTTTGACTGCTTTCCTGCTTTACCTTAAGTAGTACTGACAATGTTAAACCACCACTGGGTAAAAAGAGTTGAGCAGAATGATTCTATTGAATTGCTTTTGAATTCTCTATGCTTATACTGTCTACAGGTTGTAAGATATTCCCTTTAACTAGTTTACTTTCATTTTTTTATCTGTTCCTCCCACAGTGGTCCTCTTAGAATCTCTCTTCCTCATTTGAAACGGGCATAAGTAATTAGGATATTTACTGAGATATGTGTGTGTGTGTGTATATATATGTATGTATCTTTTGATGGCAGTTTAAGTACTTTTGTCAGAAAAATTGGAAGTGATTTTTTTTAAATGTTGAGATTTCTAGATTAATGTAATAATAAACTAGGGGTTCCTAACCCACTCTGCCCAGCATTCTCATAAAAATACTAAGACATATAAAACAAAAAACAAAAAAGTAATTGACAAGTGACTAAAGATAAGAAATTGGCAACAGAATAAATTCTTTAATCAATTTTCACTATCTGCATTACATTGCTGGCAGTGGAAAATGAGAAACATATTCCAGGACTACACTTGATGAGTTTAAAATACAACATGAAAAGAAAAAAGAAAGGAAGAAAGAAGGAAGAAAGGAAGGAAGAAAAAAGGGAGATAAGAAGGCAAAAGGTCCAGTGAAGTGCTGGCTCATCTGTGTTACTTCACTGGGTCAAGAAAATATACACTGCAGTATAGAGAAAAACACATAATTATTGACTCACTGCAAAAGATTTCCCATCTAAGCCCCCAGAGCCAGAGTCTTAGAACATCTCCTGTACTTGTGAGTCATGTACTCAAATACTTAAAAGGGACAAGAAAATAATATAAATAATTGAAACAGACAGACTTCAGTTGTGGAAAGACAAAGACAGTTATCATTTCTGCAGAGAAGTGATTAAACCCATTCAATAGCCAAGAAAAAACTAAAATTTTAGAAAGACTTTCCATTCCTTTGGCCTGAAGGTTTAATGTGATGTGGTTTCACACAGAACAGGAATTTATCACCTCATCCTCCCCCACTAACTTGTATCTCTATGAGACTGGTCTGCTTGGGAGGGTGAATTAAGTTCCTGTTCTGTTCTCCTTTTGAATGTGTTACCTACACAGACTTGTATTCCAGTTTCTAGTCAACTGTTCAGTTAGCTTACCCAGGCAAGTCTGTCTAGAACTTGCCTGTACCTGCTTAGCAATGCTGTGACTGAGGAATGTCTGCCTAATTCAGGTGTTGTAGTATTGCTAAGTATGTCTCCATAGCTGTCCTTTTCCACCTGTTTTGTTCTTGTACCTACATTTCAGCTGGCTCTAAATCGAAGATATAATGTTTATTTTCCCTCTAAAATTCTAACAAAATAAAAAAAATATTGAGTAGAAGTAACAAGTGTTTGATAGGATGACCTAATAAAACTGTTCAAATATTAATAATACACATATACATATGCACTCATATTTATGCATTACCAATAATCTGTTAGGAAATAAAATAGGAAACATCCCACTCACAATGTTAATAAAATTGCAAACTGTCCAGAAATTATCCCCAAACGGAATATATGAAATAAACCATTAAAACTTATCCAGGGCTGTAAAAATACTAATTCTACTTCTTCTTGCTGCCAAGTTGCTTCAGTCGTATCCAACTCTGTGCGACCCCATGGACTGTAGCCTACCAGGCTTCTCCATCCATGGGATTCTCCAGGCAAGAACACTGGAGTGGGTTGCCATTTCCTCCTCCAATGCATGAAAGTGAAAAGTGAAAGTGAAGTCGCCCAGTCGTGTCCGACTCTTAGCGACCCCATGGACTGCAGCCTACCAGGCTCCTCCATCCATGGGATTTTCCGGGCAACAGTACTGGAGTGGGGTGCCATTGCCTTCTCCCCTACTTGTTCTTAGTCTTCCATTAATATTGTTTTACTCTGATACATATAATAGTAGGCTAATAATAACAATATTATCAATAACAATATTTCACTAATTATATTGAAGACTGCTTTTCAGATGATTATGCCATTAGATTATATCACACTAGTCACCTTTCAGTGTGTCTGCCCTCTGATGCCCTCTCACAACACCTAACGCCTTACTTGGGTTTCTCTTACCTTGGACGTGGGGTATGTCTTCATGGCTGCTCCAGCAAAGCTCAGCCACTGCTCCTTACCTTGGACGAGGTCGCCCCTCCTGACCTTGAATGTGGAGTAGCTCCTCTAGGCTCTCCTGCACCCATGCAGCCACTGCTCTTGGATGTGGGGTTGCCCTCTCGGCCACCGCCCCTGATCTTGGGCATGGGGTAGCTCCTCTCAGCCGCTGCCCAGGGTCCTCCAGGCAGTAGGAGAGGGGTCAGAGCAAAGTCCCAGGTTCCTGGGCAAGGCTCTCAGGGTCTTAGGCCAGAAGGTGATGTCTTGGCAGGGGAGTCAAATCTCGTGGGATTCCCCACCTTTCTGGGGTTTCCCTTTATCTCCTCTATGATCACAAGGACCACAGCCTTGTCTAACTCAATGAAACTAAGCCATGCCATGTGGGGCCACACAAGATGGGCGGGTTATGGTGAAAAGGTCTTACAGAATGTGGTCCACTGGAGAAGGGAATGGCAAACCACTTCAGTATTCTTGCCTTGAGAACCCCATGAACAGTATGAAAAGGCAAAATGATAGGATACTGAAAGAGGAACTCCCTGGGTCGGTAGGTGCCCAATATGCTACTGGAGATCAGTGGAGAAATAATTTCAGAAAGAATGAAGGGATGGAGCCAAAGCAAAAACAATACCCAGTTGTGGATGTGACTGGTGATAGAAACAAGGTCTGATGCTATAAAGAACAATATTGCAAGGGAACCTGGAATGTTAGGTCCATGAATCAAGGCAAATTGGAACTGGTCAAACAGGAGATGACAAGGGTGAATGTCGGCAATCTAGGAATCAGCGAACTAAAATGGACTGTTATGTGTGAATTTAACTCAGATGACCATTATATCTACTACTGTGGGCAGGAATCCCTTAGAAAAAATGGAATAGCCATCAGGGTCAACAAAAGAGTCCAAAATGCAGTACTTGAATGTAATTTCAAATACGACAGAATGATCTGTGTTCGTTTCCAAGGCAAACCATTCAATATCACAGTAATCCAAGTCTATGCCCCAAGCAGTAACGCTGAAGAAGCTGAAGTTGAATGGTTCTGTGAAGACCTACAAGACCTTTTACAACTAACACCCAAAAAGATATCCTTTTCATTATAGGGGACTGGAATCCAAAAGTAGGAAGTCAAGAAACACTTGGAGTAACAGGAAAATTTGGCCTTGGAATACAGAATGAAGCAGGGCAAAGGCTAATAGAGTTTTGCCAAGAAAATGCACTGGTCATAGCAAACACCTTCTTCCAACAATACAAGAGAAGACTCTATACATGGACATCACCAGATAGTCAACACCGAAATCAGATTGATTACATTCTTTGCAGCCAAAGACGGAGAAGCTGTATACAGTCAAAAAAACAAGACTGGGAGCTGACTGTGGCTCAGATCATGAACTCCTTATTGCCAAATTCAGACTGAGATTGAAGAAAGTAGGGAAAATCACTAGACCATTCAGGTATGACCTAAATCAAATTTCTTATGATTATACAGTGGAAGTGAGAAATAGATTTAAGGGACTAGATCTAATAGATAGAGTGCTGGATGAACTATGGACGGAGGTTCTTGACATCGTACAGGAGACAGGGATCAAGACCATCCCCATGGAAAAGAAATGCACAAAAGCAAAATGGCTGTCTGAGGAGGCCTTACAAATAGCTGTGAAAAGAAGAGAAGTGAAAAGCAAAGGAGCAAAGGAAAGATATAAGTCTCTGAATGCAGAGTTCCAAAGAATAGCAAGAAGAGATAAGAAAGCCTTCTTCAGCAATCAATGGAAAGAAATAGAGGAAAACAACAGAATGGGAAAGACTAGAGATCTCTTCAAGAAAATTAGAGATACCAAGGGAACATTTCATGCAAAGATGGGCTCGATAAAGGACAGAAATGATATGGACCTAACAGAAGCAGAAGATATTAAGAAGAGGTGGCAAGAATACACAGAAGAACTGTACAAAAAAGAGCTTCATGACCCAGATAATCACGATGGTGTGATCACTGACCTAGAGCCAGACATCCTGGAATGTGAAGTCAAGTGGGCCTTAGAAAGCATCACTACGAACAAAGCTAGTGGAGGTGATGGAATTCCAGTTGAGCTCTTTCAAATCCTGGAAGATGATGCTGTGAAAGTGCTGCACTCAATATGCCAGCAAATTTGGAAAACTCAGCAGTGGCCACAGGACTGGAAAAGGTCAGTTTTCATTCCAATCCCAAAGAAAGGCAATGCCAAAGAATGCTCAAACTACCGCACAACTGTACTTACCTCACACACTAGTAAAGTAATGCTCAAAATTCTCCAAGCCAGGCTTCAGCAATACGTGAACCGGGAACTTCCAGATGTTCAAGCTGGTTTTAGAAAAGGTAGAGGAACCAGAGGTCAAATTGCCAAAAAATCCGCTGGATCATTGAAAAAGCAAGAGAGTTTCAGAAAAAATCATCTACTTCTGCTTTATTGACCATGCCAAATCCTTTGACTGTGTGGATCACAATAAACTGGAAAATTCCAAAAGAGATGGGCATACCAGACCACCTGACCTGCCTCTTGAGAAACCTATATGCAGGTCAGGAAGCAACAGTTAGAACTGGACATGGAACAACAAACTGGTTCCAAATAGGAAAGGGAGTATGTCAAAGCTGTATATTGTCACCCTGCTTATTTAACTTCCATGAAGAGTATATTATGAGAAAAGCTGGGCTGTCTATGGCCATACCACCCTGAACACACCCATTCTCATCTGATTTCAGAAGCTAAGCAGGGTCGGGCCTGGTTAGTACTTGGATGAGAGAAACGTTGGGCTGGAAGAAGCACAATCTGGAATCAAGATTGCCAGAAGAAATATCAATAACCTCAGATATGCAGTGGAGAAGGCAATGGCACCCCACTCCAGTACTCTTGCCTGGAAAATCCTGTGGATGGAGGAGCCTGGTAGGCTGCAGTCCATGGGGTCGCTAAGAGTTAGACATGACTGAGTGACTTTACTTTCACTTTTCACTTTCATGCATTGGAGAAGGAAATGGCAACCCACTCCAGTGTTCTTGCCTGGAGAATCCCAGGGATGCGGGAGCCTGGTGGGCTGCCGTCTATGGGGTCACACAGAGTCGGACATGACTGAAGTGACTTAGCAGCAGCAGCAGCAGATATGCAGATGGCACCACCCTTATGGCAGAAAGTGAAGAGGAACTAAAAACCATCTTGATGAAAGTGAAAGAAGAGAGTGACAAAGTTGGTTTAAAGGTCAACATGCAGAAAACGAAGATCATGGCATCTGGTCCCATCACTTCATGGCAAATAGATGGGGAAACAGTGTCAGACTTTATTTTGAGGGGCTTCAAAATCACTGCAGATGGTGATTGCAGCCATGAAATTAAAAGACGCTTACTCCTTTGGAGGAAATTTATGACCAACCTAGATACAATATTCAAAAGCAGAGACATTACTCTGCCACAAAGGTCCGTCTAGTCAAGGCTATGGTTTTTCCTGTGGTCATGTATGGATGTGAGAGTTGGACTGTGAAGAAAGCTGAGTGCCAAAGAATTGATGCTTTTGAAGTGTGGTGTTGGAGAAGACTCTTGAGAGTCCCTAGGACAGCAAGGAGATCCAATCAGTCCATCCTAATGGAGATCAGTTCTGGGTCTTCATTGGAAGGACTGATGCTGAAGCTGAAACTGCAATATTTTGCCACCTCATGTGAAGAGTCGACTCACTGGAAAAGATCCTGATGCTGGAGGGATTGGGGGCAGGAGGAGAACGGGATGACAGAGGATAAGATGGCTGGATGCCATCCCCGAGTCGATGGACATGAGTTTGAGTAAACTCTGGGAGTTGGTGATGGACAGGGAGGCCTGGCGTGCTGTGATTCATGGGGTTGCAAAGAGTCAGACATGACTGAGTGACTGAACTGAACTGAACTGAGTCACATTTCTGTATTTTAAAGTTTCTGTTTTTAACCTAATCAGATTTATAGATCTCTTTATTTAACACCCCAGCTTTTGTATCTTAGAAGAATTTTCCTACTTAGTTACACTTTATAAAAAAATTTACACATATATCTCTTTATAATTTGTATATGTTCCCTTTATTCACTTATATGAGCCAGAAACCGATTCAAATTGGTCCTCTGTCATATGGCTTACCAGCCATCCCAACACCATTTTCCTCCCATTGATAGCAGATACTCTTTTAAAAATATTTTCTGCCTGCAATAAAGGAGACCCTGGTTCGATTCCTGGGTTGGGAAGATCCCCTGGAGAAGGAATTGCTACCCACTCTAGTATTCTTGGCCTTCCCATGTGGCTCAGCTGGTAAAGAATCTGCCTGCAAAGTGGGAAACCTGGGTTCAATCCCTGGGTTGGGAAGATCCCCTGGAGAAGGGAAAGGCTACCCAGGCTAGTATTCTATTTTACATACACTACTGTAAATTTCTGTTCCTGTTTGAGTTCCCTGAGTCATTCAGCAAATCCCCACTGGCTATCTATTTTACATACACTGTCGTAAATTTCTGTTCCTCTTTGAGTTCCCTGAGTCACACAGCAAATCCCCACTGGCTATCTATTTTACATACACTATTGTAAATTTCTGTTACTGGCTCCATATCTCTCCCCTTCTCCCTCCTCTCCTCCCACCATGTCCATAGCTCTGCTCTCTATGCCTGTTTCTCCAGTGCTGCCCTGAAAAAAAATTCATCAGTGCCATCTAGATTCCATATATATGTCCGTATATAATATTTATATTTCTCTTTCTGACTTACTTTACTCTGTATAATAGGCTCTAGTTTCGTCCACCTCATTAGAATAGATTCAAATGCGTACCTTTTTATGGCTGAGTAGTATTCTGTCATATATATGTACCACAACTTCTTTATCCATTCATCTGTCAATGAACATCTAGGTTGCTTCCATGTTCTACTGCTGCTGCTAAGTTGCTTCAGTCGTGTCCGACTCTGTGAGACCCCATAGATGGCAGCCCACCAGGCTCCGCTGTCCCTGGGATTCTCCAGGCAAGAACACTGGAGTGGGTAGCCATTTCCGTCTCCAATGCATGAGAGTGAAGAGTGAAAATGAAGTCACTCAGTCATGTCCAACTCTTCGCGATCCCATGGACTGCAGCCCACCAGGCTCCTCGGTCCATGGGATTTTCCAAGCAAGAGTACTGGAGTGGGGTGCCATTGCCTTAGAGCTGCAATGAACATTAGGGTACATGTGTCTTTATCAGTTTTGATTTCCTCATGGAATATGCCCAGGAGTTTAGAATAAACCTAGGGTTTGCTGGGTCATATGGTGGTTTTATTTCTAGCTTTTTACGGAGTCTTCATACCAAACAGACTGACTTTAAAGTTTATACAAAAAGCTGAAAAAAACACCTCATATAATGGCTAATGTGACCCTGGAAAAAAATAATAAAGCTGGAAGATTCACACTACTAGATTATAAAGCTTATTATAAAGCTAGAGTAATTACTACAGTAGTATTGATAAAACAGTAGTGATGTAGACCAATGGAACAGAGGAGAGACCCTAGAAACAGACCCACATAAATACCATCAACTGATCTTTGACAAGCAGCAAAGGCAATGGCAAACAGATGGAGGAAAAGTGGAAACAGTGGCAGATTGTATCTTCCTGGGCTCAAAAATCACTGTGGACGGTGACTGTAGCCATGAAATTAAAAGACCCTCATTCCTTGGAAGAAATGCTATGACAAACCTAGACAGCATATTCAAAAGCAGAGACATCACTTTGCCAACAAAGGTCTGTATAGTCAGTGCTATGCTTTTTCCAGTAGTCATGCATGCATGTGAGAGTTGGACCATAAAGAAAGCTAAGCAGTGAAGAATTAATGTTTTTGAACTGTGGTGTTGGAGAAGACCCTTGAGAGTCCCTTGGACTGCAAGGAGATCAAACCAGTCAATCCTGAAGGAAATCAACCCTAAATATTCATTAGAAGGACTGATACTGAAGCTGAAACTCCAATACTTTGGCCACCTGATGCAAAGAGCCAACTCATTGGAAAAGATCCTGATGCTTGGGAAGACTGAAAGCATGAGGAGAAGGGGGCGACAGAGGATGAGATGGTTGGGTAGCATCACTGACTCGACGGACATGAGTTTGAGCAGACTCCAGGAGAAAGTGAAGGACAAGGAAGCCTGGCATGCTGTTGCCCACGGAGATGCAAAGAGTTGGAAATAACTGAAACTGAACAACAACAAAGGCAACAGAATGGAAAAAATGATAGCCTTTTCCACATATGGTTCCGGGATAATTAAATGTTCATCTGCAAAAAATGAAAGTGGACAGAGACCTTGTGCCTTTCACAAAAATTAAGTCTATAAATCTTCTAGAAGAAACACAGGAGAAAATCTACATGACCCTGACCTTGGGTTTGCTGATAAGGTTTTAGAATCAATACCCAAAGCTCTATGTGCTCAGTTGCTCAGTTGTGTCTGAAACTTTGTGACCCCATGGACTGCAGCCCACCAGGCTCTTCTGTACATGGAATTTACCAAGCAAGAATATTGGATTGGGATGCCATTTCCCACTCCAGGAAAAGCACTATACTTGCAAGAAAAAATGATATCTTGGACTTTACTAAAATTAACAATTTCTGTGCTGCTCAGTGTTATGTGGCAGCCTGGATGGGAGGGGATTCTATGAGAGAATGGATACATGTATATGTAGGCTGAGTCCCTTTGCCGTTCACCTGAAACTATCACAACATTGTTAATTGGTTATACCCCAATATAAAATTAAAAGTTTTTTTTTAATTTATTTATCTTAATTAGAAGCTAATTACTTTACAATATTGTATTGGTTTTGCCATACATCAACATAAAAACACTTCTGTGACATCATTAGGAAAATGAAAAGACAAATTACATACTTGGAGAAAATATTTGCTTAAGACATATATGATAGAGGATTTGTATCCAAGATATATAAAGAACTCTTAAAACTCAAGAATAAGGAAACAAACAACCTATTTTTTTAAATGGGCAGAAGATATAAACAGACACCTCAGCAAAGAAGATGCTGCAAATAAGGATATGTACCACAGCTTCTTTATCTAGTCATCTGTCGATAGGCATGTAGGTTGCTTTCATGTCCTAGCTATTGTAGAGTTGCAGTGAACATTGGATAAGGATATGAAAAGAGGCTTAAGACTATTTGTCATTAAAAAATTATAAATTAAAATGAGATACCACTACATATCTATTAGAACATCCAAAATTAAAAAAAAATTGACAATGTTAATTGTATAGACCAACAGGGCCACTTATTTATTGCTGGTGAGAATGCAGAGTGGTACGGGCACTTTGGAAGGCAACTTGTCAGTTTCTTAAAAAAGTAAAACTAATATTACCATTATTATCTAGCTTTTGTGTCCCTAGATATTTACTCAAATTATCTGAAAGCATGTATCTACATAAAACCTGCACATGAATTTGTGTAGCGTCTTTGTTCACAATAGCCCCAAACTAAAAACAAACAAGCTGCCATTAAGTAAGTGAATGGATGAACAATCTGTAGTACATTCATACAGTAGACTAATACTTAGCAATAAAACAAAATAAGCGAATAACCCATGGAAAGATGTGAATGAATCTTAAATGGTCTCGTTAAATGAGAGAAGTCAGCCTGAAAAAGCTAAATACCTGATGTGATTCCACTGTTATGACATACAGGAAAAGGGAAAACTATAAATGAAGTAAAAAGATCTGTGGTATTTTAGGGAAATTCAGTGGCAGGAGGAGAATTCAATGGGTAAAGCACAATGGATTTTTCAGGCCCGTGAAACTATTTTGTAGGATACTGTAATGGTGGATGCATGATACTCTGTCAAAACCCATCAAACTTTATAGAATAATAAATGAAACAATGCTATACAAAGTTTTAAGAAATTATTTAGGAGGTTGAATGAATGTATGAAACAACCTTACTGAAGGAAATGGGGAAAAGTTGTTGACCTAAGTATCTTTAGAAATAAGAAGAGTCTGCAAGACTAAAGGCAACTCTGGATTCTAATTGATAAGGTATGTCTCAGTTCAGTTCAGTTCATTTCAGTCGCTCAGTCGTGTCTGACTCTTTGCGACCCCATGAATCGCAGCACACTAGGCCTCCCTGTCCATCACCAACTCACAGAGTTGAATCAGACTCACATCCATCGAGTCAGTGATGCCATCCAGCCATCTCATCCTCTGTCGTCCCCTTCTCCTCTTGCCCCCAATCCCTCCCAGCATCAGAGTCTTTTCCAATGAGTCAACTCTTCGCATAAGGTGGCCAAAGTACTGGAATTTAAGCTTTAGCATCATTCCTTCCAAAGAAATCCCAGGGCTGATCTCCTTCAGAATGGACTGGTTGGATCTCTTTGCAGTCCAAGGGACTCTCAAGAGTCTTCTCCAACACCACACTTCAAAAGCATCAATTCTTCGGTGTTCAGCTTTCTTCACAGTCCAACTCTCACATCCATACATGACCACTGGAAAAACCATAGCCTTGACTAGACGGACCTTTGTTGGCAAAGTAATGTCTCTGCTTTTGAATATGCTATTTAGGTTGGTCATAACTTTTCTTCCAAGGAGTAAGCGTCTTTTAATTTCATGGCTGCAGTCTCCATCTGCAGTGATTTTGGAGCCCCCCAAAATAAAGTCTGACACTGTTTCCACTGTTTCCCCATCTATTTCCCATGAAGTGATGGGACCAGATGCCATGACCTTAGTTTTCTGAATGTTGAGCTTTAAGCCAACTTTTTCACTCTGCTTTTTCACTTTCATCATGAGGCTTTTTATTTCCTCTTCACTTTCTGCCATAAGGGTGGTGTCATCTGCATATCTGAGGTTATTGATATTTCTCCCAGCAATCTTGATTCTAGCTTGTGCTTCTTTCAGCCAGCGTTTCTCATGATGTACTCTGCATATAAGTTAAATAAGCAGGGTGACAATATACAGCCTTGACCTACTCCTTTTCCTATTTGGATTTCATGGGAGTACGAATTAAAAAGACAGATAACTCTATGCATGTATATTGGGGCTTTCACATTGGCTCAGCTGGTAAATAACCCTCGGGCCAATGCAGGAGACACAAGAGACACAAGTTCGAATCCTGGGTTGGGAAGTTTGATCCCTGGATTGGAAAGATCTCCTGGAGAAGGAAATGGCAACCACTCCAGTATTCTTGGGCTTCCCTGGTAGCTCAACTGGTAAAGATTCTTAGGTTGGGAAGATCCGGTGGAGAAGGGAACAGCTATCCACTCCAGTATTCTGGCCTGGAGAATTCCATGGACTGTATAGTCCATGGGGTCACAAAGAGTTGGACACGACTGGGCAACTTTATCTTTCACCCTTTCCAGTATTCTTGTTTGCAAAATTCCGTGGACAGAGGAGCCTGGTGCGCTTCAGTCCATGGGGTCTCATAGAGTTGGACACAACTGACTGCCCAGGCATATTTACAATTTAAAAAACAAATAAGTAGCAGGTGATGGGAGCTAGTTTCTCAGTTGAAGTGGGAGTTTACAGGTAAGAAAGGAGTGTGTGTGTGCGTGCTCAGTCATGTCAGACTCTTTGAGACACCACAGACTGTAGCCCACCAATCTCCTTCTGTCCATGGGATTTCCCAGGCAAGAATACTGGAGTGCATTGCCAGTTCCTTCTCCAGGGGTCTTCTCCACCCAAAGATCGAACCTGTGTCTCCTGCAGTGGCAGGAAGATTCTTTACCACTGTGCCACCTGGGAAGCCCGGGAAAGGAAGGGGAGGAGACTGGGATGATTCATGGGGTAATGGATGAGGTTTGGAGACATTAGTATAAATTCATGAGTAGCTTAATGTAGATAACAGATGATTAGAAACACATAGAAATATCTATAGATAAGTGTATACACATGCCTCAGTATAAACACATATTTTATTGCTCTGTCAGATGAGAAGGCATAAAAACAATGATATCCCACAAGCAATGGGCATATGTAATGCCTAGATCCTAGTTTTTAATACTACTTTCCAAGAAAAAGAACCAGGATATTTTTGAAAAATGATATATTCTAGGAGTGGGACTGGATATATAAAAAATGAATCTGAAACATGGATGTGCTCTAAAAACAAAAAACAAACAAAAACTCAACAATGATAAGTATACGTCAGAAGGACACAGGGACCAACTGAAAAAGCACCCCAGCAGACAAACTCAGAACCAGCTGAGCAAAAAATTGAAGAAAGGAGTATTGCAAAGTAACCTAAGGTAAAAAATAAATATACATGAATCCACATTGATGTAAATAAGTGATTATATAATATAAATGATGAATAAATGAGAAGAGAACAGACAAATCACCAATGTAAAATAATTATAAATAATTTAGATGCTCTGCCCTCAAAGAGGTGACTTATATGGCATTTCTTTTTGGGTAAAAAAGTGTTGTGTATTATACATATATGGGATTTTCTCTGACTGCCTTTTATATCTGTCACTTTAGAGTGAATCATTTTTACCTTCTTATGTCTGATTTCCTCCCATTCTCCTCCTTTTCATCTTCTGTCAATATTTCTTTATGATGCTACCCTGTCTATCGGATCTTTTGTTCCTTTCAATTTAGTTTTAATTTCTGGAATGATTTTTCCTTTTCTGAGAGATGTTAGCAACACTTTGCGTTTTCTGCTGTCCAATCATTCCTCTGTTTTTCTAGATCAGCAATATACAACTATTCATGGTTTATACTGGTTTCCTAAACCTTGTTAATTCCTTCAGCTATAATTGAAACACTATATTATAGTTTTTATCTGTGTTGTAGGCACATTGTTTCTGACATGTCTTTTCCATGTGTACATATATTTTCTGGCTCATGATTTTCAGGACTGTATCCCGGAAGCAGTTTCTGGAGTCTTTGACTCTCAATACCTTCTGATCTCACTTTGTCTTCTTTCCTATTTCCCATTTTTAGTTTAATACCATGTTGCTTTTGGTGTTTTGACTCAACCAAATATTTTTCAGTGTGTGGGATTATTTTTCACTTTGGTTGAACATGTTTTAAATCAATTGTTTCCTTTTGTTAACCTAATTTCCCTGTTTATTGGGTCATTCTCGGAGACTGAAAAATCTATGCTCCTGTACTGCTCTCCTCCAAATTTTTAAAAATGATACCATACTACTGGCTGAGATGCCTGGACAGGAATCATGTATCAGAAAATACTTTAGGTTAGTTGAAGCAGGTGCAAACAAGGCTACCCAGCAAACAAGGGGCACTTCAATTTAAGTTTTCAGCAAGTGACACAGCGTAAGGATGAACTTCCTTTTATTTTCAGAATATTTTAAACATGTTTCAGTATCAGTCTCAGAAGCAGAAGGGGAATAGAAGGGATAACATATATATTTCTAAAATGTATCAATATATCTATCAATATTTATAATTATACAGATGGGCAGCTTAAAGATCAACATCATTATCAAAAGAAAACCTAAGCAAAGAGCATTAAGCTATATTAGAAATATTTACAACTAAAGACTGTATATGTAGGCATTTGTGTATGTCTGTTTCCTGCCAAAAAGAAGGTACTAGAAAAGAGAAGGCTTGAGCTCTGAAAATAGTGTGTTTAAAGGTGTGAGGCTTCAAAGGTTGTTACCATTACGTTGGCAGTCTCTCATCGCTGAGAGATACAGTCCTCTGGCCTGCCACATCAAGCCTTGACCTGGGTACACCCAGCTGTCCTCATCAGTATAAAAGGAACTTGGTCCCTTTGCTCTCTCTGAGTGATTTCTCCTTCAAGGTGACAAAAGCCCTGGGACTCACCATGAGCTGTAGCTTATTTTACTTCCAAATAGATTTGGCTGAAGACTACAGATGGTTTGGAATGATTGGAGTGGACAGAAATGGTATGGCCCTAACAGAAGCAGAAGATATTAAGAAGAGGTGGCAAGAATACACAGAAGAACTAAACAAAAAAGATCTTAATCACCCAGATAACCATGATAGTGTATCACTCACCCACAGCCAGACATCCTGGAATGTGAAGTCAAGTGGATATTACGAAGCATCACTATGAACAAAGCCAGTGGAGGTGAAGGAATTCCAGTTGAGCTATTTCAAGTTCTAAAAGATGATGCTGTGAAAGTGTTACACTCAATATGCCAGCAAATTTGGCAAACTCAGCAGTGGCCACAGGACTGGAAAAGGTCAGTTTTCATTCCAATCCCAAAGAAAGGCAATGTCAAAGAATGTTCAAACTACCACACAATTGCAATCATCTCACACCCTAGCTAAGTAATGCTCAAAATTCTCCAAGCCAGGCTTCAGCAATACGTGAACCATGAACTTCCAGATGTTAAACTGGATTTAGAAAAAGCAGAGGAACCAGAGATCAAATTGCCAACATCTGTTGGATCATCAAAAAAGCAAGAGAATTCCAGAAAAACATCTACTTCTGCTTCATTGACTACACCAAAGCCTTTGATTGTATAGATCACAACAAACTGTGGAAAATTCTGAAAGAGATGGGAATACCAGACCACTTTACCTGCCTTCTGAGAAACCCGTATGTGGGTCAAGAGGCAGCAGTTAGAACTGGACGTGGAACAACATACTGGTTCCAAATAGGAAAAGGAGTACGTCAAAGCTGTATATTGTCACCCTGCTTACTAAACTTTTATGCAGAGTACATCATGTGAAATGCTGGGCTGGATGAAGCACAAGCTGGAATCAAGATTGCCAGGAGAAATATCAATAAACTCGGATATACAGATGAGGCCGCCCTTATGACAGAAAGTGAAGAACTAAAAAGCCTCTTGATGAAAGTGAAAGAGGAGAGTGAAAAAGTTAAAATTCAACATTCAGAAATCTAAGATCATGGCATCCAGTCCCATCCCTTCATGGCAAATAGATGGGGAAACAATGGAAACAGTGACAGACTTTATTTTTGGGGGCTCCAAAATCACTGCAGGTGGTGACTTCAGTCATGAAATTAAAAGACACTTGCTCTTAGAAGAAAAGCTATGACCAACCTAGATAGCATATTGAAAAGCGGAGACATTACTTTGCCATCAAAGATCCATCTAGTCAAAGCTATGTTTTTTTTACAGTATTCATGTATGGATGTGAGAGTTGGACTGTGAAGAAACCTGAGTGCCGAAGAATTGATGCTTTTGAACTGTGGTGTTGGAGAAGACTCTTGAGAGTCCCTTAAACTGCAAAGGAGATCCAACCAGTCCATCCTAAAGGAAATCAGTCTTGAATATTCATTGGAAGGACTGATGCTGAAGCTGAAACTCCAATACTTAGGCCACCTGCTGTGAAGAACTGACTCCTTAGAAAAGACCCTGTTGCTGGCAAAGAGTGAAGGCAGGAGGAGAAGGGGATGACAGATGATGAGATGGTTGTATGGCATCACCTTCTCGATGGACATGAATTTGAGCAAGTTTTGGGTGTTGGTGATGGACAGGAAACCCTGGCATGCTGGAGTCCATGGGGTCACAAAGAAATGGACACGACTGAGCGGCTGAACTGTACTGAACTGAACAGATAATTTAGATAAAAAATCCAAGGAGTACACTGTATTCCTGTGAGGCTCTTCTGCTGGTACTATTACCCAACTCGGTCCAGTTCCAAGTTATCAACCCCTATTTAACAGTCTCGCTAAAAGTTTTTGAAACTTGCTCATTCTTCATATGTCACTCTGACTTCATTTGAAACATAAAATGATCCAAGAATAACACCAAAGTATGAATGCGAATAATATCTAAACTTACAGAAATGGATAAAAGATCAAAGAAATGAACTTAAGATTTGACTCAGAGCTACATTTTACTTGTGACTACCCTGTTGGGATGTATTTAACAACTGAAATAAAATTCAAATACTTCTTGTAAATATTATCTCCGTGTAGAGTTATTATTGGTGATCATTTCAAAATGTATACAAATACTGTATCTTTATACTGTATACCTGAAACTGGTATGGTGTTACATGTCAATTACACTGCAATAAAAGACAATATAAAGAATCACTAAAGGAAACTGAAGTATAGTCTTGACTGAAGAAATGAGAAAGGAAAAGTCGTGAGGACTTTGGCTGCCCCAGAATCAATGGGGGATGGTGATTAAGAAATTTTAATTGAGGGTCCCCAATCCCCACAAGACTCCCCACCAGTTTACTTTTCATCTTTCCTTTCTCGTTAAAGACTACTGTCTGACTTTGGAATTTGTGTGTGGGTGTCATGTCAGTGCTGTGGATGGCACCTCAGTGCTGGCCTGAAGCATGAAAAGGGTTATTCTTGGTAAGATTTGCAGCCACTGTGCTGAATAAACCTAATAATAATACTGACTGTGGCAAGCAGAATAATGTCCCACAAAAATGTCAATATATTAATCCAAGAAATGTGTGAGTATGTTACTTTATGTGGAAAAGGTGGCTTTGAGATGAGGACACTAAGGTTAAGTACCTTGATATGGAAAGAATATCTTGAATTTGGACTAAAGACCAGTGTAACCACAGGAGTCCTTAACCGTGGAGAATGCCTCCCAGCTTGAGAGGCCCAAAGAGGTTGGCCATGTGAGAGCAACTCTCTCACCACCGGTGGCTTTGAGGAAGGTGCAAGAGTGCCTCCAGGAAGGAAGGCAGCAGGCCCCTAGATGCTGGAAGAGGTGTCAGATCTTTCCAAGTTGGGGTTCTGCATAAAGCCTGGAACTCAAGAGTTACTCCATCAAGGTGAGGTAAAGCAGGGGCAGTGTGACCCTTCCTGACCCTCTGGGGTCTACAAGGCCAGGTTCTTTGTCACTGTAAAGAGCAGAGAGTGAAAAACAAAGCCCCCTGATAAAGTGCAACTCAAAGCTTAAGTCACTTCCAATATAGACTTGCAACACTAACCCATGTTCCCTGGATGGTGCAGGCTTGGTTTAAATGGCCTTGAACTTGAGGCCTGCCAGACACATTCAAAAGTTCTCCTTGGAGAAATCTACCCTTCTTCTGCAGTCTCCTGCCTCTTAGATAAAGGAGCTTTGATTTTTTCCCAGATACCTAGGCCAAAAAATTCAGTATCATCCTTGGCAATTCTGTTTCTCACACCTCCCATCCAGTCTGTTTAGTTCAGTTCACTCGCTTAGTTGTGTCTGACTCTTTGCAACTCCATGGACTGCAGCATGCCAGTCTTCCCTGTCCATCACCAACTCCTGGAACTTGCTCAAACTCATGCCCATCAGTCGGCGATGCCATCCAACCATCTCATCCTCTGTTGTCCCCTTCTCCTCCCACCTTCAATCTTTCCAGTACATCAGGGTCTTTTCCAATGAGTCAGTTCTTTGCATCAGATGGCCAAAGTATTGGAGTTTCAGCTTCAGCATCAGTATTCAGGACTGATTTCCTTTAGGATGGATTGGTTGGATCTCCTTGCAGTCCAAGGGACTCTCAAGAGTCTTCTCCAACACCACAGTTCAAAAAAATAAATTCTTTGGCACTCAACTTTCTTCATAATCCAACTCTCACATCCATACACGACCACTGGAAAAACTTTAGCTTCGATACATGGGCTTTTCTTGGCAAAGTAATGTCTCTGCTTTTCAGTATGGTGTCTGGGTTGGTCATAGCTTTTCTTCCAAGGAGCAAGCATCTTTTAATTTCATGGCTGCAGTCACCATCTGCAGTGATTCTGGAGCCCCCAAAGATAAAGTCTGCCACTGTTTCCACTGTTTCCCCATCTATTTCCCATGAAGTGATGGGACCAGATGCCATGATCTTCGTTTTCTGAATGTTGAGCTTTAAGCCAACTTTTTCACTCTACTCTTTCACTTTATTTTATTTTTAAACTTTACAATATTGTATTGGTTTTGCCAAATATTGAAATGAATCCGCCACAGGTATACATGTGTTCCCCATCCTGAACCCTCCTCCCTCCTCCCTCCCCATACCATCCCTCTGGGTCGTCCCAGTGCACCAGCCCCAAGCATCCAGTATCATGCATCGAATCTGGACTGGCGACTCATTTCATATATGATATTATATGTATTTCAATGCCATTCTCCCAAATCTCCCCACCCTCTCCCTCTCCCTCTCCCACAGAGTCCATAAGACTGTTCTATACATCAGTGTCTCTTTTGCTGTCTCATATACAGGGTTATTGTTACTATCTTTCTAAATTCCATATATATGCGTTAGTATACTGTATTGGTGTTTTTCTTTCTGGCTTACTTCATTCTGTATAATAGGCTCCAGTTTCATCCATCTCATTAGAACTGATTCAAATGTATTCTTTTTAATGGCTGAGTAATACTCCATTGGGTATATGTACCACTGCTTTCTTATCCATTCATCTGCTGATGGACATCTAGGTTGCTTCCATGTCCTGGCTATTATAAACAGTGCTGTGATGAACATCGGGATACACGTGTCTCTTCCCCTTCTGGTTTCCTCAGTGTGTATGCCCAGCAGTGGGATTGCTGGATCATAAGGCAGTTCTATTTCCAGTTTTTTAAGGAATCTCCACACCGTTCTCCATAGTGGCTGTACTAGTTTGCATTCCCACCAACAGTGTAAGAGGATTCCCTTTTCTCCACACCCTCTCCAGCATTTATTGCTTGTAGACTTTTGGATTGCAGCCATTCTGACTGGTGTGAAATGGTACCTCATGGTGGTTTTGATTTGCATTTCTCTGATAATGAGTGATGTTGAGCATCTTTTCATGTGTTTGTTAGCCATCTGTATGTCTTCTTTGGAGAAATGTCTATTTAGTTCCTTGGCCCATTTTTTGATTGGGTCATTTATTTTTCTGGAATTGAGCTGTAGGAGTTGCTTGTATATTTTTGAGATTAGTTGTTTGTCAGTTGCTTCATTTGCTATTATTTTCTCCCATTCTGAAGGCTGTCTGTTCACCTTGCTTAGAGTTTCCTTTGTTGTGCAGAAGCTTTTAAGTTTAATTAGGTCCCATTTGTTTATTTTTGCTTTTATTTCCAATATTCTGGGAGGTGGGTCATAGAGGATCCTGCTGTGATGTATGTCAGAGAGTGTTTTGCCTATGTTCTCCTCTAGGAGTTTTATAGCTTCTGGTCTTACATTTAGATCTTTAATCCATTTTGAGTTTATTTTTGTGTAGGGTGTTAGAAAGTGCTCTAGTTTCATTCTTTTACAAGTGGTTGACCAGTTTTCCCAGCACCACTTGTTAAAGAGATTGTCTTTAATCCATTGTATATTCTTGCCTCCTTTGTCAAAGATAAGGTGTCCATATGTGCGTGGATTTATCTCTGGGCTTTCTATTTTGTTCCATTGATCTATATTTCTGTCTTTGTGCCAGTACCATACTGTCTTGATGACTGTGGCTTTGCAGTTGAGCCTGAAGTCAGGTAGGTTGATTCCTCCAGTTCCATTCTTCTTTCTCAAGATAGCTTTGGCTATTTGGGGTTTTCTGTAATTCCATACAAATTGTGAAATTATTTGTTCTAGCTCTGTGAAGAATACCGTTGGTAGCTTGATAGGGATCATCAAGAGGCACTTTAGTTCTTCGCTTTCTACCATAAGGGTGGTGTCATCTGCATATCTGAGGTTATTGATATTTCTCCTGGTAATCTTGATTCCAGTTTGTGCTTCTTCCAGACCAGTATTTCACATGATATATTCTGCATATAAGTTAAATAAGCAGGGTGACAACATAGAACTTTGATGTACTCCTTTCCCTATTTGGTAGGAGTCTATTGTTCTGTGTCCAGTTCTAACTATTGCTTCCTGACCTGCATACAGGTTTCTCAGGAGGCAGGTCAGGTGGTCTGGTGTTCCCATCTCTTGAAGAACTTTCTGCAGTTTGTTGTGATCCACACAGTCAAAGGCTTTGGCATAGTCAATAAAGCAGAAGTAGATGTTTTTCTGGAACTCTCTTACTTTGTCTATGTTCCAATGGATGTTGGCAATTTGATTTCTGGTTCCTCTGCCTTTTCTAAATCCACCTGAACATCTGGAGTTCATGTTTTATGTACTGTTGAAGTCTGGCTTGGATAATTTTGAGCACTACTTTCATAGTGTGTGATATGATTGCAATTGTGCGGTAGTTTGAACATTCTTTGGCATTACCTTTCTTTGAGATTGGAATGAAAACTGATCTTTTCCAGTCCTGTGGCCACTGCTGAGTTTTCCAAATTTGCTGGCATATCCATAGACTTTCACAGCATTATCTTTTAGGATTTGAAATAGTTCAACTGGAATTCCATCACATCCACTAGCTTTGTTCATAGTGATGCTTTCTAACATCCCCTTGACTTCACATTCCAGGATGTCTGGCTCTAGGGGAGTGATCACACCATCATGGTTATCTGGGTCATGATGGTCTTTTTTGTATAGTTCTTCTGTGTATTCTTGCCACCTCTTCTTAATATCTTCTGCTTCTGTTAGGTCCATACCATTTCTGTCCTTTATCATGCCCATCTTTGCATGAAATGTTCCCTTGGTATCACTTATTTTCTTGAAGAGATCTCTAGTCTTTCCCATTCTATTGTGTTCTTCTATCTCTTTGCATTGCTCACTGAGGAAGACTTTCTTATTTCTCTGTGCTATTCTTTGGAACGCTACATTCAAATGGGTATATCTTTTCTTTTCACCTTTGCCTTTGCCTTCTCTTCTTTTCTCAGCTATTTGGAAGGCCACCCAAGATGGATGTTGGAGTGTGGAATGTTCTGACAAAACGTGTCCACTGGAAAAGGCAATGGCAAATGACTTCAGTATTCTTGCCTTGAGAACCCCATGAACTGTATGAAAATGCAAAAAGATATGACACTGAAAGATGAACTCCTGAGGTTGGTAGGTGCCCAATATGCTACTGGAGAAGAGTGGAGAAATAACACCAGAAAGAATGAAGAGATGGAGCCAAAGAGAAAATAATGCCCAGTTATGGATGTGACTGGTGATGGAAGTAAAGGCTGATGCTATACAAAGCAATATTGCAAAGGAACCTGGAATGTTAGGTCCATGCTGCTAAGTCACTTCAGTCGTGTCTGACTCTGTGTGACCCCATAGATGGCAGCCCACCAGGCTCCTCCGTCCCTGGGATTCTCCAGGCAAGAACACTGGAGTGGGTTGCCATTTCCTTCTCCAATGCATGAAAGTGAAAAGTGAAAGTGAAGTCACTCAGTGGTGTCCAACTCTTAAAGACCCCATGGACTGCAGCCCACCAGGCTCCTCCACCCATGGGATTTTCCAGGCTAGAGTACTGGAGTGGGGTGCCATTGCCTTCTCCGATGTTAGGTCCATGAATCAAGGCAAATTGGGAGCGGTCCAACAGGAGATGGCAAGACTGAACATCAACATTTAGGAATCAGTGAACTAAAATGGACTGGAACAGGTGAATTTAATTCAGATGATCATTATATCTACTACTGTGGGCAAGAATCCCTTAGCAGAAATAGAGTACCCATCATAGTCAACAAAAGAGTCTGAAATGCAGTACTTGGGTACAATCTCAAAAATGACAAAATGATTTCTATTCATTTCCAAGGCAAATCATTCAATATCATAGTAATCCAAGTCTATGCCCCAACCACTAATGCCAATTTGAACAGTTCTATGAAGATCTGAGACCTTCTAGAACTTACACCCTGAAAAGATGTCCTTTTCATTATAGGGAACTGGAATGCAGAGGTAGGAGATACCTGGAGGAACAGGCAATTTTTCCATGGTGTACAAAATGAAGCAGGACAAAGGCTAACAGTTTTGCTAAGAAAACACACTGGTCATAGGAAACACCCTCTTCCAACATAAGAGAAGACTCTACATATGGACATCACCAGATGGTCAATACTGAAATCAGATTGATTATGTTCTTTCCAGCCAAAGATTGAGAGGCTCTATACAATCAGCAGAAACAAGACTGGGAGCTGACTGTGGCTCAGATCATGAACTCCTTATTTCAAAATTCAGACTTAAATTAAAGAAAGTAGGGAAAGCCACTAGACCATTCAGGTATGACCTAAATCAAATCCCTTATGATTATACAGTGGAAGTGAGAAACAGATTCAAAGGATTACATCTGATAGACAGAGTGCCTGAAGAACTGTGGACAGAGGTTTGTGACATCCAGTCTGTTAGCAAATCCTATTAACCTTTCAGTACTCTACCCTCTTTCTCTGTTGGAATATCAAATCATCCTCTCAGTGGTGTCTCTGCTTCTATCTTTGTCTCCCTAGGAACTATTCTCACTCTAACAGTCAGAGTAAGCCTGTTAATATGCAAATTATGTAATTTCTATGCTCAAAACATTGTACATGATTCTGACCTCACACAGAAGAAAAGCAAAAAGTCTTTGAAATGACCTCTAGGTTCTCAAACTTCTGCTCCCTTTCCTTTTCTGCCCTCACATCCTGCCACTCTCCTCTGTATTCTGTGCAGCAGTTCTCCCATTCACCGTGCAGGACACACATGTTTATTGGCTCTTCTCTCACTGAAATGTAAGCCACCTGAGCGAAGGGAGGGCTGCCCTGGTGGCACTAGTGGTAAGGAACCTGCCTGACATTGCAGGAGACACAATGAGAATGAATCATTTGTCACAAAGGAAGTGCTAGAGAAATGTCTGTTAAATGCATGAGAGGATCAAAATAAATAATATTCCTAGGATAATAAATAGGTCAGAGGAAGAAAAGTACCCAAGCACAAAAGCAACAGAAATACCATGAGTGAGAGAGCAGTAGTCATTTTTCTACTAGTCATGTATGGATGTGAGAGTTGGAACATAAAGAAAGCTGAGTGCAGAAGAATTGATGCTTTTGAACTGTGGTGTTGGAGAAGACTCTTGAGAGTCCCTTGGACTGCAAGGAGATCCAACCAGTCCTTCCTAAAGGAAATCAGTCCTGAGTTTTCATTGGAAGGACTGATGTTGAAGCTGACACTCTAATACTTTGGCCACCTGATGCAAAGAGCTGACTCATTTGAAAAGACCCTGATGCTGGGAAAGATTGAGGGCAGAAAGAGAAGGAGACGACAGAGGATGAGATGGTTGGATGGCATCACCAACTCAATGGACATAGGTTTGCTTAAACTGCGGGAGTTGGTGATGGACAGGGAGGCCTGGTGTGCTGTGGTTCATGGGGTCACAAAGAGTCAGACACGACTGAGCGACTGAACTGAACTGAGCCAACAGAAACAGAAGATGCAGAAAGAGATCTACAAAGATTTTAGTGTGAAATGATCACAGAGATTATATTTGTGTGCTACATTTAATTAAGAAATATGAGACATATCTGGAACTGGAAACTATAAAAATAACTAAACAGATATGAAATTAATTTCTTCAGATAAAAACACAATATACTATAAATGATGTGTTTATCAGCATGTTAGATTCAGCTGAAGAGAAAATTAATGAAATATAAATCAAAAGGTTTTTTCTAGAGTCCAGCTTAGTAGCTCAGCAGCTCAGTTTACTTCCAGTTTATTTACTAGTTTACTTCCCTGGTAGCTCAGTTGGTAAAGAATCTGCCTGCAGTGCAAGAGACCTGGGTTCGATCCCTGGGTCGGGAAGATCCCTTGGAGAAGGAAATGGCAATGCACTCCAGTACTCTAACCTGGAAAATCCTATGTACTGAGGAATCTAATGTGTTACCGCTCATGGGGTCATAACGGTCGAACAAGACTTAGTGCTAAACCACCACAGAGTCCAGCACAAAAAGAAAGATATGAGATATGTGAAAAGCAGTTAAAAGACTCAAAGAATAAAGTGAGAAAATGTAGCATATATCTATCACAAGCAGGACAGGAAATGGAAAATTTAGAGTCCTGTGCAGGGGGAATAATATTTCTTATTCTTGACAAGAGCCATTCTAATATTAATCTCTTTAAATTTGCATTCCATTGGATCCAATTTTCTTTATTGCAAATTTTATTAATTTTTTATCTTAGTATTTAAAACATTCAATCTTTAATGCTTGATACTTAATGGCTTTAATTATGTTGTTAACTAGAATTTTATTGTTTCATTTATTACTCATTTTTACTTAGTTACTTAAAACATAAACTTTATATGACTTTAGAATTTCCCGCTCCTACTCTTTCATATCGTTTATGAGTTGTTTTTAGAACTGCCAATAGACAGACCCTCCATGAAGGTTGTGGTAAGAGGAATGCCAAACCACTCTCCAGGGGTTTGAATATCTTCTTTTCTACACATCTGTTCCTGCCCTCAGAATCTGCCTAATACTTATTCCAGGATTATTAATGACCAGTTTCCCAAAACAGCTGCATTCTTGCCAATCTTCCACCTCAAGGGTCACATGATAGGTTTCATGTCTTTTAACTGACAGAGTCCAAGACCTCGAATCTGTTACTGTGCTCCTGCCCATCCCTTGCCACAAGAAACACCCAACTGCTTTGGAGAAAAGTCTACTTAAAAAACATAACACCATATCTAGAGAATGCAACCAACAACCATAAGAGCCATGACACCATTCAACTTTTAGGGCTAGCATCAGATAACTGTTTTCATCCTGAGAAGTACTTGGGTGAGAAGAGTAACTACATTCAGAATCTTGGGTAGATGGGAGGTGGGCAGAAAGTTTAAGGGATGGCTGAGGCAGGTCCCTGGGTAATAGCAATGTGACACAGGAATGGATGGGCAAACACCCTAGCAGGGTCGGACACCGCCAAGAGGAACTGAAGTACTGGACACCAGGCATGGCACCAAAAGGCCTCTGGCTCCATAAATGAAACAGGAAATCAGGTTCATCCTGGAGGGGGAGGAGAAAGTCTTTCTTTGGAACACAGTAGAAGGTTTGTTAGCAGGGACAGACTGAAAAGGAAGGGCGTTTGCTGCTAGGGTATTGATGTAGGCTCTACAGACTCTTTTTATTTCCCAACCAAAATCACATTTTTTTTTTTTTCTGGAGTCTAAAGGAAAAACAAGTGTCAATGTGGGGGCCTGGTGGCCCCACTAGAGAATGAGGAAGAATGCAAAGTCTGAGAGGTATGCAGGCTTAGCATCACTCCTCTGCTTTCATATTGCAATTTATAAAATCACTCTTCAGTATAATTCTTCCCAAAGAGGAAAGTGATCTGTGCACATCACCAAAGACTGCAAGGATCCTTGTCACTACTAGTCTGTGGTATTCCTCATTTCATTAAATTTGCTACACTTATAGTAGGTGTTCTAGATTGGTTCACAAATATCCTAGTGTTTTGTGGTTGTTCAGCTGCTAAGTCGTGGCTGACTCTTTTACGACCCCATGGACTGTAGCCTGCCAGGCTCCTCTGTCCATGGGATTTCCCAGGCAAGAATACTGGAGTGGGTTGCCATTTCTATCTTCCCGACCCAGGGATTGAACTCGCGTCTCCTGCAGTGGCAGGCGGGTTCTTCACCACTGAACCATCAGCGATGTGTGGTCCTGGTATGAGTGGCCACCATTTCTATGCCTTGAAACAGCTCCCAGTGTATGCACTAACTAAACCTCCTGTGTGTGAATTGGGAAATGATGGTATTCCTCTGTCTTGTCTAGTATCATAAATAGACATATATTTACCTTCCATCCAGTATTTAGAATTGCTTTGTTGTTGGAAGTACCCTATTTGTTAATCCCAAGTTGGACAGGCTTCTCTTGTGAGGTAATTAACAACTGCAGGAAATTCAGTCAGGCAACTGTGAGGACCTTGTAAAGGGCAGGAGGAAGAAAAAGAAACAGAGCAACAGTTTCCTTTTCAACTTTACATTGAAAGTCAGGAATGACAATGTTGTCACAGAAAGTATGTCACATCAGGGACACACAATTCTGATAAGGAGACAAATAACCATAACATTCAGGAGGAGTGAGTTACATCTGTTTAAAAAGCAATAACATTTGGACAACAGAAACTTAGACTGAGTCCTATTTAACATTCTCCATCACTTTGCTGTACACTGATGGCAATATTTCCCACATCAATTTGAAATTCACCTATGGAGCCTCAGTTATGTTGTTGAAGTATTAATTTTAATCCTTAATTTCCCTTAGAATGCAATGTTCCTCATACTAAGAAAATGTCTGATTTGTGATATTATAAAAACAAAGAAAAACCAGAATCAACACTTGCTTTTATTAAAAAACCACATTTGGAATTGCTGTAAGACTATTTTTGCTGAAATACTTCCTACTTATCCAAATACATGGGCAAATGCGTGAGCATGAAGGATGTAAAGGGATGTGAAGAATAAAAGTCCTAGTACCCTGGTCATCATATACAAACAAAATTCCCACTGGTCCTTATGAAATGGATGAAGGCTAGCCTTTTTGGGTGTTGGTTGTTCCCCTTCAGTCATGACTTCTGGCAGAGTGAAAGGAAGGAGGGAAGAGGTAATTCCACTTAGAAGGTGTTTCTGCTTCCACACCTAACCTTCACACTCATTTTTTTTCATTCTAGATCCTTGGTCTCTGCTGCCAAGAATATAAATTTCATAACCACAGAAAACACAAACCCGGCTCTATAGTTCATTCAAACTTAATGAAAAAATGTAAATGAAAGCTTTATTTTCTTACCCCAAACTTATTAACTTAAAAGTGACAAAGACACTAGGGTTTGTGGGGAAAAGGAGTAATGGAATGTGGAATAAGTATATAATATAAACAAATAAAATAAAACTGGGAAATCTTGGGTATTTTTAAATTCTTTATGAAATTCTTTCATTTTATTTTCCTTTTAAATTATGTATAGGGGTTTTTATCTGCTAAAGATTCAGAGAAAAAAATTGTTGAAAATGATAGAAGTTAACACTGAACAACTAAATTATCTTTTTCTCTCAAAGCAAAACTAACCTTACAGGCTATTTTTCTAATTACAAAACAACACTTATCTAGGATATATTTAGTTTGAGAACACTTCTGACATGAGAAAGGCAGGGAGAAAAAGCAGTGAGAATTACTTATATTCCCCCTACCCAAATTTTTAACTATTGTTAGCATTTGGCATATATTTTTCCAGATTATCTTCTATGTGCTCGCATGTTTACTAAAAATAAGATCATATTATAAATGCTCTTTCACAGTCTTATGTATTCCTGTGTGTGGACACTCAGTCATGTCTGACTCTTTGTGACCCAATGGATTGTAGTGACCCAATGGATTGTAGTGTGCCAGGCTCCTCTGTCCATGGGATTTTCCAGGCAAGAATAATAGAGTGTGTTGCCATTTCCTACGCCAGGGGGTTGTCCTGACCCAGGGATAGAACCCATGTCTCCTGCATCTCCTACATTGGCAGCTGAATTCTTTACCGCTGTGCCACCTAGGAAGCCTTGTGTGTTCATATTGTAACAAATAATGATCATCCTTTCATTCAATGGCTATAGAGTTACATTCACATTTTAAAGGAAGCAAAATATTAAGCATTGTAGATATTCTATAAATTATTTAAATAATCACTAACTGGATAGATCTTTAGGTTGTTTCTTAGTATTTACTATATGTTATTTGTTAGAAGCCATTATCATATTATAAACTGCTTGGCTGAATATGAATAAATAGGTTTATCTATAAACTCAGAATAAATCAATGAAAATTATGACCATACTGCCAATCACAAATGTTAATTACATGAAGCTGTTCGTTCCAACAACTCACAATCATTTAATACTGTTTTGTAACTTACTCACCCGCTCAGTAAATATTCGTTGGATACAGGAGCTGCCAGGCCCAGCGCAATGCACTTGGAGCTCATGGGTGAGCAAGGCATTAGTAGTCTTGGTCTGAAGAGACGTATTCTACAGGGCGCAGACACTCAATAAACATGCACATAAACAAGAGCATTAGAGGTTTGATAAACGCTTTGAATGAAGTGAAAAGGGTGGCATGATAGATTTTAACTGTAGAGGTTTACTAAACTAAGATGGCCAGGATCAAGATCTTTGAGATGATATTTAGTGGATACTTGAATAATAAAAAGGAACCAGTCATTCAAAGAATGAGAAGAGAGGGAAGGAGAAAGCAGCAAGTCAAAAGCTCTGTGTAGTAAAAAGTTTCACATGGAAGATCCAAATATAGCTGAGGTGGACCAAGAAGATGTGGCAGGACATAAGTTTGTACCAGATGGCCTTCCTGATTGGCAGGGCCTTCTTTACTAAGCTAAAGTGTTGGATTTTATTGTAAGGACTAACAAAAATCTTGGGAGAACTTTAAGCAGGGCAGTTGATTTAATGTGAGTTAACTTTTCAAAGGGTCATCCACTTTACTCTATGGGAAATTGATTATGGGGAGAAGAAAAGAAACTGAGAGAGTATACACAAGGGCATTTTAACAGTACAGGTCCAGAGAAAATAATAAATTGAAAAGATTCCCTGGTGGCTCAGACAGTAAAGAATCCGCCTGCAATGAAGGAGACCTGGGTTCAATCCCTGGGTTGGGAAGATCCCCTGGAAAAAGGAATGGCTACCCACTCTGGTATTCTTGCCTGGAGAATTTCATGCACAGAAGAGCCTGGTGGGCTACAGTCCATGCGGTCGGGAGCACTGTTTACAATAGCCAAGACATGGAAGAAAACTGTGTCCATCAACCAATGAATAGATAAAGAAGATGTAGGATGGTGTAACAGTATAATAATAACATATAATGGAATAGTACTTGGCATAAAAAAGAATGAAATGATGCCATTTGCAGCTACATGGATGGACCCAAAGATACTGAGTACAGTTAAGTCAGACAAAAGTAAATATCATATGATATCATTTATATGTGGAATCTAAAAAGCAATGATACAAATGAACTTATATACAAAACAGAAATAGATCCACAGACGTAAAAACAAACATGGTTACTAAAAGAGAAAGACGTGGGTAGGGATAAACTGGAGTCTGGGATTAATATTCAACAAGTACCTACTAGATAGCACAAGGAACTATACTCAGTACTTTGTAATGACCTTCAAGGGAAAAGAATCTGAATATGTCTGTGTGTGTATAAAATTAATCACTTTGCTATACACATGAAACTAACACAACATTGTAAACCAACTATATTTCAAATTAAAAAAGAGAAAATTATGCAAAAAAACAAAAACCCAGTACAAGATACTTTGGAAAAGTGTGGGCAAAACATGTAGATGCAAGTAGTCATTTTAAGATATGTTTTAGCAGTAGAAAAACATAGTAGAGTGAAAGGAAAACTTCTTTTGGCATTAGAGTGGAATAAATATAAAAAAACTCCCTCCTGATATAGCACATATGAAGAAAAAACAACACCTATTTAATGCATTGCTGAGTGATGGGAAGCAAGGTTATTTCTCAATGGGCAAAAATTATAAGAAAGTAAAAGAGGCAGTTGGTCTGCGGGATTTGCCAACCCTGATAACTCAAGTGTCCCAAATGGGCAATTTCATTAATTTTTCTTCTATTCTTCTGTGGACTGAGAACTTTATTTATTTATTTGTCAGATACTATGGTGCATCCCACGTAGTCCCCTGAGCTCTGTTGAGATTGCTTTCTATATCAGATCTCCGTGCTCATCAATCCAAATCATATTTAGGAAAGCACTATCACCCCTCCAATACATGCCGAGTTTCTAAGTGAATAACCACAGGGGGGGTGTGGACAATCTGGTGAATATTAAAGCAAAACAGAAGTAGTCCAGAGGTTAAAAATAAGTCTACTGCAGCAATCAATAAGTACAAAGTATATCTCTAACTGATCAAAAACACCAGCATGGATGCAAAATTCTAAAATAATTAGCAAACCAAATCCAGAAATGTATATAAGAGATAACGTTGTTAGCACACTGGGTTTATTTCAGTATGCAAAATTGCTAAAACTAGTATATCTGTTAATAAAATTCATTGCAAAGACATATTAAAAGAAAAATTTATATAAACATTTCAGTAGATAGAGGGAAAAAATTAGCTAAAATTCAACTTAAAATTCCACTTCTTGGGTTTTAGCCAAGCCCATAGGCTGCCAGCTAAAGACTGTATTTTCCAGTGTGATTGTAGTGACCATATGACTTAGTTCTTACCAATAGAACGTGAGCAGAAGTGATGTGAGTAACCTCTGGGATGTGCCCTTGTGAGGAACGAGGTTTCCACTCCTCACTCTCCTCTTCTAGCTTCTGTGCTATCCAGACCTGCCATATCCCCACACTTATTCTTAGCTCACCATAAAATCAGGCCCACTCCAGGTATTTGTTGTTGTTGTTGTATAGTCCCTGAAGTAGTGTCCCACTTTTTGTGACCCTATGAACTGCAGCACACCAGGTTCCTATGTCCTCCGTTATCTCTGAAGTTTGGTCAGATTCACGTCCATTGATTTGGTGATGCTATCTAAGCATCTTACCTTCTGCCACCCTCTGCCACCCGCTTCTCTTTTTGCCTTCAATCTTTCCCAGCATTTGGGTCTTTCCCAATGAATTGGCTCTTCACATGAGTTGGCCAGAGAATTGAAGCTTCAGCATCAGTCCTTCCAATGAATATTCAGACTTGATTTACTTTAGGATTGACTGGTTTGACCTCCTTGCAGTCCAAGGGATTCTCAAGAATCTTCTGAAGCACAAATTGAAAGTATCAATTCTTTGGTGCTCAGCCTTCTTTATGGTCCATCTCTCAAATCTGTACATGACTACTAGAAAAAGGAATATCTTTTAATTTTCTATTTTCTATTATCATTATGAGTGTTCTTTATCTGTGCTAATAAATTCTAAATTTCCTGAAACAGGGAGTTTTACTTCTTCATCTTTATATTCTTTAAGAATGTGACATAAAATTTAGTTCACAGATACTATTTTTAAATATATATGTAATTGTCTTCAACTTTTTTCACTTATTCCTGCTGCTAGCTAAATGTGCTGCTGTTTAATTGATCCAAATTCTTACTAAGCTAAAAAATTAATCTACAATTTTGAACATTTGAGTCCATTTAAATCCTCATGTTGCACTTAATTGCAGAAATTTAATAACCATTTGTGTCCCAGTGGAAGAGAAACAACCTAAATCCCATGGAAGCCAGAGCTAGAATGCCAAGAGTTGAGAGTTTTTGTGCTGAGTTTTCCTATACTCAACTACTATATTCTTATAACACATGAAAGTGAAAATGAAGCCTCTCAGTCATGTCTGACTCTTTGCAACCCCATAGACTGTAGCCTACCAGGCTCTTCTGTCCATGGGGTTTTCCAGGCAATAGTACTGGAGTGGATTGCCATTTTCTTCTCCAGGGGATCTTCCCAATCCAAGGCTCAAACCCGGGTCTCCCGCATTGTAGACAAACACTTTACCATCTGAGCCACTAGGGAAGTCCTTACAACACATAACAGTCAGATAATACAAATTTCTCATTTCTTGGAACATTCCTATAATAAATTATATAGAGATCTCATATTGATTTCAAGCTAAGCTTCAGCAGTATGTGAACCAAGAACTTCCAGATGTGCAAACTGGATTTCGAAAAGGCAGAGGAACCAGACATCAAATTGCCAGCATCTGTTGGATCACAGAGAGTGTAAATGATTCCCAGAAAAACATCTACTACTGCTTCATTGACTAAGTTAAAGTCTTTGAATGTGTGGATCACAACAAACTGTGGAAAATTCTTATAGAGACAGAAATACCAGACCTCTTTATCTGCCTCCTGAGAAATCTGTATGCATGTCAACAAGCAACAGTTAGAACTGGATATAGAACAATGGACTGGTTCCAAATTGGGAAAGAAGTACTTCAAGGCTGTCTATTGTCATCTTGCTTATTTAACTTCTATGTAGAGTCATCATGTGAAATGCTGGGCTGGATGAAGCACAGTTCAGTTCAGTTCAGTCACTCAGTCGTGTCTGACTCTTTGCAACCCCATGAATCACAGCACGCCAGGCCTCCCTGTCCATCACCAACTCCCGGAGTTCACTCAGACTCATGTCCATAGAGTCAGTGATGCCATCCAGGCATCTCATCCTCTGTCGTCCCCTTCTCCTCCTGCCCCCAATCCCTCCCAGCATCAGAGTCTTTTCCAATGAGTCAACTCTTCGCATGAGGTGGCCAAAGTACTGGAGTTTCAGCTTTAGCACCAGTCCTTCCAAAGAAATCCCAGGGCTGATCTCCTTCAGAATGGACTGGTTGGCTCTCCTTGCAGTCCAAGGGACTCTCAAGAGTCTTCTCCAACACCACAGTTCAAAAGCATCAATTCTTCGGCACTCAGCTTTCTTCACTGTCCAACTCTCACATCCATACATGACCACAGGAAAAACTATAGCCTTGACTAGACGAACCTTTGTTGGCAAAGTAATGTCTGTGCTTTTGAATATGCTATCTAGGTTGGTCATAACTTTCCTTCCAAGGAGTAAGCATCTTTTATTTATTTATTTTTAAATTTTATTTTATTTTTAAACTTTACAAAATTGTATTAGTTTTGCCAAATATCAAAATGAATCCGCCACAGGTATACATGTGTTCCCCATCCTGAACCCTCCTCCCTCCTCCCTCCCCATACCATCCCTCTGGGTCGTCCCAGTGCACCAGCCCCAAGCATCCAGTATCGTACATCGAACCTGGTCTGGCAACTCGTTTCATATATGATATTATACATGTTTCAATGCCATTCTCCCAAATCTTCCCACCCTCTCCCTCTCCCACAGAGTCCATAAGACTGTTCTATACATCAGTGTCTCTTTTGCTGTCTCGTACACAGGGTTATTGTTACCATCTTTCTAAATTCCATATATATGCGTTAGTATACTGTATTGGTGTTTTTCTTTCTGGCTTACTTCACTCTGTATAATAGGCTCCAGTTTCATCCACCTCATTAGAACTGCTTCAAATGTATTCTTTTTAATGGCTGAGTAATACTCCATTGTGTATATGTACCACAGCTTTCTTATCCATTCATCTGCTGATGGACATCTAGGTTGCTTCCATGTCCTGGCTATTATAAACAGTGCTGCAATGAACATTGGGGTACATATGTCTCTTTCCCTTCTTGTTTCCTCAGTGTGTATGCCCAGCAGTGGGACTGCTGGATCATAAGGCAGTTCTGTTTCCAGTTTTTTAAGGAATCTCCACACTGTTCTTCATAGTGGCTGTACTAGTTTGCATTCCCACCAACAGTGTAAGAGGGTTCCCTTTTCTCCACACCCTCTCCAGCATTTATTGCTTGTAGACTTTTGGATCGCAGCCATTCTGACTGGCATGAAATGGTACCTCATGGTGGTTTTGATTTGCATTTCTCTGATAATGAGTGATGTTGAGCATCTTTTCATGTGTTTGTTAGCCATCTGTATGTCTTCTTTGGAGAAATGTCTATTTAGTTCTTTGGCCCATTTTTTGATTGGGTCGTTTATTTTTCTGGAGTTGAGCTGTAGGAGTTGCTTGTATATTTTTGAGATTAGTTGTTTGTCAGTTGCTTCATTTGCTATTATGTTCTCCCATTCTGAAGGCTGTCTTTTCACCATGCTAATAGTTTCCTTTGTTGTGCAGAAGCTTTTAAGTTTAATTAGGTCCCATTTGTTTATTTTTGCTTTTATTTCCAACATTCTGGGAGGTGGGTCATAGAGGATCCTGCTGTGATATATGTCAGAGAGTGTTTTGCCTGTGTTCTCCTCTAGGAGTTTTATAGTTTCTGGTCTTACATTTAGATCTTTAATCCATTTTGAGTTTATTTTTGTGTGTGGTGTTAGAAAGTGTTCGTTTCATTCTTTTACAAGTGGTTGACCAGATTTCCCAGCACCACTTGTTAAAGAGACTGTCTTTAATCCATTGTATATTCTTACCTCCTTTGTCAAAGATAAGGTGTCCATATGTGCGTGGATTTGTCTCTGGGCTTTTGGCTGCAGTCACCATCTGCAGTGATTTTGGAGCCCCCAAAATAAAGTCTGACACTGTTTCCACTGTTTCCCCATCTATTTCCCATGAAGTGATGGGACCGGATGCCATGATCTTCGTTTTCTGAATGTTGAGCTTTCGTTTTCTGAATGTTGAGCTTTAAGGCAACTTTTTCACTCTTCTCTTTCACTTTCATCAAGAGGCTTTTTAGTTCCTCTTCACTTTCTGCCATAAGGGTGGTGTCATCTGCCTATCTGAGGTTATTGATATTTCTCCCAGCAATCCTGAATCCAGCTTGTGCTTCTTCCAGTCCAACGTTTCTGATGAAGCACAAGCTGGAGTCAAAATTTCTGGGAAAAATATCAACAATCTCAGATATGCAGATGATACCACTCTAATGGCAGAAAGCAAAGAAGAACTAAAAAGCCTGTTGATGAGGGTGAAGGAGGAGAGTGAAAAAGTTGGCTTAAAACTCAACATTCCAAAACCGAAGATCATGGCATCCAGTCCCATCACTTCATGGCAAATAGATGCGGAAACAATGGAAACAGTGACAGATTTTATTTTCTTGGGCTCCAAAATTCCTATAGATGGTGACTGCAGCCATGAAATTAAAGATGCTTGCTCCTTGGATGAAAAGCTATGACACACCTAGATGGTGTATGAAAAAGCAGAGACATCACTTTGCCAACAAAGTCCATCTAATCAAAGCTAGAGTTTTTCCAGTAGTCATATATGGATATGAGAGTTGGATCATAATGAAGGTTGAGTGCTGAAGAATTGATGCTTTTGAGCTGTGGTGCTGGAGAAGACACTTGAGAGTTCCTTGGACAGCAAGGAAATCAAATAAGTCAATCCTTAAGGAAATCAAACCAGTCAATCCCTAAGGAAATCAACTCTGCACATTCATTGGAAGGACTCACACTGCAGCTCCAATTCTTTGGCCATCTGATGCAATGAGCCAACTTTTTGGAAAAGACTCAGATGCTGGGAAAGACTGAGGGTAGGAAGAGAAGGGGGTGACGGAGCATGAGATGGTTAGATGGTATCCCCAACTCAATGGATATGAGTTGAGCAAACTCTGGGATATGTGGACAGGGAAGTCTGGTGTGCTGCAGTCCATGGGGTCATAGAGAGTTGCATGTGACTTAGCGACTGAACAACAACATCATATTAGTATAGGTTTTCATAAATGTTTTGGAATTTACAGAATATAAAAAGATGAGGTGCTTCTCTATTTCTAGAATCAATATGCAACAGTTATTTATTGGGTAGGAACTAGTAGTGATAAGACATTCAGTAAATTTTAAGAGCTTCCCAGGTGGCTCAGCAGTAAAGTAGTTCACGTGCCAACACAGGAACTACAGGAGATGAGAGTTTGATCCCTGGGTCAGGAAAACTCCCTGGAGAAGGAAATGACAACCCACTCCTGTATTCTTGCTGGGATAATCCCATGAACAAAGGAGCCTGATGGGCTACGGTCTAGGCTCTCTAAACCTGAGTGCTTCATTTACAAAAAGATTTTGAACTAGATGAATGGTAAGATTGCCTCAGTTATAAAAGTTCATCTTGTTTTAAGAACTATATTGTTATTGAAAAATATTTGTGAAAAAGTATTATGCTGGGTCTCTTTAGATACAGCAGTTAGAGCCATCTGGGCCAGCATGTTTAACAGAACAAACACGAATCAGTGAACCTCAGTTTGAATGGGACTCACCATGTGGTAATGTATTAGATATGGCCAGAGTGGAAACCAGAGAATGAACTAGGTAGGGATAGACAGATTAAAACTTCATTGCAGAAATTTCATATTGAAAAAAGATAGTCATGAGAATAAAAAATACATGCAGTGAATGAGTCAATACAAGTTAACAAATATTTATTAAACATCTATAGTAAATCATTAGAAAAGTCAATCTTTCCTCTGATGCTGGGAAAGATTGAAGTCAGGATAAGGGGATGACAGAGGATGAGATGGTTGGATGGCATCACTGACGTGATGGACATGAGTTTGAGCAAGCTCCAGGAGAAGGTGAAGGACAGTGAAGCCTGGTGTTTCACAGTCCATGGGGTCACAAAGAGTCAGACACCACTGAGCGACTGAACAACAAGTCATGTACTTGGGTTACATCAGTGAACAAAACAAAGATCCCTATTCTCATGGAACTACATACAAGTGGGATGATGTTTTCACTTTTTGGAAGACCTCAATCAGATGAGTCACATGAGGAAGATGAAGAAGTAGAAGGTACCAACAATGAGGAATTGGCTCTCAAATTTATTTGAGCAGGAGAGATAGTTGTAAGAGCAATGACATAAGCGTTAAGATACAAGGTCACGTGAGATGACGCGCCTATGTTGCGTTCATGTGTGGAACTTCACGGAACATGGAAACTTTCATAACAGCTATGAGCCTAATAGGTGGTGTGTGATTTAAGGACAATAGAAAAGTTTGTAATGTGGGGTCTGATAAATGTTCCAGGTAGTGATCCATTTTCTCCTAGAAAAGTTTGCAATGTGGGGTCTCCTGAATGTTCTTGTAGTGATCCATTTTCTCTCCTACCCTGCTAACCAGCAGCCTCCTTAAGGTACTGCCTGTGTCTCTGAAACCGGTGGGCCACCAACATTCGCAAGCAGGTCTTGTACACCCTCATTTACTCACTTGCTACCAGACACTGTAAGGGATATTTTAACATGGTACATACTTTGTACTGGAGCAAGTTTATAAGAAAAGACTCTATCCATGCATGGTGTGTTCCTTAAGCCCATTGTGTGTGTGGCATGTGTCGGTGCAGTTTGTTTCCTACTGCTGCAAAGGTGGACAGATAGACTCTGCATCCAGTAAGCAAAAATAATAGAGACGGAAGTGAAGGAAGGGACATACCCCACCAGACTTCAACCGTCTCACCCAGCCGGGCGAGGGCTGGAGTTTGCTTCTTGCCTTCCTCCCCAATATCTGACAGTGCGGTCACTGAGTCAGGGTTGTAGGCGGCTCTGTCTCTGTCTTCTGTGCTAGAGGAAGGTTCAGCAGGTTATTTTTCACATGGCACTACTTAGCCTCATGTAGCCAGATAGTGTTTCAATCCAAAGGCATCCAGAGATGTCTATGAGGAAACATATAGTCTAGGAATTATGTAAACGAAATGTACAAGACTTTAGCCTTAAAATGAAGTACACTGGGAATTTCAATACATCTTAGCTCAGGCTCTCTTAACTATTTCATGCAATCCATTTATTTAAAAAACATGATTTTCCTTAACATATCACTGGAATAGTTTTATGTGCATCCATATCCAGTCCTTTTTCTTTCTGAATTAATTATTCTTGCTAGGTTGCAGGGAGGGGAGGAGGGCCCAAGCTGTCCTCAGGTGTAAAGGATACATTCCTGATTCTTGGCTTTGCTGGGTTTTTTTTTTTTTTTGGTCTTGTTCCCTTTCCAGCAAGTCCTGGCATTGAAATGCTGTGAGACTTCTCAATTCAGTTTGGTTTGGGGCCTTTCCTGTTCTGGAATTGCCAGATATTGTTGTCTGACATATCTTTGAACCTGAACTGAGCCAGAAAATTAGGGCCCTGGAATGAGAGTCCGAGTGAAAGAAGTGATTCCATGCAACCTGGCTGGGAGTCCAAGTGGCAAAGTCTCAACAACCTCACACGGGCCAGGTGGGTGCTTTTGGCCAGTGCATCCTCTTGAGATACAAGCTCAAAACTAGCAAACTTTAAGCAGATACTTTGAATGAAAAATGGCCTTAGTAATTTTATAAAACAAAGTATCAATGACATAAATGTCTCACATTTTCTCAGCACCTGGTATCTGTTAAGTGTATTTATGTATACATTTCTACGTGCTGCCAGAGCACTTGCACATTGTGGATTTACGCCTGAACACTGAGGGTTGGCCTGGTTCCATTTGTGTGTATGCAAGAAGCATCAGAAGTTAGACACAATTTGAATATACTCAAGACAAAAAATCATACATGCAATAAAACAGAAATTAGAAGAATCAGAAGGCGTGGCTTCTGCTAAAATTATCATAATCGTTATTAGCAATTTTAGTCTAGGAGCTATACCTTCTTATGTCCGTGCTGTACCTATCAGGCCAGGCCAGTATCAGCCACAAGGGGCCCCACGCTTGTTTAGGAAGCCTAGATATGGTCCACAAAGGACTCTTAGATATGGTTGGCAGACTGTGCTGCTCTGCAGTTTGCATATCCAACAGACCTGAGGGGAGTTAGTCACATCTGCCAACAGGCAGCTGAGAGAGGACTGTGGTTGGGCTTAGCTGAGCACACTTAGCACCTTTTCTTAAATTTCTCAAACAGATAAATCATTCTTTCTCTCTTGAAGAGAAATGAATAAGGAGGTAGGGGGAAGCTAAATGGATTCCTTTTACTTCTCCCCCGCCCCCCTACCCTGAGAGGTGGTGGTTTAGTCACTAAGTCGTGTCCAACTTTTGCGACCCCATGGACTGCAGCCTGCCAGGCTCCTCTGTCCATGGGATTTTCCAGGCAGGGATACTGGAGTGGGTTTCCATTTCCTTCTCCAGGGGATCTTCCTGACCCAGGGATTGAACCTGGCTCTCCTGCATTGCAGGTGGATTCTTTACTGACTGCAAATTTTCCCCTTTTATATAAACAGGAGGAATGGTAAATACATAACCTACATTGCTTTCAATTCAGTCCAGTTCAGTCACTCAGTTGTGTCCGACTCTTTGCGACCCCATGAATCGAAGTATGCCAGGCCTCCCTGTCCATCACCAACTCCCGGAGTTCACTCAGACTCACGTCCATAGAGTCAGTGATGCCATCCAGCCATCTCATCCTCTGTCGTCCCCTTCTCCTCCTGCCCCCAATCCCTCCCAGCATCAGAGTCTTTTCCAATGAGTCAACTCTTCGCATGAGGTGGCCAAAGTACTGGAGTTTCAGCTTTAGCATCATTCCTTCCAAAGAACACCAAGGACTGATCTCCTTCAGAATGGACTGGTTGGATCTCCTTGCAGTCCAAGGGACTCTCAAGAGTCTTCTCCAACACCACAGTTCAAAAACATCAATTCCTCGGTGCTCAGCCTTCTTCACAGTCCAACTCTCACATCCATACATGACCACAGGAAAAACCAAAGCCTTGACTAGACGGACCTTTGTTGGCAAAGTAATGTCTCTGCTTTTCAATATGCTATCTAGGTTGGTCATAACTTTCCTTCCAAGGAGTAAGCGTCTTTTAATTTCATGGCTGCAGTCACCATCTGCAGTGATTTTGGAGCCCATAAAAATAAAGTCTGACACTGTTTCCATTGTTTCCCCATCTACTTCCCATGAAGTGATGGGACCGGATGCCATGATCTACATTTTCTGAATGTTGAGCTTTAAGCCAACTTTTTTTTTTTTTTAAGCCAACTTTTTCACTCTCCTCTTTCACCTTCATCAAGAGGCTTTTTAGTTCCTCTTCACTTTCTGCCATAAGGGTGGTATCATCTGCATATCTGAGGTTATTGATATTTCTCCCGGCAATCTTGATTCCAGCTTGTGCTTCATCCAGCCCAGCGTTTCTCGTGATGTACTCTGCATAGAAGTTAAATAAGCAGGGTGACAATATACAGCCTTGACATACTCCTTTTCCTATTTGGAACCAGTCTGTTGTTCCATGTCCAGGTCTAACTGTTGCTTCCTGACCTGCATACAGATTTCTCAAGAGGCCAGTGAGGTGGTCTGGTATTCCCATCTCTTTCAGAATTTTCCACAGTTTATTGTGATCCACACAGTCAAAGGCTTTGGCATGGTCAATATGCTTTAGCAACCATATTTGTTTGGTAACTATGTATACTTGTTTACGTTAGCTGAGGTTACTTTGCTATATGATCATTAGTTCTATTAGTCAGCTTCAATAATTACGTTTGAATTTGTATTCTGAGTCACAGCAAGAATGTAGATTCAGTTACTAACTTTGTAAAGTATTATTTATAGTCAAGTCACATACTAGCCACATGATGTAGCAGCATAGATGGCCATTCAATACAATCTCATCTACCATTTCATTGTTTCTAGAAATCCCACCAAGAAAACCTATTCTTTCTTTATTTTTTTAACGATACTATATTTTTGTTCAGGAAATTTGTTTTAATTTCTAACAAACTTTGTAAAGCTCCACAGTAGGATTGAGCATATAGTGTTTATCAGTATATTTCATCAGTGTCTCAAGTGAGTGAAATGTTACAAAATTAGTAGCATTTCTCAGATAACAAATTATTCTCCTTCAAAACAAGACTATGAGCCAAAGCTATCCTATAAACTTGAAAATCATTATTTCACTTCATGGATATTAATGTTTAATTTTTAGAAAACAACTGTGCATACACAATTAATTAAAACCCATTGTGACATTGCTGAGACATAAAAATAACCTGTTTAATAATTTTTCAAAGCTGCAAAGTGTGCTGTATTCTTGTATCACTTATAAAACATAATGTACTGTAATTAGATGATATGAATATAAATGAAATTAAGCAAAAATAGGAAAAAAAGTCAAGGCAAAATTTTGATATAGCTTCAGAATTCTTTTCTTAATTAAAATGGCTGGTCCCAAGCAAGCATATGCAACCATTTATTAACATCATGCCATGATGTAATGTCTATTTCCTATATTTGATCCAGTGCACTTGTGTTTTTCATGTTATTTTTATTGCTATGGCTAAGAGGCAAAGTCTATTGAATGTTCTAGGCAAACTCCATGTTTGTTTTTTTTTTCCTCTCAGGATTTCTTTGTATATTTTATTCATAAAATACAAGGATTTTTCATATTAGTATACACGAGAAATATTTGACTGCCAGTTTATATTGCCTTTCTCTGATAGTGAACTATTGATATAAGAGGTGTAACAGAAAAGGTTTAGTTTCAAATAAACTTTGGCACTGGCTGAAGCCTGAAGCTTAATATCAGAGAAGTGGTGGGGATGGTTATCATGAAGAATTTAAGAGCTGGGGCCAAGCATATTTAAAAGAAATCAGAAAGGTGATTCTTACTGACCATAGATAATAAAAAGTAATATTTATTGAGAATATACAGAATGTCATGCATTGTTCTAACATGTTATAAATGTTTAACCATTTTATTTGCATAAGAATGCTATAAGGTAGCAGCTAATATTAATTAATCCTATTTATATATGGAAAAAAGTGGAGATTCTAAGAGATGTTTCCCGGACTCCCTTAGTATATGGTGAAGTTAGGATTCAAACACCAGCAGTGTGACTAAAAGAAAAGAAGGGAGGCAGGCAAGGAGGGAAGCAGGGAGGGAGAGGAGGAGGGAGGAAAAAAGAAAAGGAAAGAAAATGAAATTAAGGACATAGGTTGGAAAGAGAGAAGAAAGACATTATTTGTACATTACATGATCCTACTGGTAGAATTCCCAAGAAGTTAAAGGAAAAAAAAAAAAAAGAACCAACTGCTAGGAAGTTGTAGGATACATGATCAACACAAAACATACTTATTTTTCTATTTTCTAGTAATGAAAAATCTAAAAATAAAATTAAGAAAACAATTCCATTCATAATAGCATCAAAAAGAATTTGAGGATAAACTTTAAAAAATAAGTGCAACTGAAAACAATACACTTTTACACTGAAAACAGTAAAATGCTGCTAAAATAAGTTAAACAAGATCTAAACAGATGGAGAAATAATATGCATTCACTGAATTAGAGTACTCAATATTACCAAGGTGTCAATTCTCCCAAAATTAATATACAAATTGAATGCAATTCTATCAAATTGCTAGCAGGGATTGTTTTTGTTCTCAAAATGAACATACTAACCCTAATATGCCTGTAAAAATGAAGGGCACCAGCCCACACCAGTCAGAATGGCCATCATTACAAAGTCTACAAATGAACTTACTTACAAAATAGTAGAGTCCCAGATGTAGAAAACACATTTACGGTTACCAGGGGATAAGGGGAGGGATGCGATGGGAGATTGGGACTGACATATACACACCACAGTATATAAAATAGGTGACTAATAAGACCCTGCGGCATAGTACAGGGAACTCTACTCAATACCCTGTAATGGTCTGTATCAGAAAAGAATATAAAGAAGAGTGGGTATATGTATATGTATAACTGATTCACTTTGTTGTACATCTGAAACTAACACAACATTGTAAATCAACTATACTCTAATAAAAATTTCTTTTAAAGCCTACAAATAACAAATGCTGGAGAGGGTGTGGAGAAAAGGGAATCTTCATCCATCCTACTGTTGGTAGGAATGCAAATCGATACAGCCTCTATGGAGAAAGGTATTGAGATTCTTCAAAAAACTAACAGTAGAGCTGCCATATGACCAGAAATCCCCCTCCTGGGCGTGTATCTGGACAAAAATATAATTCAAAAAGATACACGCACTAATGTTCACTGCAGCACTTTTTACAACAGCCCAAACATGGAAACAATCTAAATGTCCATTGATAAATGAATAAGGAAGCTGTGTATACACATGTACACACATGATGGAATATTCCTCAGCCAAAAAAACAGTGAAATAATGCCATCTGCAGCTTCATGGATGGACCCAGAGATTATCATACTTAGCAAAGGAATTCAGAATGAGAAAGATAAACGACATATGATATCATTATATGTAGAATTTAAAAAATAACACAAATGAACTTATCTGCAAAATACAAACAGACTCACAGATATAGAGAACAGACTTGTGGTTTGCTATACACTAGAAACGAATTCAATGTTATAAATCAAGTACATTCTGATAAAAACACTTAAATTTTTTAAAAATTAAAATAAAAATTGTTTTTATATGTTGGATATCCAAGTGGCCTAGCTCTGTTGAAAAGATTACTCAATTCTGTATCTAGAATTATTTCAAAATAAAAAGAAGATAACCAGATATTCTTTAAGATTTTTAGACTTGTTTCTCCTGAGACGCGTGAGGCCAGGCACTGTGGGGTATGTTCATATCTGAACTGACTCTCTGCCTCTGCTATGCTAGGGAGTGGCCATAGTGACTTTAAGCAGAGAACTATTACAGCTAGTTTATACGCTGTTGGGAGAGGGAGAAGGGGACATGGATGCTGTGGGAGCGAGCAAATGATTACAGGAGGAGGTCTGAATATGTGAGAGGGGTGGCACCAGTGAGGAAGTGAAAGGTTTGTTACTAGACAGTACACACAGGTCCCTGTGCCACTGTAATGGAAGGAAGGGGATGCAGGGGCATCAGAACATATGGTGCTGGCAGGGACGGGGTCATTTTTTTTGCCATCTTTTTATTTAGTGAAAGAGGAGGCAAGGTCATTGGCTCTAAGTGGATTGATGACTTGAGAGAAAAGTGTGGACGTGTGGATGTGTCTTCCAGGAGAATCAAACAGTAAACTGACTACGGAAATTTAGGAAAATTGCTCAGCCCTGGTGAAGTCCTTACAGTTTGCTGTCATAAATTTAAAGCATGCCCAGTGAGCACAATAGAATGCTAGTGAAGCAGATGGGATTTGTGTAACTAGGTCTGCAGTGTTGCCATTCCAGTGTGATGGAGAGGAAAGAGAGCAAAGGAATTGAGGATGTGTGTAAGGAGTGGTCATTATGATGCTTACGAAACCCAAGTTCAGTAGGGTTGAAATGAAATGAAATGAAATGAAAACTCATTTCAGTAGGAAATGAGAAGGGGGTGGACATTGAAAAAAATATTGAATCACACAATATGACATTCATCGATAGAAAAACTGTCCTACTGTAATGACCTAGAAATTTGGACGAGAAACAATAAGCACTTTTAAAACGCAAAATTGTGCTCAGAAGATGCATAGACAATCCACAGAGGCCAAAAATGAAACGTGAGCTGAAACTAGAATTGTAAGATAGCATGAAACCAGGATATACTGTGGATATTTCAAAGCTGAGGCCTTAAGTTTCAAAGATCATATTTGGGAAGGAAAGAAAAGTTATTGTAGGGATTGAAACTTAGACCACCACCTGAAGATGGAAGCTTTCAGAGACTACATCTCACTGAGGAGTGAAAGGGTCAGCTGGCATGAATAAATAAATGAATTTAAAATATAATTTCTTCTTGTATTAGAAAAAAATGTATAATAATCACTCAATATCAAGGGTAACATAAATATATTTTTAGGTCAACAAAACCAGAGATGTTTACTATTTATTTCAAGAAAACATATACCCCCAAAATATAACACACTAGAAAAATGGTGAAAAAAGTAAAATGGAAGGTAAACACAAGAAAAACTGCTGGATATACCAAAAGTAATAACATGCATGGCTGGGGCAGTTAAAATAGGATACAATTAAAATATTAAAAAGCAACAACAAAAATAGTAAAGGAAAGTGACTGGAATTAAATGATTTTTATTTTTTAGAGAAAGGGTAAAGACTTTGATTAAATTTAAATCTTACTAAAATAAATGCATTGTTAAAATTTCAAAGATTGGATACGGTATAAAGCATTTCAAAGAGCACAGACAAAAAGACATTAAGAGTTTAATTAGAAACAGGGCAAAAGAGAAATGAGACACATATAAAAGGAACAAAGAAAAAGCACAAAAGTGAGTAGAAGTAAATCCAAATGTGTTAGTATTAACCTTAAATGTAGATGAATCAAACTGTTTGGTAAGATTCAGTTATATATTGAAAAAATACATGGCTTATGTCATTTCTAAGACACCCTTCTAAAATGAAGACAGATATTTTGAAAGTAGAAAGACTGAACAAAAATACATATATCATGCAAATATTAACTAAAAGAAATTACTATGGTAGCTACATTAAAATCAGACAATGTAGTTATTATAGTGAAAGGAGTTATTAAGGAAAAGGAGATTACTTTTTATTGTTGCTGTTACTAAAAGTGAAGATGAGAGTATCAGTGAAGAGAAACACTGTGTAAACTTGGCAAGTATTTCAGACCAAGCCTTTAGAGGTACAGCAGGTAGAAATGTCCGATAGAAGCACAGAGGCACCAAAGTTTAGAAGAAGGGCTTGCATCAGTGAAGGAAGGCAAGGGGCCCTGCATCTGTCTTTCAAGTTCATAATCTTCAGAGGACTATACATGAATCATCATCCTTAGGGGATAAGCTAGATTCAGTTTAACCACAACTAAAAATAAATTCATATATGAGATTTTTTAAAAAGTGAACATAACATTATAATTTTGTGGGTTTTTTTTTTTCAATCAGGATTGCTAAAATGACACACTGAAAGAAGAAACATTCTCAGAAAAGGGAAAGGCAGATTTACTAAAATAAACGTATACAACTGAAATTGCATAGAAACATTAATTTCAAGTTTTGAATGCTATTTGGATAGCAATACTGAATACACTTTCCTCAAGGCATTTTTGAGAGCTACATCTGGGTGTAAAAGAGACTTCAGATTTAAAAAGAAAATGGTGATTTATCTTAAAGTATTTTTAAATGCTTTCTTCTTGAACTAATAGAAAAATACAAACAGCCTTTTTTAAGACACAATTGTTTATAATAGCCAGGACATGGCAGTAACCTAGATGTCCTTCAGCAGATGAATGGATAAGAAAGCTGTGGTACATACACACAATGGAGTATTACTCAGTCATTAAAAAGAATATATTTGAATCAGTTCTAATGAGGTGGATGAAACTGGAGCTGATTATACAGAGTGAAGTAAGCCAGAAAGAAAAACACCAATACAGTATACTAACACATATATATGGAATTTAGAAAGATGGTAACAATAACCATGTATGCGAGACAGCAAAAGAGACACAGATGTATTGAACAGTCTTCTGGACTCTGTGGGGCGGGGGGGGAATGATTTGGGAGAATGGCACTGAAACATGTATAATATCATATAAGAAACGAATTGCCAGTCCAGGTTCAGGATACAGGATACAGGATATAGGAAGCTTGGGGCTGGGGCACTGGGATGACCCAGAGGGATGGTATGGGGAGGGAAGTGGGAGGGGGGTTCAGGATTGGGAACACGTGTACACCCGTGGCAGATTCATGTTGATGTATGGCAAAACCAATACAATATTGTAAAGTAATTAGCCTCTAATTAAAATAAATAAATTTAAATTAAAAAAACTCAATTACAAATATTCAAAAAAAAAGACACAACAGTTGATTAATTTAATAATATTAGAATATTCATTCGTTGTGAAGTCATTAGAAATGGAGTGGTAAGTATATATTTAACCCTAGCACATGAAACGTTAATTAGATGTTCCTTAAATTCTTTCTAAAACAAAAAAAACTGATGGGTAAATGTCAAAAGAAACTAAAAAAGAATTGAATTCCCATACTTTATATTTTGCTTCATGTGTTATTTTTTTCTAGGTAGAGAGATTCAATTCAGTGAGTTCACTTGCTCAGTCGTGTCCGACTCTTTGCGACCCCATGGACTGCAGCACGCCAGGACTCCCTGTCCATCACCAACTCCCAGAGTTTACTCAAACTCATGTCCATCGAGTCGGTAATGCCATCCAACCATCTCATCCTCTGTTGTCCCCTTCTCCTCCTGCCTTCAATCTTTCCCAGCATCAGGGTCTTTTCCAATGAGTCAGTTCTTTGCATCAGGTGGCCAAAGTATTAAGAGTTTCAGCTTCAGCATCAGTCCTTCCAATGTGTATTCAGGACTGATTTCCTTTAGGATGGACTAGTTGGATCTTCTTGTAGTCCAAGGGACTTTCAAGAGTCTTCTCCAACACCACAGTTCAAAAGCATCAATTTGTTCTTGCCTGGAGAATCCCAGGGACAGGGGAGCCTGGTGGGCTGCTGTCTCTGGGGTCGCACAGAGTCCGACACAACTGAAGTGACTTAGCAGCAGCAGCAGCAGCTTTCTTTATAGTCCAACTGTCACATCCATACATGACTACTGGAAAAACCATAGCTTTGGATAGAGAAGCTTTTTGTCTAAGGAATGTCTCTGCTTTTTAATATGCTGTCTAGGTTTTATTCTGTAAGACCACAATAAAAAAGTTAAAAACTAAGCAAAATGAGCTTATGGTTGGTTAGGCAGTTTTCAGATTTCAGTTTATTAATTAATTCACCAGTGGTCTTTGATAATTATAAAATAGCTCAATATTTTTTGCTGAATTATGCATTAATAAATATTATTTTTTATTGCAGTGACCTTTAAGGCTTACCATTCTAAATGTAACCCAGAAACACAATCTAAGTTACCACATGGGAAATAACATAGCTAAAAGCATTAAAAAAATTTAAGTCTTTCAACTTAGGTGAACATAGCTCAAAAGGAAATTAATGCATTTGCTTGAAATGAGAGGCATTATCATTCATACTCAGGGGCATGATTTATTTCTGTTACTATTTAGTGAAGTATTAAAAGCCAGAGGGCCAAATAAATATTTTTCAACTTAGTCAATTATTATGTTGGTATCTGATTTCACATATAGTACTTCTTTAAAACTTTAAAAGTTCTTTATGTTCTTATTAAACATGGTTTAAGACTTAACTTAAAAAGTTCTACGACCTAAGTGCATGTGGTTGCTTCTGTGCTATGCTTAGTCCTCAGTTCAGTTCAGTCGTTCAGTTGTGTCCAATTCTTTGTGACCCCATGAACTAGAGCACCCCAGGCCTCCCTGTCCATCACCAATTGCCAGAATTTACTCAAACTCATGTCCGTTGAGTCAGTGATGCCACCCAACCATCTCATCCTCTGTCGTCTCCTTCTCCTCCTGCCCTCAATCTTTCCCAGCATCAGGGTCTTTTCAAATGAGCAGCTTTTCGCATCAGGTAGCCAAAGTATTGGCGTTTCAGCTTCAACATCAGTCCTTCCAGTGAACATTAAGGACGGATTTTTTTTAGGATGGACTGGTTGGATCTCCTTGCAGTCGCTCAGTTGTGTCCAACTTTTTGCGACCCCATGGACTGTAGCCCACCAGGCTTCTCTGTCCATGGAATTCTCCAGGCAAGGATACTGGAGTAGGTTGCCATTCCTTTCTCCAGGGGATCTTCCCAAGCCAGGGATCAAACCTGAGTCTTCTGCATTGCAGGCAGCTTCTTTACTGTCTGAACCACCAGGGAAGCCCTCTAAGTTGCTTCAGTCCTGTCCAACACTTTGTGACCCTGTGGACTGCCAGGCTCTTCTGTCCATAGGGATTCTCCAGGCAGTAATACTGGGAAGGGTTGCCATGTCCTCCTGCAGGAGATCTTCCCAACCCAGGAATAGAACCCACATCTCTTACATCTCCTGCATTGGCAGGCAGGTTCTTTAACCGCAAGTGTCACCTGGTAAGCCCCCTCTATGACTCACAGTGCCACATTATCAGTACTTTAGATCAATATAACACTCTCAAAAATCTAAATACATTTTACCTCTTTACAAGTCCAGAAATTATCTTCTCCGTGCAAGCAAACAAGACCAAAATTTACATTCTCTAAGAAGATTTTACTAACCAGATGAGAGCATTTTCCTGTATCTCTAATCCTTGGGCCAGAATAATACTTTTGATGTATTAACATATGTTGATTTTGCCCATGGCAAAATTACAGCAAGGTTGAATGTAGATTAAGAAAAACAAATTTCTTGATTTTATTTTTCTTAAAAACTCTAAGTTCTCAGACTTCCTTTTCTAATTAGGATTAGAATGTCTCAAGAGACAATTGCTCCCACCTTAAAATATCAATCCACTCCAGTATTCTTGCCTGGAGAATTTCATGGACAGAGGAACCTGGCGGGCAACAGTCCATGGGGTCACAAAGAGTCAGACATTACCGAATGACTAACACTAAAATACAAAAGTTAGATAACCTACCAGATGATAGATTTTGCTAACTATCAGGTAGTTCAAGCTAACCCAATTGATATCGAGAAAACAATAAACTCTAACCAGGTAAGAGAAGCCAACAGCTGGGATCATCTTTAAAGGAGCAACAATAAGAGCAGGGAAGTTCACTACATGTGGAGGTGAGGAGACACTAACAGAACTTCAGTGGGTGCGTGTGGATAAGCCTGACGGCCTGGAATCTCGGGGAGTACCCAGCCACAGAGGATATACAAGCCCACAACTGACATTCTCCTACAGACCAAACAAATTAATGAAGGTTGTTTACCACAGACTGGAAGCAGAGCAGAGGAAATGAAATAATGCCTCTCGGGATACATAGGCATTTTCCAAGTGTGATATAGTAGCCTGCTTAAAGAAGAGAGAAGGTCAAGAGACCTGAGAGAAATCCTTCAAGGTATACTAGGTCTTCACAGAAAACCAAGGTTGTGACAAAGGAGCTGAATTTCTGAAGGAAAAGTCCAAGACAAAATAGCACAAAGGACAGAAAGGGTAAATGCGATTAAGTATTATAAAGTTTTTACAATGGTTGTAAAATAGTATGAAATAGTATGTTACTTGAAATAACAGAATGTTTGAAATACAATATTAAAAAAATATTATTCATATATAATATATAGTATTGAAATGCTATATACATAAAAAGATACATCTAAAAATCAGTTTGAGATGTAAAACTGAATACAAAAATATCAGAGTCATCTAAATGATTCAAAAAAGAAAGAACAAAGAAGGAAAGGATAAATGGAATTTTAAGAGAAAAGTTAGACTTAAATACAGTAATATTAACATCATTTAAATGTAAATGGACCAAATATTTCCTTTGAAAGGCAGGGATTTCCAGGCTCAACAAAAATACAAAAGTTAAATCAATGATATTTATAAGAAAAATATTTAAATGTAGAAATGTGGCAAACAGAAGCCTAAAATGGTCCTGTGATTCCTGTCTGCTGTTGTTCAGACCCTTATGTGATCCATTCTCCTTGACTGTGGGGGATGGTGTGATTTGCTTGCAAACCGCAGTGCACAGCAACAATGCTGCAGCACACGTCTAAATAACCCATAAGGCGGATGTGGACTCGACAGGAATGCCAGTGTAACACCCCATGTGGTCTACTGGTAAAAGGAGTCACACAGTCATAAAAAGGACACCAAAAACTATGATGTGATTACATTGAATGGATGAAAGACATGCTTGTCTTTGTTTGTGTGTGATTGTGTTTATCTTTCCACTGTAGGAAGTCAGTAGATTATGTTTTTATTGAGAAATCAAAAAACATTAGTATATTCATGTTAAGTTGGTTCCCTTGGCTTTTTCTGCAAGTATTGGGAACTGTTCTTTAAAACTATGTACATGTAGAACTTTGATAAGATATTGCATTAGTATATCACTATTATAGTAGAATGTACACAATCATTAAATACTTCTGAAGGACAGTATTAATGGCATATATATATATATATATATATATATGAATGCATATACACATTTGGCTTTAATAAAACACCAGAGTAATATACATTAAAAAAAAACATGAAAAAAATTTTAAAAAATGTATTGTGGTTATTCTGAGTAATACTCTTTTCTGTAGCCTCTGGATTTTTACTAATGGACAATTTTTAAATCACTTTTGGGTTTCCTATTTGTTTGTCAGGGTTTGCATATTTCTAAATAAGCACACACTCACATGCATACACACACACACACACACACACACACCACTCTGATTTAGGAATCTAAACCAGTTTCTATCCATAGCAAGGGAAGGTGACTGATGCAATCCTCAGCAGAACCGCAGAGAGGAGGTTTGATTTTAAAGCACTGAGAGTCAGGTCTCAGAGGGGAAGTACAGTCTCTGTGTCACTGAGCGAGACCGCACATGGGGGACACCCAAAGACGTCCAGGCTGGTCTAAAAAGAAGAGCCCAAAGACATACAGATGGCCAACAAATACATTAAAAGATGCCCAACACCGCTCATTACTAAAGAAATGCAAATCAAAACTATAATAAGGTATCACCTCACTCCAGTCAGAATAGCCATCATCAAAAAGTCTACAAACAGTAAGTGATGTTGAGGATGTTGAAAAAAAGGACCTCACTGCACTGTTAGTAGGACTGTAGATTGATGCAACCACCATGAAGAACAGTATGGAGGGTCCCTAAGAAACTAGGAATAAAACCACCACATGACCCAGCCAATCCCACCAGCGGGCATATACCCTGAGAAAACCGTAATTCAAAAAGACACGTGAACCCCAGTGTTCATCACAGGACTTATTTACAATAGTGAGGACATGGAAGTAATCTAAATGCCCACCCACAGGGGAGTGGATAATAAGGTTGTGGTACATATATACAATGGAATATTATCCATAAAAGGAATGCAATTGGGCCATTTTTAGTGATGTGGATGAACCTAGAGTCTGTCACAGAGTGAAAGAAATCAGAATTAGAAAAACAAATATCATATATTAGCATATAGATATATATGGAATCTAGAAAAATGGTCCTGATGAACATATTTTCAGGGCAGGAGTGGAGACCCAGATGTAGAGAGACTTGTGGACACAGAGGGGAAGGAGTGGGTGGGACGAATTAAGAGAATAGCACTGACTTACATGCATTGCCATGTGTGAAATAGATAGATAGCCACAGGAAGCTGTTGTGTAGCATGGGAGCTTAGCTTGGTGCTTAGTGATATCCTAGAGGGGTGGGACTGTGGGATGGGAGAGGGAGATCCAAGTCGGGGGATATATGTACACATTTAGCTGATTTAGGCTTCCCAGATGGCTAAGTAGTAAAGAATCCACCTGCCACTGAAGGAGATGTAGGAGATGAGTGTTTGATCCCTGGGTTGGAAAAGTCCCCTGGAGCAGGAAATGGCAACCCACTCCAGTACTCTTGCCTGGAAAATCCCATGGAAGAGGATTCTGGTGGGCTACCATCTATGGGGTCATAAAGAGTCGGACACGACTGAACATACATAGCTGATTCGCACTGTTGTACAGCAGAAACTAACATAATATTGTAAAGTAATTATATTCCAATATTAAAAGATAAAAAAAAAGAGTCCAAGAAAGACAAGGGAGTTCAGACAATATATTTGGCAAACAGCTTCAGCCAATTCAGACCCAACTGCACAAGCTCCTATCCATGGTGTGCTGAAAGTCATCAATAATCTGTAAAACAGAATAATTTTATAAAACAGAATTCTGTTATCAGGGGCTACTTTTATGTTCATTACTGATTTTCTTGAAAACAAAGAGCAAGTGACTCTATTCTCGACCCAACAAGCATCGTTTAAGCATAACCCTGACTTTCATATGTGAGGGAAAAAAATCAAAAGATTATTTTCAAAGTGCTAAAGCACAAATTTTTTTGTTGTAGTCTTATGAACAGAAATATTTGCTATTGTAATTGTTTTTGTTGCTATATTTCCCTCTGGAGAGATCCAAGAATATAATACATACTATGTTTAATGGCAGAAGTCTCCAAGAAAGACATTAAAAGTAGGTACCACGAGACCTGAGAGGAGGAGGTGAAGAGTTTACCAGCAGTAGGATTAAAAGAACCGGAAGACACTTAAACCATTGTCGAGAATCGTTCATTGCTGGGTCAAAAAGGAATCGGTTCTTGGAAGTCTGTTTTAAAAATAACTCATTGGTCAATAATCATTCTGATAATCTTTTTATTCCTTTCAAACCAGAAAGAGCAACTGATCGCTCTTAACTACTTAAGGTTTTTAGCAATGGAAACTAGAACAGCCTCCTTTTCATTTGTTGCTCTGAAGAGGCAATTCTGAAGCAAGAGCAAGAACTTGGTTTTTGTCTCATGTTCATGAAACGTTTTCTACAGAGTGAAATTAACTCAGAAGTATGTCAAACAGCAATTCTCACTGCAACCCTGACGTAAATGAATATGTGGTATGCCTGACGGCTACACTCAATTCCACTAGTCCTCACACCACTCGCCATTTAAAAAGACAACATCTGACCGTTTCTTGGAGTGATGGCAAATTCCATTTGGACACCTGTGAGCCAGATGTGTGTAGCTACACATGCGGCCTGTTATTCTGCCTGCAATATTTACCACAAGCCACTTCTCCCCTTTGGCTGAATTGAGAGAGCCATCAGAAGGCACTACAACTCAAACGTTTTTTCTCATTACTCTTTTATCTTGTCATTCACATGTTTTCAGTTTTCCTTCTAACTCTATTTTTACATAACATCTCTTATTCCAAATCCACAAGTCATTTCTTTTTCCCTTACTTAACAGATTGAGAACTGGGGATTAATTGTGGCATTTAACATTTACTTTTATTTTTAAGATGTATGCAGTGATTAATGGAAGGGTATTACGCTTCATTTTCCCATTGGATCAATCATAGGCAAAAGAACAAATAGACCTTTTGAAGTCCTAGTGAATCTACTCCAAATCCATTGAAAGTATTAGACCACATCTATTTTTAAACATTATTTAATATAATCGATTTTTCATGTTAAATGAGGGGTTGTTCTTTCTCACAAGTCTGGAAGGAAAAGTCACAGAGCAGATGGACATTAAAAAATGGAAAGATCAAAGGGTGACATCATTGGGACTCAAGGTCCGGGAGTGGAGATCCAGGTGGACACCAGAAGGATAAAGTTAATATATTTTGCTGCTACCAAAAGGCAAGAAGACCAGAGCAAACACAGCTACATATGCAGAAATCCTCTATCAGCTGTTGGCAATTTGCTTGGATTATCCCAAATGGCTTGCTTAAATCCATGTCATATAATATTACCACATGAATTCATGGTAGTCCTTGTACCAAATCAATGTGCAAAGTTTTAAAATGAGCTGTGAATCTCATGTCAAAAGTATTTAGGTAATATTACTGGGTTAAGTCCCTTATAGATTACCAAGAACTAATTTTAGCACTATGTAATTCCATGGGTTTCATTTTCAGTATAAAAAGTTGAATTTATTATTTACACAATAATAGCTTTAAAAAAAATCTTTTATTGAACACAATGTCAGGAACTAGTTTAAGTACTTAACATGCATTTTGTCTCTTAACTTTCACAACAGGTTTACATGCAAGGTACTAATGTTATACTGATTTTGAAGATATGGGGAAGACTGAAAATTTAAGTCATTTCCTAAGCTAGTCCAGCCAGCAAATTGTGACCCTGAAACCTAGGCTGTTCGCTTCTGGAATACCTGCAACCACACATGAAGGATTTGGAGTAGTACTGTAACTTAATGACATTTTCATGAAATCCGTCTTATTAGTAGGTAGAAGTTGTGCTTCTTGATGATCATTATATACACATTTCATCAAACTTGTATTTGACCAAGTAGAAAAGTAGATTGTCTCCAGGTTCTTTGGACATATTATTCTATTTTTCTTCACTATAATATCAATAATATCTTGCTAGATTTAAATTCCGATGCTTCCACTATCATGGGTTAGAGCCACTAAACTAAGAAAGGTCACCAAGTCCCTTCATTTCTGAGAAATGTAATTTAACTAAAGAAATTAATTAGTGAAATCCACATGTATGTTCATAATTCATTGTACATTGCAACAATACACACAGATGGACTTTATACAAGTAAATTCTGATATATTAATAATGGAAGTAGAAATTAGAATTTTCTAATCACTTCACTCAATTATTGAACTATCTTCATATATACTGTATTTTATTTTAAGTTTAAACAGGATCCTTTCTGTGCCAAATAAAAGTAAAAATAAAAATAATTTCAGATGAGCAATCATTCTTCAATTATATGTCATCATATTGCCTCTCATGTGGTACTTATAAATCTAACAAAATAAGTGCTACATACTTCAAACAAACAGATATTCTTTGAAACTCAGGGCTAATAGTATATAAGAGGCACACGAGAAGCTGGGAACAGTCCTCAGGGTTTCAGGTTTAGTAGGACTAGAATGGGATCTAGGAATTAGTATTTCTAGCAAATACCCAGGTGATGAAGCCGCTGCTGGTTTGGGACCATACCTTGAGAATCACTGGTTTAGAGTACTGGGAAAACTCCATCATCTAAGGGGAAGTCTCTAGCCTTGGATCTTATCTCCCCTCTAATGATCCCCATAGTTTTTGTTTTCATTTTTATTTGGTCTCTTCCAGCACCTTTTTTCCTCCTCAAATCTCATTGATTCACCTCTTACTGTTGCTTTAGGAGATGTATGTTGTCACCCATTTGGTCCCATCTTTTTCCTGTATTGGCAGTGTATTAATTACCGGATGGGGGAAAATCCTCACTTTAGACTAACCTCAGGATAAAACAGCCACAATCAGACCCTGCCAAATTCAAACTCACACGTTCTCAATAAAGCCTCAACCTGGAAACTTGGTCAGACCCCCTCCTCTACCCTTTCCTTGTTCCTCGTACTCTTTCTCTATTGCACATACCATGATCCTAAATGATGTGTTTCAGTGGTCATTTTATTTCTGAGTTCCTCCCATTAAGCCTGTGAAGCCCAGGAAGGCAAGACTCCTATCTGGTTTTATTTATTATTGAACCCCTAGAGCCTGACAATTAACACTCAATGTACACTGAAGGCCCTGACTGAAGGCCCTGTTGATATTGTACAAGGATCTCTTAGAATGGGAAGCATGGAAATAGGGATGCATTTTTTTTACTGCATACTTTCATAAGCTTACATAATCTCTTAAACCATGCCAATACACATACTGAAAATCTGGGACAAGCACACACATTTAGGAAGCTATTCTCATTAACAAATATAGCATCGCATCACGACTGCAGCTGAAAATGCTCCTTGATGAGAAGAATCAATTATGTTTTCTTACCTGCCTCTTCTGCATGGTCTCCCTTAGACCTGTACTGCTGCTAAGTCACTTCAGTCATGTCCGACTCTGTGTGACCCCATAGACGGCAGCCCACCAGGCTTCCCCGTCCAGGGGACTCTCCAGGCAAGAGCACTGGAGTGGGTTGCCATTTCCCTCTCCAATGCATGAAAGTGAAAAGTGAAAGTGAAGTCGCTCAGTCGTATCTGACTCTTCGCGACCCCATGGACTGCAGCCTACCAGGCTCCTCCATCCATGGGATTTTCTAGGCAAGAGTACTGGAGTGGGGTACCATTGCCTTCTCCTTTAGACCTGTATTAACCCCTTAAGATTTATGTGAATTCCATTTTCCTGACTTCCTTGTTTCCCACCTGAGTTACTGGATTTGAGCTGTGGATGTAACTTCTTTTTCTGCTTCCTTTATTATATCGGGGCATTTATCACTAAGGCTTTCTAGCTAATTTTTCCAAGTTTCTCTATTCTAAGTTTTATACTATTGTCTTTCATTTATATTTCCCTTGATGATTTACTTTTTTTCTTTGTCTTCTACTTAATAAGCATGCATCCTTGAGCTGTCAAGGCCTTCTCAAGAGTCTTCTCCTTCCAAGAGAAATGGGGCAATGTGCAAAATGCCAGGGATGTAAGATGATACTTTGCCGTTAGCAAACTTTAGGAAAATTCTTAAAGAGACGGGAATACCAGACCACCTGACCTGTCTCCTGAGAAACCTGTATGCAGGTCAGAAAGCAACAGTTAGAACTGGACATGGAACAACAGACTGGTTCCAAATTGGGAAAGGAGTATGTCAAGGCTGTATATTGTTACCCTGCTTATTTAGCTTATGTGTAGAGTACATCATGCGAAATGCTGGGCTGTATGAAGCACAAGCTGGAATCAAGATTGCTAAGAGAAATATCAATAACCTCAGATATGCAGATGACATCACCCATATGGCAGAAAGCAAAGAAGAACTAAAGGGCCTCTTGATGAAAGTGAAAGAGGATAGTGAAAAGGTTGGCTTGAAGCTCAATATTCAGAAAACTAAGATAGTGGCATCTGATCCCTTCTCTCCATGGTAAATATATGGGGAAACAGTGGAAACAGTGTCAGACTTTATTTTCTTGGGCTCCAAAATCAGTGCAGATAGTGACTGCAGCCATGAAATTAAAAGACTCTTACTCTTTGGAAGAAAAGATATGGCCAACCTAGACAACATATTAAAAAGCAGAGACATTACTTTGCCAACAAAGGTCCCTCTAGTCAAAGCTGTGGTTTTTCCAGTAGTCATGGATGGATATGAGAGTTGGACTATAAAGAAAGCTAAGCATTGAAGAATTGATGCTTTTGAACTATGGTGTAGGACAAGACTCTTGAGAGTCCCTTGGACTGCAAGGAGATCCTATCAGTCAATCCTAAAGGAAATCAGTCCTGAATATTCATCAGAAGTACTGATGCTGAAGCTTTGGCCCCCTGATGCAAAGAACTGATTCATTTGAAAAGACCCTGAAGCTGGGAAAGATTGAAGGCAGGAGGAGAAGGCGATGACAGAGGATGAGATGGTTTGATAGCACCATGAGTTTCTACGGCCATGAGTTTCAATAAACTCTGGGAGTTGGTGATGGACAAGGAACTCTGGTGTGCTGCAGTCCATGGCGTCACAGAGTTGGACACAACTGAGTGACTAAACTGAGCTAAGATGATTCGTAAGTTGGTAAAAATCCAATAGTGAGTTTAGATCTCAATGCAGAATATGACCTTTCATACCAAATATACAGGTGTTCTCAAGCTGCAATGAACAATCGTTTCATCCTTATGAAAAACTCCCTCTCTCCTTTAATGGCCTACATTTTCTAACTTTCTACTAGTCAGAACTGGGAGTAAGTGATGTTTTAAATTTATTTTTCTCCATCTTATGTAATGATTCTTGTGGAAGACTCCCAATTAAGTGCTCCACTTTGTAAAATAGCCAGAGAAAGTGAAAGTGAAAGTCACTCAGTCGAGTCCAACTCTTTGTGACACTATGGACTATACAGTCCAAGGAATTCCCCAGGGCAGAATACTGGAGTGGGTAGCCTTTCCCTTCTCCAGGGGATCTTCGCAACCCAGGGATCAAATCCATGTCTCCCGCATTGCAGGTGGATTTTTACCAGCTGAGCCACAAGGGAAGCCCAAATAACCAGACATAAAGCAACAAAAGATGGAATTATCCTGGAAAATTTCATTGTTATATAAATGTCTACACAGCCACTGAAAATACAGAATTTCTGGAACTTCTGACCTGCAATGGTTTTATGACATTAAAACTAATTTTTACAAAGTTTTTATAAAATGAATAATGATTATGGAGGGAAAAAAATGTTTCCTTGGCCAACTCATGTTACTTAACTGCCAACTGAACATACAATGCTGCCACTGATGAAATCTCACACTTTAAATGAATGCATGAATGCCTTTGATTTGACCATATTTTTTAAAATAACATTTATGAAGACTTAACTTCACAAAATATAGTCCTTAAATCTCTTCCTCTGTATTTTGTCAAATTTACAATGTAAAGGAAAAAAAAAAAATAAGCAAAAGCTTACCACTACATTGACACTTAAATGTCTAAAGTCTAAAAGATCTGATGAGCATTTATAAAACATTCTGAAATTAACTGATATGATTAGCAATTAATCTAAATTGATCACCTTTCAATGGTTACATGAACCTAGAGTGGGAGTTACTGATAATGCCTATTGATAAATATATTGCTTTTATTTTTCAAATAATATAGGTTCAAGTAATTGATTCTCTTAAAGAATTTTCTCTCATCTCATTTCTTAGTTTGTATCCCTATGCCTTCATTGTTTAAAGTAAAAAGTAAATTTTATACCACTCTTATCTTTTTCCTTGATGACCTGGCATTGGAGACTGGATATCATTTGTCAGTCCTGGAAATTTATACTTATAGTTCAGTGAAAGAAGTCTCACCTCAATGTGATAATTCTGTTTTCAAAAATATTTCTATGGTAAGTTTCAAAGAACTTTGAAATTTAAAAAGCTAAAATCATGGCATCCAGTCCCATCACTTCATGGCAAGTAGATGGAAAAACAATGGAAACAGTGACAGACTTTATTTTCTTGGGCTCCAAAATTACTGGAGATGGTGACTGCAGCCATGAAGTTAAAAGATGCTTGTTCTTTGGAAGAAAAACTATGGCAAACCTAGACAGGGTATTAAAAGGCAGAGACATTACTTTGCCAACAAAGGTCCACATAGTCAAAACTATGGTTTTTCCAGTAGTCATCTATGGATGTGAGAGTTGGACTGTAAAGAAGGCTGAGAGCTAAAGAATTGATGCTTTCGAACTCTGGTGTAGGAGAAGACTCTTGAGAGTCCCTTGGACTGCAAGGAGATCAAACTAGTCAGTCCTAAAGGAAATCAACCCTGAATATTCATTGGAAGGACTGATGCTGAAGCTGAAGCTCCAGTACTTTGGCCACCTGATGTGAGGAGCCAGCTCACTGGAAAAGACCTTGATGCTGGGAAAGACTGAAGGCAGGAGGAGAAAGGGACAACAGAGGATGAGATGGTTGGATGGCATCACCGACTCAATAGACATGAGTTTAAGCAGGCTCCAGGAGATGGTGAAAGACAGGTAATCCTGGCATGCTGCTGTCCATGGGGTTGCAAAACATCAGACACAACTGAGTGACTGAACAAGTTTCAAAGAAAGAGATGCTTGTGGACATCAGCAAATATTTGTAGAAATGACATATGTTGATTCAAAATATATACATTTCATGTCTCTTTTGCTAGACTGGGAGAAACAGACCTTGAACTGGGCAGATGGTAATGCTGAACAGTGCCATGTACAGTATTTCTATGACATGACTCAGAAAGCAGGAAAACCCCTGGAATGAGAAGTGCTACAGGTATTTAAAGTCTGAAATTACGAGGCATTTTCTCATAATTTCATTTTGCTAGAGTGCTCATAGTTTTTTCACTTCCTCACCCATACTTTCTCATCTAATTCTCTTGATTCTAACCAGGAACCACAAAGATGTCCAATGCTCTACACACACCTATCTGGAAGAAAGAAACTCCATTCACACTCTGAGGGAGCAACTGGACAAATATAACATCCCCAAATGAAACAACCAGACCAGAACAAGATTAGTGTCATTGCATTTGCAGGCCCTCTACTATTGGTGGGGTCCTGTGAAAGATGCAGAGTAACTTATATGCAGAGTACATCATGAGAAACACTAGGCTGGAAGAAGCACAAGCTGGAATCAAGATAGCCGGGAGAAATATCAATAACCTCAGATATGCAGATGACACCACCCTTATGGCAGAAAGTGAAGAGGAACTAAAAAGCCTCTTGATGAAAGTGAAAGAGGAGAGTGAAAAAGTTGGCTTAAAGCTCAACATTCAGAAAACGAAGATCATGGCATCTGGCCCCATCACTTCATGGCAAATAGATGGGGAAACAGTGCCAGACTTTATTTTTCTGGGCTCCAAAATCACTGCAGATGGTGACTGCAGCCATGAAATTAAAAGACGCTTACTCCTTGGAAGAAAGTTATGACCAACCTAGATAGCATATTCAAAAGCAGGGACATTACTTTGCCAACAAAGGTCTGTCTAGTCAAGGCTATGGTTTTTCCAGTGGTCAGGTATGGATGTGAGAGTTGGACTGTGAAGAAAGCTGAGTGCCAAAGAATTGATGCTTTTCAACTCTGGTGTTGGAGAAGACTCGTGAGAGTCCCTTGGACTGCAAGGAGGTCCAACCAGTCCATTCTACAGGAAATCAGTCCTGAGTGTTCTTTGGAAGGACTGATGCTAAAGCTGAAACTCCAGTACTTTGGCCACCTCATGCAAAGAGTTGACTCATTGGAAAAGACTCTGATGCTGGGAGGGATTGGGGACAGGAGGAGAAGGGGACGACAGAGGATGAGATGGCTGGATGGCATCACCGACTCGATAGACATGAATCTGGGTGAACTCCAGGAGTTGGTGATGGACAGGGAGGCCTGGCTGCAATTCATGGGGTTGCAAAGAGTTGGATATGACTGAGCAACTGAACTGAACTGAACTGTGAAAGATGAAGAATGTTGTCCTTTGCTGTGAACCTCTTGCATGGCAGAACTAAGCTCTCTGATCATATAAAATACAATAAAATGAATCTTACACATAACTCTATTGTGTATCTTGAAGCTTTTTTAGTTATCAAACCCGCAATCATAGGGAATTTCAGTGCTTATATTACTGGTAAACACTACCTGTTTGTAATGCAAATCAAAACTACAATGAGGGATCACCTCACTCTGGTCAAAATAGCCACCATTGCCATTCCCTTCTGCAGAGGATCTTCTTGACCCATGGATTGAACTGGATTCTCCTGCATTGCAGGTAGATTCCTTACCATCTGAGCGACCAGGAAAGCCTCAACAAGAAGTCTACAAATAATAAATTCTGGAAAAGGTGTGGAGAAAAAAGCAATGCTTCTATACTTTTGGTAGCAATGCAAACTGGTACAACTATAAGAACAGTACACAGGTTCCTTAAAAACTAAAAACATAGTCGCTATACGATCCTGCAGTCTCACTCCTGGGCATATATCCAGAGAAAAACATAATTTTTAAAGATACATGCACCCCAATGTTCACAGGAGCAGTATTTACAACCCAAGATACGGAAGCAACCTAAGCGTCTGCGGACAGATGAATGGGCAAAGATGTGGTATATAATGGAATATTACTCAGCCATAAAAAGAATGAAATAATGCCATTTGCAGCAGCAGAGATAGAACTAGAGATTATGCTAAGTGAAGTGAGCTGGATACAAAAGGGCAAGTATATGATATTGCTTATATATGGAATCTTAAAAAAAATCATACAAACAAACTTATTTTCAAAACAGAAATAGACTCACAGACAGAGAAACAAACACATGGTTAACAAAGGGGAGAGGGGAGAGGTGCCCTATGAGTTCAAGACTAAAATATACACATTACTAGTGTACATAAATATAAAACAGACAGCCAACAAGGACCTAGTACATAGTACAGAGAACTTACTCAATATCCTGTAATGATCTATAATGGAGGACAATGTAAAAACAAAAAATATGTATTTACAGATATGTGTATAACCGAATCACCTTGCTGTACACCTGAAACTAACACAATATTGCAAATCAATTATATTTCAATAAAAATTAAAAAAAAAAAAAACTACCTCTTTGCCCACAATTTTCCTGAGTATCCACTCCTTTGTCTAGAGCCCTGGTTATCTAGGTGGTATCATGTGATACCTTATCTTCCCAGCTAAATTGTTTAAGGAAGGAATGAATAACCAATCTAAGAGGCACTACTTGTAGGCTAATTTGAGACACTAAGATTTTTCTCTCTCAAATATTTGAACTAAGAAATAAACATTAGGTGATTTACTAAGCCAAATCAAAATTGTGGAGGATCAGAATCTGATTAGAAGGAATAGGTCCTCATCAAATGGAGAACCCTAATTGGATGATTTTTTTAGCTTATTCAAGAGAAGTACTGTTCAATTATTAAGAAGTTATAGTGCACATGAGTTTCATATAATTTTTCCTTAAAACAGATAAAATAATAAATAATTATTCAAGGATCATTGCTCAGTATTTCAAGTGGAGTCACAGATGTTTTATTTTCAGAAAATAATATTATAAGTAACAGGATGACATAGGAAAAATTAGTGGGATTGATGTCAATTGCCTCTTATTAATTATGTGAATACAGAGAAGTTACTTAATGATTTTTTGGCTTTATTTCCATGATCTGCAAAATAAAAGGGATGGCATAACTGCCCTCAAAGATAACAGTTCTAAAGGCAGATGGAAGTCTGTGACAACGTTTGGCAAAGCAAGCCACAATGCTGATTTGACATTTCCACTCTACACTCAGTGAAGTTCCTAGTATCTAAAAAGACCACACACTGAAAAAAGATAAGGAGAAAAGAGTAAGGAATAACACAAAAATATGAAGCAGTGTATTCACAGAGTAAGAATTCGGGAGAGTACTTTTAGGTAAAATGATTTTAATCTCCTTCAGTTTTCTTCTTTTAAATGTCTCTTATTTTCCTGATTGAGCAAGAGTGATGTGTGTTATGGTTAATGGGTGCCTTCAGTTTGCAAGCACATTTGATTCTAGAGCAATTTAGAGATGAGGCAAAGAACAAAGCGGGGGCTGAGTGCTTGACTTGCAATAACAGTATAGTTGTATGGGTTTCTGACCCTGGTTGGTATTAGCCAGGGTTTTCCTAAATTCCACACACCCATCCACTCTCAGCTTCCTATTCTCTATATATGTAGCACTTTTAAACAACCTGGTGTACCCCTCTATGACATATTGTTCATATGAACTATCCATTGGTCTTGCACTAGAGTGTGAGTCCTTCAGGATCGAGTTTGCATCATATTCACTTTTTATCTCCATCACCTTACCTAGTCCAGTGTTTGTTACTCAGTGGTTACTCAATAAATAATTCCACAAGTGAATTATCAATGTTTGAAGAACCAGAGTGGAATAAGAAATGATCCATGAAGAGGAATGAAATGGACTTTTATGTTTTAGTCTAGGAGGTCCAGCACAGGGAGGAAAGGAAGCATGAATTTTGAGACAGAAATACAAGTCAGGAATAAAAAATATGACAATAACTAGAGAACGTCTTATCCTGCAACTCTTGGGAAACCAGGAGTAGTAGAAGATGAATGTTTCAGTTAGAATGTTTCCAGTTGCAATAATAGTAACTATATTAACTCTGTAGGTTCACATTAAAAATATACTATACACTTACCTCACATATCAGAATTAGGATACAAAGCTACTTCAAAGCACTGACTTTAATCACATAAATAGTTCACCAAGGGTCATATTTTAGCTCTAATACCCAGAATATCTTCACTTTTGACTTCAAGCTTATCCTTCATGGTGACGAGGTACCTTACAAACGAGGTGTTTGTGTCAAACACCTCATAGAATGGACTCCAGAGTTAGGAAGAAATAGTTTTCTTCAATATAATATATACACTGTTCCTTTTCCCCAAAGATATTCAACAGAATCCCCTTCAAAGATTTTTGGCTAGAACTGAATCATGTTCTGATAACTAAACCAATCATGGGCAAGAGGAAAGGGATTACTGTGTTTTACTAAAACTAACCATGATTTCCAGCCTGGAGTTAGGGAGGTATCCAATTTCTCCTGAAATACATTATTCCTAGATTCATGATCAAAACCTAGGTTCCATACACAAGATAGTTTGGAACCTCTGTAGCACAGGTAACCAATAGTGATCAAGTGAGAAATCCAAACACTGAACTTTTGTCTCACTGAGCCTGACAAGGAATTATAATGACTCTAAACTTGAAAGGTCTCATCATTTTTACTAAAGTGGTATAACAGTTAATCAACTATCCATTTGGGCTGAGTGTGTGTCAATCACATTCCATCACAGAAATGGCCAAATCAAACCATAACAGAAATGGCCAAAATATTCTCTACATATGCTGGGCTTTACAATTAGGCAACAAAACTATCATCTAGTGTGTTGATATCTAAGTCTTGACCAAAATTACATTCTTGGCTATGACCCACAGCATGTATTTTAAAATCTTGGCACTTGTCATATTTGAGCAAGATCTTCTCATGCAGTTCGTATGATTAATGAAGTTCTAATACAGAAATTTAGAGGAATTGAAAAATATATTCTTGCCAAGAACAGAACAGACATTCCCTCTTCTAATCCAGTCTCTGAAGATAAAAAGTGAATTGGTCTTAATATGAAAAATACTGTTAATTATAAACATATTTCCAACTCAAAGTGTTTATCAACTAAGTGACTTAGGCAGAGTTAATTATTAGCAGTATCAAAGGATGTTAAACTATATACAGTTTAGGAAAGAAGATTTTACTTGGTGAATTATTTTTAAATTAGTTACTTAGTCAAAGCCAATTTAAAAAAAATTTTTAATTAGTGGAAAATTGCTTTATGATGTTGTGTTGTTTCTTCTGTACAACAATGCAAATCAGTCATAATATATATATATGTGTGTGTGTGTGTGTGTATATATACACATATATGTGTATATATATATATATCTCCCCTCTCCTCCCCCATCTACTCTCTATGTCATCACAGAGCACCAGGCTGGGTTTGCTATGCTATGTAGCAACTTCCCACTAACTATCTATTTTACACATGATACCATATATATGGGCTTCTCAGGTGGTGCTAGTGGTAAAGAATCGCCTGCCAATGCAGGAGAAGCAAGTTTGATCCCTGAGTCAGGAGGATCCCTTGGAGTAGGAAATGACAACCCGCTCTAGTATTCTTGCCTGGGAAATCCATGGACAGTGGAGCCTGGAGGGTTATAGTCCAGGGTGGGGGTGGTCACAAAAGAGTCAGACATGACTCAGTGACCACACACACACACACTGCATAGCAGTTCTAGACGGTAACAGGAAGAAAGGGATGAATGTCCTGGTCATTTTACAATCCTCACTCCTGAACAATGGATGCAGTGGCCTACCCAGGAAGAATCACCAAACGTCAGAACCAGGAATAGGAATGCTCAGTGCTGGAAAAGGGCATTTGTGTTGCTAGTCTCCACTGTGAACCTAAGCAGCTCATTAGATTCCCCTACGTGAGTGTTAAGGGAGAAAGTTACTGTGCTAAACTTTCCTTTCCCTAAGTCCCCTGGTACCATGTGCAAAATGGTTTGCTTTTATAAATTACTATTTTTAAACACATGGTTTAAAACGAAATAAAAAAAAAGCTTTATCATACTTCATACTGAGGTTGATGTGGACACTGTCTGATGTTCTGGAGGGACTTCGGGAAAAGCCATCTGGAAACAGAGGGTTCTAGCTCTTCTCTCACTACCTGGCTATACAAATTGTGGAAAATCCCTGAATGGCCTCAGTTTCCTCGTAAAAATAATGGGAAGATGATACAAAACAACAATCCTTCACCTGAGGCCCAAGGACCCCCAAAGGGCCCATAAATCAATTTAGACTGTCTGTGGACATCACATTTTCATCACTACCTAAAGGAAATTTAACATCTTCCTCAATCATGAATGTTGGCAACAAATATATATTAGCAGTAGTGCTATCTATAACTTATAGAAATCACAGATTTTTTCATATCATACTATACTTGCTGAAGATGTACTGAAATATAATTTTCTTTATGGCAACTCTAAATTCACAACCATTACATCTGTTGCTAGATCTTGTTACTTAATGTATTAATAAATAAGCTAATATATTACTATGTCTCAACTTTATTTTTTAAAATATTTAATATCTTCTTCAGTATACTCAGTTTTTTATATGTCTCCGAGTTTTATTTTGTCGGGACTGAACCATAGGCTTCTTCATACTATCAAAGATTATGGGCATGAATGAAGTGAAAAGTCCACGCACTGAATAAATTATAAAGGTCTTTAAGTTTCTAAAGCTTCCCTGGTGGCTCAGATGGTAAAGTGTCCGCCTGCAATGCGGGAGACCCGGGCTCAATCCCTGAGTTGGAAAGATCCCCTGGAGAAGGAAATGGCAACCTGTTGGGACCAGTCCAACAATGAACTGACCCGAGGGAGCGGTGCTGTAGAAGAATAAAGAAAAACAAGACTCAGAAATAAGGTGGGGATCCATGGGCTGATGCCATTCACAGGAAAAAGCACAGATCCTAATCCTTGCATGCTTTTTATTGCTAACATCTACTTCCTTGTACGTGCTCTAGAGATATCTGTTCTTTTCTATCTCAGATCAGGGATAAAGATATAGAAAGCACAGTCCTCAATGTCAAACCTTCAGGCCTTTTATGACTCTGTTTAGCCCTTCAGCTAGTGATACCCTTTCTCAGCAACTCCCTCAAGGCTCTGGTCACAGGAACAGTCACTAATGGTTTTCCATCAGTCACATCAGTACTTCAGCATCTTGTTTTCAAAATGTCTTTCCACGATGTACTTTTTACTGCTCCTAGCCCTTCACCTGGAGGTGATGAAAAAGTCATTCTTATTTTTCAAATAAGCCCTATTAATTATAGTACAGGCCTGTGCATAGCATATTCCCTACACAACCCACTCTAGTTTTCTTGCCTGGAAAATCCTATGGATGGAGGAGCCTGATGGGCTACAGACCATGTGGTCAGAAAGAGTCGGACACAACTGAGCGACTTCACTTTCTTTAATTTCTAAAAGGAATAACTATAGCTCTAAATTCACTAAGTAGAAATTATATTTTACTGAAAAGAATTATATAAGAAATAAAACATATTTCTTTTTTTCCTTCCAGTTTTATTGTGATACAGCACTGTGTGTGTTTCAGGTATACAGCACAGTGATTTGACTACATACTGATTGTCACAATAAGTTTAATGAATATCCATCACATCATACAGATAAAAAAATTAAGAAACAGATTAATTCTTTGTCAGTTGCTTCATTTGGTATTATTTTCTCCCATTCTGAAGGCTATCTTTTCACCTTGCTTAATTTCCTTTGTTGTGCAGAAGCTTTTAATTTTGATTAGGTCCCATTTGTTTATTTTTGCTTTTATTTCCAATATTCTGGGAGGTGGGTCATAAAGGATCCTGCTGTGATTTATGTCAGAGTGTGTCTTGCCTATGTTCTCCTCTAGGAGTTTTATAGTTTCTGGTCTTATATTTAGATCTTGAATCCATTTTGAGTTTATTTTTGTGTATGGTGTTAGAAAGTGATCTAGTTTCATTCTTTTACAAGTGGTTGACCAGATTTCCCAGCATCACTTGTTAAAGAAATTGTCTTTTCTCCATTGTATATTCTTGCCTCCTTTGCCAAAGATAAGGTATCCATAAGTGCGTGGATTTATCTCTGGGTTTTCTGTTTTGTTCCATTGATCTATATTTCTGTCTTTGTGCTGGTACCATACTGTCTTGATGACTGTGGCTTTGTAGTAGAGCCTGAAGTCAGGTAGGTTGACTCCTCCAGTTCCATTCTTCTTTCTCAAGATAGCTTTGGCTATTTGAGGTTTTTTGTATTTCCATACAAATTGTGAAATTATTTGTTCTAGCTCTGTGAAAAATACTGCTGGTAGCTTGATAGGGATTGCATTGAATCTATAGATTGCTTTGGGTAGTATACTCATTTTCACTATATTGATTCTTCCAATCCACGAACACTGTACGATAATCCATTTATTAATGTCCTCTTTGATTTCTTTCACCAGTGTTTTATAGTTTTCTATATATAGGTCTTTTGTTTCTTTAGGTAGATATATTCCTAAGATATATTTTATTCTTTCCGTTGCAATGGTGAATGGAATTGTTTCCTTAATTTCACTTTCTATTTTCTCATTATTAGTGTATAGGAATGCAAGGGATTTCTGTGTGTTGATTTTATATCCTTCAACTTTACTATATTCATTGATTAGTTCTAGTAATTTTCTGGTGGAGTCTTTAGGATCTTCTATGTAGAGGATCATGTCGTCTGCAAACAGTGAGATTTTTACTTCTTCTTTTCCAATTTGGATTCCTTTTATTTCTTTTTCTGCTCTGATTGCTGTGGCGAAAACCTCCAAAACTATGTTGAGTAGTAATGGTGAGAGTGGGCACCCTTGTCTTGTTCCTGATCTTAGGGGAAATGCTTTCAATTTTTCACCATTGAGGCTAACGTTTGCTGTGGGTTTGTCATATGTAGCTTTTATTATGTTGAGGTATATTCCTTTTATTCCTGCTTTCTGGAGGGTTTTTTATCATACATGGATGTTGAATTTTGTCAAAGGCTTTCTCTGCCTCTATTGAGATAATCATATGGCTTTTATTTTTCAATTTGTTAATGTGATGTATTACACTGATTGATTTGTGGATATTGAAGAATCTTTGCATCCCTGGGATAAAGCCCACTTGGCCATGATGTATGATGTTTTTACTGTGTTGTTGGATTCTGATTGCTAGAATTTTGTTAAGGATTTTTGCATCTATGTTCATCAGTGATATTGGCCTGTAGTTTTCTTTTTTTTTTCTTTGTGGCATCTTTGTCAGGTTTTGGTATTAAGGTGATGGTGGCCTCATAGAATGAGTTTGGAAGTGTACCTTCCTCTGCAATTTTCTGGAAGAGTTTGAATAGGATAGGCATTAGCTCTTCTCTAAATTTTTGGTAGAATTCAGCTGTGAAGCCGTCTGCACCTGGGCTTTTGTTTCCTGGAAGATTTCTGATCACAGTTTCAATTTCTGTGCTTGTGATGGGGCTGTTAAGATTTTCTATTTCTTCCTGGTTCAGTTTTGGAAAGTTGTTCTTTTCCAAGAATTTGTCCATTTCTTCCAAGTTGTCCATTTTATTGGCATATAATTGCTGACAGTAGTCTCTTATGATCCTTTGTATTTCTGTGTTGTCTGTTGTGATCTCTCCATTTCTCAAATATACACAAGCAACTCCTGCAGCTCAATTCCAGAAAAATAAACAACCCAATCAAAAAATGGGCCAAAGAACTCAACAGACATTTCTCCAAAGAAGACATACAGATGGCTAACAAACACATGAAAAGATGCTCAACATCACTTATTATCAGAGAAATACAAATCAAAACCACCATGAGGTACCATTTCATGCCAGTCAGAATGGCTGCGATCCAAAAGTCTACAAGCAATAAATGCTGGAGCAGGTGTGGAGAAAAGGGAACCCTCTTACATGGCTAGTGGGAATGAAAACTAGTACAGCCACTATGGAGAACAGTGTGGAGATTCCTTAAAAAACTGGAAATAGAACTGCCTTATGATCCAGCAATCCCACTGCTGGGCATACACACAGAGGAAACCAGAAGGGAAAGAGACACATGTACCCCAACGTTCATCGCAGCACTGTTTATAATAGCCAGGACATGGAAGCAACCTAGATGTCCATCAGCAGATGAATGGATAAGAAAGCTGTGGTACATATACACAATGGAGTATTACTCAGCCATTAAAAAGAATACATTTGAATCAGTTCTAATGAGGTGGATGAAATTGGAGCCTATTATACAGAGTAAAGTAAGCCAGAAAGAAAAACACCAATACAGCATGCTGCTGCTGCTGCTAAGTCGCTTCAGTTGTGTCTAACTCTGTGCGACCCCATAAACGGCAGCCCACCAGGCCCCGCCGTCCCTGGGATTCTCCAGGCAAGAACGCTGGAGTGGGTTGCCATTTCCTCCTCCAATGCATGAAAGTGTAAGGTGAAAGTGAAGTCGCTCAGTAGTGTTTGACTCTTAGGGACCCCATGGACTGCAGCCTACCAGGCTCCTCCATCCATGGCAGGAGAAGCATTTTCATTTCCTCCGTCCATTTTCTAGGCAAGAGTACTGGAGTGGGTTGCCATTGCCTTCTCCACCAATACAGCATACTAACACATATATATGAAATTCAGAAAGATGGTAAGGATAACCCTGTATGCGAGACAGCAAAAGAGACACAGATGTATAGAACAGTCTTTTGGACTCTGTGGGAGAGTGTGACAGTGGGATGATTTGGGAGAATGGCATTGAAACATGTATAATATCTATGTGAAATGAATCGCCAGTCCAGGTTCGATGCATGATACAGGATGCTCGGGGCTGGTGCACTGGGATGACCCAGAGGGATGGGATGGGGAGGGAGGTGGGAGGGGGGTTCAGGATGGGGAACACGTGTACACCTGTGGCGGATTCATGTTGAGGTATGGCAAAACCAATACAATATTGTAAAGTAATTAGCCTCCAATTAAAATACATAAACATATTAAAAAAATTAAGAAACAGAAAAAAAAAATCCTTGTGATGAGAACTTGTAAGCTTGACTCTCTTGAATGTTTTGCAGTGTTAATTAAATCTATCATATTGCATATATTGCATCCCTAGTACTTACCTTAGTGGAATTCTGTACCTTTTGATTGCCTTGGTCCAATCCCCCTTGTCCCCACCCTCTGCCTCTGCTATGAACAAATACGATCTCTTTTTCTACAAGTTTGTTTTGTCCATTTGCTTGTTTTTGAAGTATAATTGACCAAAACACTATTTTAGTTCCTGGGACATAGCACAGTAATTTGATATCTCTATACATTTCAAAATGACTGCCAAACTAAGTCCAATTACCATTTGTCACCACACAAAGATGTTACATAATTATTGACTATATTCCTCACAGTGTACATTTCATACCCATGATTCATTTATTTCATAATGGAAAGTTGGTATCTCTTAATCTCTCTCGTCTATTTCTAAGTCTCACTTTAAAATAAAAAGACAACTCTCTTTAAATCTTAAACAGCTAAACATCTCTTAAAAACACTGCCAATTGCTTCATGCCATGTGAATTTCTGAAAAGTTTTAATGAATGTGTTTTGAATGATGTAATTTAAGTTCTTATCTTGACTATAATTAGGTTTGAACATTAGTTAATGAATAAATTCAGCCTTTGCCCAGATTTTGCCTTCTTTTGAATTTCTTGTTCTACTAAGTGCACAGGAACAATCCAGAAACTTTAGAATGTGACTGAATGAGTGAATTACTAGAGAAGGGATTTTATCCACATTTTTGAAAGAATGAAGGAGGCAAGAAGAAGAGTAAGTGACAAAACAAACAGAACACAAAATCCCAACTTTGGTCCATTTCCACCATCAACAGTGGCTACTGTTAGATTTGTGCTAACTCTTTTTTCCTCTCCTGAAAGAACAATAATCTATCTTCAAATCCTCAGGGGATGGAAGAGCACGTTCAACAGGTTTTAATGTAAAGAAAACAGCATGCTTTCTAAGAATATCTGTTTTATAACAGTCATGGTTGTCATCATAAATATGATTAATTAGCTTTTTGTCACCAAGAAGCCTTTTAATTCTGAGAGAGTGGCAATGATGAATACTGAAAAGACTTCATCATTCTGTAAAGCTGCAATTTTAAAGAATGTGAATCTTATGATGAAAGAAGAAAGGTGGCTGAATTATGTGCAAACTGCAATTTGACCAATATTGTTTTTCATAACTACTCTTAATATGTCAGCCATATTTCTTCTCTTGCATTAAAGTCATATTTCTTTGAAGTGACAGTAAATTGTTTTTCCTGCCCTTATTCACTTCAATCAATTGGTGCTGAATGAGGAAAATGGAAACCTACACATTTCAACATACACATTTTCTTTTCTTACTCTCTTCTGAGTTATCACTGAAATCAATTCACTTTGGTCACAAACATCCTGCTCGCTCTTAATCATTTCTAGCACATTTGATGTAATTTACTTTAAGACCTTTCAAACTCAAAGATTTTAGAAAGACCAAGATATGCCTTTTTTTGTTACACTGTGAAGATGCATTTTATTAGCAATAAGATTCTCTTTACTCAATAAGAGGTCCTAAGTCATATTGCTTAGGTTTGGAAAAGAGAATTTATATAGGTTCACTCAATAATGAATCCTTGTATACATTTTTATATTTGTTAATACATATTTTGGATTTGAAGTTTAAGTGTAATTATATAAAATTTTTTACATATGTAATATCTTAATATTTGTGCAATTTTCTTCTAATCTGTAAAGAATTATGTCAAAGAAATAACCAATCACTAATAGGGTTAAAAAAGTTAAAGTGAAAATGATCATTCTGTTTCTTTTAACTATCAAACATTCTATAGAGGATCACTGAAAAAATACTCAGAGTAAAGGCTGAAAGGTAGTTACCCTAAAAACTCCAGAAATTCATTTATTCAAGGCTTTAAAAAGGTTTTCCTTTCTCCTTTCTGCAAAATCTTTCATGTACTGAATGTGTGCAAAAGAGCACTGGGAGACAATGAAGTGAGAGAAGTGCAAAATTTGAAGAGATTAAGTTGAACTGTGCTTTCATTTTTAGAAGGAGGTTAGCATAGACATAGGAGAAGGCAATGGCACCCCACTCCAGTACTCTTACCTGGAAAATCCCATGGACGGAGGAGACTGGTAGGCTGCAGTCCATGGGGCTGCTGAGGGTCGGACACGACTGAGTGACTTCACTTCACTTTTCACTTTCATGCGTTGGAGAAGGAAATGGCAATCCACTCCAGTGTTCTTGCCTGGAGAATCCCGGGGACAGGGGAGCCTGGTGGGCTGCCGTCTATGGGGTTGCACAGAGTTGGACACGACTGAAGCGACTTAAAAACAGCAGCAGCAGCATAGACATATTTTATAAGTTTTGGCCTTTTAAATTAAAAATTAATAAAGTTATTTTTTTAATTGGCACTGATCTCACTGCAAATGGACCAAATAAACAAACAAAAATAAATGAAAACCAGCTTATAAGTGCGAAGTCTTTTGTGTTTTCACATACACGTGTAAGATACCATATTACCATGATACGCACTTCAGAGGATGTAAAAAGTGGAGAAGAGAGTGTAGCTACACTCACAGGTTCTTCCTTCTAATTGAGGATGACACAAGGCACACACATAAGGCATACGGAGGTAAATATGAGAAAAGTTCTAATACAATGCTCTCAGTGTTCTCAAAAGAGAAGGACCACTTCCATCTGGGAATTTGAAGAAACCTGATAAAAGAAGTGATGTGACAACTTGAAATATATCTTATTATACTATATGGAAATGAAAAGCATTCATAGTAAATGAAACGAATTGAACAAAATTCAGGAAAATGTGGGTCAAATAGAAAAAAGTAAACATATGTCTTATTTGGGAGGTGCAGATGTATAAAACTAAGCAGTATGAAATGTATTTTAACACATGATCTACAGAGAGCTCCCCGAGTCTCAGGTACCAGGAGTGAGGGCTTAGACTCTACTGAGTACAACAGGTACATGAAAATCTTCGAACAGGAAAATATCGTAATTTTTGCAGCATCTTCAATGCTGTATTAAGCAGAATATTAATTCTCTATATGTCTCACTTGGAAGAGTTTTCTCTACACCAAATTCAAGAAGAGCTTTTCTAACAGTATCTTCAGAAAACTTTATTGGGACTTCCGTGGTGGCCCAGTGGCTAAGATCCTATGCTCCCAACGCAGGGAGCCAGAGTTCAAGTCCCGGTCAGGGAACTCCATCACATGACCACACGTCTCAACTAAAGACGCTGCATGTTGCAACAAAGGTCCTACATGCCGCAACTAAGACTTGTCATAGCCAAATAAATAAAAATATATACATAAAGAGAGATAATTCCTAAGACTGAAAAAAATAGAGACCTTTTTAAAAAATTAAAAAGAAGCTTTATTGTTTTATCATTTCATTTATATCTTGGAACTACCCAGAACTGATTTTTTCTGGAGGATGTGAGGTAGAGGTCAGGCTTTTTTTTTTTTTGTCCCCCTTAAATGGAGAGAAATGTTCATCTTTCTAATTTCCTGATTCTTGACACATGCTTCACTATATGATCAAAATGTTAAAGGATACTTGTTAGTAATCAAAACATGAAAAATGAAATGACATTGTTTATTTTTGCCTGATTGAAAAAGGCTTTTTCAAATGTTAGTATTTAATACTTGTGATGTTTTAAATTCTTGGCATTGGAGTTACTTCCTGAGAAATTGTTTTGGCATTACCAAATACTTTAAAATATTAATAACTTTTGACTGAGAAATTCTATTTATATTAATATAATCTATTTTGAAAATAGAAAAAAAAATGGCAAGTAAGGGGGAAAAAATAGAAAAGAAAGGGATGGTAAGTGGTTAACAGGATAATTTAAACTTTAACAGGATAATAAGGAAGGGCTCACTAAGAAGCTGATGTTTGGTTAAAGATGGGAGGGAGGCAGTTCAGTTCAGTTCAATTCAGTTGCTCAGTGGTGTCCGACTCTTTGCAGGAGGGAGGCAAGGAGTTGCCAAATGCCTTTGCCTGGGAAGGAAGCATTCCAAGCATGGAGATCCCAAGGTTCTGAGAGTATGTATTTGACTAACAGTGAGATGGTCAGTGAGGGAAAGGAAAGAAGAATTAAGCTGGTTCAGAGAAGAGGCGGGGCCTAGATCAGGTACCCTTTTTAAGACAGTATAATGACGTTGGCTTTTACTCTGAATAAAACTGTATCTATTGAAAAGATTTGAATAGAGGAGTGGCATAATCTCACATACAATTTCACAAATTTACTGTGGCTCTTAGATTTTGAATAGAAGGGAAGGGACACAGAAAACACCGGATGGAAATTCAATGATCTACGCCAGAACTGTTGATTTTCCAGACCAAAGTATTAGCAGAGAGATTGGTGAGAAGGGGGACACAGATCCTGGATATATTTAGAAGAAGGAGTTAACGGAATTTGCAGCTTAGATACAGATACAAGATGGAGTCAGAGAGGTGTCTAAATGACTCTAATGCTTTTGTCCTAAACATTAGAAGAATAATTGCCTTTAAATGAGATGTATGAGACTACAGAAGAAGGTTGGTGGCAGGGGGCAGAAATTTGAATTTGGCATAAATGCATCCAAGTGAGTTAGTTGGATGTAAGACTCTGACATTTAGAGGAAAGGCCTAGTTTAAAGATGGACACTTAAATATAAGCATGGAGATGGTATTTAAAATCATGAGTCCAAGTAAGATCACTCAGAGAGTGAGGGTAACAGAGAAGCAAAGTTAGAAGGCAAAGTTGATTCTTAAGCCACATCAGTGTTAAAACCTTAGCAATGTGAGGACTATCTAACAGAGATTAGGAAGAACTAAGGAATGACTTATGAGGAAAACCAGAAGAGTCTGGCAATCTGGAAATCAGGAGAACTAGAAATCTGGTAATTTCAGCATGGAGGAGAGATTTTCTAGCAGTATAATCCAGTAACAAACAAATACCTTTATATATGGGGCTTCCCTGTAGCTCAGATGGTAAAGAATCTGCCTGCAATGCAGGAGTCCTGGGTTCCCTCTCTGGGTTGGGAAGATCCCTTGGAGGAGGAAATGGCAACTCACTCTAGTATTCTTATCTGGAGAATCCCATGGACAGAGGAGCCTGGAGGGCTCCAGCCAATGGGGTCACAAGGAGTCAGACACAACAGAGTAACTAACACTACTACTACCTTTATATAACCATTTTAAAAACTCACATGCTTTATACACCTGAAACTAATACTGTAAATCACCTATACTCCAATTTAAAAAGTCATATGTTTTGGATGTTACTACATGATGGAGGAAAAATGCTCCTTATCTATTAAAGTAGAAAACAAGATATCAACTATGATCCTCATTCTGAAAAGTCAATATATATGATGCATATTTAAATAGAAAAAAATGACTGAAAAGTATTACACCAAAAAATGAAAAGAATTTTCTTTGGGTGGCAGGTTTATAGACAATTTACTTTTTTCTATATTTCCCATATTTCCTACAAAATATAGGATAAAATGAACTATTCTACAAAATATAGGATAAAATGAATTATTCTTTCATAATCATGATTAAACCAAATCACAGAGTTTAAGAATTTGAAGAGGGCATTATAGTTCCTCTGTTCATATTCAGATGAACCTCACCTTCCACGTAAATATCGTTACATATACTTTTTGGTTTATATCATGTACACACACACAACACAACACACACACACACTTTGGCCAAAACACTTGAGAAGAAGGTGCAAGTGCTTTAACACTTAACTACTTCAACATGAATCTCCTAGGAACAAGGACATTCTCCTGAAACTATCTCACTCAAGCATTTACCATCAATGCAGTAACATTGCCAGGTATAGACTAAAATTCATATTTCCCAAAGTTGCCCCAATTGGTTTTAAAAGCCTTTAATTTTCATTTAATCCACCACTCAATCTATGATCACAAAATTTGCTTTTAGTTTCCATGTCCGTATGTTCCTTTTATCTCTAATTGAGACAAATTTTCTCTTTTTTTTTTTTTTCCCGCCTCTATTTCTATCTGGTCTTTCATGACATGGAGAAGTTTTGAAGAATTCAGGTCTGTTGTTCCGTAGAATGTCCAGAGTCTTTCATTTTGGTTGGATTCTGGAAAATGCAAGGAATCTCTCCTCAGAATATCACATCAGGTCTCATTATTAGTGATGGTAAATTTGATCACTTGATTAAGAGGATATTGCCAGGGAAAAGTGCCTTTTCCCTTTTGTAATTAGTAAGTAATTTGTGGAATGACACCTTGAGAGTGGGACAGCTAGTTTCCAAATAACTTCTCATTCACTGGTTTTAGTATCTTCTCAGTTCAGTTCAGTCACTCAGTCATGTTAGGCTCTTTGTGACCCCTTGGACTGTAGCACACCAGGTTTCCCTGTCCTTCACCAACTCCAGGAGTTTGCTCAAACTCATGTCCATTAAGTTGGTGATGCCATTCAACCATCTCATCCTCTGCCATCCCCTTCTCCTCCCACCTTCAATCTTCCCAGCATCAGGGTCTTTTCAAATGAGTCAGTTCTTCACATCAGGTGGCCAAAGTATTGGAGTTTCAGCTTCAGCATCAGTGCTTCCAATTAATATTCAGGACTGATTTCCTATAGGCTTGACTGGTTTGATCTCCTTGCAGGCCAAGGGACTCTTAAGAGTCTTCTCCAACACTGCAGTTCAAAAGCAGCAGTTCTTCAGTGCTCAGCTTTCTTTATGGTCCAACTCTCACACCCATACACGACTACTGGAAAAACCATAGCTTTGACTAGATAGATGGACCTTTGTTGGCAAAGTAATGTTTGGTTTTAAATATGCTGTCTAGGTTTGTCACAGTTTTTGCCTTTTTTTCCCCCAAGTGGCAAGTGTCTTTTAATTTCATGGCTGTGGTCAATATCTGCAGTGATTTGGAGCCCAAGAAAATAAAGTCTGTCACTGTTTTCATTGTTTCCCCATCTATGGATGAAGCACAAGCTGGAATCAAGATTTCCAGGAGAAATATCAATAACCTCAGATATGCAGATGACACCACACTTATGGCAGAAAGTGAAGAAGATCTAAAGAGCCTCTTGATGAAAGTGAAAGAGGAGAGTGATAAAGCTGGTTTAAAATTAAACATTCAGAAAACTAAGATCATGGCATTTGGTCCCATCACCTCATGGCAAATAGATGGGAAACAATGGAAACAGTGACAGACTTTACTTTTGGGGGCTCCAAAATCACTGCAGATGGTGACTGCAGCCATGAAATTAAAAGATGCTTGCTCCTTGGGAGAAAAGCTATGACCAACCTAGACAGCATATTAAAAAGCAGAGACATTACTTTGCCAACAAAGGTCCATCGAGTCAAAGCTATGGTTTTTCCAGTAGTCATGTATGGATATGAGAGTTGGACTATAAAGAAAGCTTAACGCTGAAGAATTGATAATTTTGAACTGTGGTGTTGGAGAAGACTCTTGAGAGTCCACTGGATTGCAAGGAGATCAAACCAGTCAAGCCTATAGGAAATTGGTCCTGAATATTCATTGGAAGGACTGATGCTGAAGCTGAAACTCCAATACTTTGGCCACCTGATGTGAAGAACCGACTCATTTGAAAAGACCCTGATGCTGGGGAAGATTGAAGGTGGGAGGAGAAGGGGATGGCAGAGGATGAGATGGTTGAATGGCATCACCAACTTAATGGACATGGGTTTGAGTAAACTCTGGGAGTTGGTGATGGACAGGGAAGACAGGCATGCTGCAGTCCATGGGGTTGGCAAAGAGTCAGACGCGACTAAGCGACTGAACTGAACTTAAATGAACTGATGGAACCGAAAGCTATCATCTTCGTTTCTGGAATGTTGAGTTTTAAACCAGGTTTTTCACTCTCCTCTTTCACTTTCATCAAAAGGCTGTTTACTTTCTGTTCGCTTTCTGCCATAAGGGTGGTGTCATCTGCATATCTGAGGTTATTGATATTTCTCCCGGCAATCTTAATTCCAGCTTGTGCTTCATTCAGCCCAGTATTTCACATAATGTACTCTGCATATGAGTTAAATAAGCAAGGTGACAATATACAGCCTTGACGTACTCCTTTCCCGATTTGGAACCAGTCTATTGTTCCACATCCGGTTCTAACTGTTGCTTCTTGAGCTGCATACAGATGGGAATACCAGACCACCTGACCTTGGTCTGGTATTCCCATCTCTTTCAGAATTTTCCACAGTTTGTTTTAATCCACAGAGTCAAAGGGTTTAGTGTAGTCAATAAAGCAGAGATAGATGTTCGTCTGGAACTCTCTTGCTTTTGCCACGATCCAAAGGATATTGGTGATTTGATCTTTGGTTCCTCTACCTTTTCTAAATCCAGCTTGAACATCTGGAAGTTCATAGTTCACGTACTGTTGAAGCCTGACTCAGAGAATTTTGAGCATTACTTTGCTAGGGTGTGAGATGAGTGCACATTTGTGCTAGTTTGAGCATTTTTTGGCATTGCCTTTCTTTGGGATTGGAATGAAAACTGACTTGTTCCAGTCCTGTGGCCACTGCTGAGTTTTCCAAATTTGCTGACATACTGAGTGTAGCACTTTTACAGCATCATCTTTCAGGATTTGAAGTAGCTCAGTTGGAATTCCATCACCTTGATTAGATTTGTTTGTAGTGATGCTTCCTAAGGCCCACTTGACTTCGCACTCCAGAATGTCTGGCTCTAGGTGAGTGATCACACCATTGTGGTTATCTGGGTCATGAAGATCTCTTTTGTATAGTTCTTCTGTTTATTTTTACCACCTCATCTTAGTATCTTCTGCTTCTGTTAGGTCCATACCATTTCTGTCATTTATTGGGCCCATCTTTGCATGAAATGTTCCCTTGGTATTTCCAATTTTCTTGAAGAGATCTCTAGTTTTTCCCATTCTATTGTTTTCCTCTATTTCTTTTATATTTCACTTAGGAAGGCTTTCTTGTCTCTCCTTGCTATTCTTTGAAAACCCTCATTCAGATCGATATATCTTCCCTTTTCTCCTTTGCCTTTTGCTTGTCTTCTTTTCTCAGCCATTTGTAAGGCCTATTCAGCCATTTTGCCTTTTTGCATTTCTTTTTCTTTGGGATGTTTTTATTTACTGCCTCCTGTACAATGTTATTAACCTCGGTCCATAGTTCTTCAGGCACTCTATCAGATCTAATCTGTTGAATCTATTTGTCACTTCCATTGTATAATCCTATGGGAGTTGATTTAGGTCATATCTGAATGGTCTAGTGGTTTTCCCTACTTTCTTCAATATAAGTCTGAAAATTGCAATAAGGAATTCATGATCTGAGCCACAGTCAGCTCCCAGTCTTTTTTTTTTTTTTTTTTCCTGACTGTATAGAGCTACAACTTTGGCTGCAAAAATATAATCAGTCTGATTTCAGTATTGACCATCTGGTGATGTCCATGTGTAGAGTCCTCTCTTGTGTTGTTGGAAGAGGGTGTTTGCTATGACCAGTGTGTTCTCTCTGCTAGCCTTTGCCCTGATTCATTCTGTACTCCAAAGCCAAACTTGCCTGTTACTCCAGGTATCTCTTGACCTCTTACTTTTGCATTCTTGTCCCTTATGATGAAAAGGACATGTTTTTTTGGTGTTAGTTGTCTAAGGTCTTCATAGAACCATTCAGCTGCAGCTTCTTTGGCATTAGACTTGGATAACTGTGATACTGAACCTCCTCAGTTTGTTTCCAAATGGCACTGTTCTCATTATTTTCTCAGTATTTCTGTTAACTTCTAAGATATAAGATCACGTACACCTCTTCCAGTTTCTCTTTCTTCTTTACCTTCCTCCTTCCTTTCCTTCCTCTTTCAATTTCATTCCTTCTTCCTTCCTTCAGGTGGTTGGCAGAATTAATTGCCTTGACATTGCAGGCCTGAGGTCCTGTTCTCTGAGTGGTTACCCTCTGCTCTCAGAGCCTGCCTATAGTTGTTTGCTGTTTGTTTGTTTGTTTGTTTTTGCCATATGGCTATCTCCAACAGCAAGACAATCTCCTTTTTCAAGCCAACAAGGAAGTGTCTTTCCAGTAGGCTAAGATAGTGTTATATAATAGTATAACATAAAACCTAATTACATTAGTACCCCATCAACTATGTTACAGAAACTTGCCTTACTGAGAGAATGGCATTTCATCAATACTGCCATATTCTATGGATAAAAGGAAGTCCTAGCTCCTGCCCACTCACAAGGAGGTAGATAGTTTACAGAGAATAAAGAGGCGGATCACTCTAGGGTTTGTCCTCCACGCATGTTGTTTTCATTAACATTAACTTTTTTTAAAAAATAGAATTTTTTAAAAAAATAGAAAGAAAACAAATTTTGTTTCTAACCAAAGTGATCATTTATATTTCTATTTACATAGTCATTTACAAAGATTTTGTTATTAATTTCTACCAATAGCCTTATTGCATTGTGATTAGAAAAAGATTTTTTTTTATCATTTCTAGTCTATGGTTACTGATACTTTTACTGTGACCAATATATTGCTCTTTGTTATTTTTGCTTGTTTGTTAGTTTTTAATAGTATATGGGCGCTTGATAGGAAAACAGACTATCAGAAAACTATAGACTGTAGCCCACCAAGTTCCTCTGTCCATGGGACTCTCTCAGGTAAGAAGAACACCCAGTGGGTTGCCATGCCCTCCTCTAGGGGAACTTCCTGACCCAGGGATCAAACCTGAGCCTCCTGCACCTCCTAAATTGCAGGCAGATTTTTTACCACTGAGCCACTGGGCAAACTCCTTCATTAGTACATTCTTTAGTTATGCTGTATTCATATTTTCTTCCATTTCACTTAGGTTGAACTTATACGATTTTTTAAATTAAGACTTTATGTTTTTCTCTAATAATTGGCAGTGCTGAACATCTTTTCATGTGCCTCTGGAACATCTGTATGTCTTCTTTTGAGAAATGTCCATTAAATTCTTCGGCCCTGTTTTTTGATGGCATTGTTTGTTTCTATGGTATTTGAGCTGCATGAGCTTGTTTGTAATTTTGAAGACTAATTGTTAATCAAAAGTACAATAAGGTATCATTTCACAGAAGTCAGAATAACCATCAACAAAAATATACAAACTATAAATGCTGCAGAGGTTGTGGAGAAAAGGGAACTCTTCTACACTGTTGGTGAGAATATAAATAGGTACATTTACTGCGGAGAACAGTAGGGATGTTCCTTAATAAAACTGAAAATAGAGCTACCATATGATCTAGCAACCCAACTCTTAGGCATATATCCTGGAAAAAATTTTGGTTTGAAAGTATACATGCACCCTAGTGTTCACTGACTATTGACAATAGCCAAGACACGGAAGCAACCTAAATGCCCATCGACAGATGAACAGATAAAGAAGATGTGGTATATATACAATGGGATATTATACAATGAAATATTACTTGGTCATAAAAAAGAGTAAAATAATGCCATTTGCAGCAACAGGGATGGACCTGGAGATTATCATATTAAATGAAGTAATTCAGACAAGAGACAGTATCAGATGATATCACTTATATGCAGAATCTAAGGAAATTATACAAATGAACTTATCTACAAAAGAGAAACAGACTCACAGACTTAGAGAATGAATTTTTGGATACCAGAGGGAAGGGGATGGGGGAGAAGGATGGACTGAGAGTTTGGGATTCACATGTATACACTACTATATTTAAAATAAATAACCAATAAAGTTCTATTGGATAGCACAGGGAACTCTGCTCATATTATGTAATAAGCTAAAGGGGAAAATAACTTGAAAAAGAATGGAAAAAAGAGAAAAAAATGTTTAAATGACATCACCAGTTGCGGGCAGGGGAGATGTTATGTTTGTAAAGCAGCTTATGTTCACAGCGAAATTGAAGGGAAGGTACAGAAATTTCTCCCCACATGACTTGTCTTCATCTTTATCCACATCACCCACCAGAGTGGCACAAATGTTACAACTAAATTACAAACCTACACGGACACATCACAACCACGCAAAGTTTGTATCATGGTTTACTATTAGTGCTGGACATTCTGTTGGTTTGAGCAAATCTGTAATGATGTTAACTGTCATCATGATATCACAGAGAGCATTTTAACTGCCCTAAAAAAATTCCTCTGTGCCCTGCCTATTCCTTCCCTTCCCTCGACTATCCCCTTGAAACCACTGATGTTCATTTACTGTGTCCATAGTTTTGCCTTTTTCAGTATGTCATACAGTTGGAATCATATAGTATTTAGCCTTTTCAGATTGGCTTTTTTCACTTCGTAATATGCATTTAAGTTTCCTCCAAGTCTTTTTATGGCTTGAAGGACTTTTCTTTTTAATGTTGAATAATATTCCATTGTTTAATATTTAATAAACCAAAGTTAATTTATCCATTTATCTATTGAAAGACATATTGATTGCTCTCAAGTTTAAGCAATTATGGAGTTATTATGAACACTGATATACAGATTTGGAGGCTTCCCCTGGTGACTCAGACAGTAAAAACCCTGCCTGCAATGTGGGAGAGAGACCAGGTTTAATCCCTGGGTTGGGAAGATGCCCTGGAGAAGGGAATGGCTATCCACTCCAGTATTCTTGCCTGGAGAATTCCAAGGACAGAAGAGCCTGGCGGGCTACAGACTTTTGTACAGACATGAGTGTAACAACTACTTTTGGCAAATATCAAGAGAGCAATTGTTGGGTCATTTGGTAACTGTATTTTCAGTTTTGTAAGAAACTGACAAACTCTTCAAACATGACTGCACCATTTTGCATCACTACCAGCCATGAATGAGTCTCTATTGCTCCACATTCTCGCCAGCATTTGCTGCTGTTAATGCTCTGGATGTTGGCCATTATAATTCTTGTGCAGAGGTGTCTTGTTTTTTAAATTTGCATTTCTCTGATGACATATGATGTGGAGCATCTTTTAATATGCTTATCTGCCAGATGTATGTCTTCTTTGGAGAGATATCACTTAGGTCTTTGGTCAATTCCTAAATCTAGTTGTTTGATTTCTCATTGTTGAGTTTTAAGAGTTCAGTGTATATTTTGTATGTAGTCTCTTATCAGATATGTCTTTTGAAAATACTTTTTATTCCCAGCCTCTGGCTTGCCTTCTCATTCTCTTGCTGACAGTGATGTGGTGTCTTATTAGGTTACCTCCTCTTCCTTTTTGAACATATTTCCTATATAACATTATTTATAGATACACACAATTGTCATGCTTTCATTGTGGACTGTGGATTTCATCATTAAAATATACTCTTTTTATATTTAATCTTCAAACCTGAATATTAATGATCTAGATTATTTGATATCTGAATCAAAGACCCTGTTTCCACCTGCTTGGCCTACCCTTGCCTACCCTGTAGTTTGTAGCCTTTCTGAATTACTTTGTTTCAGGTATAAATCTTATATACATTGTGACTTGCCTTGTGAGACATTTGAAAATATTTTTTTTAATTTAATTTTATTTTTAAACTTTACAATATTGTATTAGTTACATTTATTAGTATGGCTAATTTGGTCTCAACTATTTCATATTGGTTTTCTGTTATATATATTTACTGTGATTTTCTATGTGACCTATTTCTTCATGCTTTGTATCCTGACTCTGTCTCTTCGTATTGGTACTTATGTATATGTGTTTTCATTAATGAATAGGCATTTATATGGGTATACACACACACATATATTTATCTTCATTTTCTTATTTCACCATCTACTATTTGGAGTGTCAACTTTATACTTTTGACCCCCACCTAATATTTATGTAACAGTAAATTATTTCACTTCCTCTATTCTCTTCCCATATTTTTAGTTGCAATATTTTCACTTTGTGAGAGCATATAACATTTCTCTCACCTTTCTTTGGCTTTTCTATTTACAATTAATCACATCAAATAATCACTAATAATTTTTTGCCAAAGTTTCTCTAGTTATCTTCTGGTTGAATGGGGCTTGTCTCCTAAGTAGATATATAAGAATGACCGCATTATTACAATTTTCTTTGAGTTCTTATAAGTTTAAAACTCATTTTATATACTTTTGACATTGAAAGGACAGGTTGGATATAAAATCCTAAGTTAGTTATTTTCTAAATAATTAGAAAAAATTATTTATAATTATTAAAAAATATTGCTGCATTGTTTTCATTTTTATGTTGCTGTGAATAAATTTTATGTCAAAATGATTTTCTTTTTATTTGTCCCTGACTTGGCCTGAAGTTCTTAATTATTTTCTCTGTCTTTAAAGTCTTTCAGTCAATTTTTCCTGAATACACAATTTAATCTTTAATATCAAGATTCATTTTTTCACTCATTTCTGAATATTTTCTTGTTGTTTCCATCTTTACGCTTTTCTTCTACAGATATTTTAATTATTTGAGAGTTGGATCTTCTTTGTGTATCTCCTATACCAATCATATTCTTTCCCCAATCACATTACTTCTGATTGTATTTATCTCTTCTTGTGTATGCCTGTGTCTGGCTCTTTGTGATCCTGTGGGCTGTAGCACATCAGGCTCTTCTGTTCATGGGATTCTGAAGGCAGGAATACTGGACTGGGTTTCAGTGCCCTCCTCCAGGGGTCATTTTTATAGTCACTATCTTGTCAGTTTTCATACCTTTTCTTAAAGACTCTGCTTGTATTTTTCAGGCAAATTAATTCTTCCATGAGCATCCTACAATTCAGTGTAAATTGTTTATATATTTTTTTCTTTTTCTACTGTTCCTTTTCTCCTTACTTCAATCAACAGATATGCAGATGACACCACCCTTATGGAATAAAGCAAAGACTAACTAAAGAGCCTCTAGATGAAGGTGCAAGAGGAGAGTAAAAAAGTTGGCTTAAAACTCAAAATTCAAGAAACTAAGATCATGGCATCTGGTCCCATCACTACATGGCAAATAAATGGGGAAACAATGGAAGCAGTGAGAGACTACATTTTGGGCTCCAAAATCACTGTGGATGGTGACTACAGCCATGAAATTAAAAGATGCTTGCTCCTTGGAAGAAAAGCTATGACCAACCTAGACAGCACGTAAAAAAGCAGAGACATTTCTTTGACAACAAAGGTCCATCTAGTCAAAGCTTTGGTTTTTCCAGTGGTCATGTATGGATGTGAGAGTTGGACCTCACAGAAGGCTCAGGGACCTCAGAAGGCTGAGTGCTGAAGAACTGATGCTTTTGAACTGTGGTGTTGGAGAAGACTCCTGAGTGTCCCTTGGACTGCAAGGAGATCAAACCAGACAATCCTAAAGGAGATCAGTCCTGAATATTCACTGGAAGGACTGATGCTGAAGCTGAAGCTCCAATACTTGGGTCACCTGATACAGAGAGCTGACTCACTGGAAAAGATCCTGATGCTCAGAAAGATTGAAGGCAGGAGGAGAAGGGGATGACAGAGGATGAGATGTTTGGATGGCATCACTGACTCAATGGACATGAGTTTGAGCAAACTCCGGGAGATGGAGAAGGACAGGGAAGCCTGGTTGCTGCAGTCCATGGGGTTCCAAAGAGTCAGACAGGACTGAGCAACTGAACAACAATAATAAATGTGCTTTTAAGGTCCAAGTCTTTTCTTAACTTTTCAACATATGGCTAAAGCCCTTTTTCATGTTTGATAATTCTTATTTTAGTACCTTGATTCAGCTTTTATGTTACATCTTAACTTTCTTTGGTCTCTAGGTTGGTATTGGAAGTATAATTCTTATCAGCTAAAATGTTTTGTTTCCTATTTGCTGCATCATTCAATAATAATTTTGTATGAATATAATCTGCCATTATTTATTTCATAACATTTCATTTTCTTATATGAGCAAGAAGATTATGAGCAAACTCGAGAGCAAGGTTTTGTTTCACGTACTATGATTCTTACATCAGAAACAGTCTCTTCTATTAGTTCAGTAAACTATATATTCATTAATGTGCTTGGTCGCTCAGTTGTGTCCAACTCTTTGAGACCCCCATGGACTGTAGCCCACCAGGCTCCTCTTCCATGGGGATTCTCTAGGCAAGAATAGTGGTGTGGTTTGCCACGCCCTCTCTCCACGGGATTTTCCCAACCCAGGGATAGAACCCAGGTCACCTGCATTGCAGGCAGATTCTTTACCAGTTTTCTGAGCCACCAGGGAATATATTCATTATTATATGGCACTGTTTATAGGGTAGATCATCTCACACACTAGTAAAGTAATGCTCAAAATTCTCCAAGCTAGGCTTCAACAATATGTGAACTGTGAACTTCCAGATGTTCAAGCTGGTTTTAGAAAAGGCAGAGGAACCAGAGATCAAATTGCCAACAGCTGCTGGATCATGGAAAAAGCAAGAGAGTTCCAGAAAAACATTGATTTCTGCTTTATTGACTATGCCAAAGCCTTTGACTGTGTGGATCACAATAAACTGGAAAATTCTGAAAGAGATGGGCATACCAGACCACCTGACCTGCCTCTTGAGAAACCTATACACAGGTCAGGAAGCAACAGTTAGAACTGGACATGGAACAACAGACTGGTTCCAAATAGGAAAAGGAGTATGTCAAGGCTGTATATTGTCACCCTGCATATTTAACTTCTATGCAGAGTACATCATGAGAAATGCTGGGCTGGAAGAAGCACAAGCTGGAATCAAGATTACTGGGAGAAATATCAATAACCTCAGATATGCAGATGACACCACCCTTATGGCAGAAAGCAAAGAGGAACTAAAAAGCCTCTTGATCAAAGTGAAAGAGGAAAGTGAAAAAGTTGGCTTCAAGCTCAACATTCAGAAAACTAAGGTCATGGCATCTGGTCCCATCACTTCATGGGAAATAGATGGGGAAACAGTGGAAACAGTGTCAGACTTTATTTTTGGGGGCTCCAAAATCACTGCAGATGGTGACTGCAGCCATGAAATTAAAAGACACTTACTCCTTGGAAGGAAAGTTATGACCAACCTAGATAGCATATGCAAAAGCAGAGACATTACTTTGCCAACAAAGGTCCATCTAGTCAAGGCTATGGTTTTTCCAGTGGTCATGTATGGATGTGAGAGTTGGACTGTGAAGAAAGCTGAGTGCCGAAGAATTGATGTTTTTGAACTGTGGTGTTGGAGAAGACTCTTGAGAGTCCCTTGGACTAAGGAGATCCAACCAGTCCATTCTAAAGGAGATCAGTCCTTGGTGTTCTTTGGAAGGAATGATGCTAAAGCTGAAACTCCAGTACTTTGGCCACCTCATGCAAAGAGTTGACTCATTGGAAAAGACTCTGATGCTGGGAGGGATTGGGGGCAGGAGGAGAAGGGGACGACAGAGGATGAGATGGTTGGATGGCATCACCGACTCGATGGATGTGAGTTTGAGTGAACTTCGGGAGTTGGTGATGGACAGGGAGGCCTGGCATGCTGCGATTCATGGGGTCACAAAGAGTCAGACACGACTGAGTGACTGAACTGAACTGATAGGGTAGGAAAAAGAGAGATATTGTGTGCCTGTTTTGTGATTTTCTTTTGTTTCTTCAGGATATGTAGTTTCCAGATTTTGCTTTTTACTTCCCCTTTATCACAAAACCTCTTGAAGGTTGGCATACCCTCCCAAGCACTCCATTCTTCTCCAAACTACTTCCTCTTATGTAACTCTTTTTTTTATTTCCTTTCTTTTGAACAATAATACCAAGTGTTTATTTGCTGCTTTGTCTCAGTCTTTTTCTTAGTAATCCACTCAGGATGGGACTTTTTCTTTCTGGGTGTGATCTTATCCATGGGTAGATCCTTCACATTCCTCTCCTCTTTTCCACACAATCTTTACTGATTTTTTTGATATGGGGTGGTTGGGTTCCAAGATGGTTTCCTGAATTTAGGTGTTTATTTGCCTATTAGATGTAATATGAAGTTTTTAAATAGGGTCTACCTCTTGGTTTTTATATGCATGAATCATAAGCCATTAAGAGATTTGCATGCTCTACTTAGAGATTTCTGTAGCTTCTGGAGGACACATGGAAATATTTAAATTTACGTGACTTCTAGTAACCCAGAGAAATCTAACAACTTTTCCTCATTTTCTTGAACAACATAATTTTTGAGTATAAATTGGTTCGAGTAATATATTTAAATAACCATCTGCATTTGACATTTTGTTAAAGTTCTAAAAAGTTTTTGTGTGCTGTCCTTTATTATACATACCTCATCTGGTACCCAAATTTAATTGTACCCTTCTAAAAATTATTAAAATTGCCCTTGTCTGATGCTTTACCATGTAGTCACGTTTTGTTTTGTATTCATAAATGAAAAACATGAGCAAAATTGGATGAAGAGAGAAAAAAAAAAACCGAAGGACAAACATCAATAACAGGAGTAAAGTTTCTAAATCTGGAACTTGGCAGTCTCCACCATGGGCCAGCTTCTGGTTTCTTCTCGGTTGCCTCGGGGCTCTTCCAAACTTTGAAGTTATCCTGTTCTCCAGCTGTTTACTTCTCGGGAGGAAGCAGCTACTTTTCGTCCTAAATAAAGCAAAATTACTAAATCCAAAAATTTGAGAAATTAGCAGTGATTTCTCACAGTTTCATTACACAAGTAATGAACCAATACGAGTTTTATGTAGAAATCTATGTTTGCCTTTCTTCACTGAGTACATTTATGTATTTCATATTTTTAGACAAATAAACACATCAAAAATGATTCTGTATTTGATTTAATGGAACCACCTGAAAATGATACTATAGATAAAATAATAACATTTTGTATTTCAGGTACACGGGTACCAACTCCTTGTATTATTCCATTGCTCTTAATGCTTTCTATTGAAAATGTCATTTAAAAATTATCCAGCTTCTTAAGCTCAATATTCTAATGTCAGTTCTTTGATGTAGCAAACACTACTCTACACTTGATTGGCAACATTTGAACACTGAGAATTGCCAATGTACTCATTAAATAAAGTGCTTTAAAAATATATTTAGCCTTCACACTATTCAAAAAAACATGCTTAGATAAAAGCATGCCAAAATAACAGTGTTTCAGTTGTTTATCTGGCAGCCAAGATTAATGAATGTTTCCTTACTAAGAATCTCTTCTGGATATCATGATGCTCTGAAGTTTGTATATTCAGACCTCAAATAAAGTTTCCTCATGTTTTCTATTAGTTTAATTTTGTGGGTGACATTCTGGAAGAGTCTCAAATTATAGTCATGTGTAGGATTTCAGGGGTGAAGAATGGGTGGAAGGGGATTGTGTGTTTAGTTTGGGCTTTGGGCATAGGGTCACTATTAGTATATTTGAAAAAGCCTTTTCTGTTATTTATATAACTTTAGCTATAAAAACAAATATGTATTCTTCTATTCTCTTATCCTCATTGGCAAGGATTCATAGCTTTCTGAGGGGTTTTAAATGACAATTAAAACATCAGAAATAAGCGGGTGTTGAAATACAATGCAGCTGCTTGATGTCTTTAACTATTTATGGTTTTATTTGCATGTGTCCATGCAATTAAGTTAAACATCATTGATTATTGTACTGAGTGCTTACTATGAACCAGGCATTAAGTCTTTACATGTTTTAATTAATACAATCTTTGCAACACAAGGCAGACACTATTATTAGCCTATTATACACAGGTGGAAACTGAGGCACAGAATTTAAATAAGTTACAGGACAGCACACAGAGTAGAGACAGGATGGAACTCATGAGCTCTGACTCCAGTCTGCCTGTCTCAGACTGTAGCGGGGACTCGCCTGATTGAACTAAAATTTACCAGGACCCCTCTGGGATGAAACTCCTTGAGACACATGATTAGAGTAACTATACAATTTATTTTCCACATTAGGATACACGAGTTAAAGGAGGTGCTAAATTAATGTCTCAAATTATTTCTTCTTACCAAAAATTTACCGTGTTGATAAACTTATAAAATGGCTCTATTTAGGGATAATTGTCAAAAATCAAAATATATCTATATATTAAAAATAGCCAGAAGAGAACAGAAATTCCTCAGCCTCTCTACTCCTACCCTCTACTCTCCTTCTACCACTTTGGGCAGAGGTTGGATGCTCAAGGAGATGGGAAAAAAAAAATGTATGTATCCATGTATATGGCATGCTACAAAACATTTATATGGGTACATTTTCTTATATTTAATGTTACTTAAATCTTATTATGACACTATCTCATCAGTATTTTATTGAATAATAATTTTTTCATTAGTTACAATTTTTTTCATAAAAATATTTTCAGTATTTTTCAGAGTAATACATTGTGGTCAATAAATTTTAAATTGGCAACAAATTCCATTGCTCTTTTTCTATAAGCCATGATATTTCTCATTGAAAACAATAAGCTCCCTAAAGTTACTGGTTATGATCAGAGAAAATTCTGCTAATTGGAGACTAATATTAATTTGTATATGTTTGTGAGAATGAAGTATCTCTCTTTGAGAGAGATTTTACATGATGAATTTCATGAAACTGTTTCTCTCTATTCATGATTCATTTGAAACTATAGTTGCTGCAATCTTTTAGACCTTCTTAATTTTATTTCCTTATGTATAGGATAGAAATCTATCAAGGTAAAGCTCCATCAAAATATTCATTTCCTAAGTTGAAATATTCAAAAGCAGGGTTATACAATTTCAAAATTAAATCTAATATGCCATGTAAGTGCCATGCAAGCTCATAATTTGTTTAGTTATCTCTTTCTTTTGTAATAAAAATTTTTTAAATGATTCTTTTCTCAAGTGTGTTTTTTAGTAATTGCAATTTAACAAAAGCTTCAAAAGGTGAACTCTTAGCTCTCCATTTGCTGAAGGTTTTTGTTAAAATTTTCTGATTAAAAAAAAGAGAAACAAACTTTAGATTTGCTTACAAAAAAAAAGATGAATACCAATGTATACACGTTGTTTTATAAAATAATTCTCCTGAAGCACCCACATTTTAAAAGTTCAAATGATAATGGTCAGCAAACAAAGTACATGCTGTCATACTGGTGTATGATAATTAAGTCAGCCTGAGCTTTGTCTTAAAAATTGCTATTCAGTCATTCTAACTCTGTTTATAACCAACACTTTGCAAATTTTCTCAAACTACAATTTATATTTTTTTTCAACTCTCAAGAGTTCAGTTCAGTTCAGTTGCTCTGACTCTTTGTGACTCCATGGACTGCAGCATGCCAGGCTTCACTGTCCATCACCAACTCCCAGAGTTTACTCAAACTCATGTCCATTGAGTCGGTGATGCCATCAAACCATCTCATCCTCTATCATCTCCTCCTCCTCCCACCTTCAATCTTTCCCAGCATCAGGGTCTTTTCAAATGAGTCCGTTCTTCGCATCAGGTGGCCTAAGTATTGGAGTTTCAGCTTCAACATCAGTCCTTCTAATGAATATTCAGGACTGATCTCCTTTAGGCTGGACTGGTTGGATCTCCTTGCAGTCCAAGGGACTCTCAAGAGTCCTCTCCAACACCACAGTTCAAAAGCATCAATTCTTCGGCGCTCAGCTTTCTTCATAGTCCAACTCTCACATCCATACAGGACTACTGGAAAAGCCATAGCTTTGACTAGATGGACCTTTGTTGGCAAAGTAATGTCTCTGTTTTTTAATATGCTATCTAGGTTGGTCATAACTTTCCTTCCAAGGAGTAAGTGTCTTTTAATTTCATGGCTGCGGTCACCATCTGCAGTGATTTTGGAGCCCCAAAAATAAAGTATGTCACTGTTGTTTCCCAACTCTATCAAGATATAATTGTGCAATATGTTGTAATTGTGTCATAATAATGTATTATTTACTGATATGTAATATTACATAAGTTTAAAGTGTATAACAGTGTTGCTTTCATATACATATATTTTAATATGATTACCACCATAATGTTACCTAGCATTTCCATTGTGTCGCATAATTATCATTTCTTTCTCATAGTGAGAACATTTAAAAGGTAGTCTCTTAGCAATCTGAAGTACACGCTACAGGATTGTTAACTATATTTACATTGTTGTATCAGATCCCAAGACCTTTTAATTGGAAGTTTGCACACTTTCCCCAGTATCTCCCCAATTCCCCCACCTCCCAGTCCCTAGTAACTGACCTTCTTATCTCTGTTTCCAGGAGTTCAGCTATCCATGACAAGACTTCCTGCTTTCTCATGACTAAACAATATTTCATTTTGTATGTGTGTGTGTATCCTCTTTATTCATGCATCCGTTGATGGTCACTTAGGTTGTTTCTATATTTTGACTCTCATGAGTAATGCTTCAATGAACACAGAAGTGCAGATAGCTCTGCAAAATAATGATTCATTTTCGTCATATGTATACACACAGAAGAGTGATATCTGGGTTAGGTGGTAGTTCTATTTTTTTATTTTTTGATGAAACCCCATACTGTTTTTCATAGTTGCTATGCCAATATATATTTCCTTCAACAGTGCATAAGGGTTCCTCTTTCTTCCACAGTCTTGCCAACATTTGTCATCTCTCCTCTTTTTAATGATGTGGGTATGCTCAGTCACTCAGTTGTATCTGACTGTGACCCCATGGACTATAGCCTGCCAGGCTCCTTTTTCTATGCAGTTTTCCAGGCAAGAATACTGGAGTGGGTTGCCATTTCCTTCTCCAGGAGATCTTCTTGACCCAAGGATCAAACCCACATCTCCTGCATTGGCAGGCAGATTGTTTACCACTGAGTCACCTGGGAAGCCCTTTTTGGTGACAGCCACCCTGTAAGTGTGAGGTTGATTTGCATTTCCCTGATAATTACTAATGTTGAGTATCTTCTTATATACCTATGGTGCATATGGATAGTTTCTTTGGAAAACTGCAACTATGTTTCTACGGAAAAATGAAACTAAGTTCCTCTGCCCATTTTAAAATTGGGTGTTTCTTTTTGTTAGAGTTATATGAGTTCTTTCTACATCAGATGTAGTTTGCAAATATTTTTCCCATTTTGTAGGTTGTCTTTTCATTTTGTTGATTATTTATTTTTAGTTCGATGTAGTTCCACCCACTGAATTTTGCCCTTGTTGTCGTGCTTTTGATTTCATATTAAAAAATCATTTTCAAAACCAATGTCCAGAACCTTTTGCCTATGTTGTCTTCTGGTAGTTTTGCAGTTTCAGATCTTAATCCACTTCATGTTAATATTTTTAAGCCCTAAAAGATGTAAATCACATTTTTCTGCATGTGGTTATCCAGTTTTACCAATACCATTTATTAAAGAAAATATCTTTTCCCCATTGACTGTTCTTGAATCTCTTGTAAAATATTAGTTGACCATATAAATGGGTTTTCTTCTGGGTTCTTGATTCTTCCATTGCCCTAATGTTTCTATTTTTACGCCAGCACCATACTATGGCATTGGAGTACATAGTTTGTATTCAGATAATGTGATGACTCCAGCTTGCTCTTCTTTCTCAGGATTGCTTTGGCTATTTGAGTTCTTTTGTGATTCCATACTTCAGCTTCTATTTTTATTGATAAAATATCTTAGCTGTAGTGAATACAACTATGAATTATATGTGTATTTTAACCAATCCCAAGCATATTCATGTCCACTTGTTTCTTAATGTAGCAGAACATTGTTTTTAGCATGACAATGTATTAATACTTCATCCAAATGTGAATCTGTATTCTCAAGCAAAGCACAATTTATTTCTTCAAAATTGAGTATATTAGTTGAATTTACAATTATGTCAGATTGCTAAACTACAGAATAATCTTCCAAAATTTTACTTCGATTCCAGGAATTGTATTAAAAATAATTAAGCCATTATTGGACCTAATCAATGTTCTCTTCTGATATTATTTATGTTTAGAAAATTCTTCTGTTACTAGACAACATACTAATTATTACTTCTCATTTCGTACATGCACAAAAAACTTGGAAATAAAAAAAATTAGTGAAATTTACATAGAAGGGCTTTATATGGAAAAAAAATTAAAATGCTCCACCCAATGATACATAAACCCACCTTCTTTGTCTGACCTGTTGAATAAGTCTCTTTGGGCATTATGTTTTAGAAACATTAATAATTGCTAAGTTTTGAAGCATTTACTGATACTTTTCAAATTTATATCTTCTGGTTTTCCTATGGCCAGTAAGATTAGGATAGTCCTCTGAAAGATATGAAGCATCAGTAAATTACATTAATGAGTTATGTGTTCATAATTAAGCTTTGTGAAAAAAAATCAGTACTCAATTTTTGATTAAACATGTTCCCTTTTTTTAGATCACTATTTCTGAAACATTTCATGGACAAAAAAATTAGCAAATAATTGAATACCTAAACACTCATAAATTATACCAGAAATAAATTACATACCCACATACAGTGAGAGAACTCTCTACTGCTATCTGGAGGTTCAACTATCCTCCACCCGTCACTTAGTTCACAAACTGTTTTCTTTTCCATGTTTCTCATCTTATGGACTAACAGCTGGCATTTTTGCTTCTCTCAAACGGCACAGTTACATGGTACACCACTAAATGCTTCTTCCAGGAATTAGTTTGAATCTGAGCACTCTTCAATTTATCAACGAGTGACCTACATGCTCTTCTTAAAATGTAGGTGTTAATAGGTGTTAATTAACTGATGCTGCATTTGATAAAGATTGGAAAATGCAAGGTATATTTATGATCAACTTCCAAAAGTATGTTGAAGATTTAACTGTGTTTGCTAAACAAGTCCTTGCAGAAGGTGTGTAGGTAAAGTGGAAGTCCATCAAACCCATCCTGGCCTATTTTAAGGCAATTATAACAATAATAGTTGGTTAAAATTTTTAAAAATCTTACTGACAGAACACTGTGATGAAATGCATAAACTAGGTTTATCCCAGTCAAAACAGGATTATTGTCACCTTAATACTACATATGTAAGTGGATTCACAGCACAACCCACTGATTCTCAGAGCAGAGAGCTGGTGGAAGGGCAATTCACACTAGAGGAGAAGGTTGGCTAAGATAGACACCCTAGTAGACTTGTGTAGGAACAAGGTACTCTCAGAATTCAGAGTAAGGCAGAAATCGCAGTGGTAAATAGCCACGGAGTGGAAAAGATAGGCTCTACGTGGCCAGAAAAGCCTGGGGTGAGAATTTTCAGTAAGGAGAAAAGTTGAGTTTCACATAGTAGAGAAACTCTGTGCTATGTCCGAATCATAACCTTGGTCTTCGCAACTAACAGGAATAAATCAAGCCTTCCTTTGTTTATAGTCCATGATCTTGTGTCCAGCGACTGTCAGTGTTAAAGTTACCATCTGAGTTACCAGATGGTAACTAAAGTCCCAAAGATAAATATCTATTTTAAATGTGGAGCCTATTTTCTTCATTGCTATGGCTTTGTTCCTGTTCATAAAACTTTGTTGTTATTAATTGAATCATTATTTTCATGTCTCACTGACTTAGAACATAAATAAATATCAAGGGAACAACACCTCTCATTTCCATAGCAACAAATTAAAAGTAAATATTGGTCATTTAACCACTTCCTTCCCCCATGCATGACCACAAATACGCACAGTATATCCCTGATTTCACCCTGAGTAGAGACAGACTCAAGAATGAATGTTCCATATTTAGAGAACAGTTGGAGGAGAATCCGCTTGGTTGGAGCAGTAAATAGGTTTGTGGAGAGAGTGGAGTGAGGTTTTAGGTTCTGTTGGACCCAGATTTGAGAGGCATTTAGTTTGTCAGTAGCAAGCAAACCCTGGAGAATTTTGAGCCTGAGAGTAACACGAGAGAATGAAATTTACAGAAAGTTTACCTATCAATCCTTTGCAGCATGCAATTAGAAAGATAAGAAAGAGAATGACACAGGGAACCCAAAGCCAGCACTCTGTGACAGCCTAGAAGTGTGGGATGGGGAGGAAAGTGGAAGGGAGGTCCGAGAGGGAGGAGACATACATGTACCTAATGTCGATTCATGCTGATGTATGGCAAAAATCATCATACAATGTTGTAGAGTAACTGTCTTTTAATTTAAAAAGATATTAAAAAGAGAAAAATGAGAAAGGGAAGTCTGGCAAGTTATACGGTTCTGTGGATACCAAGATGAGGCAGAAAGTGAGCAAGTTAGTTCAGTAAATTATTTACCAGATACAATACCCTCCCTCTAAATATTTACTTCCCATGTTTGAGAAAGTTATCCAAACTCTAGACTGGACTATGAGTTTACATTTTTAAAAATCTATGACTTACTAAAACTTAAAGAATATTTATTATCTAGAACTTAATAATCAAAAGTTAATCTAAGCTTCTCTTCTTAGAAATAACAGCTTTTTCTGTTATTTAAATGAGAAATAAACAGCTTTAGTCTAGCTCTCTAGGTATTACCATGCTAAAAAGCTTTTTGTGTTTCTGCACATCACACGCTTCTTGGGATAGAGAGCAATGCTAACTACCTTCTGTGTCGAAAGAGAAGGGAGCCTTAGATATCTTGGGCAGCATTTTTTCACGGAAAAGTTCTTCCTGTTCTCCTCCAGCTCCTCTGCGCCACCTTCTCCTCTCTTCCTTCTCCCAGCTCCTCTTTCTCTTTGCCCTCTTCCTCTCCTTCCTCCTTTTTCTTCTTTCACAACTTTTAAGAAACACGTGCATCTCTGTTTGGTACAGTGCCGACTCACCGATGCATATTTACCAATGCTCAACACAGCTGCCAGAGAGAGCCCAGAGCGAGCGAGTCGCCCGTCACTCCTCTGCCGAGAGCCCCACTCTGAGGAGCGCGTGGTTTTTCCTTAAAAGATGGCTTCTCAGTAAATATACCTTACCATCCTATTTTGAAATACAGTCCTCCGTCATCTCCTTTCCTACTGTAATTTCTCCCTGTTATCACAATTTAACTTGCTATATGCATATATTAATTATGTGATTTATCATTTGTCTTTCTGAACTAGAATGCAACTTAAGTAACTAAGAAATAAACATTTGTTCAATTAGCTAGTACATTCATAGTCACTCAGTAAAATAATTAGGCTAGTGTAAAAGCTATTTTTCATACATTTTCATATTTTTATACTATTATATAGAGCACACATATTCTCAGATCATGTTCTATACACACATAGGTATACTCATACACATACATAATATATCCACTCTGGACCATTTAAAAGATATGCCAATTTTGTCTTGGCCTTGTGTTTCTTTTATGTGATGATGAGAATTTAACTTTATATTAAATTTGTCTCCACCATGGAATGTCCTAATATCTAATGATCTCTAATGGATTTCAACAATTTAAGTCCTTTGATGAAAATAGTATATACTGTATGGCACCCAATATGCACTAATTTAAGAATAAATAGTACTCGTAGTAGTGGTGTCAAAAGGAGTAGTAGTATCAGAAGAATATTACATCAAAATTATATGTATATGCATTATAAATTTATATGAGTATATGTAAGAGTATGTGTATATATATGTAAGAGAAGGCAATGGCACCCCACTCCAGTACTCTTGCCTGGAAAATCCCATGGATGGAGGAGCCTGGTAGGCTACAGTCCATGGGGTCGCTAAGAGTCGGACACGACTGAGTGACTTCACTTTCACTCTTCACTTTCATGCATTGGAAAAGGCAATGGCAACCCACTCCAGTGCTCTTGCCTGGAGAATCCCAGGGACAGAGGAGCCTGGTGGGCTGCCGTCTGTGGGGTCGCACAGAGTCGGACACGACTGAAGCAACTTAGCAGTAGCAGTAGCATGTATGAAACTGGATCAAATTTAATTAAAAAATTACGCAAAGACTTCCCTTGTAGCTCAGATAGTAAAGAATCTGCCTGCAAGGCAGGAGACCTGAATTCAGTCCCTGGGTGGGAAGATCCTGGAGTAGGAAATGGCAACCCACTCCAGTATTCTTGCCTGGAGAATTCCATGGACAGAGGAGCCTGGCAAGCTACAGTCCATGGGGTCGCATGGAGTCAGACATGACTAAGCAACTAACACACACATACAAAATTGATTTTTTAAAATTTCATTTTCTGTTTCTCTTTGAGTGTAACTAAAGTTAATTCTTGAATTTTTAATAAGAGACTATAAGGATAGGATCTGTATTTCCCTTCCTTCTCTTTTACATGAACTTTATCATGTCCCGTGGTTTCAATTAGCACCTCTATTTGTAGAATTCACAGTCTATTTGTTTAATCTTGACCGCTACCATGAACTCCAGTATCACATTTCTAATTGCCTACAGGGCATTTCAACTTGGGAGTCAGTGGATCACTGCAAACTCACGAGAATCTATTATTACCAGCCAACTAATTTACTCCTCCTCCATTTACTAAAAAAAAAAAAAAAAAAAAGCATCATAATTTACCTTTCATGTATTTCAGCATTGGAAATCTTTATAAGCATTCTAAATCTTCTGCTAACTTTTCTTGAGTATTTATTTTCTTAATTAATTCCCTCATTTCCATTTGTACATACCCTCACCTTCCACACTGAGTAGTTATGATCATTTTTAATTATTTCATCCACCTTTTTTCTCTTCTCTCTCTTAATTATTTCCCCAAATTTTAGATAGATATATTTTCAAAAAGTACATGACTTTGATCATGTTATTGTGGTCAGAAATTTTCAAAAAAAATATTCTTGGAAAAAATTCTAAACCTATAGCAAAATTTTTTAAATTTCCAAATTTATCACATTCTGTTATTAAATACAAACTGTTGTTTTGACCTACAAGTTATCTATATTAGCCATACTCTTCCCTGATTATATTCTACTTTCCATTTCGTATTGCTTCATTTCTACCTAACCTCCTAGGTTGTGCGGAATTCCATTTCTGTTAAGAAATCTTCCTTGATGAACCCAGCCCATGGTAATGTTACCCTCTCAGGGTATGTGGGTCTAGTTCTGACTCAGATATCTGTCATTAGTTATGTGGCCTTCAACATGTTGTTCCTGGAAAATCCCACGGACACAGGAGCCTGGTGGGCTACAGTCCACGGGGTTGCAAAGAGTCAGAAATAACAGCGACTAAGACTTAACTTTCTGCATATCTTTCATTTGCCTCTGCAAAAACAGAGAGCTGGGTTATATAATCTCTTATATTTTGATTACCAAAGATTAGGCAAATTTATAACATATTTTAGCATATAATTTGCTGATCCTTGGTTGCTATTTAACTATTTGACATCCCCAAACTGCAAGCTCATTAGAAGCAGACATCATAGGTATACTTCTGTCTTAGCAACATAGTTCTACATGCAGAGTAAAGGCAAAATTTTTTAAAAGGTATAGAATTAGTAAAAATCTCAGATATGTCAGCTGCCATATTTTATAGCCCTTGATAACTGTTGATTAACAATTAACCTACTGACACCAGAATACTGATCTGCTGAGAGTCAAGTGTCTGAAGCTCTAAAAATAAATTATGATTTCTGAGACTCAGGAAATACTTTCCTGAATCACAGGGAAAGTTCAGTCAATATAAAAAGGAAAGATATAAGAAATGAAGTGGCTACCTTTTCTCTTATGACTTGTTCTCCCAGCATGACATCTACAGATTCATCTGTTTGATCCCTCTCTCCCTTTCATCGATTTCTTTGTCCCCACCATTCCCATGTTTATCCATTCCAATTACTTCTGTGTACAACTGTTTTATTTGCTAACTAGAAAAACCAGAGAAAGTATGAATTATAAGTATTATAACACTAGAAGTACTCTGACAAAAGTACTCTGACACAATGACAGAACACTTCTGAGCACAGCTGAATTATCACAACTTTGGGAAATCCATTCACGTAAATACCCTGTTGCTGAACATATACTACATACAAAGCAAGATGCTAGTAGCAAAGTTATGGCAATGATTCAACCTCTTCCCTGAGGACCTCATCTGGTTGGACTGTCATTAGATCTGTATCACTGTGGCTACTAGGTCTACACCATGCATAGATTTATGTAGGCGAAGAGCAATGTACCATAAAATTTCAAAGGAGATCATCATTATAAACAAAGAGGGAAAATCAAGAAAGCCTCTGTGAAAGACTGGTGGGATTTTAATGGGGACAAGGGGTGGAAAAGATGTCAGAGGTGGGAGGAAGTGAGTAAAGATCTGGAGGAGAAGCCCAGAGGAAGGACAAGCAAAGGCTGACACAGACACATTCTGTGCAATGCCTTGGATCTAGAATAGGTTTGAAATGCAAAAGAATTCACACAGCTACTTTTAGTAGACATTCCATCATCAGTCCAAAGTTCTCTTTAAACTTCTGATACAATCCACTTTCTGGATGCTAAATCACATGATGACTGATGTTCACACCACTGTCTCACAGGCTGTCTGCTGCACATTAAACTAACTCTTGCTCTGAACTCAAATTGCTCATTCTTCCTAATGAAAGCTACATCCTCAGTTTGGTTGTACTTTTCATTAAATGTATGGAAATAGTTTGGTCCAGAAGCTAATGATGTTTTTGGGTTTTCTTTTTAATTTCTAAATAACTTCCCATTGAAAAGGGACAGATAGTGGAGGGAACACAGAGATGAAAAGCTTTTTTAAAAAAAAAAACATTTAATTGCTATTTTTAAATCTCTATTTGCCCTTCCTTTAGCATTACATGCTATGTGTGTGTGTGTGCACCCATGCATGTGTGTGTGAAAGAGCCAGACTGATTTAAAGTTAACATGTATCAAAAATAAGAGCCTCAGATCGGGACAAATGATAAAGACTAAATTACATGAAATTTTCTTTGCAATCTCAGTTTTTTCAAAAGGGGTGAAGAGAAAGAAGAGTAACTAATATGTTCTCATTTATATAGCTTCATCTTAATTTTTGGGAAGGATCATGAAGACTGTAAAGTGGTTTCAGTGACATCATGGAAAGCTGCCCCCTTGACCTGTTTTCTGATTCTTTCCATATTGCCTCTAAAATCTATGATGAAAAGGTCTTCCTCTTTTTAGAGACTTCAGTTCACAGAGTGCTCTCTGGACAGACAAGTTAAAAAAAAGATGAGAAAGTGCCCAGAGAGTCTGGTGCCTTATTTTTGTGAGTTAATTATATAGTTTTTTTTTTTTTTTTAAGTAAACTGCTATTCTGCTATTTAGCAATCCTTTTCTCTGTACCTGATTCATCATTAATCAAGTGGAATGACAACGCTTCTGTGTTTTGTAAGTTTGTTGAAAGACTCTAATACAGAAATCTCCCTGTTTCAATACTCACTGAAGGAAATAATTGAATTATCTTTAAAACATAGTTATAATGAAAATAATCTCCCCACCAACAATTCAGGAAGTCTCAAATGAGAATTAGATAGCACACATTTTCAAGTTTAAACAATGAAATGGACTCTTAACCTTTCTGATTTCATCTAAGGATCTCGCTTCCCATTGTGTTCTTAATTTGATCCCATTGCTTATGACATTTTTGGACTTCAAGTGTGGTTTCACAGTTTGGATGAACTGCCAGATTTGGCACTGAATAAGTTACTAAAACAAAGAAGGGGGAAAAAAAACCACTTTTTGTTCCTAGGATCAAGGGAATTTGAGACTATGAATGTGTAAATTTGTGAAGGAAAATATTTAACATTTATTTGTGTTTATCTGTTTCTATAGTAATGACTGGAGGTATCTCATTTATTTGCTTTGTTAAGGTTGCCAAAAAATACCACCTCAGTTGTTAATCATCAATAGATGAAAATCCATAACCATAACAACAAAGGGAAGATTTTACATTTAGAGTGATGTCTATCCATGAACCTGGCCAATACTCAACAAATATTCTAACTTAGAAAATATTCAGAGAGAGGTACATTTTTCCTTTTCAATCAAAAGGGCACAAGTCTTATCAGTCATATTATACTCTTCCTCCTACTTCTATATCCCTCTACTGTTATCAAATTTATCATGTACAGATAGATTAAATGCCCCAGTGATGTATGCTGGAAGGCAAAAACATCATTACAAATGTATGCAAAAATTACAGAATCACAGAATTGTTCTTTACATGGAATCTTTATGATAAACATAGATTTGTTTCATAAGCTCAAACACTGTGAACCTGAAAAAAAGTTGATTTCCTTTTTCCAATGAGAAGACAAAAATAATTTTTCTTTGACAATTTAAATACATAAAACTTTAGGAGAATCATGCATTGTGCATTAAGTAGTAAATATACTTATGATGCAGATGACACCACCCTTATGGCAGAAAGTGAAGAGGAACTAAAAAGCCTCTTGATGAAAGTGAAAGTGGAGAGTGAAAAAGTTGGTTTAAAGCTCAACATTCAGAAAACGAAGATCATGGCATCTGGTCCCATCACTTCATGGGAAAGAGATGAGGAAACAGTGGAAACAGTGTCAGACTTTATTTTTCTGGGCTCTAAAATCACTGCAGATGGTCACTGCAGCCATGAAATTAAAAGACGCTTACTCCTTGGAAGGAAAGTTATGACCAACCTAGATAGCATATTCAAAAGCAGAGACATTACTTTGCCAACAAAGGTTCGTCTAGTCAAGGCTATGGTTTTTCCTGTGGTCATGTATGGATGTGAGAGTTGGACTGTGAAGAAGGCTGAGCGCTGAAGAATTGATGCTTTTGAAGTGTGGTATTGGAGAAGACTCTTGAGAGTCCCTTGGACTGCAAGGAGATCCAACCAGTCCATTCTGAAGGAGATCAGCCCTGAGATTTCTTTGGAAGGAATGATGCTAAAGCTGAAACTCCAGTACTTTGGCCACTTCATGCGAAGAGTTGACTCATTGGAAAAGACTCTGATGCTGGGAGGGATTGGGGGCAAGAGAAGGGGACAACAGAGGATGAGATGGCTGGATGGCATCACTGACTCGATGGACATGAGTCTGGGTGAACTCCGGGAGTTGGTGATGGACAGGGAGGCCTGGCGTGCTGCTGTTCATGAGGTCGCAAAGAGTCAGACACGACTGAGCGACTGATCTGATCTGATACTTATGATAAAGTAGAACTTAAGCGGTTGTATTTACTTACAGATGTGTTTATGTACAGAATAAACCCAGGTCTCCCACATTGCAGGCAGATTCTTTACTGTCTGAGCCACCAGGGAAGCCCAAGAATACTGGAGTGGGTAGCTTATCCCTTCTCCAGAGCATCTTCCTGACCCAGGAATCAAACTGGTGTTTCCTGCATTGCAGGCAGATTCTCTACCAGCTGAGCTACCAGGGAAGCCTTGATAATCACTGCATTATCCTGTATCTTACCAGCAAAAAGTGTTGGCTTTTGTGATGGAAAATCTACAGTTTTTAAGGTAGTAATGCTCTATGGTGAATCTGATTACGGGAAGCTATGCCAACAACTTGTTGAGAGTATTTGTAACATATTCCCTGGTTTGTGTCCCTGCTGCTGCTGCTGCTAAGTCACTTCAGTCATGTCTGACTCTGTGAGACCCCATAGATGGCAGCCCACCAGGCTACCCTGTCCCTGCAATTCTCCAGGCAAGAACACTGGAGTGGATGGTTCGTGCCCTACAGACCTCTAATCCTCACAGATGGCATTACTCAGTCTCCATATGCAAGCTCAGTTCCATCTAGGTTAGCAGACCATCCTTACCCCAAGAAGTTTAGAGAAGCAGTTCTATACTGTCATCCATGTAGCGTACCTTATCCATAGCCAACAACTTTTCAGTCTCTGCAATCACATTAAGTGATTATTTAGTGTATGTATTAGGTTTGGTAATCATCTTAAAAATCAAAGATTTGAGTTCATTTTATATTGAAGAATTGTATTTTAAATATGTGAAGAAAGCTAATGAAAATGTTGGAAAATGATTAAGAATAAATGTATTGTTAATATATATATATATATATATATATATATATATATATATATGCTGGTAAGTTTCTCCATCTCTACTCTTTGCTACAGTCAACTCTATGCTAAAAATCATTTTTGCTTTGAATGTGATGTTATTATTTTATACTATTTATAATACCTTATATAAAAATTGGAGTAGAAAATAGGAAAAAAAATTTATCAGGACTTCAAATTTTTTCTTCTTATATTTTAAAAGATAAATGGGCCATCTTCTTTGTACCCTTAGCAACAGCACAGTGCTGGGCCTATATTAGGATCTCAATACATGTTGCAGCAGCTCATGATCCATTCCTGTCCCCTGTCCCAGAAAGAGGAACCTCTTGCGGTATGGCAGGTGTCACTGGAGACATTCACAGTCATTCCAGAGTGTGAATTGATATTTGCCAGAGTGTTATTTTCCTGCCAAACTAATGTCTGTTTACTTCCCTTTACTCTTGTACTTGGGTTTGATCTCTATTTGATTCATTTTCTTCATATTTCATTTGTACTCAGTGCTGGGTCACTCATCTCAAAAACCATATAGTATTGGAAATTCCTACCAATTTCAATATAGGGGTACCACTGATGGGCTTTAGTGCTAAGGGTGAAAGAAGTAAAGAGGTGGAGAAAACCCGAGAATATCATACTGATTCAGCTCCTCCTATTGAAGGGAAACAAAAGGAGTGGGGATAAAAGATTTATTTATGACACCATACATATGGCAAGTACTCAATTATTTTATTATGAGTTATATGATAGCAAATCTGGTTGGTAATCAACTGACTTAATATCAAAGGGAAAAGGGGTGATTGCAAGTAAGACTTTCAAGTCAAGATACTTAATTAGTTCTAATAAAACTTTCAGGAGTAGTACAAAAGTTAAGACTATGAAAATATAGTCATTTGATCCTGTTATTTTGTGTAATCCATTTGGGCAACTGGCTGATGTTGGCTGCATAACATTTATTAGCATCACTTTAATGAACTCAGAGGAAAATTTTAACTTGGTTTACTTTTTTCTTCTGGACATGATAACAAACTTTAATTTAAAATAACAGTAAATTATTATTTTAGTTTTTATTGTTCCTGGACTCTCAGACAAAATGGATCAAGAAAGGGATTCTGGAGAACTAGACTGGTTCTCCAGACAGAGCAGGCTAGTGGGGTGGTCACCAGTCAGGAGATAGAGGGTGATTCAAAAGAATAATACAGGGCTTTCTTGGTGGCTCAGTGGTAAAGAATCAGCCTGCCAATGCACAAGGCCTGGGTTTGATCCCTGGTCCGGGAACATCCCACATGCCGGCGTGGAAAGGCAGCCTGCACGCCACAGCTACTGAGCCTGCGCTCTGAGCCCGCGAGCTGTGACTACTGGAGCCTGCACGCCCTGTACAGCCTGCGCTCCCAGCAGAGAAGCCCCTGCAGCCAGGAGCCTGTGCCCCCACAGTGAAGGGTGGCGCCCCACTTGCTTCAGCTAGAGAAAAGCCTGTGCAGCAGTGAAGACCCAGCAGAGCCCAAAATAAAAATAAACAAACAAAATTTCAAAGAAAGAACAAAAAAAGAGAAAAAGACATGGAGATAAAAGCCAAGATGTAGTCTAACCAGGTTCTTTGCAAAATGGCTAGAAAGGCGGGCGGGGTTTGAGTTGAAAGCAGAATGCTGACAAAAGCAAGACCATGAGCCAGAGGAAGGGACTTAGAAGAAATGAAAGGGGACAAGGCCTGGGCAGGTGCCCTGGGGCTCTCCATCTAGCTGTTCCAGGGGTCTGTCTATTCAGCCATGAGACTGAACACTGCATCGAAAGGGATCCTATGAGCTTGAATTCATTTCCGTGAAATAGGTAATTCTTATTATAGCCATTCACAGGTTGCTGCTGCTGCTGCTAAGTCGCTTCAGTCATGTCCGACTCTGTGCGACGCCACAGACAGCAGCCCACCAGGCTCCTCTGTCTCTGGGATTCTCCAGGCAAGAACACTGGAGTGGGTTGCCATTTCCTTCTCCAATGCATGAAAGTGAAAAGTTAAAGTGAAGTCGCTCAGTCATGTCCGACTCTTAGCGACCCCATGGACTGCAGCCCACCAGGCTCCTCCGTCCATGGGATTTTCCAGGCAAGAGTACTAGAGTGGGGTGCCATTGCCTTCTCCAAGAAGCCTGCAATTGGGGAAGGTGGAATCTCTACTGATAGTGTTCTAATCGGTCTTCAAGTTTCTCTCATCTGAGCTTTGGTTGTGCTTACACTTATTGTGTTTGGTCTTCTTCTCTTATTCCTTCACACTGGTGTCATACTTACCCTAAACACCAGCGTTGATCACAATAATCCATAATTTTACAAGTTTACCATTTCCTGTAAGTTTACCTTTCTACGCCTAACCCATCAGTCTTTTGATGATGCGCCCTCTGCTGTCTGCGCACCTCACTTCCCATGCACTCCTCGACTCGTGCTCTGTCATCGAGGGCCTTCTACCCTCCATTCCTAACACACACCTTGCATGTTCATAAACTCACAGAAATATGTGGACTACTGCACTTGTGGAATGGAAGCTATGTATTTCTTAGATAACATTACTTGTTTAGATATTTATAAGTTTCCCTTACATCACAATCTCTAAGCACTTTACATGAATTATTATATCCTTACAAAGTTTTATGAAGGTACATAGAAGCTCATTAAGTAAGTAATGAATTTAATGGATAAATAAGTATAAACTCTACACACTCTTCTATGTACAATATCTTCTAACTGGAAAAGGTTCATCTTCAAAACAGAAAGCTTCAATGAGTCAATCTCTCAGTCATAAATACAATTTTTTTCTGGAGAATTATACCAAAATATACCACTTTGCACATAATTCCTTTAAGATGCTTATTTTTCAAGGCAGATCAGCTGCTTATATTTTCCCAGGACAAATGTGCTCTTAAGAGTCTCTCCTAATTGAGCAATTGATTAATTAGCACATTTCTACCTTCACCAGGGAGTGAGAATTTAGAGGGTATTACTGTGCTAATAAGCTCACACTTTTCCTATTTTAAACTGTTTTCAATTTTGGGAATACAAATCCCTGAGACAAGAAATAATAAATTTTAAATCTTTTCATCCATGGAAACTGTAAAGTAGGTCACCCCACCTGTTTCTCCGTGGCTAGTCCATTTGATGAGGAATGAGATAGTTCTCTCTTACGTCTCTGTTTCACATCTACAGTGTATTTGTTGAGGAATTTAATATCATAATATATAAAGGAGCAAAGAAAATTAAATCATAGATGAAAAAGGAGATATAAGGTCTGACATCTCTTTTCCTTATTTAGTAATTCTCTTCAATAAGGGGTTCAAATCTATGTGTTCCAATGAGTAAACAATTTGTATTGGACCAAAGCTTATGTGTGAATATCTGCTATTCACTGAAGAAAAACTTAGTGACTATATCCTTTTGCAAAATGAATCCCTGATACTGAAGAAAAAAAATACAAAGTGATAGAGAATTTATCTAACAGAAACACTCTTCACTGGAAGAGAGGCTCTGCCATGGAACAGGTCCTCTTTAATGAGTTTGTAATAAGCTGCCGATGATGGTCTAGGGCTGTGTTGAGCTATGAGGCTATTACTGGTATTAGAGACAAAAGCAAGTAATCAGAAAAAGTTTTATAGCACTCTGAAAATGACTTTGACCCCAATAAAATGTTTTCAAATCTGTAAAACAATAGGATTTTTTATATTTTTAAGTAGAGAAAATAGAAATGTTCTTATATATACATATATATAAAAATGTATAACTCTAGAAATATAAATATATATTAGTAAAATTGCACTGTAAATCAAATTGTTTATAATGCTCATTTTTTAAAAAGTCAAAATAGCAATCCCTAAAATGTTCTATTAAAAAAAAAACCTGTGATTAAAAAAGTCTGCATTTAATATATTCCTTTGTATTACAATGTTATTCAATTTATGAACTTAAAGAGAGTCAATATGTTTAATTATTAACTGACATATATATATATATTCCTTAGAATTCATTTTTTTAAATGGTATTGGTGACATAAAGGCTAATTTTTATTAGCTAAAGGCTAGTGTTACTGTATATTATTTATCTTTACTCTGTAATATTGGAAGAGGAACTCTGGAATAAGAGTGGTCTTCCTCCATAACTCTATGACTTAAATAAACTAGCCACACAAAGAACGAAGTCAGATAGCCATGGACGATATCTTGAAAGGCAGAGCATCATCCAGACCCAACACGGGAAGGGCGGGACTAGAGATTGGAATCATGTGTGTGTATCTGAAACAGAGGTGATGTATATGAAAATGGAACATTCACTGCTGCGCACTGTGTGCAGAAAAAGTGATAGTCATGGACCCTGAGTGTGTCCATCGCAACCCAACGCTTACAAGGGGAACCAGTGATGAATCCAGAAAACTGGAGAGAATCAGGAACCATTTGAAGGTAAACCCCAGAACATAGCTGTAAACTCATGCCATCAATTACTCATCTCACTGTTCTTGCTATGATTCATTGCCCAAATAAGGACCATCAGAAAACATTTGCCTGTCCATGTTCATTTCTTATTGACCCTGAAGGAGGTAACCAAAGGAAGCAATAATACTGAGCAGTATGGCTGCTGCTAAGTTGCTGCTAAGTCACTTTAGTTGTGTCCAACTCTGTGCGACCCCAGAGATGGCAGCCCACCAGGCTTCCCTGCCCCTGGGATTCTCCAGGCAGGAACACTGGAGTGGGTTGTCATTTCCCAGTGTGGCAGTGTAGCAGTACTCGTCAATGTTTGTTGATAATCTTGTATATGTTGTAAATTTCAAAACAGGGTTTTTTGGTTTCTCTATCAGTCTCTCTGGACTTGGTTAGTGTAAGGCAATCTTCTGCATCTAAACTCTGAGTGATCAATGCACCTTGACCCTCTGGGTGTGAAATGCTTAAGACAATTATATACCACAGTCACCCCATAACTTGTGTCACCCTGTAGACCCTGCCCAAGCAGCTGTCAACTTCCTACATAGTATCTTTAACCGTAACTGTAGATGGGATAATCAAGATAACAAAAATCAATTTAACTCATATATGAAGTGGAAACATCTTTCTACTCCATTTTGGAAAGAAATCTTTGGAAAGCAGCTCAAAACAGGGCTCAGGCAGCTCAGGCGGTAAAGCGTCTGCCTGAAATGCGGGAGACCCGGGTTCGATCCCTGGGTCGGGAAGATCCCTGGAGAAGGAAATGGCAACCCACTCCAATATTCTTGCCTAGAAAATTCCGTGGATTAAGGAGCCTCGTGTGCTACAGTCCATGGGGTCACAAAGAGTCGGACACTTCTGTTCATTATTTTTTAGATTCCACATAAAAGTGATATCATACAGTATTTGCCTTTCTGTGTCAGACTTATTTCACTAAGAATAATATTCTCTAGGTCCACTTATGTTGCTGCAAATAGTATCTTTCTTTTTATGAGTGAGTGATATTCCATTACACATACACACCATGCACACACCCATATCTTCTTAATCCAATCATCTATTGATGGGCATGGAAAGTATCCTGAATAAATGCACTTTGAACTCATGTAGTAATAGGGCAACCTACATCAGTGTTTCCCCAAGGGGGAATTTTTGACTTCCAAGGAACATTTGGCAATGTCAGGAAACACTGTTAGTTGTCACCACTTGGGGGAGGAGTACTGTATGCATCTACTACTACTACTACTAAGTCACTTCAGTCGTGTCTGACTCCGTGCGACCCCATAGACGGCAGCCCACCAGGCTCCCCCGTCCCTGGGATTCTCCAGGCAAGAACACTGGAGTGGGTTGCCATTTCCTTCTCCAATGCATGAAGGTGAAAAGTGAAAGTGAAGTCCCTCAGTCGTGTCCGACTCCTAGCGACCCCATGGACTGCAGCCCACCAGGCTCCTCCGTCCATGGGATTTTCCAGGCAAGAGCACTGGAGTGGGGTGCCATCGCCCCACATCTAGTAGAAAGAAACTAAATGTGCTGCTCAATTATCCTACAAGGCAGAGGACAGCCTCCACAAAAGAATGTTCTTATCTAAACTAGCAGCGTCTCAAGGTTGAGACACTGCTAGATACTTATTTTTAAAAGGTTGTAATTGTTTCAAGATACAGATAATAAATCAAAATAAACTTATACATTGGAAGAAGTGTTTTTTCAAGCAGTGTATAAATAGAATAAAAGAATCCCTAATACTAAGTCTCACTATGAAATGGCTTGAATTGACTCTGTAGAGAATTTTTCCCCATTGCTCATTTAAAATGTTTATTGTTATACTTTTATTTCTCAAGTAATTAAACCTACAAAATGAAAGACTTCCTGAGGCATGACTGGAATTACTAGACAGCCACATAGCTGAAATGCTCATTGTGCAAATCTTCTTAGATGAAGTTGGTTCTCCCATAAATCTTACTTTCATGTTATTTCCTCCATCAGTACAACCAGCAAATTTCCTTGTTGTTCAATATCTTCTTCCTGCTTTGTACAGCTATTCCTTTTAATTACACAGTAATTCACAACCTGATCATGACACTTTTTCTTTCTTTTGTTAGTCAGTATTCAAGAGTTTAGCAATTAATAGGAAGGTTTGAGAAAAAAAAAAAAAAACAGACCCCTCACGCAGGAAGTAGTCCTTAGGCAAATCACAGTGTATAAGCAGTCCAACCAATCGCACAGTGTCACGGAGCAGCCTGTGTTATCACAAGCCATGCTGATAACAGCTCTGCTCCATATTCATGAGTTTCAAGTCATTGTGATAGAAGATCAGTGCATTTTCTATTTAAAGAACACTGTGGGAATATAATTACCTAGCATCCCATGGTGCATGTATATACTAAATGCTCCATTTTGCCAGACCCACAGGCACAAAAGTTAGTCTGCCAGTGTTACTCATTTGTTTGTCCACTGAATCAACAAGTGAATGGAAATGGTATTTATTTATTAGGCACCTCCACAAAGGAACCACTTTCATGAACGCTTTCTTTTTAGTTATCATACTGCCTCGAGAGATATTAACATCAATGTTTTACTATAAACTCAGGCTTAATGATTTATACATGTCCCCATGGGCTTGAAAGCTAGGAGGTGATTATTATTCCACACAGACCTATTCTCCTTCTTTCTCTGCTTTGTCCTATGCCCCAAGAAGCTAAATTCTACAGATTCCATCACCCAGACTCCTTTACCCTTTGGCTTCTAGTTGGGTTTAGCCAATGGAAGGCACCAGCAGATCAAAGACTGGGAAGAGGAACTGTGCATATTTATTCCCTTCCTTCTCCCCTGCCTCACAATGGTCTGACCACTGCTGCAGTTCTTTACAATTCCAGGTCCTGTCGGGGTCCCTTTTCCCAGGGCCCTGATTCCTCCCAGGGTTCTGGGAAAACCACTCACTTTCTTATTTCTCCTGGTCTAAGGATCGGAATGGTTTCCTGATGAACAGTGATGCTTTCCTTTGGTTTCCTCGATTCGACCCACACTTCTAGTATTTAAAGTTTTTAAGAGTAACTGTAAGCATGCCAAAGTAGTAATGCTATAATTTAAACCCAAGTCTCCCTGACTTTAAAAGCTGAGCTGTTTACTCTGCCATGATGCTTACCTGTGCTAAGGATCCAAGAGATGAAAGGTCATGGCCTTCGTTTTCAAGTTGCTCTCAGTTTAACTGAGCAGACCCACACTAAACTACTATGAAAGACTGGTGACATAACGGGAAGGAAATCCAAAAAACGGGATATGTGGACACATACAATCGACTCAATTTTCTGTACAGTAGTAACTAACTCAACACTGTACAGCACCTATATTCCAATAAAAATTAATTTTAAAAAATGCAACACAGTGTAAAAAAGAGACTATGTTAAATTCCATAATGAAAGAAAAAGAAAATACACCAAAATATATCCTAGATCTCTGAAAATTAAAATAAGAAATGATGCACAAGGGTCTTTAAAGATTGACTATTAAATCTCTGCATGGCAGTGGTTCTTCAGGGACTCCCTTTACTTACAGAAGGAAACTGAGATTCTTTAAGGAGGTCTGAGAAGGCGATGGCACCCCACTCCAGTACTCTTGCCTGGAAAATCCCATGGACAGAGGAGCCTGATGGGCTGCAATCCACGGGGTCGCTAAAAGTCGGGCATGACTGAGCGACTTCACTTTCACTTTTCACTTTCATGCATTGGAGAAGGAAATGGCAACCCACTCCAGTGTTCTTGCCTGGAGAATCCCAGGGACCGGGGAGCCTCGTGGGCTGCCATCTATGGGGTCACACAGAGTCAGACACGACTGAAGCGACTTAGCAGCAGCAGCAGCAGCAGCAGTACTAGGTAAGACCCACAAAGTTCCACAGTGGCCACGCTGAGTCTAGTACTCGTTTCTTAATTCCTAGCCAAGTGTTCATTCCTCTTTATAAAATAACCCACATAGGCTAAGAACCTTGAATATTGTGACATTCTATTAATACGTACATTCTACATACATTAAGCAAAACAGTAAATTCTCTACTTGAAGAATATTATAATGCAAAAATTAAAATGTAGCCTTCTACCTTACCCCTCCCCCTAAAACCCTACAAAATGGAGAATATGTGAGCATGATAAATAAATGCAGAATTAGTCTAGAGAGACTCTTCAAAACTGCAAACTCTTTCAGAGAATATTTTTTTCCAACTAAATCTAAATCTGAACTGTTTTTTGAGACTTCGTTTCCTCATTTAAAAACAAAGCTAGCACATCTGCATGAAAGGAGAAAGAGATGCTACAAGTGCTCAGTATGTCCGCATTTGTAATCTGCTTCTGGTCAGTGGGTGGTGAAGTGGTTTATTTCAAGTTGAAGATTTATATGAAAACCCCTTTGTGCTTATTTTATTCAGAATAGCTTTCCCACAATGATGCAAAGCAGTGTGAAGCACCAAGCGATCCAAGTGCTGCTCCACAACTTTGTTTATTTTTATGTAGAATAGTTCTGACATTCGGATTTCATTGTTTTTAATGGCGCCGGATTCTTATGTATTCAAAAATTCAGATAACATCAAGCTGCGTATTATAATTTTATTTAAATTAAGATCATTTGAATCACAAGCAATAGTGAGGTCTACAGAAAAGAGGGGTCTAAAAAAGCACTGCGCTCTAAATTATTATGGGGTAAGCTTGGTTTTATATCTGTCCCTTTGGCCCTTTCCTTGGGAACACAGCACAAAAGCAGGATGATGGAGGTTACTATTCCATTAGTTAACTTTATTTCCATTTTAAACTTTTAAGTAAATCCAACTAAACTGAGATTTATTTCCTGGCCGCTTCTTTTACCCTGAAATAATTTGTTATTAGAATAGGATTCAGGTGGCCTAGAACTCCTCTGATGCCACACATTGTTTTTTCTCTTTTTTTAAATCTTTTCCTCTCAACTAAAATGTATGTCTTTAAACAAAGTGCATAGGAGAGTTTTAAAAGAAGCATTTTCCCCTGACAGTTTCCAGTCGCCTCAGAGGCAAAAGCGCCAAACTTTTTCAGGAAAGGCTGCCCTTGTGACATATTTTGGCAGGAACCTGAAAGGCAGGCGCAGAGGGCATGCAGAGAATCTTACTCTTCTATGGTTTTCCTTACGATTCCAAATGGATAAAGATTTAAGACACTAATTCAAACAATGTCCAATGTAACTTTGCATCCACACTCTGCGAACATATTATGATCCATCTGCTCCCCCCGGGGGGAGCTTTTCAGTGATCAGACAATGCACTCTGATAAGATGCATGATCCCTCACTATTGCCAGATCCTTTGAGACGTGTAGCAATATAAAAAGACAACTGAAGTGCCACTTGGCCTGACAAGAGCAGAGCCTAAATGAAGAGACAGACAAATGACCTGAGAATTGGGGGTGAGGGAATAAGATCATGAAGATAGCCAAATATATCTGGCTATATGTACAGCATACTAAGAGAATTATGTGCATTATCTAATTTAATTTCCACAATAATGCTGCTGTCTGAATTCTTCAGATAAGGAAGCTGAGGCTTAAGAGAGGTTATTTAACGTGCCCAATATATTACTGGCATGAAAGATTCCAGCCAGAATTCAAATGCAGGAAATTTTTATTATGTTCGCTAAACAAGGAGAACTTTCTCATATTACCATCATGCAATCCTCCCAATCAGGAAAGAATCTCTGATTCTACTCTGCCATCCAATCCACAGACATAGTTCAAATTTCATCAACTGTCCCAATATTGCCTCTATTTCTCTCTGATCCAAGATATGTATAAGAACATCGATTGCATTAACTGCTGTGTCATACTAGGCTCCCTCAGTCTGGAGGAGTTCCTAAAGATTTCCCTGCCTTTTATGGGCTAGTTGCTGTTTTAGAGAACAAACTCCATTCTGTAGGATGACCTGAATCTGCTCAACCTGGTCATCTGACCTTCCTCAGGACGCCCCAAGAAATGATGCTGTGTGCTCCTTGGCAAGTCACGTCAGGAAGCACTCTGCTGTGATTTGGTTCCACACTTGGTGAGTTTGCCCCTGATTGTTTGTTCAGTCAAGTCTGTGCCTATCTATCAGTTTTCACCACTTTAAGTCACTATTTCCCTCTTTTTATTTGATTAGTATTTGTGGAGAAATATTTTCATATTACACCTATATCTTCAGCACACCTCTAACCATTCGTTAGCCTCTATTGATAACTCCTAGTGATATCGACTACCACTCTGATAATATTCAGTGACCATTATCTGTGTCAATCGCTCCTTCTACAGTTAATAATGGGTATCTCACAGTGGGAAAAAGTTTTTGATTCTCTTCAACATTTCTTTATATTTTTAGAGTTTCAAAAGTTTTCTATTTTACCCAATGAGTTACAGCCCCATACTCTATTTGAGACCAAAGTGTCCCAGATTGCCTAGTGGGAGCCTGATTAAGGAGGCCCCTGTGTCCACGTGATCCTTCATCGTGTTGACCTCCTCTTCCATCAAGGTTAGCACCACACCCCTGAGTAAGTCATCATAAGGTCCAAAGTATCAGGAGAGAGCAAATTTCAATTACCAAGCAACTCTTACAACTCCAGTGTCTGAGCCTGGAGAACGTGTTTCAACCTTTTCCCCAGTGATATGAATCTTTGAAACAAGAGAAACCTTGAGGAAATGAAAGCACGCGGTTTGCTACTTACATTAACTGTGACTAAGGTGACCCGAAGAACAGCTGGTCAGTGTCACACCTAGAAGCTCTTATGGGCCCCACAGCAATACGACCCGGTGCTTCCTCTGTGGCACAGATCCCTCGCATCTTTTTCCTAGGTCTTCCCTAAAATGGAACTAACTAGATACTCTTTCCAATTCCATGGCAATTTTATGAGCATAATAGTGGGCATCTTCAGCCTGGCACTCTGTGATGATGTAGAGGAGTGGATGGGTACCCCATCCACTCACTTGGGAGGAAGGCTTCAGAGGGAGGGAATATGTGTATAATTGTGGCTGCTTCAGGATGTTGACAGCAGAAACCAGCACAACATTGTGAAGCAAATGTCCTCCAATTAAAAAATAAATATTAAAAAAAACTGGAAAGAAAAAGCGGGCAACTTATTTGCAGTTCAAAGGTACAATGTGTATAGTGTCATCGTCCACGAGACTTTAGTTGAATTCTAAGTTTTTGGCTCATTGTATTTTAGTGATTACAAAAATATAAACATTCCACAGTTTCCCCATTCTTAATTTGCCTGCTTAGCCTCAAGATTTTATTGACCTGTACATGTTTTTTTTTTCCTGAACTCAGTGACTTATATTCTTTCTACTCACAAAGTGTGATAATACTCATTTAGTATAAATGACCTATTTTCTAATCAGTACTGTCCACTTAGCATATGAAGCAATTTATGACTTACAGATCTTGAGAACTATACAGAACATGAAGCCAAGCATAAATCTTGAACATTAGGACCTGCTGGAAGTATTGTAATGCTGGAGGTCATGAGACAGAATGACAGCTGAGCAGTGGTGAGGAATTTCCAAAATGCCCATGGATTTCCACCCAACCTTTTCCTTTTTAAAGTGCTTTTAAATGGATATCTTCTTATCCATCTCATCTACACTTAACACTGCCCAGAACAACTTTTCCACGAGTTTATGCATTTCCAAACAGTGATCTATTTTGTATACCAACAAGATTTTCAGAAGAATAAGCAAGTAATTGAAAACTCACAATAATTTAAGCCAAGTTATTTCTTTGAATAAAAAAAATCTGGACATGAACACAAATATGATAGATAGCTGTTCAAAGAAAAGCATTCCTAACATAATTAAATATAAATTACCATAGCATAAATTTGGTCAAAGGATATATCTGTCTAGATTCTGATAACATTTAAAGTCCAAAATTCTAAATTGCCATGTCTTCCATGATTTTCTTTGAAGATATTTTTCTAATCATCTTTTTTTACAGAAAAGACTAGAATTTATGATATGAAAAAATACCCTATTATCTTAAGGAAACAAGCCTCTGCAACAAGGCTTTGAATCCTGATCTGCTCCTAGTCACCCAGCATGCAAACCAAAGGGACATAAATAGCAGTGGTATATTTCATTTTTAGGCTCAGTCATGGGTCAGCCTCCTTCAGGTGATGCTCTGAATGCTGACAGGGGGCCTTAAATCTTTGGTGGGTTTATGAACTGCAAGAAGGAACTTTCCACGATGTCCCGAATCCCAGAAGTGAGACGCCAGTGGCTAATCTCTGAGTCACTGGGCCCCTTTGACCTGTTCTCTTCACACTTGTCTCCATATTTCATCTGCTCTGAGCCGGGTTTGCTTTATGACTTTGGTTAAGAGTGAAGAAAATCAGTATGGCAGATGGAAGGAACTGAAGCTGCTTTTTACTCAGTGCTAAATTTCTGCCAATATGTATTCTGTTTCCCATATCAAAATCCCTGATGTCGTTTTTCGGCATGTCAACTAAGCCTTATCACTTGCCAGTTTAAGCAATATCAGATGTGATATTCCCTCGAAGAGGGAAGGGACTCTGTTTGGTTTTTATGTTAAGGACAGCAGGGCTCATCATCCACAGAGAAACCAAAGAAACCATTTTCTTTAGGAATCATGCCAAATGCAAGGCCTGGCTTTGCTTTTGAGACTCGAGTTATAGAGACTCGGCTGACAATCCCAGGCTGCCAGGGGCCCAGAGCAATGTGAGGAGCTCTCCACTCCGGCCCAGGGGCTTCCGACTCAGCCAGTTTGTTTCCCCACAAGGTAGCTTCTAACAACCCGAGTTGCTGTAATACTAAATCAAAATAAGGCAGACCTCAGATGATTTAATTAGGAAAAAGTGAGATAGTAAACTCAAACCATATACAGGCTAAAAACCATCTTTTAACGGGTTATGTTTCTCTTGTTACATGCTTGCAAATCTTTTTTTTTTTTTTTTTTTTTTTTTGCCAATTTTATCTACCTACAGCCAATAAACCCATGAAATTGCTGCTATGGCAGTGATTTTAACTTCTTAATAGAATTCTGTGTCTGTCTCGATGTCAACAATAAAAATAGAAGCTAATATATTGAGTCAGTAATCTGGACTGCATACTATACACACATATCTCATATTTTGCATAGAAAATACTGTATTTTTTATAAGATTTCTTAAATTCAGTTCAGTTCAGTAGCTCAGTTGTGTCCGGCTCTTTGCGACCCCATGAATTGCAGCACGTCAGGCCTCCCTGTCCATCACCAACTCCTGGAGTCCACCCAAACTCATGTCCATCGAGTCAGTAATGCCATCCAGCCATCTCATCCTCTGTCATTCCATTCTCCTCCTGCCCCCAATTCCTCCCAACATCAGGGTCTTTTCAAATGAGTCAACTCTTCGAATGAGGTGGCCAAAGTACTAGAGTTTCAGCTTCAGCATCAAGTCCTTCCAATGAACACCCAGGACTGATCTCCTTTAAGATGGACTGGTTGGATCTCCTTGCAGTCCAAGGGACTCTCAAGAGTCTTCTCCAACACCACAGTTCAAAAGCATCAATTCTTCAGCGCTCAGCTTTCTTCACAGTCCAACTTTCACATCCATACAGGAACACTGGAAAAACCATAGCCTTGACTAGATGGATCTTTGTTGGCAAAGTAATGTCTCTGGTTTTTAATATGCTGTCTAGGTTGGTCATAACTTTCCTTCCAAGGAGGAAGCATCTTTTAATTTCATGGCTGCAATTACCATCTGCAGTGATTTTGGAGCCCCAAAAAATAAAAGTCTGACACTGCTTCCACTGTTTCCATCTAAATTTCTGCCTATCATTATGGATATCCATGCTAAGAAATTCTTTGTAAACTGTAGCTTACAACCTCAGAAATCTAGAAGCTGTTGATCACACACCAAAACTATGTGCAGTATTAAACACGGCAATTTTTATGAAAAACTAAGCACAAATAGTTGAGAGTTCTGATCCAGATAAATAGCTCTCGATTGCCTTGTATAAATGTGTGTATATATGTATATATATATATACACACATATATACATATGACAGGAAGAGAGCCACAGCTCTATATAAAATAATGAAATAATGATATATATTAAATGAAATATATAAATATGAATGCATATATTCGTGTGTATGTATGTATATTCATATATACACTGAGACACACACACACAAGTCTCCATGAGATCAATGCCATGTTCCCGTCCCAGGACAATTAAGTTAGAATACACGGAGGTGGGGCTGTAGCACTAGTGTGCATTAGAAGCTCCCCAAGTGACTGCAGTGTGCAGCCAGAGCTGAGAACCTTTGCTTCACATCTATGTCTGAAAGTCTTCTGTGTGGCCGGTATTCTGCTGCTGCTGCTAAGTCCCATCAGTCGTGTCTGACTCTGTGTGACCCCATAGACGGCAGCCCAACAGGCTCCTCTGTCCGTAGGATTCTTCCAGGCAAGAACACTGGAGTGGGTTGCCATTTCCTTCTCCAATGCATGAAAGTGAAAAGTGAAAGTGAAGTCGCTCAGTCGTGTCCGACTCTTACGAACCCATGGACTGCAGCCTACCGGGCTCCTCCGCTCATGGGATTTTCCAGGCGAGAGTACTGGAGTGGGGTGCCATTCTACATGCTCTTAATTAGCACTGGCTCATATGTTTCCATTCAGACAAAAAGGACAATACCGATGGCATTAGTAAAAACCTTCATCAGATGCAACTAATTCACTGAACTTTTCCATTGCCTCTTAGAAAATGAAAGCAGACGTCACTTACCCTTCTGGCTTCTCCTTGTGGTGGACAGAGACTTACCCTTCAGCTTCCACGTTGTGGTGAGCTTGATGATGCTAACAAAGCGGTAGAGGGTCTCCCTTCTTTTATCTAGTCTCTATGCTGCTCTCAATGTCACTCAGTGCTGTGAATGAACATTGTTAGATTAATGGTGGGACTGTGAAAAGACAATGACAAGAAAACGTACATAGAGGAAGAAATGGGAATGTTGAATCCAGGAACCCGACATCGGGGGTGAATGGGGAGAAGAGCACACTCAGCACAGCGGCACCTGAGACTTAGAGAAGCTTCTGTTTGTGCACCCTGGGGTGAGCACAATGCCCCTGGGCCGGGCAGACTAAGACGAGAGGACACAGCCGCAGCACTGATCTCCATGGGGCTCCTGTCATCGTCACTTTAACTCTGGAGCATCCATACTGAAGTCCTTTACTCTGTTTTCAATCGAAAAAGAGTCTGTTGACAGGTCCCATCCACAAACAAAGAGACCACTTAAAATTAGTTTCAGACAATGCAATGTTCACACATGTGTATGTGTTCACAGGAAGTGTGATGTGCCCAGTTTAAAAGTGAACAATCCTCTCCTCACTGGGACTTGAGACGTTTGAAATTTAACAGGAAAAAAAAAAAGTTACAGAATATATATGAAACCTAGCCAAAGCAATACAGTGTAGAATCTATCTTCCTCACTGTGCATGATGGGGGCTCTCCAAATAGATACTCACTGATCACCAGACAATCCTGGTAAGAGACCAAGTCGTTTATACTACTAGTCAGATTCCTAAACCAGCCTGAGTTTCTTTATACAACTAATTCCGTGTCATTGTTCTAATGCCCTGAGATATTTTTTTGTGAAACTTTTTTGTGCTTAAAAACCTACGGGGACCTTCCTAAAATGCAGACTCTGATTCAGTGAGCCCGGGAGGACCACAGACTCTGTATTTGTAAGCAAGTACCATCTCTTTCAAAATTTGGAAAGTTCTGAAAGAGATGGGAATATCAGACCACTTGACCGGCCTCTTGAGAAACCTCAGGAAGCAACAGTTAGAACTGGACATGGAACAACAGACTGGTTCCAAATAGGAAAAGGAGTACGTCAAGGCTGTATATTGTCACCCTGCTTGTTTAACTTATATGCAGAGTACATCATGAGAAACGCTGGGCTGGAAGAAACACAAGCTGGAATCAAGATTGCCAGGAGAAATATCAATAACCTCAGATATGCAGATGACACCACCCTTATGGCAGAAAGTGAAGAGGAACTCAAAAGCCTCTTGATGAAAGTGAAAGTGGAAAGTGAAAAAGTGGGCTTAAAGCTCAACATTCAGAAAATGAAGATCATGGCATCCAGTCCCATCACTTCATGGGAAATAGATGGGGAAACAGTGGAAACAGTGTCAGACTTTATTTTGGGGGGCTCCAAAATCACTACAGATGGTGACTGCAGCCATGAAATTAAAAGACACTTACTCCTTGGAAGGAAAGTTATGACCAACCTAGATAGCTTATTCAAAAGCAGAGACATTACTTTGCCAACAAAGGTCCGTCTAGTCAAGGCTATGGTTTTTCCAGTAGTCATGTATGGATGTGAAGTTTGACTGTGAAGAAAGCTGAGCACTGAAGAATTGATGCTTTTGAACTGTAGTGTTGGAGAAGACTCTTGAGAGTCCCTTGGACTGCAAGGAGATCCAACCAGTCCATTCTGAAGGAGATCAGCCCTGGGATTTCTTTGGAAGGAATGATGCTAAAGCTGAAACTCCGGTACTTTGGCCACCTCATGCGAAGAGTTGACTCATTGGAAAAGACTCTGATGCTGGGAGGGATTGGGGGCAGGAGGAGAAGGGGACGACAGAGGATGAGATGGTTGGATGGCATCACTGACTCGATGGACATGAGTTTGAGTGAACTCTGGGAGATGGTGATAGACAGGGAGGCCTGGCGTGCTGCGATTCATGGGGTTGAAAAGAGTCAGACACAACTGAGCGACTGAACTGAACTGAACCAGGTGATGCCAACACTGCAGCTCATTTCCTGCTCTTCAGTGGCAAGACTGTTTAAAAAAAAAGAAGGGAAGAAAAAAATAGAAGGATAAATTCGAATTTCTACCACTCAGAGAAAGCCTGGCTTACAAGGCTTTCTAAAACAAAACATTTAAGAAATAACATAGACAGTATGAATGAGAAACTTAAAAAGCAGAGAAAGCTCAGCAGTTATCTTTGAAATAAGTTTCTGTTTGCTTAACAGTACTCCTAAATATTTCCTTTGGTTTCTTTGTTTTCCTAACCATACTTCAGTAATTAGTAAATATTAGAGGCAAGCTGAGATTTGCTGCATGGTCCAATAGTCAATCATTCAAGTTTCTATAGGTAAATACAAGCACTGAAATACACTTCTATGATTTGTAGCTTCATAAATGTTGTTCTAATTCTATTCTTCACAGTTAGCAAAACAGGGATGCAATAATTCCTTTATTTCAGCACACAGCTCACCATTAGTCTTGGGATTTATTATAAAAGGCTGTACTCCATGAAATTAATCAACATGCTCCATGTTCGTCTTCCTCCCCTCTTCTCCCTCCCCCACCATGTCCTTGCTAGATCCAAGAAACCAAAGGACCAGTAGATTTCCATAACGATGCCTGAAATTCTTTGCTCTGACGTACATGCAGTTAGGACTGCAGAGTTTTCTTTTACTTGTGTTAGAAAGGATGTAACTATGCTGGGCCTCTTGCCTCCTGCCACTTCTAAAAAGACTCATTTCATAAAAGGGAGATAAGAGGAAGTGCTAAAAGGACTTTTGAGTCCAGCTTTTTGCTTAATGTGTCTAGTGTGACCTGAGCTAATCACTGCAAAGTCTCTGAGCCTCAGTTTCCTCATACATAAGGCAATATTATTAGGAACACAAACATGTGTTATTACTATTATGACTATGGGATATGAACTTATGCATACTTTTGATTCAAAAAGCTGAGTGAGGTTATAAATTCTCACAAGCGACACACATGTAGATCATTCCTTCTCTTTTCTTACCTTAACTTAAACATGGTTTGGCAGCTGGGACTGTGAATGTTATGTGTATTTTAGCTTAGTCAATCAGTCTTATTCTCTGCATTTAGGTCATAAGAGGGAAAGCCTCCCAAGGGCAAGGGCAAGGTCTGCCAACATGCTGCTGGGTAACAGTGCCTAGCATAATGCCAGACACACAGGCAGCCTCACAAACACCAAACACAGAAATGAAAACTGCTTGCCTCTGACACATGTACTTCCTTCTAAGGATAAAAGTTGAGACATTCTTCCTGGTGATTTGGAATCAAAATGAATTTTTAGTTTGAAAGCTACATGATGACAACTAAACATGATGTTAACATATGTCCAACTGCTATTTCATTGTAATTCTTCTAAAGTGAAAATTCAGAGTGTTAGTAATTTTTCAGTTCAGTTCAGTCGCTCAGTCATGTCCAACTCTTTGTAACCCCATGAATCGCAGCACACCGGGCCTCCCTGTCCATCACCAACTCCTGGAGTTCACTCAAACTCATGTCCATCGAGTCGGTGATGCCATCCAACCATCTCATCCTCTGTCGTCCCCTTCTCCTCCTGCCCCCAATCTCTCCCAGCATCAGAGTCTTTTCCAATGAGTCAACTCTTCTCATGAGGTGGCCAAAGTATTGGAGCTTCAGCTTAAGCATCATTCCTTCCAAAGAACACCAAGGACTGATCTCCTTTAGAATGGACTGGTTGGATCTCCTTGCAGTCCAAGGGATTCTCAAGAGTCTTCTCCAACACCATAGTTCAAAAGCATCAATTCTTCGGGTCTCCTGCATTGCAGGTGGGCTCTACCTTCTGAGTCACCAGGGAAGCCTGGTGGGCGGGCAGAGCCTCAAAGAATACTGGAGTGGGTTGCCATGCCCTCCTCCAGGGGATCTTCCCAACCCAGGGATCGAATCCTGGTCCCTGGCATGATGGGGGCGGGTGGGTAGATACTCACCACTATAGTATTGGTGGGGGGTCATAACTCATTTAGAATCACTTGCAACTTGAGGAACACTCAGGAAACCAGAATTTCTAGGGTGGCATGGGCAGAAAATGAAAGCTAAAAGTCCCAGGCACTAAAATACCTAAAGTTAAAACTGTCAGTCCAGAACTAGGAGAGGTCTAATATGTGCCTGTGAGAAAGAACAGAGGATTCTGGAGAAACAGACATGCTAATTAAGGGATCTTACTCAACATGGACCATTCTCTGACCTCAGTTATTTCTGAATTCTACTGAAGAATGAAGAAAAGGACTTTTCTTTGTGCCTGTTGTTCTTTTTCTCTCAAGGTGGTGTGCTTTACTGATTTTAGATGATTTCCTTCTATAAGCTCTTATCCTCAGGAATCTAAGTAAATCACAAATTAGAAATTTTTTTTAAAAAATGCATTCCTCAGCTGTCTATGTGACTGATGAAATGCTAAGCACTCAGGAACTATGATAGAGTGCATGAGTGGACATCCCTGACCACTGTTCACCATGTAACAAGAGAAGGCTTTGAAAGAGGCCAAAAGCTCGAAATACCAAAAAGTATTTGGTCCTCATATATTCTATACTACATAACGTTTGTAATCCTATAGCTGGGCCCATTCTGATCCTAGGATAAGCTAGATATCTTTGGAACTGATTTATTACTCCAAATAAGGAGAAATGTTTTATTTCCAACACATCCCCCAACAGTGCAATATTCCAAGAATGGCATACCTCTTATCATTCTCTTGAAATTAGAAATTTTCCAGAAATTTCAGCTATATTCCTCATTAACTATAGAGAACCATGCAATTGTTTGGAATAGCCCATCAGAAGGCAGTCCATGAAAGATAATTGATATAATACGCTAGGTCTTGAATAGATATAGGTCTGAAACATACCTACCTAAGTGGCACAGTGGTAAAGAATCTGCCTGCCAAAGCAGGAGATCAATCCCTAGGTAGGGAAGATCGCCTGGAGAAGGGAATAGCAAGCTGCTCCAGTATTCTTGCTTGGGAAATCCCATGGACAGAGGAGCCTGGCAGGCTGCAGTTCACAGGATTGCAGAGGGGGTCACGACTTGGGACTAAACAACAACAAGGATTTTAAGAATTAAAAAGACTAACTTCCTAAGTGGTTCCTTGTTCTCAAACTAAACTCCCTTCCTCAATACTCTGTATGGATTTTATCCTTTTTTAAGATAAGCAATCAAAACCAACACACATTTCTGTCAATGTCTCAGCAAACACATGAGTATATTTAGATTCCTCTTCAGCTTTCTATACCAGGACTTCCCTGGTGGCTCAGATGGTAAAGCATCTGCCTACAATGTGGGAGATTCGGGTTCAATCCCTGGGTCGGCAAGATCCTCTAGAGAAGGAAATGGCAACCCACTCCAGTATTCTTGCCTGGAAAATCCTACGGACGGAGCAGCCTGGCAGGCTACAGTCAGTCCGTGCGGTCGCAAAGAATCGGACACGACTGAGCAACTTCACTTTCTTCACTTTCCTTTTCAGCTTTCTATAGTCTCAAATTTCTCCTTTCATTAAGCCCTCATAGGGATAAGCTAAGCTAGGACTAATTGGGGACTTTAGTAATTGGGACTATGACTCAAGGTCTGGGCCTCTGGGATTGTATCTTACGCCAGAGTACTGTACCTGAGTGAGACTTTGCAGTAATCAGCATGGAGAAGGTTGAGAGCTACCTGTGGAAACTGTACTTGGGATGATGGGCAAAACCAAGAGGATCTTTCAAGAGGCAGACTCATAAAAACTACCAATAAGTGCACTTGATAAAATATCATCTAGAAAATATCTTGGAATTCAACTTCATGGATCGTTTATTCATTACTATTCTTAATTAAAATATAAAGTGTTTGATTTGATTAAAATATAAAATGTTTGATTCTTGATTAAAATGATCAGTGTTTTGTTGAGATAAAAATGGAGTGAAGTGTTTGGGAAAGAAGCTGGCCATTGTTGAAATATTAATGGGAGACCCCGATTAGGATCAGATGTTATCTCAACAGAAGAAGAGATCAAGTCGCCAGGGGAGTTATTATAAGGAAACACTGCTGATGGCAGTTGGGCTTTATTAAAACTTTTCAATTTGATAAACCTCTTGTGGACCGAATGCTATTTAATATTCATTGATTAAATGGAAAGAAATAAAAATAGCCACATGCAGGTTATAATTTCTCAACAGTGTAGAAGTTTTTATTATCTCCTTAATCAAGAACTTATTTTAAGAACATCACAGAGAATGTTCGATATGCATCAGATCCCTTGAAATGTTACTTTTTATAGATACATAACTTTACATAGAATTATTATTGTGCAATTTGTACCCTAATCTTTAAAAGGGTGTGTGTCCCAACTGTAATTTAAAAAGTCTAGGCAAACAACATACAAACTGAATTGTAACTTCTAGTGTGATTTTGTAGAAAGGTAATGGATTGCTCAAAGTTTCTTGAATGTTTTTCAAAGATAATCACTACAACTATTTTTTAATCAGGTATTGTTTATTCAGAACATGAGTTTTGGAGTCAAAGTACTTCAGGTCGAAACCTAACTCAGCTGACAACTAGTTATGTGACCTTGTTTGGCTCTACTGTGCCTCAGTTTTCTTGCCTATAAAATGGAAATAATACTAGCACATGTGCTGTGTTTAGTCGCTCAGTCCTGTCTGACTCTTTGTGACCCCATGGACTATAGCCCTCCAGGCTCTTCTGTCCATGGGAATTCTCCAGACAAGAATACTGGAGTGGGTAGCCTATCCCTTCTCCAGAGGATCTTCCCAACCCAGGAATTGAACCCGGGTCTCCTGCAATGCAGCTCTCCAGCTGAGCTACCAGGGATGTTGGAAGACACAGCCGTAATTCTCCCATTTTTCTGCATGTCTTTTGGGCAGTCACTGACTATATTTGTTATGGATTATATCTTTAAGGATACAACATCCTCGGAAAAGAGAAATAATGTCTGCTTCCCAAGCAATAATGTTTACTGCCAATTATATAAATTCTGGGTTTCCCAAGTTCAGAGTTCCTGTTCTGTCATTCAGCCCATTCAATGGGCATTGCAATCTGACTCTTTTCAAGTTGCTCTGTAGGAATTCAGGCTGAGGAAATGGACACAAGAAAATGTGCAAACTCCAGTGATTATTATTACTGTGAGTAATAAAACTATCTTTTGTCTTTGAACCAGAAGTCTCATGCCTTCTGCTAACATCCAAGAAGCTGTGGTAGACTGATCTGTTAGCTTGCAATTCAGGTAAAATGTCAAATCTTTCACAGATTTTGCAGCACCTACTTTCTAATATTATTTTGAGGAGTAAATAAAGTAATATGTGTGAATTGCTTACAACATTATCAGGCATATAAAAATCCCAGATTATATTAGCTAATATTGTCAGCTGCTAATAATTGGTCAACAACAATTTCAAGATGTAAAATCCTCAGGGTATTGGTGAGTTCCAATTCTTTTGGTGCTGAATACTGACAAGTACTGACGAAAGGATCACTGAAGTATCTTGGATGATATGCATTTTCCTTCTTCAAAAAAACAGTGATTTGTGGAACTGGGGATTTTATGACTATCTTGGACAGTTACTTTGAATATCCAAATTACTCAAACCATATCAAATTATATAGATGATTACCAGAGAAGATAATGCACCACAAATTAACTAGTCATTCATATCAACATTTTTTCCTGCTGAAACTGTTGCCTACCACTAATGGTCAACATCATGCTGATGTCATTGCTTTCATTTGAACTGAAGACAAATTCTTTTCACTGTCCTATGAAAATGTGTGTTGGTTGGTTCTCTTATAAAAGTGCCATAAAGGAAGGAATGATAATTGGTGCTTATTCCTTTAATTTATTACTAAGGATGTCTTATAAACACATTCAAAGACATCTTTGCTGAGAGATTAATTGACCAATGTCACATGACTCCCATCTGACCTCAGCCTGATTGTTAAGGAGAAATAACTGATATCTCTAGGTTTCTTCAAAACTCTGCCAAGTTATTCTATCAAACTGAACTGTCATACTGAGTTTCTATTATAGTCCAATTCATTAATTGAACCAGAAATACTGTATAAAGAATTCAGTTGATCACATAGCTCAATTTTTGAGAATTAAATGAATGAATGTGATGCTGGTTGACGGTGTTAAGGGCTAAGTTAATATTTACAGAATGTTTACCATAGCTCATTATCACCAAGAAAATGTAAAAAGTGTGGGATTGCATCCTCCACATATACTTCCCTTGCTCTTATTAAGTCCTAAGACTGTTTTAATACCTGTTTTTAGTTTATTTTCTCTGTAGAAAAACAGAGGGGAAACTTTGACATACAGTGTACTTTCTCCTAGATTCCATGCCCCATTACGATTGTTCACCTGCCTACACAGAGTTTAGAACTGAGTCAAGGGAATAAAAAAATCTGCAAACATGTTAATCTATATGTAGTGCAAACCAATACAACATGATTGGTTCAGATAGGAAATGCACAGGAGAAATGATTTTCAAATTATTTTTCAAGTGCGGAAATATTTTTCAATATCAAGTTACAGGATATCCATATGGGTCTGCTTATCCTACAGAGCATCCCAGTGGGCAATGCAAACATCCCAATGGGCACTCTAGAGATCCCAGAGGATTTAAAATGCCAGAGTTCGTAAGAGGACACTCCGATTCTCCCCAAGGGTAAGTGGAGATGCTGTACTCTTTCTACATACGCAGTCCACTTCAAGAGGCATTGATCTGTCACATACTTAGATGGTAAACAAATAATTTGAGGTCTAGTTTGCCTGAATTTGAAAGTGATGTTATTTTTACTCTTTTGAATGTTTATTTGTTTCCATTTCACAATAACACTTCTGCTTATGTTTGCCAGATAAAGTTCAGGATGACCAGTTATAAATTCAGGATGAACAATAAATAGTTTTTCAGTATTAGTTTGTCCCAGATGTTATATAGGACATTCTTATATTAAAGAAGTATGTGTTGTTTATAAGAAATTAAAATTGAACTGGCCCTCCTGTACTTTTATTTGCTAAATCGAGTAAACCTTCACGGGCAGATTTCAAAAAAAGTCACACCACATATGAATCAATAAACATAAAAATCATATTCAGAGAGGATATCTCAAGAGCAGAAAAATACAGGATTATCTACATTTCTAAACATTATCATAGATATGAATATGCATTTTCTAAGTGTAAAAAAAAATTGTTATTGAATCCTCTCTCAGGAGTTCATGTGTATCCAATTGGGGGAAAATCTTATTGTCTTACTATTTAGTGGGATTGTCAAACTCACTTAAAAATTTTCTACAGAGGCAGATCTGAGACCCAAAGGGTGAGGAAGCATGTAAGAATTAATGGTCTAGATTTTCACAAAAATAATAATCTAACCTTCTCCTTTATGAATGAGGAAACAATCTTCCTATTTTACTATGAGCTTTACTTCAAATGTCTTCCTGTATCATATTTTAGAAAAAAAATATCAACACTTCGTAGTAGTTAAGAAAATATTTTAATCAAGCAGGGTAGTAATTCAAACTCTGTCTTCCAACATGTATGAGCCATATGAATTTGAACGAATGACTTAATCTGAAACTCATATGTCTTGCTGAAAAACAGAGCAAATGATGCTTACATTATAGGGTTATTGTGAAAATTAATCGGAATGTGTTTCAAACACATGATATACTTAATACCAAAATATAGTAGGTGGTCAAATAAATGATAACTCTCGGGACTTCCCCGGTGGTCCAACGGCTAAGACTCCGTGCTCCCAATGCGGGGAGCCCTGATTCAATCCCTGGTCAGCAGACTGAGGGTCTGCATGCCGCAACTACAGATCCCGCATGCTGCTATGAAGAGCGGGGATCCTGAGTGCCACAACCGAGACCTGGTGCAGTCAACTACACAAATGAAACAAAGACACATTTCTGAAAGATAACGAACAGTAACTATCATTTCAGACCCTGCCTACCCGATTCCAAATTTTCCAAGTTTCCAAATTAATGCAAATAAATTATGCATTTATTATCTTTTCACAAGAGTTCATTTTTGTAAAAATGTCATCAAAGCAAAATTTTATTTATACCTGTTATGATTCTTAATCAGGAATTCTGAAGTAATAATTCTGAATAAGAGTGAGACCATCCACTGTCTGGCAGGCATGAGCCCATCAGAACAGCTACAAGGGTAATTAAAGCAGACCCCAGAGTTTACCACACTCTACAGGCCTGCCCTTGGCTGAAGAACAGCCTCATTCCTAGAACAGAAAAGGCAAAGCATCAGGGACTCTATCATCCCATGAAGGATCACAAGATTCAAAGGAAAGCCCTTATATAAAGTAAGTGTGTTTCTTGGCAATAATTATTGTGGAAAGTGAAAGTGAAAGAAAGTGAAGTCACTCAGTCATGTCCCACTCTTTGCGATCCATGGGCTGTAGCCTACCAGGCTCCTCTATCCATGGGATTTTCCAGGCAATAGTCCTGGAGTGGATTGCCATTTCCTTCTCCAGGATCTTCCCAACCCAGGGATCGAACCCAGGTCTCCCGCATTGTACACAGATGCTTTACCGTTTGAGCCACCAAGCTGACATTTCAATCTCTAATTTAAAAAGTCAATAGTAACAGTGGCATAATACTTAACGGCAGGCCAATTTAGAAAACCAGAAGTAATAGCAGTAATAATAATAGCTTTCTTTATTAAATTTCCACAATGTGACATGTACTCAGCTATACACTTCATATCCACTTACTCACTCTAATTTGACAGAAACTAGAGGTTGGATTTATCTCCATGTTGCAGATTGGACTGACAAGAGATTATAGAGATTTCTCAAGTCACACACAGCTAGTAGTGGAATATTCTGATTTTTTAAATCCACTTATATCTATCTGAAAAACCCATGTTCTACGTATTATGCAGTGATGCTTTCAACTATAATATAATAAAGTAAAAATAAACAGTCATATTTTCATAAAATTATATAAACAGTGAAAGACATCATTAGCCTATTTGATAGCTACCACCAGAGTGATGCCTCAAAGGAATTTCATTTACTCAATATTATCAATCCAACAATCTAGTTTCACAAAGTTTTGGTGGAAAACAGCAGAAATATTATAGTTGTTTTGATTCTTTTCCCAAACATAGTAAAGATGAATATGCTTCTGCTTAACCAGACATAGAGAGAAAAGAAGAGAAAAAATTGTACTCTAAGCAAACCTTGCACCTGGATGTTGCCCCTGTGGGTAGTCGTCCTATGAATGGGAAATGCTCTCATTGACATCAGCCCTCTCCAAGCCCTGCATAATTTTTTTGGATACTATTTTTATCCCTGCTCAAAAGTATGTATGTATTATTTTGAATGCAAATTTTACCCATATTTAAAAGTGTATACATAGCCATGACTTCAGCTAGCTTAATCAGCATATGGACTGGTTTTTTTCACTTTACAGACTCCACAGTGACTCAGGTTTGTGAGAAATCCTAAGAAAAGTTTTAAGGCTAAAAGTATTTGAGAATCTTAAAATATATAAAGAGAATATAAAAAAGAAAGATATGGCAGAGACTTTGAGTTGCCTGCTCACAATCTATTTATGCCTTATTTTATATTTAATAAAATTTATTTCTTATTAGGGAGCTTCCCTGGGGGCTCAGTGGTTAAAAACAAATCTACCTGCCAATGCAGGAGACAGGGATTGATCCCTGGGTGAGGAAGATCCCCTGAAGAAGGAACTGGCAACCCAATCCAGTATTCTTGCCTGGGAAATCCCATGGATAGAGAAGTCTGGTGGGCTATAGTTCATGGGGTTGCAAATAGTTGGAAAGATTTGTGGCTAAACAGAAAAAAACAAAATTTCTTGTTAGAAGCAGCAGCAAAGCACTTAACTGTAAAATACCTACCTTCCTGCCTCTTCCTCCTCCTCTCTGCTGCCATTGCAGACTCCATTGCTGGAGCAACTGTAACTATCCCATAACTCACAAGGCAACTTGAGAATGGAAACAAGTTTTATAGACTACAGAGCAGGAAAATAGAGGGAATCTGGGGGCCGTAACAACAGCACACACCCAGTATATTTCTAAAAGTAAGAAATATCTAATTCACTTAAGCCACTGTTTAAAGGTCCTACCTTTGGCAGCCAGATAAAATTCCTAAATTATGTAAAAGATAATATTCTTTTACTTTTGTTTATTCATTTATTTATTTAGGTGTCTGTATGTTTGTGTGCAAATGTGTGTATAAGAAAAGTCAACCACAACGGGAAATAATTAATGCCAATATTGTAAATGTGGGCTGGAAAACAAAGAAACTGAACTGCAGTTGGTAGAATGTAGTAACTATTTGTAGAGTTAAACATAATCAAATTGGTAGCTTCTGATTTTAAAGAATGAGAAAAACGAGAAACGTGACCTTATGTAAGATAGCATGCTTTCTAAAACCAGGGGGTACAGTTGTGTTAGCTCTTCACTCTTTGCCAGATCGGACAGCCTGTGAATTCCCTCTTACGCCCCTCAGGGCTCACAACACCCACTTCCTGCATCAAGAGCTATTATGTCTTCTTAAGTGGAGAAGGAGCTAGTTAGGGGAGAACTTGGGGATGAGGAACAAAGGCAGAGGTAGATTCTCAAATTAATAAACACTTGTCATTTCAAATCTCAAAAATACTTTATAAAAGCCATTAAACAGAATTATCTATGAGATTCTTACAAAATAAGCAAATAATAGTAACTTCATAGATACAAATAAGAGTAAAAGTATTAGGCAGATTAAAAGCCAAAGTTATATTCACCTGGCTAACTCAATCGGTAGAACAGGAGACTCTTAAAAACCAAAATTAATGTAAGCAATAAATGGTAATAAAAGGTAAGCGATAATAAAATGTAGCAACGACAATTATTCTTTGAATACTGGCATTAAATGGTTTGCAGTGCATCATTTAAAAATATTGATATATAGTTATTTGTAACCTAGGTCAGACTATATTTGAGTGTATACGTATATGCAAATAATCAGATGGCTTTTGATGAAATGAAATCCATGCATCTAACCTTTATGTACATGAATAACGATAATTAAAATCATTGGTAAGTAAGCAAGAATAATTTTTTTAAATAGCTGAGGTAAGTACATCTATTCGGAAGATGCCCTTCATAGATAATTTATCTTTAAATTCTTACCTTTAAAAGAATTCCCTTACTTTGAGAAAGTGATCCTTTTTAATTAAACATGTAACTAGTCAAACCAACAGAATGGATAAGGGCTATTCATAGAATGGCAAATGTTACACATAGATTAACCTCAAATCCAACATATGTTAGGGAGAATTTTTATATTTCACTGTGGCAGAAAGATCAGTGTCTACTCTGAAAACTGTAAGAACAGAACTCACCGCATTTGAAGGCAAGGAACACATGACTAAACATTGATTCCTAACTATATCTGATGATGTATTGTTAACATTTTATATCATATAATCCTTTAGGTGATGTTCTTAAAAATAGTGGGCCTCAGATTATAATCTGACAAAATCTGGAAGTCCTTGGGGATAGACTAAATGTATTGACTGCAGATTGGAAAATCACATATTTTTGCATTTGACTTGAAAAAAACTTGAAAAAAGACTTGAAAAAAATAAGCGAATGGGTAGAATTTTGTTAGCTTGCCTTTTTTTCTACAATTGCATCATAAATCAGTGTTATCACACTAAAACAAACAAATGAATCAATAATTAGTGCTTAATAAGCTGGAAGTGCTATTAAAATATTTATACAGTATTATTTTCAAGATGTGAAACAGTGCTATAAAAATACAGCCAAATTTTCATTTGTTTGCATAATGGAGTTTAATAAAGTGATGTTTCATGATTCCTATGTATTCTACTGCCAAGTGCTTTTCAGAAGTCTTGTCCTAGAACAACATTATTGGAAGGAATCTCTGGAGATGCTTACTTACAATTCAAGATTGACTACTCTCTTTGATGGAGAAGGCAATGGCACCCCACTCCAGTACTCTTGCTTGGAAAATCCCATGGACGGAGGAGCCTGTTAGGCTGCAATCCATGGGGTCGCACAGAGTCGGACATGATTGAGCGACTTCATTTTCACTTTTCACTTTCATGCATTGGAGAAGGAAATGGCAGCCCACTCCAGTGTTCTTGCCTGGAGAATCCCAGGGATGGGGGAGCCTGGTGGGCTGCTGTCTATGGGTCGCACAGAGTCGGACACGACTGAAGTGACTTAGCATAGCACTCTCTTTGACTCTCCTTTTAACTTTTTATCATTAATTGTTCAGAGTGATTGATCCCTTATTTATTTCTAAAGAACCGTATGTAAACAGGTTCAGATCAGATTAGAACACTGGCCAGACCATGCTAACAGACACTTACTTCCACCACCAGAGCTCCATCCATATTATCATCAGCTGCCACCTGGATGCAGAGCTTCCTAACTGGTTTCCCTAGTTTCATTATTCCTTTCCATCAATCTCACCAATTTATACACTTTAGCCAGATTATTTTCAAAGTGCAAGACTTATCAAATCTTGTACATGTGTCATACATGCACACACATTTTGTTTATAATGTCTCAATGAATCCCTGAGGCTCTTCTGTAAAAATCTACATTCCTAGCAGAGCCTGCACAATCCCGTCTCTTTCACTATACATGAGCCACTCACTGCCTGACTCCCTCCCTGGATGTCAGCTGCACTGATGGGCATCCTGGTTCCTGAAAGGTCTTGTCTGTTCTTGTCAGGGTATCTGTGAAGACACTGATCATCCTTCCTAAGATACTCTTTACCTGCCAATTGACTGATTGACTTGATATCATTAACTCCAAAATCTTTGCTAAACTGTTGCTTAAGAAAAACATACATGGTTTACTTGGTTATATCCAATACCCTTCTTATACGATCTTATATCTTCAAATAGTACTTACTCAACTAATACCGTTATATTTATTATATTTCCATTTTTATATTTATATTTTTATGTAATATTTGATTAATATCTAGTTTTTCCTCTAGGCTGTAAGTTCCATGAGATCACAAACTGCATCAGCTTTTGTTCATCATTGCCACTCCAACAGTTTCTATATAGCAATTCTTCAATAAACAGTTGTTACATGAATCATAATTATAAAAAAATTCATAGTCTTAACTGTTTACATTTTAGTTATATACATAATTGAAATAAATGAAGTGATAATTCAACTCAAGAAGTCAGGAGGAAAAGCACAAAACAAATTTTACTGATTTTATACAGATAATAAAATCTACTGCATATTCTTTTACCTCAAGCACAAGTAAGAAATAAAAATACAATCACTAAATTATTTCCTGATGATCTTAATTTGACTTTAAATGAAATATTTCTTCTTATCCCCACCCTTGGCCCAATAGGTACCCCACACATACATGAAACACGGAAGTATTATTAGTTTTTACTGGTCCTGCTGCTGCTGCCACTTAGTCACTAAATCACGTCTGACTCTTTGTGATCCCATGGACTATAACCCTGTAGGCTCCTCTGTCCATGAGATTTTCCAGGCAAAAATACTGGAGTGGGCTGCCACTTCCTTCTCCAAGGGATCTTCCCAACCCAGGGATAAAACCTGTGTCTCCTGCTTGGCAGGTAGATTCTTCATCATTGAGACAACTGGCAAGACCTTCTTATTGGTCCAGATAATCCTAATAATGTATTATAGGAATAAAATGCCCTTATGTTGATTTACATTTTGGAATATACACGCATGCACACACATATCACAAATACATATACACACACTGACAGCACACCCATTAATCTTATTCAAGAAGAAATTTTACTAACAGAATAATCAGGAATGCTGGAAACAAGAGTGTTCTTAACATTTTTAACCTTTATTTATATTTTTAGAAAATAACGATTAAAAAAGACCCCCCATCCTTCCACATTGTCCACTGCATTTACATTCCCAGGTTTTCAATTATATCTTACCTTCAGTTTCATAATAACCTTTTTCCTGTGGTGCCTACGTTTGCTATATGGTTTCCCTCTGATTTCTTGAGTTGAATTATCACTTCATTTATTTCAGTTATTTCCTGAGCCCAAATATAAACATTTAAGACCAAGATTTTTTTTTTCTTTTTGCTTTGTCCCTCCAGGTTCTCCCTCTGCTGTTCCTACTGTAGCTTCCTAACTAGGTTTCAACTTGCATCTCGCTACGCTTTTTGACCCAAATGCCCTTTTGCAGAAAGCTTCTCTTCTTTTGTACAGTTTCCAAATTAATTGAGGTGTTATTATTACTGTTGTGAAATGTTCATGTTAATTATTTTACTCCATTAATTTATTAGGTAATATGGCCTATCTATGGGGTAGCTCAGATGGTAAAGAAGCTGCCTGCAATGCAGGAAACTTGGGTTTGATCCCTGGGTTGGGAAGATCCCCTGGAGAAGGAAATGGCAACCCACTCCAGTATTCTTGCCTGGAGAATTCCATGGACAGAGGAGCCTGGTGGGCTATATATAGTCCATGGGGTCACAAAGACTCGGATACGACTGAGTGACTAACATACAAACATTACTAGTATGGAAATTTGTTGACTTTTATGATAAATAAGTGAACATTTTAAAAAATTACAACTATTCTGTGTGTAGCTGAAAAAAGGTATATACTTTGTTGAGAATTCATTAAATCATCTTTTTATACCATTCAAAGTCCTCATATTTATCTTGTATATTTAGTTAATGAATGATTGAGAAAGGCCGATACCTTACACTGTTATCATGCTCACAGTAATTGTCCTCATATTTCAATCTGTTTTTATTTTATACACTGCAATTTATGCTATTTGGTTGGTAGCAGTTTAAACTTTTATTTTGAACCAGAAATTTCAGCAGAATAAAATTTCTCTTTGTCTAAGGTAAATCTCTTTTCCTTTAGTTCTGCTTTATATAACATTAATTGTATCACCTTGATTTATTTTTTGTTCATGCATCTTTGCTACATTAGTGCTGAACAATTTATACTCGGTCTTTCTTTATCATTCTCTTTCAACCAAATCTACTGTCAAGAGTCTGTTTGAGGCTGGGAGAGGTGAAGTCATTTCTAATGTTTCCTTTACTCACTGCTTGTCATTAAAAGAGGAACATCTTATTGGAACGGTCAATGCATGGTGATGTGTGAGTCAGACACGTGCTCTTGCCTCTACGCCTCTGCTAGCCGGCACACAGCAGCGCTCCGTTCTGCTCTTAGCCCTGGTAGATTGTGCGGTGAAGGCACTGCCGCTGCAGCAGGAGGCCTCTGATCATCCAGCGCAGCCTGCTGGTAGAATCTTTGTAATTCAAGACTCAGGGTTCAGAAGCTATTGTTGCTGCACACCTAGTCACAGTCTGCAACACTCAGTAAGCAGCAGACTTTCTGAACTCCGTTTTTCGAACTAGTCCATCCTATTTGAGTCAGTTCACCTATATCTGGAACATTAGTCAAGGGACTGACAAGGGGTGGGGCCAGCTAGCCATGTGATATTTGCAGATGAAAGCCGACCATGTGGCTATTTAAGGCGGTCAGTCTGTGATGGCCTGTTTGCCCGTGTGAATGGTTTCTATTTTTGTGTAGTCAGATTTTCACTGATGTGGTAGACAACTTTAGGAGTCAGCACACTTGTATGTGTCATTCCAAATATCACAGAAATCCGTCCTGCCATGCTAGAGCCTAGTGCTCCAACTACCACGAGTGTGTGTCATGTCAGATTCTTTGCAACCCCAAGGACTGGAGCCCAGCAAGCTCTTGTGTCCACAGAATTTTCCAGGCAAGAATACTGGAGCGGGCTGCCATTTCCCCTTTTAGGGGATCTTCTCAACCCAGGGATGGAACCCACATCTCCTGTGTCTCCTGCATTGGCAGGTAGATTCTTTACCACTGAGTCACCTGGGAAGCCCCTAATTATCATTTCATACACATTAAATTACACAGGTACAGCTTGACCTGGTATTGTAGCTGGAGCTGGTGCAAGGAATAAATTACTAATCCACTTATTTTTAGTCAAGATTCACCTTGAACCAGAGTTATATCAATAGTAAAATTTTTTGATGTTTCTAATGCAAAGTTCCATGTATATCACAAAGCACTAGCAAATACTTAATTTTTTAGGGCAAGCCCTACTGAATAGAAGTGGTATCCAAAATACCAGTATTTTCCTTTTTCTATAGTAAAGACTTGATACTTTCCCATATTGCCTCCAAGCTACCTGTGTCCATATGATGATTCTGGCCAATAGGAAGGCAGCAAGAAATTATGGGATAAATTTACAGGACAGGTGCTATGACTGAAAACAGATAAAAATTTTAACATCAATCTACAAATCAATAGGGAGAAAAAGGAACTGCAAACCAATTAAAAATTGAGTAAAAGACTTGTACAGTTCCTTCACAAAAGACATTCAAGTGATTATTAAGTATATGACCACATTGTCAATCTCAGTACTCCCTGGAAAAATAAAAACTAAAAACACAGTGAAATACCACTATAGAACAAACGAAATGGCTAAAATTAAAAAGATCTGCAGTACCAAGTACTGATGAGAATGGAGCATCTGGAACTTTCATACACCGTGCTGCAAGTGTCAAACAGTGGAATCGCTTTGGAAAACTTTCTGACATTTTTCTAATAAAGGAAACTGTTCTATGCAATCAATGCCTTAGAAAGTCACTCCTAGGTACACCATATATGGAACAGAAGCAAATTCACATGTTCAAAAAACACTTCTATAAGAATACTCAGAGAAACATCTTTTATTTATAGCTCAAAGCTAGAAACAATTCACTTGCTCAGAAACAAGATAGGTAAAGAAATGTATATTACAATCGAAGTGAACAAGCAACAATGATGTCTTATAAACATGTTAAACTTAAGAAGCACTACACAAAATAATCCATAGACTCATTTATACAAAGTTAAAAACCAGCAAACTCATGCCATATTGTTTATAGAAGTATATATGATTATAAAGAAAACAACACAGTGACTATCATTAAAATTAAGATAAAGACTGTCTATAGGAGATAAAGGTGAGAGGTAAATTGGAAGAGACTCCTGTAGGGACAATGTTCCAGTTCTTAATCTAAGTGGTGGTTACATGGATGTTCATTATGTAACTGTTCTCTAAACACTATGAATATCTTACACACATTTCTATGTTTATGCTACACCTCGCAATTTAAAAATGTTAAAAAATGAGCTTTGGCTATGTGATTCAACAAAACTGGGCAAGTTTCCTTAGCGTCTTACAGTTCTGGCCTTTTAATCTGAAATGGTGATTTTTAAAAAACAGCCATTTAATCGAGTGTTCTGATGAAATAATCAGACGACATAGTGAGGGCTTAGATTTGATTTTGTCCTTTCTACAAGATACAAAGTTATTAGCCTTTTACAAGACGGTTTATTCTTTAGAAGATAGTAAGCTACTATTTCAAGGATGCAGGCAAGCAGACTTAAGATTCCTGGGTCAGAAGCAAAGAACTTCATTACTCATGACACAGTAAGCAGCAGGAATGTCACCATGTTTGCAAGACATCTCCTGGCCCGGGATCCAATGGGAGTGATGTGATATGGCCCAGAAGGATGCACACAGTGGCTGTACACAGTGATTGGCATCACAGCTGAGGAACACAGAACTGGGGGAATCCATCGACTTCATAAGATGCAAACAAGAAAGCCTGCTCTCTGTCCCAGAGGGAAACATTTCTTCACCTTTCAAGGTCACTAGCTGCTAATGCAACCCTGAGAAATTGGCTAGGTAAAGAATGGTCGGGGCCTTACATTCTTGTTACAGTCTGCAAGATATATAGGAATGCAAGCAGCATGTGGTAGATTATCTCCAAACTTGCAAAGTTTCCTTGCAATAGAGTCACCACCCAAGGGTAATGACATTATAATGAGAAAAACACATACAATACCTAAATTAAAAATAAATGAGTACTTAATGAATGCTGTTAGAGGAACTGAATATCCACATAGGAAAATAATCAAATAATGACCCCTAACTTGCATCATACCCCTCCCCCCTCAAATAAAAATATATCAGAGACATAAACGTGGAAACGTGGAAACTATAATGTTCATCGAAAAAAAAAACAAAAAATGTTCGCGACCTTTGTTGGGTCATGACCCTGTAGACCTACAAACCCTGTATTTGTCCAGCCTCAAGACCAAAGAAAGAGCCCTGAGACAAAAACAGAGCCATCAATGGCTTACTGGATAGGAGATCTTACACAAAGGGTCATGAGTGACCCCACTGTGTGCGGGAGGCAGAAGGCAGGACAAGGCAGCAGTCACTGCTACTCAGGAGAGAAGGAGGCTACCACTGATAGAGAGAACTGACCTTGAGGGGGCTCATCAGTCACCGGGCACTAATTAAGTCCTACCATTAAGAGGACTGGATAGTCCTATGAGTTAAGTAGGAACTTGTTGAGCATGGGATGTACAGAGAACAAGAGAATGGCCATCTTGAATGGCCTGACCATGTACCTTGGTGTAGTCAAATTTTTAACACTTTAACACAATACATAAAGTTCTAATTATTTTTTTATATGAAGATATAATTTTATCAAAATTTTAAAAGTTCGCTCATCAAATATTCCATTAAGTAATGAAGGGAAAGCCACAGATTGGGAGAATCAAATGAAATACTCATATCTGACAAAGGTGGCGCTTGTGGTAAAGAACCTGCCTGCCAATGCAGAAGACATAGGAGGCCCAGGTCCAATCCCTGGGTTGGGAAGATCCCCTGGGAATAGGGCATGGCAACCTACTCCAGTATTCTTGTCTGGAGAATCCCATGGACAAAGCTTAGCAGGCTACGGTCCATGGGGTCGCAAGAAGACATGACTGAAATGACTTAGCACACACTCACGCACATCTGGCAAAGGACTCACATACAGAATATATGAAGAACTCCTAAAACGCAATAACACAGCCCAGAAGCTGCTGCATGAAGATCTTGTCTCCAGATGTGGAAGACAGAGTTCTAAGACAATCCCAACAGCACCATTCCCTAGTGTACACACTGTGTAATATCTGGGACTGGGGCTGCAGTGGACTTCAGGCCCTTATTGGTTATATTATATTACACACTGTATAATACCTGGGACTGGGGCTACAATGGACTTCAGGCTCTTATTGGTTATATTACACAGTTGACTTTAAGAAAGGGAGGCCATTCTGAGTGAGACCTGACCTAATTAAGTGAGCTGATCAAAGGAGCAGAGATTTCCCTGGATAAAGAGTTTTGAAGTATGAGAAGGATTCAAAAGGAGAGAGATTCTCCATTGTTGGCTTTGAAGATGGAGTATGCAACATGGAAATTAATGTGGGTAGTTGCATCGAAGATGAGAGACAGTCAGCAAAGAAATAAGGATTATAACTCTGTAACCTCAAGGAACTCTTCCAATTGCTTAAATGAATTTTTAACAACAGCGTAAATTCAGATGAGAACACAGCCAGTGACATCTTTCCTGCCACCTTGTGAGAGCTTTAGCACAAGACTCAGCCATTCGGTGCCTGGACCTCTGACTTGCAGAATCATGAGCTAAGAAATCTTCGTTATTTTAGACAGTGAAGTTTTTATATCTCAATAAAATATTGTAAAATAAAAAGACATTCTATTTTATTGAAGTATAGTTAATTTTCAATGTTGTGTTAGTTTCAAGCATATATATTTTTTACAATTCTTTTTCATTATAGTTTATTACAAAATAAGTATAATACACTTACAGTTCCCTGTGCTAAGAGTAGGTTCTTCTTGTTTATCTATTTTATATATAAATAGTACAGATATGTTAACTCAAAACTCCTAATTTATCTTTTCCTGACATCTCCTTTGGTAACTAACTGTAAATTTGTTTTTTGTCTGTGAGTCTATTTCTGTTTTGTAAATATGTTCATCTGTATAATTTTTTTTAAATTCCACATATAAGTGGTATCATACAATATTTTTCTTTCTCTGTCCAATGTTCTTCATTAATATGATAATCTCTAAATCCACCCACGCTGATGCGAATGACATTGTTTCATCCTGCATCATGGCTGAATAATATTTCTATACATACATATAAATGTACACCACATGTTCTGTATCCATTTATCTGTCAATGCTGCTATGAACACTGGGGTGCATGTATCTTTTCAAATTAGAGTTTTCTCCAGATATATGCCCAGGTGTGGGATTGCAGTATCATATTTTTTAGTTTTTTTTACGGAATTTTCATGCTATTCTCCGCAGTGGCTGCACCAATTTACATTCCTACCAACAATGTAAAAAGGTTCAAAATTAAGAAAACAATCCCATTTACATTGCATCAAGATATCTAGGAATAAATCTAAGGAGGCAAAAGACCTGTATTCTGAAAACTATAAGATGCTGATGAAAGAAATTGAAGATGATACAGATGGAAAAATAGACCAACTTATTGGGTTGGAAGGATCAATATTGTTAAAATGATCATACTACCCAAGGCAAACTACAGATTGAGTCCAGTCCCTATCAAATTACTCATATCTTCCACAGAACTAGAACAATATTTTTTTTTAATTTGTATAGAAATGCAAAAGACTCTGAATAGTCAAAACAATCTTGAGAAAGATAAATGGAGCTGGAGGAGTCAGGCTCCCTGACTTTAGACTATACTACAAAGCTTCAATAATCAAAACAATATGGTATTGGCCTAAGAACAGACATACAGATCAATGGAAGAGGACAGAAAGCCCAGAACTAAATCCATGCACTTACAGTCAATTAATCTACAACAACGGAGGAAAGAATAGACAATGGAGAAGATAGTTTATTCAATAAGTGGTACTGGGAAAACCAGATAGCTACATGTCAAAAATAAAGCATCTGCCTGCAATGCAGGAGACCCAGGTTCAGTCCCTGGGTTGGGAAGATCCCCTGGAGAAGGAAATGGCAACCCACTCCAGTATTCTTGTCTGAAGAATCCCATGGACAGAGGAGCCTGGTGGGTTACAGTCCACGGGGTCGCAAAGAGTCAGACACAACTGAACGACTTCACACACACTTCACACAACACCATATACAAAACTGAATTAAAATAGATTAAAGATCTAAATGTAAGACCAAATACTATAAAACTCTTAGAGGAAAACATAGGCAGAATACTCTTTGATATAAATCACAGTAATTTTTGTTTTTTGGATCAGTCTCCTAGAGTGATGGAAATAAAAGCAAAAATAAACAAGTGGGATCTAATTAAACTCAAAAGGTTTTACACAGCAAAGGAAACCATAAAGAAAATGAAAAGACAACCCACAGAATGGAAGAAAATATATGCAAATGATGCTACTGACAAGAGATTAATTTCCCAAAAATATAAGCCACTCATAAACTAAATATCAAAGAAAAAAGAACAATCCAACCAAAAAATAGGCAGAAGACCTAAATAGACATTTCACCATAGAAGACATACAGATGGCCAAAAGGCATGTGAATAGATGCTCAATATTGTTAATTATTAGAGGAATGTAAATCAAAACAATGAGATAACACCTCACATCCATCAAAATGACCATCATTATAAAGTCTACAAATAATAAATGCTGGACAAAACATTTTAATATGAGTTTGGGAAGTATCCGTGATGCAGATTAATAATGAGATCATGAGGCAAAAATATGACTTTGGTATAAACTGGGGAAACTGAGTCATCTACAGAAGATGCAAACCCTTCCAGTTATGTTTGCGATTGCTTCACCAGTCGGTGTTAAACCGCAAACCTTACAGTCATATATTCAAGTTGCCTGATCCTTACCTTTGCCTCTTTGTTTGATTGAAAGGAAATCCCAGAAATGAGGAATCATGCTCGGGAATATGTGAATGCTTATTCTTCAGATGACTATTCAGGGGTACAGCGCATCTAGGCATCCTGCCTTGGTTGTCTCTCCCCTTGCTGCTCACCAAGGCTGGACCCACCAGAGTAGAGTGTGGAGCAGGGAGTCTACATCGTTAGCACAGAAAAGGCCCCACAAAGCCTCCCTCCCTCTTCTTATTCCTTCCCAACCTTCCCCTCCTGTGGCAGATGACATAGCCGCTTTCTCCCACATCACACCTTCCTCACAGACAGCTGCACTTTTCCACAAACATGCTTTTATTCACAGTGTTTTGTTTTGTTCGTCTCTGGCCCCAGGAACAACATGTGGAAATGCATGGATTTGTTTGTAACACATGATGACATCTCAGATATTTTGTCATGTCAGCTAAGGTTTTAAGTGAGCTGGCTTTGACAGGTGAGCTTCCCCAGGTTAAGGGTGGGAATTTCATGAACACCCTCTGGCTTTGCTCACTTTCTTTTGAAACACCGGTTTGTTGTAGCTCGAGCAGTACTTTAAAGGGGTCTAAATCTCTTACAGCTGTGAAACACTCGCATCATGCGCTGGGTCTGCAGAGCTCCCTAGAGGATGGTGCAGCTATAGATGGCCAGCTGTAGGAGCAAACATAAATCTCTTTGGAGACTTATATGCTGTCGTATCTTGCTAGGGCTTAGAAAGACTGAGCGATTTTAATCATTTATCTCCATTTATCAAAATGCTCCAGCTCAGCAAACGCCAAACCATTTTCAGCTGTGAGCCTGCCTTGCTATAGCAGATACTTACATAGAGTATGTTGATGACTTTGTGATAAACATATGCATGCAAAAAAAATTGTTTTGACCACAGGAAAGATTTTATTAATTAATGCCCAATAAACAAATAATCAAAGTCTACTTTGTAGTTGACATTTTACAATATACGTGCATGCTAAGTTGCTTCAGTCGTGTCTGACTCTTTGTGACCCCATGGACTGTAGCCCACCAGGCTCCTCTGTTCACGGGATTCTCCAGGCAAGAGTACTGGAGTGGGTTGCCGTTTCCTACTCCAGGGAAACTTCCTGACCCAGGGATTGAATCCGTGTCTCCTGAGTTGGTAGGCGGATTTTGAACCACTAGCAGCACCTGGGAAACCCCTTAACAGTATATATGAATTCATTATACACAAACACACATATATAATCCTATATATCATATGAATTACTTGGCCAAGATGTCACCAGCATTTGCACTGTGAACTTGATTTTTGGCCATTCATAAGACTATGAAAATTTGTACCATGGAAGCATAATTGTTCCATGATGACTTCCTCCTTTTTTAAACTATAACTAAATATAGAAAGGAAAACATATTCCCAAATTTTTAAAATAAAATTTAAGATATAAGTAAATGATGTTCTATTATGTCTCTTAACAATTATGGTAACTAATGAAAATGGGTATTTAATTTAAAAATGGAAACATAAAGATAAATATGTCTTTCAGATGTGGTTGGGAGTTGTTTTAGGGGGCCTTGGACAGCAAGGAGACCAAATCAGTCAATCTTGAGGGAAATCAACCCTGAATACTCATTGGAAGGATGATGCTGAAGCTGAAACTCCAGTATTTTTGTCATCTGATAGGAACACCCAGCTCATTGGAAAAGTCCCTGATGTTGGGAAAGATTGAGGGCAGAAGGAGAAGAAGGCATCATAGGATGAAATGGCGGGATGACATCACTGATGCAATGGACATGAACTTGGGCAAACTTCAGGAGATGGTGAAGGACAGGGAGGCCTGGCGTGCTGCAGTCCATGGGGTCGCAAAGAGTCAGACACAACTGGGTGGCTGAACGGCAACAACAATGCGTTTATTTAATGCTATAATTAAAGTAACAAAATCTCTACCCAATCGAAAGCACGTTTTATTCAGGGACAGACTGGGAGGAGGAACAGGAAGCGTCTTCCTCTGGTGTAATCCCCACTTTGAACTTGGGAGGAAGGTGCTTGTTGAGGAGTCTGCCTGGCTTCCCAGGCTGGGGGACCTGCACAGACACCCTATCAACCAGACTCCTTTCCAGTGTAGCTGAGTCTGAGATTTAGAGAGACTGCCATTAGCATGACTCATTTTGTGCAATATCTTGATCTTACGGAAGAGCCACTCGTGCCTTTGTATAAGACACGTATAAAAGTGGTGCTCTGGTGGGTATCATTCACAGCTTTAACCAAGGATCATTCTTATTAAAAGTAGCAAAACTGTAAAACTTGATGGGAACAGTGGGTACGTTGCATTGTGTTCAATGAGCAAGCTCAACATTTTATGTATTTGAAAGTGGATTAAAAACAGGAAAGGACAGAATACGAACATTTTCTTATTTTTAAATTTTGTAATGGAAGTTCAAAGGTAGAAAATGACTTTTCAAAAACAAAGACATTTATGACTGATGAGGAAGAGGTCCACTGCATGAACTGGACATGGAGAGATAAGAAAAGTTAGGAACAGATGTGCCTGTGAAGGTATGTGGCTCTCTCTTTACTAATCCCCATGATAAAGGAGATTAATAGAGTGCTTGTGGCTAGGTCACAGGAAGGCCATCAGATGATCAGAAAGCTGCCTGTGAGTGCTTCCACTGCCAAGTCACCCAAATCTGGATGGTATTCTACAGATTATCTTAGAAGAATCTGATTCCATTAATAGCAGAACTCAGGGTGAGTTACTTCCATAGTACTTTGGAGTAAACCCAGAGTTAAGTATTTTTAGAGTTAAATATTTGAGGCCACACAAGTATCTGGTTCTAACTAAATTTTCTAATACTATGTTTAAATAGGATATATTTCCCAATTCAATTATTAAAATTTTGGCAAAATTAATTAACCTTGATATTTATATGCCTGAACAAATAGCTTCATTCTTTTCAAGAAATAAGCCTACTTGAAGATCTGTTTTTTATGCTTCTAATAGAATACTTTATATAGAGAAAATTGAATGATTCTGTGCAGAGGATAAATCAAAGAAGAATGCCTAAACTATAGGTAATCTTCCTGCAGATCTGTCTGGGTAGAAGTTTATGGTAGGAAATAAACACACTCATTACTCTGAGTTTTTATAACCCAAACAAATCTATCACCATTTGTGACAGGGAAGGTAGAACATGCACTCTGGAGTCAAAATGTGGAACGGACGCTCAGGTTTACCCATAACTATCTGTGTGAATTAGCATGATTTATGCAAAATCTCTGTGCCTCGATTTTCTTATTTGTAAAATGAGATTAATAATACTTATTATGATGTGATGTGAATATTGTGATGATTGATGGTATTGTATTTTAAATAATTATGATAGCTGTCAATAAAAATAATAGTCTAAAACAACACGAATATGTTCATTTTGGAAGAACACATGTCAATTTATATACAACAAACCAAAAATCATTCATTCATTAACTCGTGTATTTAACATACATTGTTGACTATCCCTAGGCTTGGAGATACTTAGTAAATAAGTAGAATAAAACATTGACCTTGACTTCAAAGTTCTTGGTAAAGCATGTAGAATTTTATAAACGTTCATAAAACTTGTGAAAGGGTTTTTTTCACATGAAAATGTTCCTTTTCTTCTTTTCCTCTTTTTTTCAGTTTTTACATTTTGCTTCAGCAGTGCAGGTACAAGCAAACGGGATGAAGCATAGGGTTACCTTGTCAAGGACGGGACTTTAAGAAAGCTTCTGTTAATCAAACATAAGCAAAGTCTGAACATATTATTTAGGAATAAAATGAGAAATATATAAAGCTTCCCTCACTCTAAATTCTCTGTATTGAAGTAGGGGGAGCATAGATTAATTAATATAAAAGTGAGAAAGCATCTACTAAGTTGAAAAAGACTAAAAAACAAACAAGTATGATAAATATCCAGTTTTGTGGAGGGTGTGACAACACATATACAATCCTATTTAATAACTCTTGTGCAAATCTAAGTTTGAGATTCACTATGGTTTACCAAAAGAAAGAAATCATTAAATTACTCTGCCTTTTGACACAGCACATCTCTGTATAAAAAGAAGGTAGATGAAAAACTTATACATTTTTTTCTATGAGTTTTTCTGTTCATTTTATTATTAAGTGTCTAATCTTAGTATTATTGAAGACCAACAAGTAGTATAGTCACAGTTTAAGGAGTTAAGACCATAAAGTCAGCTGTAACACATAAATATGTGAGGAAAAAACTCTCCAAAGCAAAACATCAAATCGTCCCCCCTTCTTTCTATGACCAATATCTCTCCTGTAATTAGAGTCTCCCTAAACTCTATGTACAGAGAAGGCAATGGCACCCCACTCCAGTATTCTTGCCTGGAAAATCCCATGGATGGAGGAGCCTGGTGGGCTGCAGTCCAAGGGGTCACTAAGAGTCAGACACGACTGAGCAACTTCCCTTTCACTTTTCACTTCCATGCATTGGAGAGGGAAATGGCAACCCACTCCAGTGTTCTTGCCTGGAGAATCCCAGGGACGGGGGAGCCTGGTAGACTGCCGTCTATGGGGTTGCACAGAGTCAGACATGACTGAAGCGACCTAGCAGCAGCAGCAGCAAACTCTATGTAATAAACATACATAAATAATAAAAAATAAGTCTCCTTTTTAGCATGGGAATCAACCCTGAATATTCACTGGAAGGACTGATGCTGCAGCTGAAGCTCCAACACTTTGGTCACCTGGTGCGAAGGGCCAACTCACTGGAAAAGACCCTGATGCTGGGTAAGATTGAGGGCAAGAGGAGAAGGGTGGATAACAAAGGATGAGATGCTTAGTTGGCATCACTGATTCAATGAACATGAGTTTGAGCAAACTCTGGAAGATAGTAAAGGACAGGGAAGCCTGGTGTCTGCAGTCTATGGGGTTGCAAAGAGTCGGACTTGACTTAGTGACTGAACAACGTAACGTTCCAGATACTGTCTTGTCTCTCCTCTGTCCTCAAACAAAATTCATCTATTAGGTGTCTCTACTCACTCTCTATTTTCTCAGTTCTCAATCACTTCTTGACGATACCAATCAGACTTTTACCCTTGCCACTCCTGAAGTGCTATTCAACAAAGTCGTCGGTGGCAGTCGTGGCAATAAATTTAATACACATGTTCAGTTACTGTTTTTTCACTTCCCTAGCCTTTATTACTCCGACTTGGAACACATTTTTCATTGAGCTTTTCCTCCTCTTCTCCATCTTCTTTGCTGACTTTTCTACTCAATCATTAAATGTTGGAAGTCCTCAAAACTCAGTGTAAGATTCTCTTTCAGTTCAGTTCAGTTGCTCAGTCGTGTCCAACTCCTTGCAATCCTATGGAGTGCAGTATGCAAGGCTTCACTACCCATCAAGAACTCCTGGAGCTTACTCAAACTCAAGTCCATTGAGTCGGTGATGCCATCCAATCATCTCATCCTCTGTTGTCCCCTTCTCCTCCCGCCTTCAATCCTTCCCAGCATCAGGGTCTTTTCAAATGAGTCAGTTCTTTGCATCAGGTGTCCAAAGTATTGGACTTTCAGCTTCAGCATCAGTCCTTCCAATGAATATTCAGGACTGATTTCCTTTAGGATGGACTGGTTGGATCTCCTTGCAGTCCAAAGGACTCTCAAGAGTCTTCTCCAACACCACAGTTCAAAAGCATCAATTCTTTGGCGCTCAGCTTTCTTTATAGTCCAGCTCTCACACCCCTACATGACTACTGGAAAGACCAAACCTTTGACTAGTTGGACCTTTGTTGGCAAAGTAATGTCTCTGCTTTTTAATATGCTGTCTAGTTTGGTCATTACTTTTCTTCCAAGGAGTAAGCATCTTTTAATTTCATGGCTCCGGTCACCATCTGCAGTGATTTTGGAGCCCCCCAAAACAAAGTCACTGTTTCCACTGTTTCCCCATCGATTTGCCATGAAGTGATGGGACCAGATGCCATGATCCTAGTTTTCTGAATGTTGAGATTCTCTTCAGTGCCTCCTTTTATTTGGTCCTTGGGAAATTTCATCAGCTCCCATGGTTCCAGTTACTTTCTACACATGTAACATCCCACACAAATATATTTCCAGTTCAGTTCTCTCCCCTGGGCACTAGACTCTTCCATAACATTGCTTAGAGATAGACATTGTCCTATATTCCATTTCTGAGTCATTGGTTTAGTAGACATTTAATTCCATAAACCAAAATCCTAGTCCTCATCCTTGATAGCTTTCTCTTCTTTACCTCTGATGTCCAAACTTATATCTTTCTTTTTTACCTATTTGCTTCTAAAGGTGTATCAATTATATTCACTGTAAATCAGTGTCCACATAGTCCATAATAATACTCACTACACTTTTCTGAGCATCTCCCATTCCAGCTCTCTTTCGGCTTCTCAAAAGGCCTCGTTTTTTTTTGGCTATAGGGCTTTGCACACGCTAAGCCCACTCCACCCCAACCATCAGCCAATTTATCTATTTAACTCCTGAATACCCTTTACTATTTGTTCTTGCAGAAATGTTACTTTCCTTTAGAGCACTTATTTTTTCATAATAACATATTCATTACTGGGAATATTTGATTAATACCTCTCTTTGTGAATAAGAAATTACAAAACTTCTTGAGATCAGGAGCAATATCTGTTTCTTCTCAATATTTTTTTGCCCACAACCTAAGCAGTTAACTCACAAATACTAGTTTAATATGGATTTCACTTGATATATTACATACTATATTTTTTCCTGTGGTGATCACTTTTGTAACTGAAAATGAATACAAAAGGAAAGCGGTATTAACCAGGAAAGATTTAAACAAAGAAGAACATAAAGTTTTGGAGTTAAGAAGAACCTTTCTTAAAATAGTTACAGCTTCAAATTTATCATCTACAAAACATAAGTAAACTCTAATGATAAATAAAATAATGTGTACAGTGTTGGGGGCTTTACATAAAAATGCTCCTTAGATACCAGTTCCTTTTCAGCTTTGAGAAGTTGAAAGGCAACATTGTTTCTGCAGAAGGAAATAATGCTAGAAGGATGTATTAGTTACTTAAGTGTAGGGTAGTGAATAACTTTAGTGAGGTGATAAATGGAGTGAAGTATTAATTGTGAAGTCCTCTGAGATGAATGCTCAAACTGGATTTAAATTTTCCAAAAAATATGAAAATGATCTTGTTGAGACTAAGAGAACACATGTTCCAAATTTTCAGCTACAAAATGCCAAACTGAAAGAAATATACATAAAGTGGTATAAATTAGTCAAGAGTAGTCTGGTGAATCTCAATTAGATTGTATATGTGGAAAAGTTTCACACCATGTGTAAAGGATGATAGGCTAGAACATTCAGCTAAGAGCAAACAAAGACTTCAAACTTTTAATGTCTTCTTTAAGTATAGAACAGTCTTTTGGACTCTGTGGAAGAGGGAGAAGGTGGGATGATTTGGGAGAATGGCATTGAAACATGTATAATATCATATGTGAAATGAATCGCCAGTCCAGGTCTGATGCATGATACAGGATGCTCGGGGCTGGTGCACTGGGATGACCCAGAGGGATGGTACAGGGAGGGAGGTGGGAGGAGATTCAGGATGGGGAACACGTGTACACCCGTGGCAGATTCATGTTGATGTACAGCAAAACTAATACAATATTGTAAAGTAAAAAAAATAAAATAAAACAAAACAAAATAAATAAATAAATAAAACTTTTCCTGAGAACATCGGTACAATACACAGAACAAAAAACATCCTGCTTTTACATGAAACAGTTTTTATCTGTACCTGTAAGACTTCGTACAGTACTGCCTTGGCAAAACTGAGCTTCACTTAGAAAATTTACTTAGAATGTAAATCAGTTTAACCTTTCATAAAGCAAACTTAAATATGTATGAAACACCTTTAAAAAAAAAAAAACACTTTGATTTCTTAGTTTATCCTAGCACCTAACAAGGGATGTATGTCCTAGGATATCACTCTAGATTTTATTGAATTGTTTAAAATATTGAAAATTAGAGGAAATATAGTTTTCCACATATTTCCTTTGTAAAATTTTATATATAAATTTAAGATACATCATTACTAAAAAAGTGACTAACTTCTTTAAAAACCTGTTTTTAATATGTGAACATGCTGTATTATTAAATATTGTTCATATTTTTAAAGTAGCCACCATAATACCTAACTGTGGGCATGTCTCAATTATTTACTGATTCATTTTCTTTTCCATTCAATCACCATTCATTCAGAGAGTACTTACTGTGTACCCACAAAAACTATTGCTTAATGACAATTACATTTAAGCAAAGTATATAACAGAATATACTTCTCTGGAAACCACAGTTCTGTTCACCATATTCAGTGTTCCAACAGCATCACTTACACTGTAAGATTCTCTTTCTCTGACACCTTTTTTCCTATGCTTCATGCTGACCTACTGATCGGTGTCTCCCTCTGGTAAAGGTCCAATGTATGTCATTGGTTATCAGTTTTCCTACAAACACTCTTAAGACACTCAAACTTCTTGATTTAATTTTTTCAGTAATAACAGTATAATCATTTATTAACTGTCTTCTTTTTTAACAAATGAGAGTGCTAGCTATTATGTATCAATTAAAATAGTTTGGACTTCAAAAGCAATGTTATTCCTTAGGATGTGGCATTAGGGAGAACTCTTTTCCTTAGATATCTGAAGTTCTACTAACAGGAGAATATTTTCAGACTAAGGAGAAACTGTTTTATGTGGTAGAGGAATTCTTACGGCTTCCACAGGCCTGTGATTGGCAGGGAATTTGGGGTCACTGGTAGTATTTCTCTCCCATTCTCTAAGCGTGCCCAGGTTGGTCAGTGTCTGTGCTGGTGGGGAGCTGTCGAGAGCATACCTTCTTCCTCACCTCTGTGTCCTCTTCATCCTTCCCTTTTCCCCAACAATTTTTTTTTAAAGGCCCCTAGTTGCCTCTTCTGAGATTTCTGCCTATGTGTGTTGAAAAAATTCCCTCCTAATCTGTGATGGAATAAAATGAAGAGTTTAGCATCAGCTGGGTATAAAAGGCAAAAGAAGACAACAAATTCAAAATGTGGTGGGACAAATAACAAATATCTCTCTATACACACATATACACATCTCTTTTCTGCAAATCGTGTTAGTATATGTGAATGAATGATTCCTTGTAAGTATCTCACACTGAAGAGAGTAAAAGTGACATTATTATTATTATTGCAATGACTATTTTAAATTATAAAGAACCATTTTAATAAAAGTGATAGTAACTAAGGCAAAATTTTATTATTAAAAAGTGCACAGACAATAGGTGGTAATTTAATATTGAGGTGTCCACCTTACCTAATGCTTGATATTTCTCTCAGTATTTACCTGGCTAGCCACCATTGCATAAAAGACATAGAAATAGAACAGCAGCAGGAAGAGCTGAAGAAAACATGATCCAAATGAGAGAAGCACCATAGGAACCATTAGGAATAGCAGGAAGAAAAGAAAGGAGTTGAATCTAGCTGGATTTTTTAAAGACATGGATATGTAAGGCATGAAACATAATACATTCTACTAAATTAGAAGTGGGTTAAAAAAGAATTGAGACAGAGTTAAGGAACAGGGGATATAAAGAAGTAATAAAGGGGTAAAGAAATTCAAATTCAACAGCCTCAGTCTCTAATGCATTATGATACTCTTAATATACAAAGAAAAATATAGCAGTATCCTGGCCCTCAAAAGGAGCTTACAATTTTATTGGGAGATAATTCCATTTGATGCATGGTCTGTATAGTAGACATATTAATACAATCAAGTAATTGAAGAATAATGCAAATTGGAACATAATGAGGAAGCAGACATCTTAACAAGAAATGCTGAAAGGCACTAACATTTCTCAGTCAATAGTTTTGAAGTAGAACCCAGGAACAGTTTCAACAGACACCCAAGTTAATGTTGATGTAGCTTGTGCATACACCAGAATTTGAGAAACAAAAAATGTCAAAGCTTCTACAAATGATCAAAAGACAAGAGAACTAGGTTATTTACATTGACAACTTTGGAGAAGACTCTATGGCAAAAGTAAAGCTGTATGGTTGAAGAATCTATTTTTCAAGGTCAGAAATTTTAATCTTTATGTGTTTTTAAGATTCTTTAATTATATCTATGATCATCTTTGAAAAATTCCTAATCTTTAAAATGTTGATTTTCAGGAATATCTGCACTATTAAATGTAAATGGTGCTTATAAACATACTATGGAAATTCCTTATTTTATCTTTTATTTTTATTTTTCTAAATAAAACATCATAGTAAGTTAATGACAGAAGCTAAGGAAGCACTTTTGCTGAAAAGTTCTGAAACAGAGCCTCATTCCTCTGGCATTAGCTGTGGTCTTGCCTGGAAGTGAATCTCCATGTTAAGATCTTATTACATTCCTGCATTTCTATGATCTTTTTTTTTTATGTTTTCATATATGATTTGACTGTACAAATAAACCTTGAGTAATAATTGAAAATATCTAAATACTATGGGGATAACTGTACAGCATCTGGTGTTGGACACTTAGACTGTGTTCCCTAAAAGCTGTTGAATGGTAAGTGGCATCTAACACCATGAATCTGATTGAGCTTTTGGGGAAGATAAAGCTGAAAAAATAATATGATAGCAATGGGTAAAGAATGTAGCCAAACAACTGAGGGACAAAGCCAAGGAAACCACCCTCTACCTCAGCAACATTAATAATTATAATCTCAATGAGAAAACAGCTTAAAACATTTTTTGAGTCTGAGAGTTTGGTAAAAGTGGATTTTGATGAAAAGTTACATCCATACTGCAAGAACCAGACTCCTGCTGCAATTATGAGGGGGAGAGACAGAACTGGTCACACAGGATCTACAGCCTTTGTGTTTCCAGTGCCAAGGGGTGTTTATTTGCTGTTGTGAGTAAACATTGACTTTTGATTAACTAAGAAAACAATAAAGTAGATTGAAGCCCACAAGATTTCATATATTTGGGGAGTGGGGTATACACAGGAAATCCCCATTCCTCCTGCTCAATTTTGTTATGAACCCCAAACTGCTGTTAAAAAAACAAAGTTTTTAAAAATGAGAAATCTTTTCCAAGCTTCTAATTAGAAAATTCAATAAACTGTAGACATGCTGTCCAAGATGAGTGAATATGAATGTAGCATGGATTTCAAGAGATGAACGATACTTAACAAATGCACACTGAAAGCTTAACGTGAAAGAGATCATATCTAATTGTGTGCCCTGAGCACTAAGGCTAGATGTTGATCAATACCCTCACCACTACGCTACTTCTCAAGCCTTTCCCACCTTAAAGTGCTTAAAATGTGTGTGAGTGAACTCTACACTGATATGATGTGTATACTACACATACTTTACATGGCATTCCAACAGACTAAATTGGTACTGTACTCAGACATTTTTAAATGTTATCATAAGAAATGATGACAAATAGATTAAATTCATTGACCATTGATAGATTGTTAATTATACTTAAACACCTAGAGATTTTAATGAAGATTTGAATGTTCTTTTATTGTAACACAAAGATTTTATAGCTATATTAATCTTTTAGTTGGAGGAAGTTTATTAAAAATGCTTAAAAATTCTGCTAGTGATTATTGACCCCATTTATCTGTGAGGAATTTTGTGCAGCAGAGATTCTGTATACCTCTTATATCTGAACTACTTCAGACATGCAAGGGGTAATTATGAAAAACTTCAGATTTGGAAGATTGACACCAGATCTACTAACTTAGCACCTCATGTCTGAAACCAGTATCTACTTTATAAGAAACTGATTAGTTTGGTCTTTGGGCCCAAGAGCGTGAGAATCGATAATGTAATACATGGGTGGGTATACGTAGAAGATGTAAGAGTGTATGGTGTGATCTTGCCCATCAGAGTCTTTTGAATATTTTTGTGTCTTGACAAAATTAGATATAATAATTACTCTTAATAAAAAGAGTTGGCATTTCTTTGGTATCAATGTAATCATGATATAATCATTTTTTAATGGTTCTAGATTTCTCCTGGGGCTTCCCAGGTGGCTCAGTGGTAAAGAATCTGCCTGCCAATGCAGAAGACACAGGAGACGGGGGTTTGATCCCTGGGTCGGGAAGATCCCCTGGAGGAGGAAATGGCTACCCACTCCAGTATTCTTGCCTGGAGAATCCCAAGGACAGAAAAGTCTGGTGGGCTACAGTTCATAGGTTGCAAAGAGTTGGACATGACTAAGCACCTAACAACAGCAACAAGATTTCTTCTATGAAGTACTGGCCTAAAGGAATTTCAAAACCTAATCTCAGGATGCACCACCATGTACCAATTTCTGTGAGGTTTGAGACTCTCTTAATTCAGCTTATACATGTTAATGTCTTTTGGCTTCACAAATTTTCAATATTTTTAAATGCCAATTTTCTAAACACCATGCCAATCCAGTCTATTATGTTTACGTTAATATCAAGTGCTTTAAAATCTTCTAAATATTTCAACCTTATTTTCCTTTTCTAAAATAAAATAATATTTTCTTCCAAGTTTGAAACTATAAAGAGATAAGGCTATAACATTTCAGTCAGAGACAAAAACAAGAATGTTGAGTAAGAATTTAAGGAAAAGAAGATATTTTGCTGGGTGTGTAACACATCCTTAAGAGTTTGGATGGAAGTCCATCTTCTATGAGGAGCAGCTCCTGGTACAAAACTATTGAGTAATGAGAAAAGACTAATTGAGTTAAACAAGGCAGAAAAAGAAGCATATCCAACATGGACCACCAGGTATGTTCAGGAAGCCTCAGAGGGGTGATCAGTTAATACTAAAGACACCTTCACAGGTGACAAGACTGGTCAGAGGTGGGTGAGGTTATTTTGGAGAAGAACACTTCTTGGCATAAAGTAATCATGAAAGCAAATCTGCTGAGTGAACCACCAAATGAAAGCTGAAGCCTTACTTAATTTCTGGGTACAGGGCAGCTGGCTTCCACTGACGCACTGATAAGGGCAATGTAGATTGCAAACTCTCTTCATTATTCTCAGGGTAGTTTTAGGCATGAGAAAAGGAAGCTATAAATCTATGCAAAGGAGGATGCCAAGATTTGGCAGAAAAGTGCCCAAAATGGACTTTGGACATCAGATAAAAGAAGGTAAGAGATGCAGAGGCAAAGAGTGGAGAGACCAGATGAACAGGCCTCGAGTTGAAACAACAGGCACTAGAACAAGGCTCTCACAGATGAGTCAGAAAATCTCTGTTGGTAATTCTCAAGGATGGGGACATCTGTGGATGTGTGAGAAGATTTGGTTCAGTTCAGTTCCATTCAGTCGCTCAGTCATGTTCAACTCTTTCTATCCCCATGGACCACAGCACACCAGGCCTCCCTGTCCATGAGCAACTTCTGGAGTTTACTCAAACTCATGTCCATTGAGTCGGTGATGCCATCCAACCATCTCATCCTTTGTAGTCCCCTTCTCCTCCTGCCTTCAATCTTTCTCAGCATCAGGGTCTTTTCAAATGAGTCAGTTCCTTGCATCAGGTGTCCAAAGTATTGGAGTTTCAGCTTCAACATCAGTCCTTCCAGTGAATATTCAGGACTGATTTGCTTTAGGATGGACTGATAGTATCTCCTTGAAGTCCAAGGGACTCTCAAGAGTCTTTCTTCATTAAAGGAAAAAAGACAAATACTTATCTAAACTCCAAAATAAAGAAAATGGGGGAAATTTTGAATTTCAATGTTGACTAAACACTTATATAAAAATTTAGGAAAGAAGTAAGCCTGTCTGTGTTTGTGCTTTGAATAATAAGGAGTATACTCTAGGAGAATAAACTATGGAAATCAACTATATCACTGTGTTCTTTAGCCAGGTGTATTAGTCACTCAGTCGTGTCCGACTCTCTGCAACCCCATGGACTCTAGACCAACAGGCTCCTCTGTCCATGGCATTCTCCAAGCAAGAATAGTGGAGTGGGTTGCCATTTATTTCTCCATGAAATAATCATAGAACCTATTGATATGTTACAAACTGTGACATTGTTTTTGATTTTGTAACCCTGAATTGAAATTGGTAGTAGATAATTTACTTTGCTTTGTGTTATGTATATTTTTCCTAGGCTTATTGCCATTATACTTTCAGGCAAGCAATTTCATTCTCTCATAAGAATATGATGAAATTTGATATTATATGCAACATTAGCTTTATCTTTCAAAACCCATCAAAAATATGCTTTGTGATATAATGCAAAGTGTTAGGTTTCTCCAGTTCTGGGTTAATGTTCGGCATTAGGGGTGAAAGACAGAGCATTCTGTCCCCTTTGGGCATTGGGGTGGACTTTCTATGCAAGGTCTCACCATAACCTAAGAGCTATCATCTCTGAAAGGCCGTTGGCCTGTAGCCCAACAAGTGTTTTATTCCCAAGTATGCAGCTAAAAATAAATGACTCTACATCTTTATTCCCCATCTATCAACTGCATGGCAGACTATAGGGCTAATTTGTTACTCTACCCTTTTGGAAAAAGAAAAGATGATAAATGGATTAATCAGACTTCTTTTTTTAGAAGAAATCTTTTCTACAAATGAGAAACTGTGGAAATCATGCCTAAGGGACAGAATTAGGAAAGGAAAATATTTTTCTAGAAAAAGCATCAAAGTGTTACGACCATAGCCCAAGAATGATGAGACAGAAAGAGTATGGGTTGTTTATGACCACCCGGCTGCAAAGGCTCTTATTCCATGACAACCACTTCAGTGAACAAGAATAACGGGTCAGGAGATACTTTTAGAATCTTTCGCTGCTTTTACTGCAATGTTAAATCTTTATTTGACTTGTTATTTGTCACGCAAAGTCTGTACTTCAAAAGAAGAATGGCATAACTTTCCAATGGGTTTGCCTGCACATCTATCCTCCCCGGCGGGGTGGCAGTGTGTTTGTAATCAGGGTGCACCACTGCTGCTCACACTGCTCGTGTTGTCACCCCAGTGGGGGAAGGGAAAGCAGGGCAAGAAACAGAGTCACCGCAGCATTTACCGATTTTCCATCCACAGCGCCTGAAATCTAGTGATCAGGAACAATGACTGGGGCTAAATATTTTAAAACTGAACAAAAGAAGAAGAAGAAAGCACTGACCAACATATGCTCTTGTTCAGAGTTCCTGAATAACTTCAAATGATCTGAACATGCAAATACCACTGAGCACACAATAGTTTCACTAAATAAATGTTCATGAATTCTGAACCGTAATTGTCCCATTTGGCTTACTAAAAATTAGTTGTTAATCTTCTAAGTGTAACAGATAACAAGGTTACTATGATCCAAAGAATACGGATTTTTCTTTTTAAGATGAGATCCATGCTTAGGTTTCTATAAAATTCATAAGCGTATAGTAATAATAACAGAAATTCTTCTTTTTAATATAAATTTATTTATTTTAATTGGAGGCTAATTACTTTACAATATTGTATTGGTTTTGCCATACATCAACATGAAACCGCTTTTTTCTAATAGAAGTAAAGAAGCATTGGAAACCACTTATTAAAATGAATTCCAAGAAACCACACATCTGATAATTGAATATTGCCTACAACCACACTGTGTCAGTTCCATGATTCCAGATCATTTCATTCTAGCCACTGGGAAAAATTAATATCCTTCAATCATCCAGTAGGAAAATACATTCTTAACTTCTATCAGTGCTTTTGAAACTTTAAAAATCTGTAGATCACTCAATGGATGATGATGTACATGCAGATCAAAAACATCTTTATCATAACTTTTTATGTAAAATTTAAATATCTTTCAAAAGTAAAATTAACAATAGTTTTTTAAAATCATGAGGATGACATTGTTGGGAATTTTCCACCAAGATGTCTGTTTCAGGTTCAGTAACAGGTATTTTGAACAAAGAATCAAGTTCTACACATTAAGTCAGAGAAGAACAAAGTGTCTTTGCTACCTTTTTAAAAATTAGAAAAATTAGAAAATTCAAAGTCAAAATGATAGGGTAGGAATAGGGATAAGTATTGAAGGAGAGGGTGCTGAGCATAACAGGTAAGAAAGTGGAACCTGATTCTGTCACTTAATGATACGTGTATTCTTGAGCCAGTTTCTTGACTTCTCTGCTTATTTCTTCAGTTATGTGATGAGGACAATAATAGTGCCTATGTCCTAGGATTTTGGTAGAAATTAAAGCAAATGTTACAGATAAGGGTATCAGAAAAGTGCCTGATAACTAACAGGAAATATTAGCTTTTATTATCTGTTGGTCTTGATAGATTAGAATCAAGGTTGAGCCTTTGCACAACAGGAAGACCACACCAATGATTAGTAACCCATGTTCATTCCACTTGCTCAGGCCCAGGGCCATATGGCTGTTGAATACTTTTCAATATCTCCACTGACAAATGCCTATATTCACACAGGGCATGGATAATAAACATTATGGAAAGATTCCTCATTGAGCACAGCTTGTCAGCACTCCAGTGACACTAAATAAATATATATTCAAAAGTCAGGTGTTTGTAAGCTTCAAAATAGAGAAGTAGACAAACTGATTCCTAATCTGTCTAATAAGTTGTTCTTTATAAAGAATTATCCTTGTTCATTTGGTGAATTTGAATGTAGTTTAAAAATATATATCCAAAGAACTTTTTTCTCTAAAAAGTGAATAGAGAAAATTTTACTTCAGCCAGTTACTTCATAGTTTATCTTTTAAAGAATGATAGTATATTATTCTGAACACTAAAAGTGAAATTATTTTGTTCCTGAGTGTTGGGTTCCTGTTTTTTGTGATATTATAAGTTTATTTAGCCATATCACTTGAGTAAGCCATCTGAATTAAAGAAAAGAGCTTCCTGAAATTATCAGACACAAAGGAAAATTTTTAAATTAATTTATTGGTTGGAAAAATCATGTCTGTAATAGAAGGATATTTCTGTTAGATCTTTTAGGTAATTCAGCATACTATTAATTTATTAACATAGGCATTATTATTAGCCCCAGTTTACAGATGAAGAAGTATGCATGGAGAGAAAAAGCAACTTGCTAACAGCTATTAGCAGAGTCAGTATTAAAATACAAGCAAGTCTGAGTCCAGTGACGATGCTTTTAAATACCACGATAAAAAAGCCTCTTAAAACAGAAAAGAAATAATTGTCTCCAACAGCTATTCTCAATGAAAGCTCTTAACAAACTATGAATGGATAGATACATTTACATCATTATATGACTATGTGTGTTTGAGTGTATAAATCGTGGTACATAAAGGAGAAATACTTATGGTATTCCCATTAAAGTCAGGGAACAGATAATACTTCGTTCTGCATGAAGCTAAAAAGTAGTTAATCATCATATCGGTGTAGACGCTATCTTTGTTTGCCTAAAAAGAAAAGAGATCAACTAAAAGACTATTTAAAGGACAATGCAGGCAGACAGGCAGGGATCCAGGCCCATCATTCCTGCCCTCTGGTGCACACGCTCTGTATAAGCCTCTCCCTTTGAATTCAGGAAATGTATGAATAAAATGGGAAAACACTCATGAAATGCATTCCTAACCAGTTGACTTTCAGTTCATGGAAAAAAAGATTATTCTGGATAGGCCAGACTTAACCAGAGGTACCTTTCAGAGGAGACATAACAGGAAGGACCACTTTTGTTGGCCTGGAAAAAACCAACAGCTCCGCTGTGAACTGCTTATGGGGCCACGGAGCAAGGACAGCACGCGTGTGCCGGCCCCCTCTTCCTGCAGTCCCACACCGCGCCTACGGGAAGAACGCGGAAAGGTCTCACGGCAGAAAAGACCGGCCTCGTGCCTGCAAAGAATGATCACGTCTTGTCTGAGACAGTTTGATACAGAGAGCATACATTATCGTACTGATTGGAGGCAACAGAGACCACGGCTGAAAGGCCCAGGGGTGTTGCAGAGCAACAGGTAGAAAACCATGGGATGAGACAGGTCCAGCCTCCTGAAGTACCTGCAGGGGTGACTCAGTGATGGAGACACACTGGGGAAAGAATACCCGCTGCCACCCCTACCTCAGCAGGTTCTATAAATCAGCGGTGGTCAGAGCACTTTGGTTAGAATGCAATTGGGTGAGACTCAGCGCAAGGGCTACTGCACTCTGCTACAGTTGATGAAGTACTGCTCTTCCAGAGGCCGAACTCAACCTTTCTCTGACAGAACCATCTGGTGGCCCAATCTCATATAATCCTGTGGCAGAAACATCATGCAGGCCAGCAAAGTTCTCCTGGAATGGGACAGATTGTGAAAGATCATGCCCAATATTTGTTTCTAAAATTGAATAAATAATGGACTTAATAATCTCATCATCTACTAATTTAGGGGACTCTACTATTCTGCAGTACAGTACTGAACTTTGAACACCTTACCATGGTCATTTCTTGAATGCATGAATAGTTATATTGATAGCTTTTTAGATTATTATTATAAGAACAAAAATGAGAAAAAATATTTTAAAATGGATGAGATTAATCAAAACCATCTTTTCAATGACTTTGGAATACTGCCTTGCTTTCTGAGATGGCCAGGAAATTACTAACAAATAACAAAGATAAGGCCGTGGCTGTGGTCAATCATCAAGGTCTTGACCTTTTGAAATCCGAACTCCTCGCTAAAGAAACTGAAAGTATTCGTCTTTAGGTAACCGCCTATGGCTTGCAAGGTAATACAAGGGTAATTTTAATAATTGGGCAGGAAAAGGCATACTACATATACACATTGTGTTTCTCTGATTGGCTCCAACAGGGATGGAATGGAGATTGCAAATTCAGCCTCCCAATTTAGAGTAAGTTAACAAAAAGATTCACTCACTTTTCAGCCAAGCAAATCGTTGTTTGAAACTAATTGGTAACAGATGCTATTAGCTGCAAAAAAAAAAAAAAGTATAACCAGATTCAGTGAGAATCTAACCATGCAAATAACAGTCCAATTAGAATCAGACCCTAATAGGTGCATGTGGAACACATTTTTGTGCATTTGATGCACCTCTACCCAGCACCTTTCTCTACTTCCTTCTGCAGATACCCAAATCTTGGTGTTCTCAGGCTGAACACTGGGAACTGAGAATATTCAGGTCTCAGAGTGATTATTGGGAACACAGTTATCAAATTTCTTTCATTGATCAGAAATTTTATGGAACTTACTCTACTTCAAAAAGGCATTTAGTAAAAGATTGCTCACTTACTGTACCCAATTTGGATGCATGGAAAATTTCAAGAGTTTCCAGGTAGATCAGAGACACATAAATGTCATCTTTCAAATTCCTAACACATATTTGGGTGAGATTAAGTCTTCTTAACTAAGGATTTTATTCCATTAATAAAATTAGGGAAAATAGAAATCCAGTACTCTCAACCTGGGAGGAGCAAGCATGTAGTATCACGTCCTAGTTTAAAGAAGCAGTAAATGAGTAAATGGAGAAGGAAATGGCAACCTACTCCAGTCTTCTTACCTAGAGAATCCCATGGACAGAGGAGCCTGGTGGGCTGCTGTCCATGGGGTCGCACAGAGTCGGACACGACTGAAGCGTCTTAGCATGCATGCATGCATGCATTGGAGAAGGAAATGGCCACCCACTCCAGTATTCTTGCCTGGAGAATCCCAGGGATGGTGGAGCCTGGTGGGCTGCCGTCTATGGGGTCACACTGAGTCGGACACGACTGAAGCGACTTAGCAGCAGCAGCACCAAATGAGTAAAACCCATTCTCTTAGCTCCCAGTGCCATCTAAAAGGTATATACTCCCACCAGTTACACAGGAAAATCTTAACTGTTCTATATTCTTGTTAGTAGTGGATGGTGTCAGTTTCAAAAATATTAGCCTTTCTGGTAGGTGTGGAGTGGTATCTTATTGAGCTTATAATTTGTTATCTCCTGATGTGTAATGATATTGATTATTCTTTGCAGGTGATTTTTTTTTTTTTTTGGTGATACATTTATCTTCCCCTCTACTATATTATGAGCTGCTAGACAGTAGAAACTTAATCATTGTTGATTTATTTTGAGAAAAAATGTTTTCTCTTCATACATAACCTTCTATCTCATTCTCCTCAAATACCGTATCTTTCTTAGTTTTTCTTCTCTTTCCATGTCACAGTCTTACAAGCCCTTCGGGATTCCTTGGCAGGAGGTGAGAGAACTGTCTAGCTTGGGTGTGAAATTGCCATCTGCAACCAACTATCTTCTCTCATCCACTTCTACTTCCAGATTTTACTTAGCAAATAAAACAACGGATAGTTACCAACTAGAGCATTAAAATGCATTTGTCAGCCTTATGATGTATGGGTTATTTATTTAAATAATGTAAAAATATTCAATTTCATGATTGATTTTTATAAACTGTCAAAAATATTTTATCTAAAGCTGGTAATTCTTTACACTGTCCTTCTGTGTTTTCATGTTCCACTGTTATAGATATTAACACTGTAATTTATTTTAATATGTTTGGGACAAAAATCACTGGTTTAATATAAAGACATCTACCATGTAACTACTTCTTTAAAAGCCTCACTATCTTTATGACATAACAGGTAAGACATAGGTAATTGTAATCTTACTTGCCAACAAGAAAAGTATTTTCAAATGTGCTTCTGCATTAGGACATTCAAACGAAAATATTTGCTACATAATCTTATAGAATAATTGGTATAAATAAATAAAATAATTTCTATCCTAAAAATCATCAGAGTCTGTTTCACATTAGGCTTCTGTATACACCAAATGAATTACTGGACTTTTAAAGAGGTGATATTTGTCCTAAGTGTTGCAAGGATTAGAGCTGGTAAAGAGCTTTGATCTCCAAACACAAACAAAGATAGGCTGAACAGTGCTGGTAAATCAACTCAACCAGAGGAAGCAGGAACAAGCACACCCCAGATGTCCTCTGGAATGCTACTAATGCCCCCTCACATTTCATCTGCTGCCCTCGAACTCCTTTGTTTTTACTTAAAAATTCAGCATCACTGAAATGTTTCCAAGTCTTTCTTTTATCTAAGAATGTGGTAAAAAAGAGTCTATCAAGTTTTATAGTAGGTAAGATTCAGTGAATGGGTGATAATTTACCAGTATTGGTGAATTGGCTAGTGAAGGGAAACAAACAAAAAAAAAATAATAAGCGAACCAGAAAGAGAGGGAAGCACCAATCGTTGCTAAGGCTCAGAATTACTATGTTAAGGATTTTACTTTTTACCACATTAATCTTCACAGAAAGCTGGAGGGCATGATTATCCCAATTTTTGCTAAGAACTCACCAAGGTTCAGAAGATTAAGAAACTTTCTTCAGACCAAAGATCTAAGTAAGTGTTGGAGGAAGGCTTCAAATTCAAGGTATCCCATCCAAGACCACAGGGCTTTCCACTGTCTACAGTTACCTGCTAAAAAGGATTCATTTTTTCCCTAACTTACCTCAACAGACTAATTATTATTCAATAATCACTAATTAGTGATATTTAATTCTTTTCTCCCTACAATCCTACCAAAGGGAAGTTAAATTCCAAAATAGTTTACAGCTATTTTTTATGCTATAATGCATGCCAAGACTATAGGTTTGCCAAGGAATGTATTCCATCATAATTAAAAAAGCAATCTCTCCTGTGTCTTTAGTCATGTGGATCAGGTCACAAGTGAATGAATCAGATGAAAACTTGAGAGTGCTCTCTAATCCTGGCAAAATGTATTTTATTTGTTTACTCTTCTTCCCTCTCACAGAAAGTAAGGTTTTTAAACAAGTAGAAGTCATTAAAAAAAACAAACAAACTTTGCTTATATATACACTTTCCTTTCCTCTCACCCTACAAATAACTGCAGATACTCCAAAGTACTGTTGACAAACCATGTTTTGAAAATATATCCTTATCTCAATGTGTGTGTGTGTGCCATCTCAATAGACATTTTCAAATATTTATTTTTTGCAATCTGTGTACAGAAGATCCGGGTCCTATCCCTGGGTTGCAAAGGTCTCCTGGAGGAAGAAATGGCAGCCCACTCCAGTATTCTTGTGTGCACCATCCCAAGGACAAACGATTCTCAGACTATAGTCCATGGGGTCACAGTGAGTCCAACACCACTGGATGACTGAGCACACAAAATATTAATACGAATCATAAAAAATCTGATAAAACTTACATTAAAATATGTGAGATGATTAAAATATAAGAACAAAAGCAATCTTGTACAGACTCTTCAAGGAATCGCAGATACACGCACATGTTACAAAGCAGTCAGATATGGTTTAGTTGAACTGCTTTTCATCAATGGAGAGAAACAAGGACCAGCCAGTTTTAACCAATTTTAGAAAAACAATTATGACTTTTTAATAAACTGTTATGGACTGAATGCCTATGCCCTCCCGAAATCCATCAAATCCTAACCCCCAATGTGACAATATTTGGAGATAAGGCCTTTATGGAAATAATTAAGGTTAAATGAAGTCATAAGGATGGAGCCCTGATTTGATAGGATTGGTTTCCTTTCAAGAAAAGATACCAGACAGTCTGCTCTCTCCCTGCCTCTGGGTGCACGCACCAAGGGAAGGGAGGGCATGGGAGGTTACAGAGAGAAAGTGTCTGGTCCTGCTACCCATAAGAAGGTGTCTCAAGACACCCTGCTGGCACCTGGATCTTTGACTTCAAGTCTCCAGAACTGTGGTGGTGTTTTAGTCACTAAGTTGTTTGATTCTTGCGACCCCATGGACTGTAGCCTGCTAGGCTCCTTTCTCCATGGGATTCTCCAGGCAAAAATACTGGAGTGGGTTGCCATTTCCTTCTCCAGGGGATCTTTCTGACCCAGGAATCAAACCTGGGTCTCCTGCACTGCAAGGAGATTCTTTATCAACTGAGTTACAAACTATGAGAAAAAAATTTCTGTTTCAGCCACCCAGTCTACAATAGGGGTCTATAATAGGAGTTTGTACAGCAGACTAACACAAACGCCTTATAAAGGGTTTTTACAAGCATTTTTCAGTCTTAATTATTTTAAAATATACACAATTTGCAGACAACTGGTAGAAATGTCATTGCTGAAGCTCACGAAGATTGGTAATACAGCCTAAAGGCAGACAGCAAAAAGTGTCCCTCTGTACTGATTTCCACTTCCTCCTTTATAACAGGTCTCAGGTTTTTAGTGACTTCAACACTATCCTGAAAAGAAGTCTGTATCTTTAAATTTTCCTTGCAGCTAAGTGAAACCATTCTAAGGAAAGAATGGTATGGACCTAACAGAAGCAGAAGATATTAAGAAGTGGTGGCAAGAATACACAGAAGAACTGTACAAAAACGATATTCATAACCCAGATAATCCCAATGGTGTGATCACTCACCTAGAGCCAGACATCCTGGAATGCGAGGTCAAGTGTGCCTTAGGAAGCAACACAACGAACAAAAATAGTGGCGGTAATGGAATTTCAGTTGAGCTGTTTTAAATCCTGAAAGATGATGCTGTGAAAGTGCTGCACTCAATATGCCAGCAAATTTGGAAAACTCAGCAGTGGCCACAGAATGTAAAAGGTTACTTTACATTCCAATCCCAAAGAAAGGCAATGCCAAGTAATGCTCAAACTGCCGCACAATTGCACTCATCTCACATACCAGTAAAGTAATGCTCAAAATTCTCTGTGCCAGGCTTCAACAGTACGTTAACCATGAACTTCCCAATGTTCAAGCTGGATTGAGAAAAGACAGAGGAACCAGAGATCAAATTGCCAATATCCGGTGGAACACTGAAAAAGCAATAGTGTTCAAGAGAAACATCTCTTTCTGCTTTATTGACTCTGCCAAAGCCTTTGACTGTGTGGATCACAACAAATTCTTAAGGAGATGAGAATACCAGACCACCTGACCTGCCTCCTGAGAAATCTGTATGCAGATCAAGAAGCAACAGTTAGAACTAGACATGGAACAACAGACTGGTTCCAAATAGGGAAAGGAGTACTTCAAGGCTGTATATTGTCACCCTGCTTATTTAACTTATATGCAGAGTACATCATGAGAAACACTGGGCTGGATGAAGCACAAGCTGGAATCAAGATTTCCAGGAGAAATATCAATAACCTCAAATACGCAGATGACACCACACTTACGACAGAAAGTGAAGAACTAATGAGCGTCTTGATGAAAGTGAAAGAGGAGAGTGAAAAAGTTAGCTTAAAGATCAACATTCAGAAAACGAAGATCATGGCATCTGGTCCCATCACTTTATGGGAAATAGATGGGGAAACAGTGACAGACTGTTTTGGGGGGCTCCAAAATCACTGCAGATGGTGATTGCAGCCATGAAATTAAAAGATGCTTGCTCTTTGGAAGAAAAGTTGTGACAAACCTAGACAGCATATTCAAAAGCAGAGACATTACTTTGCCAACAAAGGTCTACCTAGTCAAAGCTTTTGTTTTTCCAATGGTCATGTAGGGATGTAAAAGTTGAACTATAAAGAAAGCTGAACGCCGAAGAATTGATGTTTTTCACCTGTGGTGTTGGAGAAGACTTTTGAGAGTCCCTTGGGCTATAAGGAGATCCTACCAGTCCATCCTCAAGGAAATAGGTCCTGAATATTCATTGGAAGAACTGATGCTGAAGCTGAAACTCCAATACTTTGGCCACCTGATGTGAAGAGCTGAGTCATTTGAAAAGACCCTGATGCTGGGAAGGATTGAAGGCGGGAGGAGAAGGGAACGATAGAGGATGAGATGGTTGGATGGCATCATCAACTCAATGGACATGGGTTTGAGTAAGCTCCGGCAGTTCGTGATGGACAGGGAGGCCTGGTATGCTGCGGTCCATGGGGTTGCAAGGAGTTGGACATGACCAAGCAACTGAACTGAATTGAACTGAACTGAAGCATTAAAGTTCTAACAATGGGTTCATGTATAGGTGAAATGCCCAATTCCTGGATCCTGTCTTTAAAGAAAGGAGATGTGTCTTTTACTGCTCCTTCTGCTTATGTTGTGAAGGGATGCAGAAGTGATGGTAGGATACCTAGAAGCCATATTGTACATGAAACAAAGTGTGTATTGAGGAAGGCAGAAAGACCAACAAGGTGGCAGTCCTGGAAGATAATCGGGGGGAGTGGTGTCACATCTGCCGTGGACTATACGTCCAGACCTTTGGAAGAGAGAGACATGTGTGCACACATCTTGTTGAAGTCACTATTTTGCTTATATCTCTATCTTAACTACTAAAACACATACATTCCTTTTCTTTTGTAGCAGTTTTTCCTTCACACACCATAATGACCCCCTTAAACACTGACTGAAAACTGGTCATTGTTCTGAAAAAGATTGACAAACTGTAGCCTCCCCAAATAACTAGCAGATTATTTAATTTTGCTGACATTTAAGAACAAATATTCATAAACATATGTTAGAGCTCAGGGAAAACAACCACCACCAACAATCAATTAGGTCGTAGTCTCATCATTCTTTTGGTCCCATTGAGCTTTCAGCTTGAAAAGATAAAAGGACGATTATTAAAATATTTCAGTATATTTCTAATGATAATTTTTTTACTTAATCAAACTGTAAGCTAATGAAATATATTTTTATTCACAATTCTGAAATCTAAGCAATATAACCAAATGTAAAAAAGAAAATAAAAGGCAGGTTTTCTTTGTTCTTTATTAAAAGAACTGGCATGCATTTAATTTTTTATAAAACTACAGGCCTTTCAGAGTCAATGCCTATTGGGAATATTTTTTAAACTCATGCCAGATTTGCCCTTTTGCTTACGAGAAAGACTACAGCAGTAGTGACATCACTTTTCTAACGCTGAAAACTCCTTCGAAGTCAGTAGTAAACGCAGCGACCTCATTTGTTATACTTTGTTCACAGAAGCAGAAGTGACAGAACTACCCTTGCAAATTGCTTTGATAAATGTTATTCCTTTGGGATGAAACGTTCCTGAACCCTTTTCTGCTTTACTGATCTCTTTCATGCAATCCCTTTGACAAAGACGAGATTCACCATTGTGCACTAGGCCTGTTTCCATTCTTAGGAGATTCTGGTTAAACTTGTCTGGTTCCTTTCCAAATATGCTCCACTGCTTAGGGAGCAGTCTCTCGTTCTCTAAAGAATAAGAGCCATTAATGTAGGTGAAGAACACAGCATTGGTGTAAAATGATGTGGAGAGTACACAATGAATGTGTCTGAGCAGTATTTAGTTTTGTAATCCCATCACTCATATAAACAATCTTTAATTTTTCAGATGGATTTCCTTAAAAAAAGAAAAAATCTTCATTGGTATGTTTTAAAAGGAGCTTAAGAGTTTTAAGAGTTTTAGAAAAGGCAGAGGAACCAGAAATCAAATTGCCAACATCCGCTGGATCATCGAAAAAGCAAGAGAGTTCCATAAAAACCTCTATTTCTGCTTTATTGACTATGCCAAAGCCTTTGACTGTGTGGATCATAATAAACTGTGGAAAATTCTGAAAGAGATGGGAATACCAGAACACCTGATCTGCCTCTTGAGAAATCTGTATGCATGTCAGAAAGCAACAGTTAGATCTGGACATGGAACAACAGACTGATTCCAAATAGGAAAAGGAATTAGTCAAGGCTATATATTGTCACCCTGTTTATTTAACTTATATGCAGAGTACATCATGAGAAACGCTGGACTGGAAGAAACACAAGCTGGAATCAAGACTGCCGGGAGAAATATCAGTAACCTCAGATATGCAGATGACACCACCCTTATGGCAGAAAGTGAAGAGGAACTAAAAAACCTCTTGATGAAAATGAAAGTGGAGAGTGAAAAAGTTGGCTTAAAGCTCAACATTCAGAAAACGAAAATCATGGCATCTGGTCCCATCACTTCATGGGAAATAGATGGGGAAACAGTGGAAACAGTGTCAGACTTTATTTTTCTGGGCTCCAAAATCACTGCAGATGGTGACTGCAGCCATGAAATTAAAAGACGCTTACTCCTTGGAAGGAAAGTTATGACCAACCTAGATAGCTTATTCAAAAGCAGAGACATTACTTTGGCAACAAAGGTTTGTCTAGTCAAGGGTATGCTTTTTCCAGTAGTCATGTATGGATGTGAAGTTAGACTGTGAAGAAAGCTGAGCGCTGAAGAATTGATGCTTTTGAACTGTGGTGTTGGAGAAGACTCTTGAGAGTCCCTTGGACTGCAAGGAGATCCAACCAGTCCATTCTGAAGGAGATCAGCCCTGGGATTTCTTTGGAAGGAATGATGCTAAAGCTGAAACTTCAGTACTTTGGTCACCTCATGCAAAGAGTTGACTCATTGGAAAAGATTCTGATGCTGAGAGAGATTGGGGGCAAGAGGAGAAGAGGATGACAGAGGATGAGATGGCTGGATGGCATCACCGACGTGATGGACGTGAGTCTGGGTGAACTCCGGGAGTTGGTGATGGACAGGGAGGCCTGGCATGCTGTGATTCAAGGGGTCACAAAGAGTTGGACACGACTGAACTGAACTGAACTGAAGCAATAAAATAATCAACAATGATTATTATAAGATGACTATAATTATTATAGAATAGTTAATAATTTAGTTTAAATAGCCATTGTTCAGTTCAGTTCAGTTCAGTCGCTCAGTCGTGTCCAACTCTTTACAACCCCATGAATCACAGCACGCCAGGCCTCCCTGTCCATCACCAACTTCCAGAGTTTACCCAAACTCATGTTCATCGAGTCAGTGATGCCAGTGATCCAGCCATCTCATCCTCTGTCATCTCCTTCTCCTCCTGCCCCCAATCCCTCCCAGCATCAGAGTCTTTTCCAATGAGTCAACTCTTCACATGAGGTAGCCAAAGTATTGGAGTTTCAGCTTCAGCATCAGTCCTTTCAATGAACACCCAGGACTGATCTCCTTTAGGATGGACTGGTTGGATCTCCTTGCAGACCAAGGGACTCTCAAGAGTCTTCTCCAATACAACAGTTCAAAAGCATCACTTCTTCGGCGCTCAGCCTTCTTCACAGTCCAACTCTCGCATCCATACATGACGACTGGAAAAACCATAGCCTTGATTAGACAGACCTTTGTTGGCAAAGTAATGTCTCTGCTTTTCAATATGCTGTCTAGGTTGGTCATAACTTTTCTTCCAAGGAGTAAGCGTCTTTTAATTTCATGGCTGTAGTCACCATCTGCAGTGATTGTGGAGCCCAAAAAAATAAAGTCTGACACTGTTTCCACTGTTTCCCCGTCTATTTCCCATGAAGTGATGGGACCAGATGCCATGATCTTAGTTTTCTGAATGTTGAGCTTTAAGCCAGCTTTTTCACTGTCCACTTTCACTTTCATCAAGAGGCTTTTTAGTTCCTCTTCACTTTCTGCCATAAGGGTGGTGTCATCTGCATATCTGAGGTTATTGGTATTTGTCCCAGAAATCTTAATTCCAGTTTGTGCTTATTCTAGCCCAGCGTTTCTCATGATGTACTCTGCATGTAAGTTAAATAAACAGGGTGACAATATACAGCCTTGACATACTCCTTTCTTATTTGGAACCAGTCTGTTGTTCCATGTCCAGTTCTAACTGTTGCTTCCTGACCTGCATATAGGTTTCTCAAGAGGCAGGTCAGGTGGTCTGGTATTCCCATCTCTTTCAGAATTTTCCACAGTTTATTGTGATCCACACAGTCAAAGGCTTTGGCATAGTCAATAAAGCAGAAATAGATGTTTTTCTGGAACTCTCTTGCTTTTTCCATGATCCAGCAGATGTTGGCAAGTTGATCTCTGGTTCCTCTGCCTTTTCTAAAACCAGGTTGAACATCTGGAAGTTCACAGTTCACATATTGTTGAAGCCTGGCTTGGAGAATTTTGAGCATTACTTTACTAGTGTGTGAGATGAGTGTAATTGTGCAGTAGTTTGAGCATTATTTGGCATTGCCTTTCTTTGGGATTGGAATGAAAACTGTCTTTTGACAGTCCTGTGGCCACTGCTGAGTTTTCCAAATTTGCTGGCATATTGAGTGCAGCACTTTCACAACATCATCTTTCAGGATTTGAAATAGCTCAACTGGAATTCCATCACCTCCACTAGCTTTGTTCGTAGTGATGCTTTCTAAGGCCCACTTGACTTCACATTCCAGGATGTCTGGCTCTAGGTGAGTGATCATACCACGTGATTATCTTGGTCGTGAAGATCTTTTTTGTACAGTTCTTCTGTGTATTCTTGCCACCTGTTCTTAGTATCTTCTCCTTCTATTAGGTCCATACCATTTCTGTCCTTTATCAAGCCCATCTTTGCATGAAATGTTCCCTTGGTATCTCTAATTTTCTTGAAGAGATTTCTAGTCTTTCCCATTCCATTGTTTTCCTCTATTTCTTTGCACTGATCACTGATCACTGAGCCATTGTAGTGAGTAGCTATTTTATTGGTTGGTGCACAATTTTAGGGAAAAAAATCCTAGATTTAAAAAATAAGATTACTAAAATAACAGCACTATTTTCTAAAAACAAGCAACCCTTTTAAAACATGGGATGATAAAGACTTGAAAATCATGGAGAGTTTGTCCTGGAATACGTTTGGGAAGAAGCTTAACAACTCTCAGTCTTAAAGGAATGGAGTTGAACTGTACAACACAGTAGCCGCTGACCACGTGGTATGTAATGAAAGCTGGGGAGGAGATAAAAGGTTGGGGGAGGACATGGAGCTTGTCTCTCCCCATAAATGCATCAGAATACATCTACAAATGAAACATTTCTCACTGAGCACTGCTGGACACTAGCAGAGGACATCAGACTTCTAGAAGCACAGGAAGGATCCCTGCCTAATTGGGTAGGATGCAAGAAGGGAAAAGGAAGAGGAGAAGCAGCAGGATGGGACATGTGCCCGTGGGCGAGAAATGAAGATAAGGAGATGTTCCTGTGCCTGGGAAGTACCCTCGACCGTCAGGAGGGTCAGTGGAGACAGAAGGGGCCCTTCAGGCGCGATAGGAGGAGAGCGCAGCAACCGGTCCATGCAGGAGGACCGAGGGAGACCTACGCAGGCTGTCTGTGAGCCGCAGTCCGTGTGACCCGGCCTGGGGGTGTGTTCCCCCATGCAGACTGGGGCTGGGGCCTGGGACACGGGGTTTGGAGAGCAGACCTGGGGACCGGGCTACTGCTGGCAGTGAGGAGACCGCCTGCGGGGTGGGAGTGAGGAAGCCTGAAACTGGGAGTGCTTGCAAGGAGACCCAGACCATCTCAGAAGGGAGGCACCAAAGCTGTGATGTGCAAGGGGCTCGGCCCCTGTCGCAGCCTCTCTGCCCATTTTGCTGACCCTATTTACAGAACAGAAACCGAGTCACAGATGCAGAACACAAACGCAGGTATCAGGGAGGAAAGCGGGGAGAGGGATAAACTGGGAGACTGGGATTGACATATATACACTGCTATATATAAAGCTGATAACTAGCAAGGACCTACTCTATAGCACAGGGAACTATACTCAGTACTCTGTGATGGCCTATAAGGGAAAAGAACCAAAAGTTTTAAGAGTGGACATATATGTATATATACAACTGCTTCACTTTGCTGTACAGCAGAAGCTAACACAACACAGGAAATCAACTTCACCAAAAAAATTTTTTTAAAGTAAAGTTGCTTATGCCTTAAATCATCTCATAAAAATGAATTTATAATTTTCTGCTGTTGTTTGGCTCAACTCCACCTACATTAGCTTTACCTCTGTGAGGAAAAATGGGCCCTTGTTCACCACCAGCAGCTATAAGAGGAAAATGTTATTTTTCTTTGTTTCTTGATGTTTTAAAATTGTACTTGCAGGCATATTCTACTGTAAAAACATTTGTAGTTTGGCTTTTGTTTATTTTGATGCATATACCTGGTATATGCAAAAGCCCAAGTAAATCACTACCCAAATTTCCTGTATTATTCCTATTGAATATTAAAGCAAAATAATTGATTAAAATAAAAAATAAGCCTGGAAAGTCCTATGGACAGAGAAACCTGCTGGGCTACAGTCCATGTAGTTACAAAGAATCAGACACGACTGAACAATCTAACAACAACAATAAAATTAAAGTTAAATAAAGTTATAAATCCTCAAGCACATTAGCTATACCTGAAGCTCAAAAGCTACAAGTGGCTAGTGGCAAGTACTGGAACATACAGAATTTTCCATCGTTGTGGAAAGTATCTTGGGTCATCACTTGTCTAGTGTCTATTAGACTATATTTATGTCAGGTATAGATTATCATCACAGCCTTCTTATTTATTGTCTTGCTTGCGGGATCTCTCCTTTAAATAAATTATAAAGTCAGACTAATTTTACCTATGTATTGCTTTATATATAGACTAATTAATTTTTAGAAATTCTACTGTCTAGTAATAAATGTCATTACTTTAAATACCCAATTATTAAAGCTCTTTTCAATAGACCACTGTAACTTCTCTAAATTTACCACTTTTTGTTTCCAAAATGTTGTAATCAACAAAACACTGATGCATGCATGTGTGGTTCTCTTGAAACACCAGATTCATTCTGAACTCCAATTTTTTCTTATAGAAAGAATTTCCTCTTCACCTTCCTCACATGTTTACCTAAATCCTGGGCACCTTTTTACCCTTACCTTTCCATGAATTCTCGGCAACTCTCCTGGCCTTCCGTGAACTCTATCTGTTCTTTCACTCAGAACTCCTGTTGTATGTCTGAGACTGAAGGGGGCTTCCTAGTACTAATATTTGCTGTGTCCGGTGGTTGGTGGCGTGTACATGAAGCTCAGTGCTGAGCGTTTGAGAGAGCTGGGGGAGGGTGATAGGTCAAATGGCAATCAACACCAGGAGACAGGGGAGTACGGCAAACAAGCCACAGGTCTGCCAAGGCTTCTCTGGAGTGTGAATCCCTAAGGATTCATTTTGTATACTTCTCTTATCATGCTCTCCCTTCTCATCCTTGCCTATTTGAATGTGACTTTTTTTCCCCAAGGTTCAGATCATACTCAGTTCATCTTGGTGAAACCCCAGAAAGATCTTGAGCATCCTGTTTTTTATGAGTTTCCTTTAAAAAGATCATACATTGTCCAAAAGCAATGATTTCACCTTTTCACTGAGCCTAGACCCTTGCAATATTAAGATAAAATTCTCATCATACATTTTGTTAAAGGAAAAAACACAGTTGTTACAGTTGCCATGATGTATTATTTTCTTTGAAATGGTATCAGTGAAAGTGAAAGCCACTCAGTCATGTCCGTTTTTTGTGACCACATGTCACAGTCCTTGGAATTCTCCAGGTCAGAAATTGGAGTGGGTAGCCTTTCCCTTCTCTAGGGGATCTTCCCAACCCAGGGATCAAACCCAGGTCTCCTGCATTGCAGGCGAAGTCTTTACCACCTGAGCCACCAGGGAAGGCAATACAGGATATCACTGTAAGGAGATAAAAATTTTGATTTGAAGTAACTTGAATTTTCCTTATCTTGAGCTTTTATTCAAATTTAACCCTATCACTTTATTTCATGAATATATGCTTTAAAAAATTTCCAGATCTGGGCTGGAAATTTTCATTTGATAATTTAAATGAGAAATTTTAGACTTAGCGCTTGATATAAAAATATTTTATCATGAAAATCCAGATATCATTGTGACAAACATTTGGATTTCTGAAGATTTTAAAGTAAAAGAACTTCTATTCAACATCAAGTTCAGTTTATCTACTAATAACTTTATAGAAATTATATTTGGCTGCATTAAAAACCAACCAATTGCTTCTATTTGTGATTAATTCCTAGATTTTAAGTGAAAACTAAAAGATTCCCAGTTGCTCACATCCAAATGTAAGAAAAACTCAGCATTAATGTAAACATTCATTATGGGATTGTATTGGTCATTCATCTTATTTACCTTTTAGTTTTCTGGAAATCCCCAGCACTGAGTTTTCCCAAAAGTACTCAATAACTGTTGAAGGAATTAGCTGCAGATCTGCTGCTTTATTTTCCTGACCACCAAAAATGACAAATAGTAGCTCTAAATACCATGATGCCCATTGCTCACAAAATGTTGCTTGGCTATTTTGTTCAGAATGCATCTCTATTCATTACTGAGAGCAGCAGTGTGTAGAGAGCAAAAACGAAAAACAACACACATTTAATAAATAACACTGACATATATGCTGTGTATATTTAATTTTATAATGGCGGTTCCTCTGTAGCGTACCTAAATAAACAAATATTTAGACAGATATATAGGTGTACAGGGCTTTCCTGGTGGCTCAGTCAGTGAAGAATCTGCCTGCAATGCAAGAATCTGCCTGTAATGCAGGAGACATGAGTTCAATCCCTGGGTCAAGAAGGTCCCCTGAAGAAGGAAATGGCAACCCACTCCAGTATTCTTGCCAGGAAAATCACATGGACAGAGGAGCCTGACAGGCTACCCTCGATGGGGTTGCAAATTAGTGACTAAACCACCACATTGATATACAGAGTATATAGTGGGAGAGTATAATTGTAAAATAGTGTTTTTTTTGTGAAAGTGGTTTAAAATTTGTTTTAGGGACATGTTATTGCACAACATGCTTCCACAGGCAACACTAAGGCTTTCAAAATTCGTCATTCTCTTTTCTTCTCAAGCAAGTGAAATAACAAGTCTTGTTTGTTGTTGCTTAGTTGCTAAGTCATGTCTTACTCTTTTGTAACCCTATGGACTGTAGCCCTCCAGGCTCTCTGACCATGGGATTTCACAAGCAAGAATACTGGAGTGGGTTGCCATTTCCTTTCCCAGGATCTTCCTGAACACTCTATTCTTTTCTATTCTTCTAACTGTGGAAGAAGCAGCAAATAAATGATATAATTTTAGGTAGTAGTGAGAGCCATGATGGACAACAAAGAACAAAGGAATGAAGGTTATTTGTCTTTGGACGGTTTGGAGAAAGTATTTATTTCAGACAGGCTGTTTTGGAGCAGACGACATCTCAGCAGAACCCTGGGTGAGGTGGGTAAGTAGGACAGGAGAGGGCTTGGCAAGAAGAGCATCCAAGCAGAGACGTGGAAAAACCAAAACTTCGAATTGAGAAGAAGTCCTTTGTGTTCCTTAACCATGAAGGGGGCCAGTGTGAGCAAAGGAGAGAAGGAAAGAGCACAAGGCATGGGTGGAGACAGGGTCAGACTGTACAAAACACTGTGGGAGGGGCATGTGAGTCTGTATTTTATTCTAAATCTGACAATTATTTGTGCATTCTGCAACCTGATTTACAATTTTAAAAGTTCACTGTGGCTGATCTTATGCACTGTAGAGGAACAATAAGGAGGACTGGGAAACTAGTTATGACTCTTTCAAAATAGTCCAGAAGAGAGAGGATGTCTCAGAGGGCAAGGATAGGTGATGTGGAGGTAATAAGAAGTACTTGGATTTAAATCATATTTAAAAGTCAAAAGGAGCAGATCTTAAGGTATAAATTATGGGGCTTGCAGCTGAGGAGGCAAAAACAACTTTACATGCAAAATCCTGTATCCAAACAAATCTTCCTAGATTGGAGGTTGTAAAAATTATTCAGGCCTGAGAGGTAATGATCAAAGAGAAATCTCAGATATGTTTTAAGCAGCAGCTGCAGATGAGTTCTTTGAAAGTCCTCCAGCATTCACTTGAATCTGTTGGTTCAGTAACTTGACAAAAATAAACACACACACAATTTTAAGTTCAGAAATATTATGTCACCTTCAAAGATAAAAGTCGCCAAATGGATTCACATAAGCCTATGTGACCTATGGGCTCCTCCCAAACCAGATAATGAATGAGTAAATATAGCAGTTTAGCTGCTAATCCTTGAATCCAGGTCTCCAGAAACAATTAGTATTTCATCCATAGACCACATAAAGAACAGACAGGTATTTTTCATGGTTAGAGCAGAGGGAGACTATAAATCCCTGGGGTAACAGTTTTTTTAAAGGGAACTATTAATCTATATACATCCATTTCTGCTTTATTGACTATGCCAAAGCCTTTGACTGTGTGGATCACAATAAACTGTGGAAAATTCTCAAAGAGATGGGAATACCAGTCAACCTGATCCGCCTCTTGAAAAGTCTGTATACAGGTCAGGAAGCAACAGTTAGAACTGGACATGGAACAACAGACTGGTTCCAAATAGGAAAAAGAGTTCGTCAAGGCTGTATATTGTCACCCTGCTTATTTAACTTATATGCAGAATACATCATGAGAAACACTGGACTGGAAGAAACACAAGCTGGAATCAAGATTGCCGGGAGAAATATCAATAACCTCAGATATGCAGATGATACCACCCTTATGGCAGAAAGTGAAGAGGAACTCAAAAGCCTCTTGATGAAAGTGAAAGAGGAGAGTGAAAAAGTTAGCTTAAAGCTCAACATTCAGAAAATGAAGATCATGGCATCCGGTCCCATCACTTCATGGCAAATAGATGGGGAAACAGTGGAAACAGTGTCAGACTTTAGTTTTCTGGGCTCCACAATCACTGCAGATGGTGACTGCAGCCATGAAATTAAAAGACGCTTACTTCTTGGAAGGAAAGTTATGACCAACCTAGATAGCATATTCAAAAGCACAGACATTCCTTTGCCAACAAAGGTTCGTCTAGTCAAGGCTATGGTTTTTCCTGTGGTCATGTATAGATGTGAGAGTTGGACTGTGAAGAAGGCTGAGTGCTGAAGAATTGATGCGTTTGAACTGTGGTGTTGGAGAAGACTCTTGAGAGTCCCTTGGAGGGCAAGGAGATCCAACCAGTCCATTCTGAAGGAGATCAGCCCTGGGATTTCTTTGGAAGGAATGATGCTAAAGCTGAAACTCCAATACTTTGGCCACTTCATGCGAAGAGTTGACTCCTTGGAAAAGACTCTGATGCTTGGAGGGATTGGGGGCAAGAGGAGAAGGGGACGACAGAGGATGAGATGGCTGGATGGCATCACGGACTCAATGGACGTGAGTCTCAGTGAAGTCCGGGAGTTGGTGATGGACAAGGAGGCCTGGCGTGCTGCGATTCATGGGGTCGCAAACAGTCGGACAGGACTGAGTGACTGATCTGATCTGATTAATCTATATACGCACCAAGTTTTACATGTAGAGTGAACAAATTAATAGTTATTGTACAAATGTATCCTATTTAAACATATCTGGAAATCAATTAATCAGTTAAATATATTTTAAAAATATTATTTAATAATTTGTGTCATATATTACTTGAAGATGAAACACACAAATTATAGGAATTCTGTGGTACTGGTCAAAAAAGAATATTGACTCTACTATTCAACCTGGAAAAAAAAAATAGGCACCGGTAGAGAGGAGTCTGAGATGTCTAAATTCTCAGCAGAAGGGAAATATAGTGGGGACAGGCAGGGAGACAAAAGGAAATGTGGTCAGCGAGGTGGAGTGGCAGCTGGTCGTTCCCACAGTCCACATGGCCCACGGAGGGGGCCTTCCAGGTGGAGCGCGTCAGTCCTATTAACCCGTTTGATACCAGTTCTGTGCCAACCACTGGGCTCCTCGCTTCCTATTTTGTACCAAGCTCCAGAATCCTACACAGGACCGGAGGACTAAAGGCTTGTGCGTTCTATGATTTAAGACAGAAACAACTGTCTAATTCTAGCAACATTTTCCAAACAGCAGTTAAACTGATTTAATAGTAACTTATTTAGAAATTTCCATAGCACCTTAGTTTTTATCTCAATCACAGAGTTCTGTCTTGAATTCATAATCTTGCCCAATAGTTTCTTAAATTTCATAAGGGCACATTCTCTTGTGAACTACAGTGCAGTTCATAGCTGTATTCTTAAGGCTAAACACAGTACTGAGAATTATGTAATGGTGTAATGCATGCACAATAAAGGTTTCACTCATTGAGCAGATATATTACAGTGCTGACTTAAGTGCTGGGGTAAAGAGATAAAAATACCATCCTTATACAGTTCATATTCCAGTGAATATTTGATGAATGATGAATGAAAAACTTTTGCATGATTCTTACTCTCATACCTACTTCTCAGGTGTGGTTTAGGATATTTAAGAGTCCCTCATTGTAAAGTAATTAGTCTCCAATTAAAATAAATAAATTTAAATTAAAAATAAAAATTAGAACTAGAAAAAAAAATAAAAAGAGTCCCTCGGTTGTTTATTGAGATTACACCTGAATAACCACATTAGAAGACTCCCCTCTCTCTGTTTTCAATAGGCCGCATAAGATACTGACCCACCCAATGGCCATTTTCCCCTTATCACGTAGTAACCAAACCCTAGACAATGTGTCCTGGGAAATTCTGCATGCTTCACACTCACTAACGGTTGGGCATGGTCATGTAACTAAGTTCTGGCCAATGAAATTAAACTAGAAGTTGTTAGTGGGACATCTGGAAAAAGTCTTCAAAAGGGTGTGGTCTTTTGCAAGTTCCCCTTGCTCTACATTCTTCTGCTTAATGTTTATCATGTTATGACAAATAGGAAAAAAGCTTTCAAAAATATAGAAATGGATATGATAGCATGATAGAAAAATCATTTCATATATTCAAGTTCAAAGGCAAGCTTTTAAAATTTGGGAAAACTAACAAATTTAGGCCAAAAAGAAAGGAATAAGCAGGTAAATCACAAACATAAAATTGACTAAGAGGAGGCATATACACAGTCACTCATTGACATAAAAAGCACAGGTTCTAAATGTAGTCGGACCCATGAACGAATAGCAATTACTAATTGTGTGAACCCTGGCAAACTCCTTAAGGTCTCTGTGCCTTCATTTCTTTATCTTAAAATAGTGATAATACTAGATTTATTGTAACACTTCAAGGATTAAGTTATGTAATAAGTACATGAAGTTTTTAAAATAGAGGTCAAAGATCATAAAGTGGAATTTTAAATGAAAAGGATAATAATGAAAGGCAATATATTAAGAATAATAAGACAAAACTAGATGTTCAGAAATAATAAAAATTAAAGGATAGAGTGAGAAATCATACTATATATATATATATGTGAGTGTACATTGATAATAAAAATGTAGCCTGCAGCCCTACCATCGAGGCTCCAGGTGACCCACCAGCTGGAGAATAATCTTTACAAAGAAGTTCTCACACTGCTGCAAAGGTTCCAGGCCCCACATTAGACTTTCCAAGCTGGGGATCTGGCAAAGGGACTGGAATCCCCAAGGAATCTGACTTTGAAAGTCAGCAGAATTTGAAGACAGAACTTCCACAGTACCAGGGGAAAGAGGCACTTGGGGGTCCAAACAAAACCTTGGGTGTTCCAGGACCCAGGGGAAAGGAGCACTGGCCTCAGCCGACTGAGCTGGGCCTGCCTGTGTGTGGAGGCGCAGGTCAACAGCGGCCTGCCATGCGGTCAAGGGCGCCAGCAGCCACAGTCGTGGGAGGCAGGGGCATGTTGCCGTAGATCCTCTCGGATCTATGGTAGCTCTACCACAGAGACTGCAGGCTCCAGGACTGGGCTGCCTCAGGCCAGAGAGCCAACAGGGAGGGAGTGCAATCTGACCCATGAGCAGAAAGTTGGATTAAGATTTATTGAGCGTTGTCCTGCCCACCACAGCAAGTCCCAGTTTTTTCCACAGCCAGGGCCTCCCATCAGGAAGCTTCCCTCCTCCATCAGAGGGAAGACAGAAGAAGTCAGAACTACAATCCCATGGCCTCCAGAATGCATACCATAATTACAGAAAACTAACCAAAATGATCACATGGATCATAGCCTTGTGCAAATTCAAGAAAGCTATGAGTCATGCCGTTCAGGACCACCCAAGATGGATGGGTCATAGTGGAGAGTTCTGACAGAACATGGCTCACTGGAGAAGGAAATGCAAACCACTTCAATATTCTTGCCTTGATAACCCCATGAACAGTGTGAAAAGGCAAAAAGATGGAAGATGAGCCCCCAGATCAGAAGGTATCCAATATGCTACTTGGGGAGAGCAGAGAAACACCTCCAGAAAGAATGAGGAGGCTGAGAAAGAACACACACTTGTGAATGTGTCTGGTGATGAAAGTAAAGTCTGATGCTATAAAGAACAACATTGCATAGGAACCTGGAATGTGAAGTCCATGAATCCAGGTAAATTGGAAGTGGTCAAACAGGAGATGGCAAGAGTGAACATTGACATCTTAGGAATCAGTGAACTAAAATGGACTGGAATGGGTGAATTTAATTCAGATGACCATTATATCTACTACTGTGGGCAAGAATCCCTTAGCAGAAATGGAATAACCCTCATAGTCAACAAAAGAGTTAGAAATGCAGTGCTATGCTATGCTAAGTCACTTCAGTCGTGTCCGACTCTGTGTGACCCCAGAGATGGCAGCACACCAGGCTCCCCCGTCCCTGGGATTCTCCAGGCAAGAACACTGGAGTGGGTTGCCATTTCCTTCTCCAATGCATGAAAGTGAAAAGAGAAAGTGAAGTCGCTCAGTTGTGTCTGACTCCTAGCGACCCCATGGACTGCAGCCCACCAGGCTCCTCCATCCATGGGATTTTCCAGGCAAGTGTACCGGTACTTGGGTGCAATCTCAAAAATGATAGAATGATCTTGACTCATTTCCAAAGCAAACCATTCAGCATCACAGTAATCCAAGTCTATGTCCCAATCACTAATGCTGAAGAAGCTGAAGTTGAATGCTTCACTGAAGACTTACAAGACCTCCTAGAACTAAAACCAAAAAAGAGATGTCATTTTCATTATAGGGGACTGGAATGCAAAAGTAGGCAGTCAAGAGATACCTCAGGCAACTTTTGCCTTGGAATACAAAATGAAGCAGGGCAAAGGCTAACCGTTTTGCCAAGAGAACACACTGGTCATAGCAAACACCCTCTTCCACAAACACAAGGCACGAATCCACACATGAACATCACCAGATGGTCAATACTGTAATCAGATTGATTATATTCTTTGCAGCTGAAGATGGAAAAGCTCCATACAGTTCGCAAAAACAGGACCTGGAGCTGACTGTGGCTCAGATCTGCTGCTGCTGCTGCTAAGTCGCTTCAGTCATGTCCGACTCTGTGCGACCCCATAGATGGCAGCCCACCAGGCTCCCCCGTCCCTGGGATTCTCCAGGCAAGAACACTGGAGTGGGATGCCATTTCCTTCTCCAATGCATGAAAGTGAAAAGTGAAAGTGAAGTCGCTCAGTCGTCTCCGACTCTTCGCGACCCCATGGACTGCAGCCTACCAGGCTCCTCCATCCATGGGATTTTCCAGGCATGAGTACTGGAGTGGGGTGCCATTGCCTTCTCCGGTGGCTCAGATCATGAGCTACTTATTGCAAAATTCAGGCATAAACTGAAGAAAGTAGGGGAAACCACTAGGACATTCTGTTATGACCTAAACCAAATCACTTATACAGTGGAAGTGACATACAGACTCAAGGGATTAGACCTGAAACAGTGCTTGAAGAAGTATGGACAGAGGTTCGTGACACTCTACAGGAGGTGGTGACCAAAACCATACCAGAAAAAGAAATGCAAGAAGGTAAAATGGTAGTCTGAGGAGGCCTTACCAATAGCTGAGAAAAGAAGAGAAGTGAAAGGCAAAGGAGAAAAGGAAAGATACACCCGACTGGATGAAGAATTCCAAAGAATAGCAAGAAGAGACAAAAAAACCTTCTTAAGCAAACAATGCAAAGAAATAGAGGAAAACAGTAGAATGAGAAAGACTAGAAACATCGTCAAGAAAACTGGAGACAAAAAGGAACATTTCATGCAAAGATGGGCTCAATAAAGGACAGAAAAGGCAAGGACCTAAGAGAAGCAGAAGATATTAAGAAGTGGCAAGAATACACAGAAGAACTGTACGAACAGGGTCTTAATGACCCAGATAACCACAATGGTGTGGAGCCTCATCTAGAGCCAGACATCCTGGAGTGTGAGTCAGGTGGCCATAGGAAGCGTTATGACAAACAAAGCTAGTAGAGGTGATGGAATTCCAGCTGAGCTATTTCAAATCGCAAAAGATGATGCTGTTAAAGTGCTGCACTCAGTATGCCAGCAGGAAAATTCGGCAGTGGCCACAGGACTGGAAAAGATCAATTTTGATTCCAATTCCAAAGAAGGGCAATGCCAAAGAATGTTCAAACTACCACACAATTGCGCTCATTACAGGCTAGCAAGGTAATACTCAAAATCCTTCAAGCTAGTCTTCAGCAGTAAGTGAACCAAGAGCTTCCAGATGTACCAGCTAGATTTAGAAAAGGCAGAGGAACCAGAAATAAAATTGCTAACACAGAGAAAGCAAGAGAAACCAGAAAAAAACATCTACTTCTGCTTCACTGACTACACAGCTTTTGACTGTGTGGATCATAACAAACTGTGGCAAATTCTTAAGGAGATGGGAGTATTAGACTACCTTACCTGCCCCCTGAGAAAGAATCCTGTATGCAGATCAAGAAGCAACAGTTAAAATCGGACATAAAACAATGAGCTTGTTCTACATTGGAAAAGGAGGACGTCAAGGCTGTATATTGTCAGCCTGCTTTTTTATTTTCTATGCAGAGTACATCTTGCCAAATGCTGGGCTGGATGAAGCTCAAGCTGGGATCAAGATTGCAGGGAGAAATATCAATAATCACAGATATGCAGATGACACCACCCTTATGCTTCCTCTTCAGACAGTGGTTACACGTAAACTCACAGTCAATATGTTTGCTCCTTAGCTGCCTGAGAATAAGTGGAGAGTAATACAGTATTACTGAAAATCATAAAATTCCAGAAAATTATAGAGATACCAAGGGAACATTTCATGCAAAGGTGAGAACATTTCATGCAAAGTTGGAATGAAGGACAGAAATTTTATGGACCTAACAGAAGCAGAATATATTAAGAAGAGGAGGCAAGAATACACAGAAGAACTGTACAAAAAAAATCCTCATGACCCAGATAACCACAATGGTGTGATCACTCACCTAGAGCCAGACATTCTGGAATGTGAATTTAAGTGGGCCTTAGGAAGCATCACTATGAACAAAGCTCGTGGAGGTAATGGAATTCCAGTTGAGCTCTTTCAAAACCTAAAAGATGATGCTGTGAAAGTGCTGCACTCAATATGCCAGCAAATTTGGAAAACTCAGCAGTGGCCATGGGACTGGCAAAGGTGAGTTTTCATCGCAATGCCAAAGAAAGGCAATGCCAAAGAATGCTCAAACTACTGCACAATTGCACTCATCTCACACACTAGCTCAAAATTCTCCAAGCCAGGCTTCAACAGTACATGAACCATGAACTTCCAGACATTCAAGCTGGATTAGAAAAGACAGAGGAACCAGAGATCAAATTTTTAACATCCAGTGGAACACTGAAAAAGCAAGAGAGTTCCAGAAAGACATCTACTTCTGCTTTATTGACCATGCCAAAACCTTTGACTGTGTGGATCACAACAAACTGTGGAAAATTCTTAAAGAGATGGGAATACCAGACCACCTGACCTGCTCCTGAGAAATCTGTATGCAGATCAAGAAGTAACAGTTCCTAGGCAGGTTGATAGGGAGTCTAGGGGTCCCCAAGGAGAGAGGGATCTGGAATTCTCAAGGAGGAAGAAAGGACAAACTTTTTTTCTTTCTCCACATTCCTTAGGATTATATAACAATAATGTATCCTGCCTAAGGACAGTCTTTGGATTCAACCTTCTGTTATCTTAAAATGTTAATTATGGGAGTAGACCTGGTCTTTACAAGGATGTATCTTGCCTGAGGACAGTGTTATCTTAAAATGTAAATTATGGGAGTAGGTCTGATGAGGTCTTTACAACCTCCAGATAGTTTTTGGATTATATAACTTCATTGTTAACACTAGCAAGCGGGTACTCTTTCTGCTCCCTTCTGATGCCTATGTCAGAAGCTTTCTCTATCTCCTTTGTACTTTAATAAAACTTTATTACACACACACACACACACACACACACACACACACAAAGAAGTAACAGTTAGAACTGGACATGGAACAACAGACTGGTTCCAAATAGGAAAAGGAGTACATCAAGGCTGTATATTGTCACCCTGCTTATTTAACTTATATGAAGAGTACATCATGTGAAATATCAGGCTGGATGAAGCACACACTGGAGTCAAGAATGCCTGGGGAAATATCAATAACCTCAGATGACACCACCTTTATGGCTGAAGGTGAAGGGGAACTAAAGAGCATCTTGATGACAGTGAAAGAGGACAGTGAAAAAGTTGGATTAAAACTCAACATTCAGAAATTTAAGATCATGGCATCTGGTCCCATCATTTCATGGGATATAGATGGGGAAACAGTGGAAACAGTGAGAAACTATTTTTTTGGGCTCCAAAATCACTGCAGATGGTGACTGCGGCCATGAAATTAAAAGACACTTTCTCCTTGGATGAAAAGTTAAGACCAACATAGACAGCATGTTAAAAAGCAGAGACATTACTTTTCCAACAAAGGTCCATCTAGTCAAAGCTATGGTTTTTCCAGTAGTCATGTATGCATGTGAGAGTTGGACTATAAAGAAAGCTGAGTGCCAAAGAACTGATGCTTTTGAACTGTGGTATTGGAGAAGACTCTTGAGAGTCCCTTGGACAGCAAGGAGATCAAACCAGTCCATCCTAAAGGAAATCAGTCCTGAATATTCTGAATAAGCTGAAACTCCAATACTCTGGCCACCTGATGTGAAGATCTGACTCTTTGGAAAGACCTTGGTGATGGGAAAGATTGAAGGTGGGAGGAGAAGGGGACAACAGAAGATGAGATAGTTGGATGGCATCACCATTTCAATGGAATGAGTTTGAGTAAGCTCCGAGAGTTGGTGATGGACAGGGATGCCTGAAGTGCTGCAGTCCATGGGGTTGCAAAGAGTTGGACAGGACTGAGTGACTGCACTGAACTGAACTGAACCATCCTTATGGCAGAAAGCAAAGAGGAACTAAAGAGCCTCTTAATGAAAGTGAAAGAGGAGAGTGAAATAGTTGGGTTAAAACTCAACATTCCCAAAAGTAATATCATGGCATCTAGTCCTGTCACTTCATGTGAAATCGATGAGGGAAAAATGGGAACAGTGGCAGATTTTATTTTCTTGGGCTACAAAATCACTGTAGATGGTGACTGCACCGTAATTAAGAAATGCTTGCTCCTTTGAAGGAAATCTATGATAAACCTAGACAGTGTATTAAAAAGCAGAGACATCATTTTGCCAACAAGGGTCCATCTAGTCAAAGTTATGGTTTTTCCAGTAGTCATATATGGATTTGAGATTTGGACCATAAAGAAGGCTGAGCAGTGAAGAACTGATGCTTTCCAATTGTGGTGCTGGAAAAGACTCTTGAAGACTCCCTTGGACAGCAAGGAGATCAAACCAGTCACTCTTAAAGAAAATCAACCCTGAATATTCATTGGAAGTACTGATTCTGAAGCTGAAGCCCCAATACTTTGGCCAACTGAGGCAAAGAGCTGATTCATTGGGAAAAGTACTGATGCTGAGAAAGATTAAGGGCAGAAGGAGAAGGGGCAACAGAGAATGAGATGATTTGATGGCATCACAATCTCAATATACATGAGTTTGAGCAATCTCTGGGAGATAGTGAAGGATGGGTAGCTTGGAATGCTGAAGACCATAAGGGTTGTTAGAGAGCCATACATGACTTAGCAACTGAACAACAAGAGCAAGAACAAAATAGATAATAATTTAAAAATCAAAAGATCAAAAGAAAAAAATTAAGAAGGCAGTATACATTTCAAGACTTCATCAAATTTTACTAAGAACAAAAATGACCAATTGAGCATCATTTATCAAAAAAGTCCCTTGGTGTATAGGGAAACTGAGATGTCAGTCACTGGATAGAATCTTCCAGTTATAAGATGAATAAGTTTGGGGATATGATTTATGCATGGTAAGTATTATTAATCCTCAATTATAGTCTTGAAAGTAATTAAGATAATAAATCATAAATGTTCTCATCACATATACAAAAAAATTGCAGATATGTAGCAATAGCTTTGTTAATCTTATGGTGGTTAGTTTTTTTTTTTTTTTAATTTATTTATTTATTTTATTTTTTTTTCAGTTTTTTAAAAATATATGTGTGTAACAAATCACTAAGTTGTACACATTAAATTTATAGAATGTTATATGTCAACTGTATCTCAATAATGGCCAGAGGAAAAAACCCATAGATCTCCAATTCAGTAGGCTTCCCAGTACTCCGGGATCTCTGGCCAGATGTCTCCCAGAAGAGGTAAGGGTAGAGAGCAAACCCCTTGGCCTCTTACTTTATGCCTCACACTCTTGATTTCTTTTCACTTTAAATAATTCAGGGCAAGGCTTAAGTCCAACATCTGCCATGTGGTGTTTATTTTCCACCAGAGCAATGCCACACCCTATACCAACTAACAACCTGCAATCCCTTTATAAAGGCACCTTTCTTGTCATGTCAAACACAATAGTGTGCTTCTGCCGAGTCTCATTATTTTTCTGGTTTGATCTTCCTTGTCTTTTTTCCTATGTCTATATACAACTCATTTTGCCAGAGTTAGAGCATTTAGTACTCCATAGGTTGGAGTCTACCATTTTTAAAACCTTGGAAACACATTTAAGAGAAATTTCATATCCAACTTCAACATTTAAAATGTTGAGTATTTATAAACTTCAGAATTTTTTTTTTAACTTCAGAGACTACTAACCCTTGCACTTGTATCCACTTATATTTTAATCTAAGTATGGGGGATAATAATGGATTAGACACTACCCAAACTTTGGTCTGAATTTAACAAGGATGCAAGGTTTAAACAGACACACACACACAGACACAGAAGTACACAAAAACACATCATACTGAATTTCCCAGCACCAAGGATAATCTTTTTTTCAAATTTTGATTTCAGTTTGTCTTCTAATATCCCAGATCTGCAGATACCTGAAACTCTACTATGAAAGGGGTCAAGTTTTCAATGAAGCAAAGATTAGCCTGTGTTTTGTTTTTTTTTTCCCCAAAATGAAAGTGTCCCTAGATCTTTAAGAAAAATATCATGTGTTGACCGTGGAAAGATAGAATGTCAAGTCTCTTGTCAAGGACAGATTGATGTGATATGAACCGGAAGAGAGATAAACATTAACTAAACTGTAAACCTCCTGAGACAAAAGAATAAAACTCAAGTAGGCTTTGAAGTTTATACATTATTTAAGGGTTTGGGGTTTTTTGCACAAACTTGTCTCCCTTTATATGTTATCCAAAATACCAATATATTTTCCCAAAGAGATAAGAAAAATGCATACATGATGACTTTTTGAAAGTATTGGTTTCTAAGTCTCACTGATACAGACAAGGCACCTCTATGAAATTTTGTGTTTTACAAACTCCTGGTCACAGGCTGGGACTGGAAGCACTGGGAATTGACAGAGATCCCTAAAATTACTTTCAAATGTGAATCACCCTCAGAAGTTAAAAGAATCTAACTCCAGAAACTTTCTCCAAAGGAGCATTTCCCACATATGTTACTTAAAATGCCTATTTTCATTGGATGTTTGTGGGAAAATTGGTCAAATTTAAACAGGTTTCTTGCAAAAATTTTTCCCCAGAAACTTCATTAAGCTAATGCGCATGTGATACAGAGAAAGGCATATAATATGTAAAATGATGGTTTTCTGAGGCTGATTTCCCATAAAAGATGTTTCCTGAGCCAACTGTCTCTCAGAACACTGATTGCAACAAGCATCACACTTCAGCTGGGCCAGGGAAGGGTCAATCTATGTGAAGAAAAGGCATGATTACAGAGGAGAGGATAAAAACTTCCTGAAAGGAAGGTAGGCTGGAAGAGAAAAACCTTTTTACAGGGAGCCCTAGGAAATCAGGCCCATTTCTCTATTAGAATTATGCAGCTTACAGTGGAAGCAAACGTCTCTTTACTCAGGGAATATTCTTGTCACAGCTGGCCATAGCCCTCCAGTCATGATTTGAGGCAGGATGCTATTTTGATGTGCTCACTGATCACACTTTTCGTGCCTGCCATGTCCTTTTTTGACTCTGTGGGCCTTCCTCATTCAAATTGGAGCAAAAAAATCTTCATCCGCTAAGGATTGTTATGCCATAAGTAGTAGCAAAAAAGATGAACACACTTGATTTTCTAGTTTTAAGAAAATATTGGAAGGATTCTGACCTATCTGAGAGACAACGTTTCTTTATGACACTGGACCACTGAGCGAATCAGACATAAAGTGAGAGATTTAGAAGCTGGAGAGGCTTTCAAAAGGACTCAGGATTCCAAGAACATCTCACAAGTTTAGGTATGGGAGAGCACAAAAGCTCTGGGTGTCTTCCCTTTCCTGGAATGGATTTAGAAAACCCTCAAGTTCCCTAAAGTCTCCCCAGTCTCGGAGGCTGCAAGGGCAGTTGTGTGAAATGGCTGCAGAAGTGTTTAGGATGAAGGCCCTGAGGCGGTCTCATCATACTTTCTGGAGCCAAGAGTGATGGATGGAGACACAGCTGAGTCAGAGAAAGCCTGCAGTGAGGGGAGAAGGAAGCACCGTTTCCTCTAAACGGAAGGCGAGTAGACCAGAGTTCGGCTCTGGCACGTGGCTGGGCAACCACGGCTGGTGTCCCCCCGGGAGTGTCCTCACCCCTCCCACACTCTTGGGATTAGTGTTAGTTTGCCTATTTGCAGGAGACAGAACCAAGCAATACAGAGATTTTGTGTTCTGGGAAGTTCACAAAGCTAATCAGTGGCCCAACTGGAGCTTGAACCTGAGTCTTCTAAACTCAGCTATGAGGATCCTTTCACTACTTCACAGTTGCCTGAGGGGGGGAAAATGATGCACTGAATTTAAAAGCTGATTTGTTTGCAATCTCATCCAGAAATTTAGCAACTGGAAGTTAAAGACTGGATTATCGAAGATGAAGGTTTGGAGAGAGAAGTCGCAGTCCACGGGAGCAGGAGAAGGTGGTGAAGGAGAAGATGTGATGATGAGGACAGAGCTTGTGGGAAAGGCCGCAGGGAGGCAGCTACGGGAAAAGAGCCAAGCTAGGTAAAGAGGCAAGGGGACAGACGTCGATAATCACCTTGACTCGACAGGAAAGGAATTTTCTAAGTGACTGTCTACTCCTCTCAGCTTTAAAGCTAATTAAGAGTGAATCACAACAGTTCTGAGGCCTAGTGTCAGCTGCGCATTACATTTTAAACAGTTAACCCGCAAGAAAACAAATCACCTTCTCACAAAGTTTCTTTACTCTGTATATTCAATTCCTGCAAGCCTGGATATTAGACTTCCCTAATAATCCACCGATGATTTCAAGTAGTAAATCAGGAAGATAGTCAATGTTCTAGAATTAAAATAAAACATAGGAATAAGTAATGTATGAAACCATGTCTACAGTGAAGAATGCAGAAAACTATCCGGAGGAGATAAAAACCAGAAAAAAAATTAAAAAAAAAAAGAAGCAGTGTTTAGTAAGGGTACATAAAGAGCCTCAGATATTCCCATAGCTCTGAATCCATTACCTAGAGTACAAATTTTAAAGATCTAAGTTATTTCTAGTGTTGTTTCAGAATCTGCATTTTAAAAAGTCTGATTAACTCTGGCAAAGAAGTCAGGAAAGTATGCAGTTCTTTTTAGAATAAATATTCATCAAAAGTATTGGCTACTTAAAGGAATATGTGAAAATAATGAGAAATTTTATTTATGTGGAGCAGTTTGATGCCAAAGTAACTCTTAATTTGCCCAGCACTTCAGGCAATAAGGATTTTTCTTGAGGTGATAGTAATGCAAAATATACATGTCTGCTAATATATCAGCACAGATTAGTGTCTCACAGCTTGGCCTCTGGAGTCAGATTATTGGCCTGGAATCTCATAGCTGATGCTCACTGATATATGACTTTGTACAAGTTTACTAACACCTCTCTGCTTCGGTTTCCTCATCCAAAAAGAGAATAATAAATATAATATTTTGTGGAGATTCATTTGAAGCACTTAATGCTCCAGACACAGCAAATCAACATCCTATACATACCTGTGGTATTAATATACCACGTGGTTTTATTAATTATAGTTTTCTTGAGGTTATCAGGAAATGTAAAGAGGAGAATTATCTTGATTACATTTAATGAAAATATCCAGAAACCATTGCCATTTATTGTGGTTTGTCTCATAGATTATTTTGCCTTCTGTGTTAAGTAAAACAACCTTAAGAAAAATAATCCTCAATATTACAACTATTGAAGAAAAAATGAAAGACTATTCTAAATAACATATATAAGTGATTTCTGATAAATCTCTCTTAAACTTCCCTTTTTAATCTGAATCAGTCCCCTAAGAAAACCAAATGAACATAGACGTTTAAACATTTTTACACATTTCCCTTGTTACCATGTGAGCTCCTAGACACAGGTACAACATGTTATGGCATAAATTTGAGCTGTACTACACTAGGCTAGAATAACTCTGTCGGGGACTGAAGTGGAGACAGATGGAAACACAGCTAACGCAGGGACGTATGAATGAGTACACTCCCATCTGGACGGACTGCCAGGCTTTCAGAAAATGAACCCAATAGTCATTTTTAACATCATACATCTTTCCTTCTGGAAGCAATACACCAATCTGCAAATAATCTTATATTCTTTTCAGGTTTTGGAATTTAAATGGCTTTAGTTTTCTGACTCAGACAAGGACTGCTTTCCTATGGAGCTGGTAACTGGGTTTTTTCCTTGGTTTCCTGCTGGTGCTGCTTCCTGAAAATTCACGCCTGTTTCATAAAGAGACAGAGATAGCTATCAACATAAACAAATTGATTCTTTCTTATCTTTGCTAGTGTTACCTTTTAATTTCATTCTAGCTTAAATACAATTCTTGAAAATATCCCCTTCATAGTTTCAAAATGCAAATGGTCCTATAGATAAACAGATGAAACAGTACCAATTAATAGTTTAGACCCGAAGATACCTTCTGAAATTTAGTGTACAGTTCTTAACATTTCGAAAATAAAGCATCATAGTTTTTCCCCCTGAGTTTCAATTATATTTGCTTTTATGATGTAAAAACTTTTAATTGAAATAATAACTAATGATCTTCTACTCTTTTTTATTACGCTTCTGAGCCAATACAACTTCTAAGTAATCAGATATCCACTATTTTTCAGGGGCATTTTATCAGATAGACACTATGTTTTTTTCTTTTTTAAAAATGTGTTTATTTTTATTGAAGGATAATTGCTTTACAGAATTTTACTGTTTTCCATCAAACCTCAACATGCAGCCATAGGTATACATATGTCCCCTCCCTTTTGAAGCTCCCTCTCATCTTCCTCCCCATCCCACCCCTCTAGATTGATACAGAGCCCCTGTTTGAATTTCCTGAGCCATACAGCAAACTCCTGTGGGCTGTCTATTTTACATATGGTAATGTAAGTTTCCATGTTACTCTTTCCATGCATCTCATCCTCTCCGCATGTCCATAAGTCTATTCTCTATGTCTGTTTCTCCATTGCTGCCCTGTAAATAAATTCTTCAGTACCATTTTTCTAGATTCCTCCTGAAGTGAAGTGAAGTGGCTCAGTCGTGTCCGACTCTTTGCCACCGCACGGACTGTAGCCATCAGGGTCCTCCGTCTACGGGATTTTCCCGGCAAGGGTGCTGGAGTGGATTGTCATTTCCTTCTCCAGGGGATCTTCCCGACCCAGGAATCGAACCCGGCTCTCCCGTATTGCAGGCAGACGCTTTACGTCTGAGCCACCAGGGAAGCCTTTTTAAGGGCATTCCTGAAGCAGACATCTTAGTTACACAGGCTAGTGATTCCTGGAACTGTCACTTCTCTCGAGGCAGTGTAGCTTTCTGAATAAGAGCATGGGTTTCAGAGTAACGCTGACCTGTTTCTGAACTCGAGTTTTGCTGCATATTAACTCAGCAGTCATTGGAAAGGTATCTCACCTTTGTGAATTTCAATTAGATTAAAAATTTTAATAAAATTAAGGATAATCATGCCTTTTAAAAATATATGTTATATAAGTTAAATGAGATTTACCATTCAAATATCTATTGAGTACATATTTATGTGTTGTTAAGCCCTTTTTCAGGGAATAAGGCTTATATCCCTGGTGAAGGGGATGGGAAGAGATAACCATATTTACAAATAAAAATAAGAAAATATCCATCAGTGACAAATGTTATGAAGAAATAAAGCTGCTTAATGTGATAATAACTGGGCTACTTTAATGGGCTGGTTGGAAAACCTCCTGAGGAGAGGCTATCTGAATTGAGATCAAGAAGCAACAGGAGCAAGTTATACGAAGAACTTTCTAGAGAGAAATCTTCTGGGCAGGAAGAACAGTAAAAGAAAAGATATTGAGGTGGGAACAAGCTCTGTATTGCCAAGCTGGATCTCAAATTCCATCTCAACCACTTGCCAGGCCTGAGATTACAAGCAAAGTATTTACACTATAATGACCCTTGATTTCCTTACCTATGATCTTATGTATTATTGAGCCATTATTACAATTTTTCTTAAAGTAGAGTACATACAAATTCCCAATAAAAGGCAGTATCCATTATCATCATTATCATTATTATTTTATTATCTTTCCTAAGGTGATCCAGTGAATTTCACCCTAAAGCATACATGCATAATCCAAGTACATTTCTATGAGAAGAAACTATTTCAGTATGTAGCTGGGTAGTACTATTGTTCAAATCCATTTAGGATGAAAGGTTTTCTAAAAAATCCTTTTTCCACTCTTTTCAAGTTCTAAGAGTTTTGTGCCTTAAAGCATTATGTTTTACCACACAAGCATAGCAAGGTTAGATGCTGATTGGTGAAGGGCAAAGTGATTTATAAGGTAACTTTCATTTTTCAATGTTCTTTTCCCCCAATAAGTGAGAAAATGTCATTGGGAATGTCAGCTGGGAATAAACTAAAATATTTCAGTTGCTTGTGGGTTCCCTTACTTATTGTCTATATCCTGTATTTTGACATTTGATCAAAAGTCACATAAATCTTGGTTTGCTTCCTCTAAACCAAGTTTATTTCTTCTGTATCCTGAATTTGATCCTTCTCTCCCATACTATATTTCTTTATCACTTCTGTCACTACTGGCTCTTCTAGTGATCTACATTCCTCCACAGCTGTGTTTCAACTGGAATCATTCTCACTTTCAAACATCTTCTACACCCCCTTGGTAGTCTCTCAACATTTGGTCTCCCGATATATATACAAAGAGAAGAAATTTTATTGAAAGCTGATGGTGGCTATGTTTTTGAAAGGTTATAAGTTATCATTACTATTATAATGAACCATCAAAAATGTATGGGATGAAGCAACAGAGCTGATGTCCAAATCGCAGCTGTTTTAAAGTCAAATATATGGATATTTCTAAATATATGGAACAATATTAGTTAGATAAAGCATATGATGACATTTAACTTTCTATTTTTTATTCTGACATTTTATAATATACATTGTTTAATTACACTTTATTTGTTAAATAAACGCACTATGTGTAACATAAGAGCTAAACTTAAACTTTTCAAATTTTTATGGGTTACTTTTTGTTTGTTTTAAAGATACCTTTTAAAAGAATATAACTGAAATATATCTGAATTATAGAAACATGTGTCCACAATGAAGAAAACAGAAAGAAGAAAATACAATGCAAATTATTATCCCCGACCTCAAGTGTATTCCCAAGCATATATTCTGGTGCCACCAACACACACACACACACACACACACACACACACACACACACATATGAACTGAAGGGCTTAAGCAACAGAAGTCTTTTCCTAATTCTGGAGCCTAGACATCCAGGGTCAAGGTGGCGCAGGTTGAAGCCTCCCTGAGGCCTCTCTCCTCACCTTGCAGACGGCCGCCTCCTCCCTGTCCTCACAAGGCCTTTCCTCTGTGTGAACACAGCCCTGGCATCTCCATGTGTCCAAATGCCTCTCCTTATAAGGCCGCCAGATTAGATCAGTGCTCACTCTTCTTTATAACTTGATCACCTATTTAAAGGCCCTGACTAAATACAGTCACGTTCTGAGGTGGTGGGGGCTAAAACTCTGACACAGGATTTCAGGAGGGAGGGGACATAATTCAGCTCATAAAGTGGTCCACTGTTAAGCCCCAGAGAGTCTCTTTTTCTCTGTGCCTAGGGCAATCAGGGCCTTGAGGACAGGCTACTAGAAAAACAAAAGTGAAAGTGAATGTCACTCAGTCATGTCTCACTCTTTGTGACCCAATAGACTGTACAGTCCCTGGAATTTTCCAGGCCAGAATACTGGAGTGGGTAGCCTTTCTCTTCTCCAGGGGCTCTTCCCAACCCAGGGATCGAACCCAGGTCTCCCCAATTTACTATAAATCTGAAAACAGCCAGGTCCCTGTATCCATTGCAGGCAGATTCTTTACCAGTTCAGTCGAGAAGACTCAGTCATGTCCGACTCTTTGCGACCCCATGAATCGCAGCATGCCAGGCCTCCCTGTCCATCACCAACTCCTGGAGTTCACTCAAAATCATGTCCATTGAGTCGGTGATGCCATCCAGACATCTCATCCTCTGTCATCTCCTTCTACTCCTGCTCACAATCCCTCCCAGCATCAGGGTCTTTTCCAATGAGTCAACTCTTCGCATGAGGTGGCCAAAGTACTGGAGTTTCAGCTTCAGCATCAGTCCTTCCAATGACACCCAGGACTGATCTTCTTTAGGATGGACTGGTTGGATCTCCTTGAGTCCAAAGGACTCTCAAGAGTCTTTTCCAACACCACAGTTCAAAAGCATCAATTCTTTGGTGCTCAGCTTTCTTCACAGTCCAACTCTCACATCCATACATAACTACTGGAAAAACCAGAGCCTTGACTAGATGAACCTTTATTGGCAAAGTAATGTCTCTGCTTTTGAATATGCTATCTAGGTTGGTCATAACTTTCCTTCCAAGGAGTAAGCGTCTTTTAATTTCATGGCTGCAATCACCATCTGCAGTGATTTTGGAGCCCAAAAAATTAAAGTCTGATACTGTTTCCACTGTTTCCCTATCTATTTCCCATGAAGTGATGGGACCAGATGCCATGATCTTAGTTTTCTGAATGTTGATCTTTAAGCCAACTTTTTCACTCTCCTCTTTCACTTTCATCAAGAGGCTTTTTAGTTCCTCTTCCCTTTCTGCCATGAGGGTGGTATCATCTGCATATCTGAGGTTATTGATATTTCTCCCGGCAGTCTTGATTCCAGCTTGTGCTTCTTCCAGCCCAGCATTTCTCATGATGTACTCTGCATATAAGTTAAATAAGCAGGGTGACAATATACAACCTTGACATATTCCTTTTCCTATTTGGAACCAGTCTGTTGTTCCATGTCCAGTTCTAACTGTTGCTTCCTGAACTGCATATAGGTTTCTCAAGAGGCAGGTCAGGTGGTCTGGTATTCCCATCTCTTTCAGAATTTATCAATTTTTTGCACCTGATATTTTGATCACTTGAAATTTTTATTTTTGTTTCTTCCAAAATTAATGTTTTTCCTTTAAAAAAATTCAGGTTTTTCTCTCCTTCCCTAAAAGTCAGATTAATCTTTACATATGATATACACTGTCTTTTCAAACAAAATTACCTGTATTTTTCCAATTAATTGCATATGTTGCACAATCTTTATCATTTCTCCAAATTAAATACCAGCAAATACAGCAATTTGATAGTCATTTGTTGTCAGAGTTTGTGTGGCATGATTTAAGAACTGCTGAATTATATGACCTTGGGTAAAATCACATGTCCTTACAGAAACTTATTTCCTACAAAATGAGGATATTAATATTTACTTCACAGGGCTAACGTGAGGATAAAACAATATTACGTATATGAAAACACTTCAGAGACATTCAATAAATGATAATGACTTCCAGTTTTACAGTTGTGTATTTGTTGAATTGTTTGAATTGAACATTGCTTTCCTTTCATTAGTGAATTTACTACTTAGCTTCCTTTATCTTCAGCATAATGCAGCTCACTCTCTGAAGTATTTTGAAAATTTTACATACCACCATTATGATACATAATATTACCATAAGTAAACCTATACATTATAACATGGGAAATCTTATCAGCTACCAAAACAAATATTCTATTTCTAACAAATCATATTTTTATTAGAACACAGTGCTTTAATTTGTGACATTTTTCAGTTAATTGTAGTATTAATACAATTCAGAAGAGCTTAAATAATACAAGAAACGTATTGTTTTTTGCAGTTAGGATGTCTGAGGACGTGGACCCCGGGCACTCAATGATTTAGTCAGGTAAAAATTGCCTTACTCTCCTCTCCACATCGGAGAAGGCAATGGCAAGCCACTCCAGTACTCTTGCCTAGAAAATCTCATGGACAGAGGAGCCTGGAAGGCTGCAGTCCATGGGGTCACTAAGAGTCGGACACGAATGAGCAACTTCACTTTCACTTTTCACTTTCACACATTGGAGAAGGAAATGGCAACCCACTCCATTGTTCTTGCCTGGAGAATCCCAGGAACGGGGGAGCCTGGTGGGCTGCCGTCTATGGGGTTGCACAGAGTCAGACATGACTGAAGTACTTAGCAGCAGCAGCCTGTCCACATTCCTCCCCAACCCCTCCCATCATTACTTGTTTTCATCCGTGTTACAGGGAATATGATTCCAGTAACTTTAGGTCACCTTTCTTCATTATTAATTCAGCTAGAACAAACACTACTTCACCAACTCTAACTCAGAAAAGTCCTAGGGAGGAAAAGAACTGCTCTCAATCACAGTGTGAGTCATACACTTAGTCTGGCTTCAATCACTGTGTCCACAGTGATTCAACAGCATGACTGGACCAGCTGGGGGGTGGGGGGGGACACATGATCAATCTCTTGACAACAGGAAGGGAACTGTGATTGGGAGTTCTACCAGAATGACAAAAACAAGGGAGAAACAGTTTCCCAAAGAAAATGTTAAAAGAGTAAGCTATCACAGAAAATGTGAATGGGAAAATCTGCTTAGTAGGATCAAAACAACCATTACCCCTAAAGAGTGTGTATTTTACCAAACCACTTTTGTCAGAAGATAACAGCAGCTGTTACAAGGAAGATTTCTTCTGTCCAGCAAAATTTATGTAAGTGTACAGAAAAGCATACTATCTTTCATTCATATAACAGGGGGCTTAATCTCTAGGATTATTATTCAGAGTGTTCTTATAAACATGTCTGATGATCATCCACAAAGGCATAAGAAAGGGCAATTATCTTATTTGAAATATGTCTGGCACAAAGATTAACATCAGGAGCATATACCTTAACTCTCTCAAGTCAAGTTTACTTCAGCTCCTAGAGGGTTTTTTTGTTGTTGTTGTTGTTTTTTAAATGTTTATAAGTTCCTTGCAAATTTTCTGAGCAAATGATCCTTTTGTGTGCTATGTTAATGGCATAAATGACTGATAATTGCATTCATAATTATCTTTACTTTACCATGGCACTCAGTGTCTCATGAATTCAAAAACATTCAACCATGAAAAGAGACCTTTAGTGGCATATGATAGAATCTAATTTTTTCCCACCCAAAGGGCAATTTAGCAATATTGACCATTTAAAGGGCCAAATCAAATAAGATAATGAGGGATAATTCACTTTTCTCTTTGTGGCTTACCAATCCAGATTTGGACAATATGGACAACAGAACAATGAAACCATAATTATTATTTGGCTTTCAGAGCTATATAAATGCATAATCTTCTTCAATGCTGCTTCTAAAAAAAGTTCTAACATTGTTATATAATTACATTTTTCCCCTTCTCTTGGCTATTTTGGTCTTATTAAAATGTTGTTTTTTATCAAATAGCCCATACACAATTAGCTGCAATATTATCAAATAAATGAATCACAGCTGCACTGACAAATACATAAGCAGGAATACAGAATGATAAATGCAGAAACAATTCCACCTCTAGCTGGAAGAATCCTGACAGCAGTATTTATAGAATTCAACGGAGCCAATTTACCCATCAATTAAGTTGACTACATTCAAAAATGCTGACAGAAATTTGAGGATTAACTTAAATATATCCTCAGTTATATTGATCTTATGTGTCTGCCTCTGGAAAACTGAAATACAGACAGAGACAAGTCGCTTCAGTCATGTCCAACTCTGTGCGACCCCACAGACGGCAGCTCACCAGGCTCCCCCGTCCCTGGGACTCTCCAGGCAAGAACACTGGAGGGGGCTGCCATTTCCTTCTGCAAGGAAATGTCTAATAGAAACAGGATATGATATTTGGACATGGTTAAGGGTGGTCGATCTCTAAAGTAAATTTTGCATTGTATATGCTTTGTTGATCTCATCTTATGCACCCCCCACATACATACTTATTTAAAGGCCATACTATTTTCAGACATTCAAAGAGAGATTCCTAGTTTTTTTCTGGAAGTTATATACTTAACGGGATTCCCTCATAGCTCAGTTGGTAAAGAATCTGCCTGCAATGCAGAAGAACCTGGTTTGATTCCTAGATTGGGAAGATCCCGTGGAGAAGGAAAGGCTACTCACTCCAGTGTTCTGGCCTAGAGAATTCCATTGATTGCATAGTACACAAAGTCTCAGGGAGTCAGACACAACTGAGCGACTTTCACTTCACTGTATACTTAACACCCCCTGATATACCATATATAGCTAAGTACAACTTGCTACATATTCAGTAGAGTTCAGTCGCTCAGTCGTGTCCAACTATTTGAGACCCTATGGATTGCAGCACCCCAGGCTTCTCTGTTCATCACCAACTCCTGGATCTTGCTCAAACTCATGTCCATCAAGTCAGTGATGACATCCAACCATCTCATCCTCTGTTGCCCCCTTCTCCTCACACCTTCAAACTCTGCCAGCATCAGGGTCTTTTCCAAAGAGTCAGATCTTCACATCAGGTGGCCAAAGTACTGGAGTTGCAGCTTCAACATCAGTCCTTCCAATGAACACCCAGGACTGATTTCCTTTAGGATGGACAGGTTGGATCTCCTTGCAGTCCAAGGGACTCTCAAAGTCTTCTCCAGCACCACAGTTCAAAAGCATCAATTTTTCGGCGCTCAGCTTTCTTCACAGTCCAACTCTCACATCCATACATGACCACTGGAAAAACCATAGCCTTGACAAGACGGACCTTTGTTGGCAAAGTAATGTCTCTGCTTTTTAATATGCTGTCTACATTGGTCATAACTTTTCTTCCAAGGAGCAACTGTCTTTTAATTGCATGGCTCCAGTCACCATGTGCAGTGATTTTGGAGCCCAAAAAAATAAAGTCTGTCACTGCTTCCATTGTTTCCCCATCTATTTGTCATGAAGTGATGGGACCAGATGCCATGATCTTAGTTTTCTGAATGTTGAGTCTTAATCCAACATTTTCAGTCTCCTCTTTCACTTTCATCAAGAAGCTCTTTAGTTCTTCTTCACTTTCTGCCATAACTCTGGTGTCATCTGCATGTTATTGACATTTCTTCTGGCAATCTTGATTCCAGCTTGTGCTTCATCCAGCGTGGCATTCACATGATGTACTCTGCATATAAGTTAAATAAGCAGGGTGACAATATACAGCCTTGATGTACTCCTTTCCTGATTTGGAACCAGTCTGTTGTTCCACGTCCAGTTCTAACTCTTGCTTCTTGACCTGCATATAGATTTCTCAGGAGGGAGGTCAGGCGGTCTGGTATTCCCATCTCTTGAAGAATGTCCCATGGTTTGTTGTGATCCACACAGTCAAAGGCTTTGGCATAGTCAGTAAAGCAGAAATAGATGTTTTTCTGGAACTCTTGCTTTTTTTCAATGATCAAAAGGATGTGGGCAATTTGATCTCTGTTTCCTCTGTCTTTTCTAAATCCAGCTTCAACATCTGGAAGTTCATGTTGCATGTACTGTTGAAGCCTGGCTTGGAGAATTTTGAGCATTACTTTGCTAGTGTGTGAGATGAATGCAATTATGCGGTCATTTGAATATTCTTTGGCATTGCCTTTCTTAGGGATTCAATGAAAACTGACCTTTTCCAGTCCTGTGGCCACCACTAAGTTTTCCAAATTTGCTGGCATATTGAGTGCAGTGCTTTCACAGCATTGTCTTTTAGGATTTGAAATAGCTCAACTGGAATTCCATCACTTCCACTAGCTTTTTTCGTAGTGATGCTGCCTAAAGCCCACTTGACTTCACATTCCATGATGTCTGGCTCCAGGTGAATGATCACAGCATCCTGGTTACCTGGGTCATGATCTTTTTTGTATAGCTTTTCTGTGTATTCTTGCCACCTCTTCTTAATATCTTCTGCTTCTGTTAGGTCCATACCATTTCTGTCCTTTATCGAGCCCAGCTTTGCATGAAATGTTTCCTTGGTATTTCTAATTTTCTTGAAGAGATCTCTAGTCTTTCCCATTCTATTGTTTTCCTCTATTTCTTTGCATTGATCACTGTGGAAGGCTTTATCTCTCATTGCTATTTTTTGAAACTCTGGCTTCAAATGGGTATATCTTTCCTTTCTCCTTTGCCTTTCGCTTCTTTTCTTTTCTCAGCTATTTTGTAAGGCCTCCTCAGAAAACCATTTTGCCTCTTTGTATTTCTTTTTCCTGGGGATGGTCTTGATCACTGCCTCCTGTACAATGTCACGAACCTGTGTCCACAGTTCTTCAAGCCCTCTGTCTATCATATCTAATCCCTTGAATCTATTTGTCACTTCTACCATACAATACAAAGGGATCTGATTTAGGTCATACCTGAATGGTCTAGTGGTTTTCCCTACTTTCTTCAATTTAAGTCTGAAAATTGCAATAAGGAGTTCATGATCTGATCCACAGTCAGCTCCCAGTCTTGTTTTTTGACTGTGTAGAGCTTCTCCATCTTTGGCTGCAAAGAATATAATCAATCTGATTTTGGTATTGACCATCTGGTGACGTCCATGTGTAGAGTCTTCTCTTGTTTGTTGGAAGAGGGTATTTGATATGACCAGTGCATTCTCTTGGCAAAACTCTGTTAGCCTTTTGAAGGAGGTTCACCATTATATTTTGAAGGAGGTTCTGCTATAATTTAATGGAATCTAATTCTAAGATCAAAACACAATAAAATGAAATTACATGTGAAAAAGGTAAGGCAAGGCAAATCTTTAGTAAGAACAAAAATAACAGATTTTAAATCTACTCTGTGTTTCCCAGGTGGTCAGTGATAAAGAATCTGGCTGCCAAAGCAGGAGATGTTGGTCCAATCCCTGGAAGGTGAAAATTCCCTGGAGAAGGAAATGGCAACCCAATCCAGCATTCTTACTTGGGAAATCCCATGGACAGAGGAGCCTGGTGCATTACAGTCCATGGGGTCACAAAGAGTCAGACATGACTCAGTGACTAAACAACAACTATAGATTTACTCTGGAGGCAATGACAAGCAGAACGGACAGTATGAAAGCTGAATCAATAGTATGAATGATAAAAAGAAAACATGAATGCTGATCTATTCACTCTGAACTTGAAGAGATGGCAATCCACTCCAACACTCTTGCCTGGAAAATCCCATGGACGGAGGAGCCTGATAGGCTACAGTCCATGGGGTCGCAAAGAGTCGGACACGACTGAGCGACTTCACTTTCTTTTCTTTCTTTCCACTCTCTTCTTAAAAAAAAAAGAGAGAAATGAAATATGTGGAGGATAGAAAATAGAGGCTCTGCAAATAGAATTCCTAAGAGAGATACAAGACCACGTGTGGTAGCTACAAGCGTTTGAGTAAATGCTTAATTGTGCTATGCACTACATTCAAATCCTGGCTCTGCCTCCTCCAAGCAGGGGCACCTAGAGCAAGTTCCTGAACTTCTGTGCCTCAACTTTCAGATCTGTAAAATGTGGATCCTTAAAATACCTGTTTCAAATGTTCCACTTGAGGACATAACAATTCTTCATACAATAAGCTGGCAATGTAGAGAGCCTTCAGTAAGCGGTAGCAATGATTACAGTTAAACTCTGAGCCAGATGTGTGTTGTTCAGTTCCTACTCTCTCACTGCCCACCACACTCTGCAGAATAAATGACAAGACAAAGACAGAAGGAAACATTCCTAAGCTGAAAAATGGAAACATTCCTTAGGAAACATTCCTAAGCTGCATCTGCAGAATGAAAAAGTGAGTTATTAACTAGGTAAAAATCAAGAAAAGTCACTCAAAAAAAATATATATATATATACATACACACATACATATATACACACACACATATATGAATGACTTTGCTACATACCTCTTACTAACATAATATTGCATATTTCAATGAAAAGAGATTCAAAATTAGATACAATTTTTTTGCTTTATTTTAGATTAATTAATTTATTTTAATTGGAAGCTAATTACTTCACAATATTGAAATGGTTTTTGCCATACATTGACATGGATCAGCCATAGGTGTACATGTGTTTCCCACCCTGAACCCCCCTCTCACCTGCCTCCCCTTCCCATCCCTCAGGGTTGTCCCAGTGCACCAACTTTGAGTGCCCTGTTTCATGCATCGAACTTGGACTGGTCATCTATTTCACATATGGTAATATACATGTTTCAATGCTATTCTCTCAAATCATCCCACCCTTGCTTTCTCCCACAGAGTCCAAAAGTCTGTTCTTTACATCTGTGTCTCTTTTGCTGTCTTGCATATAGGGTCATCGTTACCATCTTTCTAAATTCCATATATATGCATTAATGTACTGTATTGGTGTTTTTATTTCTGACTTACTTCACTCGTATAATAGGCTCAAGTTTCATTCACCTCATTAGAACTGATTCAAATGTATTCTTTTTAATGGCTGAGTAATATTCCATTGTGTACATGTACCACAGCTTTCTTATCCATTTGTCTGCTGATGGACATCTAGGTTGCTTCCATGTCCTGGCTATTGTAAACAGTGCTGTGATGAACACTGGGGTACACATGTCTCTTTCAGTTCTGGTTTTCTTGGTGTGTATGCCCAGCAGTGGGATTGCTAGGTCATATGGCAGTTCTATTTCCAGTTTTTTAAGGAATCTCCACACTGTTCTCCATAGTGGCTGTACTAGTTTCCATTCCCCCCAGCCATGTAAGAGGGTTCCTTTTTCTCCACACCCTCTCCAGCATTTATCGCTTGTAGACTTTTGGATCGCAGCCATTCTGACTGGTGTGAAATGGTACCTCATTGTGGTTTTGATTTGCATTTCTCTGATAATGAGTGATGTTGAGCATCTTTTCATGTGTTTGTTAGCCATCTGTGTGTCTTCTTTGGAGAAATGTCTGTTGGTTCTTTGGCCCATTTTTTGACTGGGTCGTTTATTTTTCTGGTATTGAGCTACATGAGCTGCTTGTATATCATTGAGATTAATTCTTTGTCAGTTGCTTTGTTTGCTATTATTTTCTTACATTCTGAAGGCTGTCTTTTCACCTTGCTTATAGTTTCCTTCATTGTGCAAACGCTTTTAAGTTTCATTTGGTCCCATTTGTTTATTTTTGCTTTTATTTCCATAACTCTGGGAAGTGGGTCATAGAGGATCCTGCTGTGATTTATGTCAGAGAGTGTTTTGCCTGTTTTCCTCTAGGAGTTTTAGAGTTTGTGATCTTACTTATAGATCTTTAATACATTTTTGAGTTTATTTTTGTGTATGGTGTTAGAAAGTTTTCTAGTTTCATTCTCTTACAGGTGGTTGACCAGTTTTCCCAGCACCACTTGTTAAACAGATTGTCTTTTCTCCATTGTATATTTTTGCCTCGTTTGTCAAAGATAAGCTGTCCATAGGTATGTGGATTTATCTCTGGGCTTTCTATTTTGTTCCATTGATCTATATTTCTGTCTTTGTGCCAGTACCATACAGTCTTGATGACTGTAGCTTTCAGGCAGGTTGATTCCTCCAGTTCCATTCTTCTTTCTCAAGACTGCTTTGGCTATTCAAGGTTTTGTGTGTGTGTGTGTGTGTGTGTTTTTCCATACAAATTGTGAAATTATTTGTTCTAGCTCTGTGAAAAATACCATTGGTAGCTTGATAGGGATTGCATTGAATCTACAGACTGCTTTGCGTAGTATACTCATTTTCACTACATTGATTCTTCCAATCCATGAACATGGTACATTTCTCCATCTATTTGTGTCTTCTTTGATTTCTTTCATCAATGTTTTATAGTTTTCTATATATAGGTCTTTTGTTTCTTTAGGTAGTTTATTCCTAAGTATTTTATTCTTTTCATTGCAGTGGTGAATGGAATTGTTTCCTTAATTTCTCTTTGTTTTCTCATTGTTAGTGTATAGGAATGCAAGGGATTTCTGTGTGTTAGTTTTATATCCTGCAACTTTACTATTTTCACTGATTAGCTCTAGCAATTTTCTGGTGGTGTCTTTTGGATTTTCTATGTAGAGAATCATGTCATCTGCAAAAAGTGAGAGTTCTACTTCTTCTTTTCCAATCTGGAAATCTTTTATTTTTTTTTCTTGTCTGATTGCTGTGGCTAAAACTTCAAAAATTATGTTGAATAGTAGTGGTGAGAGTGGGCACCCTGTCTTGTTCCTGACTTTAGGGGAAATGCTTTCTATTTTTCACCATTGAAGAGAATGTTTGCTGTGGGTTTATCATATATGGCTTTTATTATGTTGAGGTATGTTCCTTCTATGCCTGCTTTCTGGAGGATTTAAATGGATGTTGAATTCTGTCAAAGACTTTCTCTGCATCTATTGAGATAATGATATGGTCTTTATCTTTCAATTTGTCAATGTGGTGTATCACATTGTTTGATTTGCAAATATTAAAGAATCCTTGCATCCCTTGGATAAAGCCCACTCAAAATTAGATACATTTTGATGATTTCAAAACTGCACTGTAGCCTGCCAGGCTGCTGTGTCCATGGGATTCTCCAGGCAAGAATACTGGAGTGGGTTGCCATTTCCTTCTCCAGGGGATCTTCCTGACCCAGGAATTTAACGGAAGTCTCCTGCATTGTAGGCAGATTCTTTACCATCTGAGCTACAAGGGAAGCCCATGCAAAGAAATATATAAAGTTTAAAAAGCATAAAAGACAGAATATCTAAAACCCATACATTTTGACCTTCTTTTCACATTAGACAATTTATATAATTATTCTCTGACTTCTCTTTTTAACCTACTATATCCTGGAAAACTCCATGTCATTGTATGTTTGCTGCTAAGTCACTTCAGTCGTGTCCGACTCTGTGTGACTCCATAGACGGCAGCCCACCAGGCTCCACCGTCCCTGGGATTCTCCAGGCAAGAACACTAGAGTGGGTTGCCATCTCCTTCTCTAATGCAGGAAAGTGAAAAGTGAAAGGAAAGTCACTCAGTCGTGTCTGATTCTTCACGACCCCATGGACTGCAGCCCACCAGGCTCCTCCGTCCATGGGATTTTCCAGGCAAGAATACTGGAGTGGGGTGCCATTGCCTTTTCCGTATTGTATGTTAGTGATCTCATTTTTAAGAATACCTATAACAGAGTTTGCCATAGTGATTTAAATATTCCCATTCATTACATTTACATGGTGGGGGAAACATTTCATTATTTTTAATTAGGATTTGATTTAAATCTATGTTGTTAGACTACAATATAAAATTGCACTTTCTTACCTTCTTCCTTATTTTTACTGTGTGTATTTGCCATTGATCAGTTTTGGCGACATGGTATGGAATTTGAACATAGCATTCTTAGTCATTAAAAGCAGATTAGTTTAATTGCTCCAAGATGTAGGCCATTTTGTTTGCAAATTGCATTGCACTTCTCAATGTCATCCAAAAACTGGAAGGCCATATGGCCCTCACTGAACTGTTACAACAACTTCTTAGGGAAAGGGCATCTCCTACACACACACACACAAATGCATGGAAAGACTAAGGTTTTACCAAATTTTAGTAGAGAAGGATCTGTCTCTTGAGTGAGCAAGAATGGCAACCAGAAACGTGCACACACCAAGACAAAAAGAGAACTTAGAAACAGAGTTCCATCTCAGGATCTGCTGTCAGGCTATGATTCAACATTTTCCTTCAGGTGCCTTTTTTTCTGCTAAAATTGAGAATGCTAGAATTTGTTCCAAGAAAAACATTCATCTCTCATAGGACCATCTACAAATTGTCAAAATTTATAATAAGAGACCATTTCATCATCCTGCCCTTTAAAAATATATATATATATATATATATATATATATATATATATCTTGGCATATGCACAACAGTTTGAAATGCCAGAAATTTTAATTTCAATTAATTTAAAAATAACTAGATTAGCAATAGCATATGTTTATTAAATGCACATTTCTGTGCCAGGACCCATGCTAAGTCTTTCACTTGAGCTAATTTTTTAAATTCTTACTGCAAACAGATAAGGAAGGTATTGTTGCATGTCCATTTTACAGATGAGGAAACAAACTCACTAAGTACAGATAACTTGCTCTAGGGCACACAGGCAGCAAGCACAATAGCCACGTGGGTCTGATTTGAAAGTGGGGCCCTCATTATTGTAAGTTACTTTTTGAAGTACTTTTAAAAATTAAAAAAAAAAACCTTATATGACATTTAAGAATTAAATGCTATAGAATTATAATAGTGAAATTTCTATTCTTCTGCAATAATCTGCCATTCATACCCCATTCTCACATCCCATTCTCCAGGAGTAAGCAATGTAAAGAGTATGATGTGTTTCCAGCCAGATTTTTTTCAATGCTTATATAAAATATTTGATACATATATATAATACTGTCATTTTTCTCAGAAATAGAAATACACAATATAAAATAAACTTTAAATTTCATACTTTACTTAGCCTTATATTCTTATCTTCTATGTTAGTAAATAATAACCTACACTTTTTAATGGCTGCATAATATTCCACTGAATAGATGTATCAACATTTTTATTATCAGACAACTATCAATGGTCATTTAGGCTATTTCCAGCTCTTCTACTTAAAGTCACACTCCTGTCAAGAATTGTGAAGAGTCTCTAACAGCTGAGGTACTCCAAGCTTAGGAGGTTTCAATTTTTTATAATTGCTACACCTACCAAAACTTTGCCCTGGAGGAATGCTATATTTACTATGCTGTTCACAACCAGTAAAGCAACCCTTTGCTACTGAAGGAAATACTGTATCTTTCTATGTAGTTCACACTTTAACAAATAGTCCAGAACAAAAAGCTGTGTTTAACAAATCAGTTCAGTTCAGTTCAGTCACTCAGTCATCTCTGACTCTTTGCGACCCCACGGACTGCAGTACCCCCAGCTTCCCTGTCCATCACCAACTCCCGGAGCTTACTCAAACTCATGTCCATTGAGTTGGTGATGCCATCCAACCATCTCTCCTCTGTCATCCCCTTCTCCTCCCGCCTTCAATCTTTCCCAGCATCGGGGTCTTTTCAAATGAGTCAGTTCTTCACATCAGGTGGCCAAAGTATTGGCATTTCAGCTTCAGCATCAGGCTTTCCAATGAATATTTGTGTTTAACAAGTACTTCAGAGCAAAAAGCTGTTAATGCTTCTCCTCTGGAATGTGCAGAAACATAAGAAACTCATAGAATTGCTTCCCAATAGTACAAAGAACGCTATCCCAGTTCTTAATCACCTCAGCCCAGTTCATAGTGATTTTTGCACTCCCCAAACATTACTACCTACACAGTCCACATACTTCTCTTTCAACCTTTTGTTCTAAGGCATTGTGGGATATTGGAAGGAGCATGGGAAGTGTTGTAAGACATATGTAAATTCTAATCTCAACCTATTATTATATTTAGAGAGATGTGAGTTTATATTTATAGATGTTAATAATGGCTATTTTCAATTGTAGAATTTGAGGTGAATTTTAATTTATCTTAATTTTATGTATCATTTGCATGTTTAAAAATTAAGCCAGAATTATACTAAAAAAGCAGTAAGTCATTATCTTATAACAAATGAGTACAATTTTTAGATGGTAATTTATCTACTCTTCTAAAAATCTCTTTCATTTATATAGGAATTTATCCAGCAGTTTGATAATCATTATTTTTGTCAGGTCATGAAATATAACTCAGCATGGCTTCAAATGAACAAAATGTTTTCTGAATAACAGCAAATAATTCCACTGAAAATATTGTGACAAAATTCTGTCACTATTTCTTGTGGGAAAAAAAAAAAAAAAAAACAAGTTATGTGATTGGTTACAAAATGCTTATTATCTTTTAAAATGAGAATCAACAGCTGTGTGAAATCACTTTCTTGTCCTAAATAATATTTGATCTCCTAATTTCAAAAGTTGACTTTTAAATAAAAACTTACTGTCCTCTCCATGCCTCTGTACTGCTTTTGAGTTCTTTTTTGAGTGTATTTAAAATGGGTTTCCAGTTATATCCCCAACCAGCATCATCACAATTTTCTTGAAATTTCAAAATGAATTGTACTTATATCATGCTGCATGTGAGTGAAATTGCTGAACGCATGAATTTTAAAGACCTATAAAACTCCTGACCTCTTAGACATAAAACGGTGCTAGAACATACTGGCTTTATAGTTGCACTATTGTGCAAGAAGTCAACAGAATACTATAGCAAAAATGATAGTGCACGCTGACAAATGAGACCAAAATTGCCAGGATGTTTTGCAGTCATATTTTGATTTGATAGAAGAAACTAGGTAAGTGCAGTGACCACAGCATTCCTCACAGAGCACTACATTCACCTCAAGAAAAATGTGCTCTACCACAAAGAAGCCTGCTATTCACAGTATCTTCTGGCAGATATGTTTAGTTTGGTAAAGTAAATGAGAATATAAATCAAAGAGCACACACAATTTGCAGCAGAAGCAGAGTGAATATGAAACACCAAGAATTTAAACTGTTTTATAAAGTGTGGCCATTTATATAATTCATTAACTCAACAAACAGTTCTCAAGGGCCAAAAATGGATCAGGAATTTGACAGACACTAGAAATTCAAGTGGGAAAATAATGAACAGAGTCTCAGCTATTATGCAGTGCATGATATGTATTTTATAGTTAGATAAACATATAAAAGGAAGATATGTAATTTCTGTTTTACTACATCACTGAAAATGATGGTGCAATATTATTTGATGCTATATTGGAAAAGTAACTTCATTGATAATGTGCTCCATTATTGAGGAAAAAACTAAGCAGAAGACAAGGGAATTCTTATTTTCAGTTTCACAATCTGCAAAGATTTCTCTATAATGTTTTCAAAATTAAAATTCAGGTGACTATGATGAAAGTATCATAGAGAAAGAAATACAGTCTTCATCTTTCACAAAACTGAAAAGCCTCGTTAAATTATTTTATCCCTCCTTTCTAACATTATGACTTACTAATGTACACAATGCTTAAATAAAATAGAATCATCTTACTATGTTGCTTTGAAGATACGAAGAAAGTACAGAGTTACATAACTTTCAAATCCTACTAATGTTTTGAGAACAAAACATATTTAGTAATAACCATCAACATGGGTAAGTAAAATTTTGGCTTTTGGAAACTTCTGGACTGATATGAAATGCTGATCATCATTAACACTCCAAACTTCTTTTCTAGGTAATCTTCCAAGGCTAAGGAGAATTTTCATGTAAACTAGACAAATTATATCATATTGTGCCTAATTTAAGAATGGTTCACTCAAAGTAAAATCATAACATGACTATTACAATAATTCACGGTGCTCAGTTCTTCTTTATAGTTTGGCTTCTCTGAAGACCTGGCTGTGAACAAACGTACTCCAGCCAAGTCTGTATGTTATGCTGAGATTTTCATGAACTAAGATTCCTGCTTTCCTTCCATTTCCATGGCAGGATCCTTCTGAGGCAAAGAATGTTTATGGGGAAAGATTACCTCACTGAGTGCACTTTCTCTCCACTCTCTCCACACATATTTTTTTTTTCCCCAGAATACTTTTAAAAATTATATTTTTGGTTCAGATGAGGAACAGATATGTTACTGAAGAATGTGGATTTTATACGTCTAGATACTACTCCCAAGATTTCTTTATTTTCTTGATTCTGTTATACTCTCATCTCTTACAGGACTCTGAAATGTTCTAGGATCACTTTTTAAATTTCTTCCATGCTTAGGTATAATCTATGATGACAAGGACCTTATTTTCTTACATACTAGTGTATACACATACTAACTTTACCTCTGTAAAGCATTTAAGATGTTAGCAGAGAGAGTATTAACTAAACCAAAATGAGAGTTCAGTAAGGGAGAGTATCCTTAACGTGGAGATGTTTTTCAAGGCAAGTAGTCTAGGTTCAGAAAGGCTGGGCTGGTTTGCTGACACTGTGATCAATAGTACAGAACTGTAGCTATTACTTCACATATCACAATTATATCCAACTAGGGGAGTAATGATGTTGAATAAGGCATACTCAGGCTCTGCATCTGAGTTTCAATATCCACTAAAGGTATGAACATGAGCAAGTTTTTCAAATTTCTTTAAATGAGTTTCATCATCTGAAAAATTATATAATAAGATTTCTGATTTACTAGTATTTATTGCATATTAGCTAATACATGTAAAAATGCTTGCCATAGTACCTGTGGCTATTCAGTAAATATTAATTATTATCAATAATTATACATTTGCATTGCATACAATCACTTTGTTTTATATATTTACATCTTTGTATGTCAGAGGAACCAGAGATCAAATTGCCAACATCCGCTGGATCATGGAAAAAGCAAGAGAGTTCCAGAAAAACATCTATTTCTGCTTTATTGACTATGCCAAAGCCTTTGACTGTGTGGATCACAATAAACTGTGGAAAATTCTGAAAGAGATGGGAATACCAGAAAACCTGACCTGCCTCTTGAGAAATTTGTATGCAGATCAGGAAGCAACAGTTAGAACTGGACATGGAACAACAGACCGGTTCCAAATAGGAAAAGGAGTCTATTCCTATTTGGAACCAATAGCAATATTGGAATAGTAAATAAACAGGGTGACAATATACAGCCAATATTAAATAAACAGGGTGACAATCATCAAGCCTGTATATTGTCATCCTGTTTATTTAACTTATATGCAGAGTACATCATGAGAAACACTGGACTGGAAGAAACACACACTGGAATCAAGATTGCTGGGAGAAATATCAATAACCTCAGATATGCAGATGATACCACCCTTATGGCAGAAAGTGAAGAGGAACTAAAAAGCCTATTGATGAAAGTGAAAGTGGAGAGTAAAAAAGTTGGCTAAAAGCTCAACATTCAGAAAATGAAGATCATGGCATCCGGTCCCATCACTTCATGGCAAATAGATGGGGAAACAGTGGAAACAGTGTCAGACTTTATTTTTCTGAGCTCCACAATCACTGCAGATGGTGACTGCAGCCATGAAATTAAAAGATGCTTACTCCTTGGAAGGAAAGTTATGACCAACCTAGATAGCATATTCAAAAGCAGAGACATTACTTTGTCAACAAAGGTTCGTCTAGTCAAGGCTATGGTTTTTCCTGTGGTCATGTATGGATGTGAGAGTTGGACTGTGAAGAAGGCTGAGCACCGAAGAATTGATGCTTTTGATCTGTGGTGTTGGAAAAGACTCTTGAGAGTCCCTTGGACTGCAAGGAGATCCAACCAGTCCATTCTGAAGGAGATCAGCCCTGGGATTTCTTTGGAAGGAATGATGCTAAAGCTGAAACTCCAGTACTTTGGCCACCTCATGCGAAGAGTTGACTCATTGGAAAAGACTCTGATGCTGGGAGGGATTAAGGGCAAGAGGAGAAGGGGACGACAGAGGATGAGATGGCTGGATGGCATCACTGACTCGATGGACGTGAGTCTCAGTGAACTCTGGGTGTTGGTGATGGACAGGGAGGCCTGGCGTGCTGCGATTCATGGGGTCCCAAAGAGTCGGACACAACTGAGCAACTGATCTGATCTGATGTCCAAAAAGACTGGGAAAAGGGAGGAAAGCTAAAAATAGTCTTTCCTCAGAGAAGTAATTGTTCTGTAATTTGTTTGCTCTCCATTCTACAGACTTCTATCAGTGAAATTACATACTCCTATGCCTTCAACCATCACTCCAGTTCTTGCGCAAAGGACTTTATCACCAGTGAAGACCTTGCTGATTAAGTTCACAATCCATAAAAAAAAACTACCCATTAGACATTTATTCTTGAATGTCTCACTGCAATCCCAGATGCAGATTTTCATAATGTTTTTCTGAAAGTCTGTTCTTCCTCTTGGACTCATTAACAGTCACTAAACTCTCATCACCCCACTCTTCCTCTCCTGATCCTCACACACGATCAGACCTCAGTTCCTACCAAGTCTGCCTCTTTCATCTTTGTCAATGGTACTACCCCTGGTCTCCAGCACTTTATCTTCTGTCCAGGTACTGACCATCTGCCATTCCTACGACTGCAAGAGCTTCCTAGAACATTTCCCTGCCTCCAATCTTACCTCTATCCATTATTACAAAGAATTTGCTTGAGAATTCAAAATGATCATCAAATGTTCCCTATCACCTTCAGTATAAAATCTAAAGTCCTTAGCATGACATACAACATCTGTCATCATTTAGGTTCCCTTATATCTGGAGCTTTTGCTTCTTCCCACACCATACAATACACTGTGAATTATCTGAATTACTTGAAGTTCATCAAGTGTTCCATGCTTCCTTCACATGTCCTTGAATTTTCCCAAGTTGCTTCCACTGCCTGGAATGCCGCCTGCCTCCATTTCTTTATCTAGCCAATTTCTAACTAATAAAACTTGTCTTAGATGCCTTCACCTCTAGACAACCTCCCCTGAAACTTCTCCCTACATGTGCATACAGCTCTCAGGGTTTGCATTCACTTTTTCACTTACAGTTGTGAACATGGTGACAGGTTTATTTATCTTCATTACAATTTGAGCACAAGTTTCTTGATGGCATGAAAAGTAGCTTAAACATATGCATCTGAAATGCTAATTCCCACCATGTATAAATGTATAAATGTAGCAACATGTATAAATGGGCATATAGTAGATCCAGTAAGTTGATTTCAATAGATGATATCCTAACCTTATTGAATCACATACCATACTTTTGCAGCCTCCTTTGTGTCTGCCGACATGACCCCCATCTTCTCCTAAAACAGACCCTAGTTTTGTATGTGGGAAAGAGAAGATAAGACACCAAGCAGACCATGTTTCCTAAAACTCCGCTGTCTTTAACAGCTGCTAACTTGAGGAACACGGCATGAAAAGAAACGAGTTACTTTTCACTTTCCTAATATTGGTCCCATCCACTAGCAAATATAATCACTTGCACTGAATTCAAGATATCAGATATTTACATTTATGGATATTTATATTTATAGATATTTTATGTCTGACTCTTTACAACCCCATGAACTGCAGCATGCCAGGCCTCCCTGTCCATCACCAACTCCCGGAGTTTACTCAAACTCATGTCCATCAAGTCAGTGATGTCATCCAACCATCTCATCCTCTGTTGTCCCCTTCTCCTCCCACCTTCAATCTTTCCCAGTATCAGCGTCTTTTCAAATAAGTCAGCCCTTCACATCAGGTGGCCAAAGTACTGGAGTTGCAGCTTCAGCATCAGTCCTTCCAATGGATATTCTGGATTGATTTCCTTTAGGATTGACTGGTTTGATCCCCTTGATGTCCAAGGGACTCTCAAGAGTCTTCTCCAACACCACAGTTCAAAACCATCAATTCTTCCACACTCAGCTTTCTTTATAGGCCAACTCTCACATCCATACATGACTACTGGAAAAGCCATAGCTTAACTAGATGGACCTTTGTTGGCAGAGTAATTTCTCTGCTTTTAATATGTTGTCTAGGTTTGTCATAGCTTTTCTTCCAAGGAGCAAATGTCTTTTGATTTCATGGTTCCAGTCACTACAGGCAGTGACTTTGGAGCCCCCAAAAATAAAGTCTCACTGTTTCCATTGTTTCCCCATCTATTTGCCATGAAGTGATGGGACCAAATGCCATGATCTTCATTTTTTGAATGTTGAATTTTAAGCCAGATTTTTCACTCTCCTTTTTCACTTTCATCAAGAGGCTCTGTAGTTCTTCTTCAATTTCTGCCATAAGGAAGGTGTCATCTGTTTATCTGAAGTTGTTGATATTTATCCTGGCAATCTTGATTCCAGTTTGTGCTTTATCCAGCCTGGCATTCCGCATGATGCACTCTGCATATAAGTTAAATAAGCAGGGTGACAATACACAGCCTTGAGGTACTCCTTTTCCTATTTGGAACCAGTCTGTTGTTCCATGTCCAGTTCTAAGTCTTGCTTCTTGACCTGCATACAGATTTCTCAGGAGGCAGGTCAGGTAGTCTGGTATTCCCATCTCTTGAGGAATTTTCCACAGTTTGTTGTGATCCACACAGTCAAAGGCTTTGGCATAGTCAATAAAGCAGATATTTTTCTGGAACTATCTTGCTTTTTCTATGATCCAACAGATGTTGGCAATTTGATCCCTGGTTCCTCTGCCGTTTCTAAAACCAGCTTGAACATCTGGAAGTTCATGTTGCATGTACTGTTGAAGCCCAGCTTGGAGAATTTTGAGCATTATTTTGCTATTGTGTGAGATGAGTACAATTGTGTGGTAGTTTGAGTATTCTTTGGCATTACCTTTCTTCGGGATTGGAATGAAAGCTGACCATTTCCAGTCCTGTGGCCACTGCTGAGTTCTCCAAATTTGCTGGCATATTGAGTGCAACACTTACAGCACCATCTTTTAGGATTTGAAATAACTCAACTGGAATCCCATAACCTCCACTAGCTTTGTTCACAGTGATGCTTTCCAAGGCCCCCTTGACTTCACATTCCAAGATGTCTGGCTCTAGCTGAATGATCACACCATCACAGTTATCTGGGTCATGAAGATCTTTTTTGTATAGTTCTTCTGTGTATTCTTGCCACCTCTTCTTTGTATCTTCTGCTTCTGTTTGGTCCATTTCTGTCCTTTATTGTGCCCATCTTTGCATGAAATTTTCCCTCAGTATCTCTAATTTTCTGAAGAGATCTTTATTCTTTCCCATTCTATTGTTTTCCTCTATTTCTTTGCATTGATCACTGAGGAAATCTTTAGTATTTTATGTATATTAATTAGAAAAAAACTACAGGTCATTGAATTAAATTCAGTTGCCTCAATTTATAAATTCAGTTGTCAAACTATTACTTTCCTTTTTAAGGTTATATACAGCTTTAGAGTGATACTGAAAGTGAAAGTGTGAGTCTTCAGTCGTGTCTGACTCTTTGTGACCCCCTGGACTGTAGCCCACCAGGCTTCTCTGTCCAAGGGATTTCCCAGGCAAGTGCGCTGTCATATACTAACCAATGGTAGAGACGAAGTGACCTAATCCTGAGAATCCCATGAAATACTGTGGACGTGGACCTGTTGTTACCTTGACTGACACATGGATGTCAGGCTCTGGATGCATCAGCAACTCATATTGAGGATCATGATTTTAGGAAACCAAGTTAGTTTCTTTTTTTTTTTCACCAAGTCATATGTTTATAAAATTTAGGATCACAATAAAATGGAAGTGGGTAGAAGGTACATTTGGAAACTATTTCCTTCAATCCTAAGTACAAGGTGTGCCTCGGTTTAGGTGTGCATCCTAAACACAATTGTGTGCACAATGCGCTTAATTGGAATATGTGTTAGAAAGCAAAATTCGTCTTGCAAGTAAATGGAGGTAAATTTCCTGAGAGCCCAATCTCCCTAAATATGCACAGTTCCTGAGCGGTGAGATGAAATCATTTTCTTTGGTGGATCTGTAGTGTTTTTGTGAGTATTTGATACTGTTGATTTTATCCGTTTTATCAACATGGAGTTATTTGTCAGTGAGCCATCATCCCAGCAGGCTCAGCTCTGAGGGCAACCATTAACTTTGCCAGCGCTGTGAGGATTCTGAGCATTAGTATTCTAATGAGACACTCATGTGTCTCCTTCTATATTAAGGGTATCTTTATGCTAAACCTCCTGCTTCCATGTCTAAACTGAAGTAACAGATTAAAGAAAAATTGACCCAAAAACAGAAGCTAATTTTTTTCTGCAATGTTTTCTACAACTTGTCATTTATAATACCCAAAGTTATTTATAAAGTAGTTTATCCAATCCGTCATCAATGAGGGACCACAAAATAGTCTGCCTCTGTTTACAAACAGAAGCAATTTTTGGTGAAATATGTTCCCATTTCCTTTGCTTGTTTGAAGAGCAAGAAAATATATAGCTCTATTTGATTCCAGGAGTGTTTCAATGGCAAAATGATGAAACATTCCTGACTTTTCCCCAGCTCAGTAAAAGGTAAGACAAGCTGTGCTGTGAATACCAAAGCCTTAGGCAGACTTCCACCAAGAGGGCAAATTTGTTTTTCTTTCTTTGAAGGACTACATGTGGCTCATAAAGTACCATGAAACTAGGGGGAAATGAAGAGGAAACATTAAATCTATGGGGGAAAAGAAGACGTGTGGTATAATATATACATTACAAATCTCTTCAAAAATTTGGTCCTAGGATCTAAAACAATTAAAGCCTTTGAAAAAATGGGCATAATTTTCTTGCCCCAAAGTTACTTAACATGTCCTCTTTATTTCATGTACCACTTTTTTTCCCCTTACTTGCTAAAAAGTGATATCCCTATAGATGTAACTTGTAGAAACTGATTTAGCACTTATAAGTAGAAATATTCATTGTATTTCTTACACATGCACATATTTAAATTTGCAGTTCCCCTTATTACCACAAAACTTGTACAAAATCAACCTATAACTACACACAAAACATTGCTAAACAATCTATGTAGTTTAAAATATAATATCTGTAGTAACCCTGAAATAACTATGATATTTTGAAATAAAATAATAATAATCTTTGGGATGGCAAAAGAGTAGCTCATGTCAGCTTGGAGTTATAAACATCAGAGTAGGGATTTCTGAATCCTTACATATAAGAAATAGAGCTAGAATCCATCTGCCATGGCTCTTTAGTTCTCATTCTGAACTTCCAGACTATACTTAGAAACTCTCATTTTAACTAAAATTTTGGGGTTCCCCGTAGAGATCTTCAGTTGATTAGGAACATTATATGGATGTGTCCTTTGACTGAAATGCAATGGTTCGTTCTAATATCTTAATGGTTGACAAACTGGGAAAGTTTTAACTGTGCGAAATGTACAGTGCTTTCTAAGGCTGCTGCTTCTCCATTTTTGAGTAGTCTAGAATAAACTGTTACATAAATTTTAATAACTTCAAATTTGACAAAAGGACAAACATCCAATTAACATTTATGCTTAGGCATTTCAGAACAATCCACATCCAAAACACAGAAGCCTTGTACAGTCATTAGAAATGTAAACTAGTACAGCCACTACAGAAAACACTATGGCTGCTGCTGCTAAGTTGCTTCAGTCGTGTCCGACTCCGTGCGACCCCATAGACGGCAGCCCACCAGGCTCCCCCGTCCCTGGGATTCTCCAGGCAAGAACACTGGAGTGGGTTGCCATTTCCTTCTCCAATGCATGAAAGTGAAAAGTGAAAGTGAAGTTGCTCAGTCGTGTCCGACTCTTAGCGACCTCATGGACTGCAGCCTACCAGGCTTCTCCATCCATGGGATTTTCCAGGCAAGAGTACTGGAGTGGGGTGCCATTGCCTTCTCCAAACACTATGGAGGTTCCTTAAAAAATTAAAAATAGAATTACCATATAATTTAGCAGTTCATCTTCTAGGTATATATTCAGAAACAGAAACCCACTAATTTAAAAAGATACATACATGTAACACAATGTTTACAGCAATACTATTTACAATAGCCAAGATGCAAAAGCAACCCAAATTAAGAAGATGTGGCATATACACACGTGCACACTCAGAGTGGAATATTATGCAGCCATAAGAATGAAATTTGAAGCAACATGGATGGAACTGGAGATTATCATAGTTTCAAGTGAAGTAAGTTAGGCAGAGAAAAACAAGTGTTACATGAAGTCACATATATGTGGAATCTAAAAATATCAATGAACCTATTTACAAAACAGAAACAGACTCACAGGTATTGAATATAAACTTGTGACTATCAAAGGGAAGAGGGAACCAGGAAGGGACAAATAAGGAGTATGGGATTGACAGACACTAATTACTATATATAAAATAGATAAGAAACATGAATTTACAATATAGGACAGGGAATGACAGCCATTATTTTGTACTGATCTATTAAAAGAATATGGGCTTCCCTGGTGGCTCAGTGGTAAACAGCCCACCTGCCAATGCAGGAGACACAGGTTTGATTCCCGATCAGGAAGATCTCCTGGAGAAGGAAATGGCAACCCACTCCAGTATTCTTGCCTAGGAAATCTCACTGACAGAGGAGCCTGGCGGGCTACAATGCACAGGATCACAAGAGTCAGACCTGCTGAAGCAATTGAACAGTAACTTAAAAGAATATGCAATAATACTGAATTACCATGCTCTACACCCGAAACCAACACTGCATTGTAAATCAGCATCCATCAGAAAACCCACATCCATATACATAGGTGTTCATGCATTCATCACCCCCTGGTTGAGTGCCTACCACATCCACATGCAGTTCCTTTAGGAACTGGGAGTAAAAAGCATATTGCCTGGCCTTTAAATTTTATAGTCTCATATCAGGAGACAGCCATGTACAAATAAACCCTAAAGTGTGATACAGGATGGAGAATTCTGACATTGCTACGTGAACCTTAAAGCCATCGAAGAATCCCACAAAGCAAAGTTCAGAAAATGAGTAATTTCTTTGACAAATTTACAAAATCAAAGTTCCGCTTTTCAGTTAAGTGTTCTATAGTAACTATGCCATACAAGTGATATCTGTGACTGTTCAATCTTATCCAGCAATGCTCGACTTTTAAATTAAAAAGAAAAATTATTTAAAATGTGCCTTATTTATTTTTCAAAGTCTTTCTTTCCAAACAAATAATCTTAAATGCCTCTATATCAAACTCAAAATGTAATAAGTCACAAGTATATTTTGAGAAAAGAATTTTAGTTCAATATGAAAATGGAGATACAAGATAATAATATGGAATATATGTAATGCAACAGACATATTATACCACTATATTATTTCAGAAATATCTTAATATTCATGTACAATAGTGACAATTTTAAATTAAAAAGCTAGCGATATTTTAAAGTTGTTAATACACATCTTTTAAAATGAAGTAGTAAAATGATTAAAATAGATTTCTCCTATCTCATGCAGCAACTGTGATTATATGTAAATTTCTCTCTAATTAGAGAAAACAAGGGAAACGCTATAAAGATTGCTCTACTCTGGTTTATCAAATGAGTCCAGATTTTATCCAGTGCATACCATTTAATTATGTATGCAGACACTTATCTTTTCATGTTTGAATAATGCATAGGAATGGTGAGATGTTTATTTTGAGATATCAAAATGAACAGTGACTGTGCTCTGAAAACAAAGCATTTTGTTTGTTTATTTATTTATTTAAAATGTTTCTATCTCTTGAGCCCTCAGTGGGAGAATTCTGGACCTCCAAAGAGTCTCCTGATCTATATCTGCTATCATATTTCAACTCATTTGACTTTAAATGACCACTTCAAAGTAAGCTGCTTAACAAACAGTTCTTCATTTAGGTCAATAAAAGACTTTTAGATACATAAGACTTTAAAACTTTTAAAATTTAAAACTAAAACAAAGAAAAAATAAGCAAAAGGCAAGCTCTATAATCTGGAGATAAAGTTGAAAAATATATGATAAAAAAGTGACACATATAAAGAGAACATGCTAACAAATATAATGTGCCATTCTTTTACTAACAGGTATGGAGAGAATGTAGAAAATGCAGCACATTTTAGAAAAAGAATAGTAAAGATGGTTATAAATGTACAGAAAATGCTTCAACTTCATTAGAAATAGAGAATTTTAAATATACTTACATATATGTGTATTAGTATATACTGCTGCTGCGGCTGCTAAGTTGCTTCAGTCGTGTCTGACTCTGTGTGACCCCACAGATGGCAGCCCACCAGGCTCCGCCGTCCCTGGGATTCTCCAGGCAAGAACAGTGGAGTGGGTTGCCATTTCCTTCTCCAATGCATTCCTATATATTATATATACTTAAATGACAAATACAGCTATATATGATGAATATTTCTATATATGATGAGCGAAGGAATGAGTGAGAGTCTCAGTTGTGTCCGACTCTTTGCGACCCTGTGGACCTTAGCCCATCAGGTTCCTCTAGCCCATGGAATTCTCTAGGCAAGAATACTGAAGTGGGCTGCCATTCCCTTCTCCAGGGGATCTTGTCAACCCAGGGATCGAACCTGGGTCTCCTGTGTTACAGGCAGATTCTTTACGATCTGAGCCACTAGGGTAGCCCATCAGTACCCGTATACGTATACCCCCTTTACATATGTATACAAGAAATGTGAGCATACCAAGTTTACAGGTGAGTTTTTATACCTACTATACATATTAAGAACAATAGAAATTAGATGAAAATTCATTCTGTCCTGCTGTTCTCAGTACTTATCTCTTATCTCAAATGACAACGCATTTGAACATAATTTTGGATGAGCTTAACAAAGTGTCATTTTTGATACCAAAAAAAAAAAATCTTTCTACTATTTGCAGCACTACTCAAATATTCACATTTAGTAATAGAGTCCTATACTTTTCAAGATATCTAATAAATTTTTGTATGAGACAGTTATTTTGGGGATCCGATACTCAGATGATGGGGGAACAAAGAGTCTGTTAAGCTACCTGCTTAACAGACAAGACAGGCAGGAAAGGCCGAAGTCCTCACAGAAAGGCAAGATTGAATTTAGGTTTGAGCTTACCTCCCCTGACTGCTCCTGTGCATGTGAGGCATGGGGAACAGGGAGACCTGGGTTGAGGGTTTGTTCCAAAATTTATGAGCACATTTTCTTTATTTAAACTAATTTTCATGTGAAAATGCACTGAAATAACTATTTCTTCTAAAGTATTTATCTTAAGCATCTTGGTGCCAGAGCTGGCACGTAACAATCACTCAGAAATGACAGTATTCATTTCCCATCTGAGATTATTTTAAATTGTCATTTCTTTTAATGAAAAAAAGGACAGATCTTAAAGAAACACTTATGTAGAGCAAAATCATAATGTGCATGCTTAAACATCCTTCATTGTTGAAATGTAAAAATAAAAGTTTTTTTTTCAAACATTTTAAAATAGTTCATTACAATTTTTTAAAATTAGATTTAGTCAAAGCTGTCATTGAGACACTGAAAACAAATGTTTTCAATTTGTCTTTTTATGGAGTTATCTTAAAGCTTCACTCTGGTACAGAACCAAAGTTTAATAAAGAAAACACTTCAGATATTTCATTTTGAAAGAATTTTCTGAAAATTGATGTTTTGTTTAACTCTTCAGGAATTCAAGCTGGAAGATTGCAAGTGACATTTTTTTCAGGAAAGAGTTGCCAAGGGAATCAAATGTGTTATATGAACAATTCACATTCATTAAGTAGGTAGGTTTGTTGGGACTGATCCTGAGTAAACTTTGCTTCCGAGCTGTCTTTTCTAACTTTCTTGTTTGGAACCTCCTGCATATCAATTATTGGAGAAGGAAATGGCAACCCACTCCAGTGTTCTTGCCTGGAGAATCCCAGGGACGGGGGAGCCTGGTGGGCTGCCGTCTATGGGATTGCACAGAGTCGGACACGACTGAAGTGACTTAGCAGCAGCAGCATATCAATTTCCCAGGGCTCTTCTGTGACTCCCGTGGGCATGGTGCTTGCGATTATGCTTCCTGGTTCAGATCTATCCCTTCCCCAGATGCAAACTTTTGATTCCAATTTCCTTGGGCCCTGCTTCATAATTATTTAAACACATAGACACACACACACACACACACACACACACACACACACACATGAACTAGCACAAGTCTTTCCTCTTTTGTCAATAGGATAATGTAATACTTATTTTAGTAACATTAGTATTTTAACCTCTGTGCTATGCTGTACTTAGTCAATCAGTCCTGTCTGACTCTCTGTGACCCCATGGACTGTAGCTCACCAGGCTCCTCTGTCCATGGAAATTCTCCAGGCAAGAATACTGGAGTGCATAGCTTATCCCTTCTCCAGGGGATCTTTCCGAACCAGGAATTGAACCAGGGTCTCCTGCATGCAGGTGTATTCTTTATCAGCTGAGCTACCAGAGAAGCCCATTTTAACCTCTACTCTCACTTAATACAAAAATGTTCTTCTAAAAATTAGAACCGAGGCCTTGGATGAAGTCACTGGTGCATACGGAAGGCCTTTGAGGTGTGTAATTCTATGTAAATAAAGTTGAACCTGAAGTAAAATAGAAAGTAAAAACTTATAGTCACCATAGTGTCCTGAAATAAGTTGATCAGTGTTTCCCTCCTCATTTTCATGCTTTCCCCACTTTCAGGTATTTGTGTTTCTCCAACATCAGTGTACCTGGGGTCTTGGTACAATAAGATACTGATTCAGCAGGTCTGGTGTGCAGTCTAAAGCTCTGAATTTCTAAGTAACTCTCAGTAATACAGCAGCTGGTGGCCCGTGGACTGTATTTTGAGTGTTACTGTGAGACATAGAATGTTTTGTGTCTGGGGAATAAGGCTTGCCTAAATATAGCAGGCTGTAAAGAATGCTTTACCTCTCAAATATTATGAAAAAAATGTCATACGAAGAAAGGAAATGGCAACCCATTCCAATATTCCTGCCTGGAGAATCCTATGGACAGAAGAGCCCAGCAGGATACAGTCCATGGGGTCACAAAGATTCAGATATACTGAGCAACTAAGCACACATATCATATGAAAGATTTAAATACCATCTACATTATGTTAATATATATAGTTTTCTCTATTTTACCCCCACGCTTCCTCAAAATATCTCATCACCACAAAGTAAAAATCTCATTTGAAATAGGTTCTTCGTGGCTTAGCCAAACAAGACTCTCCCAACTTCATTCTAACCATGTAAACTGTGCCAATTTGCTCTACACTTAGTATTTTTTTATACAGGTCAGTACATTTGTAGGAGTCCCTCTGTCTGGGGTTCACTGTCCTGACTTGCCTTTTCTGCTCCCTCTGGAAACTGCCTTCACAAATCAGATCATATTCAGCCACTTTATGCCTCATGATCTAGCACCATATTAATTAATAACCTAACATTAAAGGAAAAAATCAGCAGAAATTTTTAGAGAAAAAAATATATCACTGCAAAAAGTAAAACCTATAATTATCTTGCTCATTAACATGTTCAGAGCAGCTAGAATTCTGATTGTCAATCAGACTTGTTTTTGTACATTGAAAAATATCTCTTCAAGCTAATGTAGAAAATTGAAGTTAAGATTCAGTAACTGATTCAATAATGACTTCCCACATCCTTTGTCAATTTCCCCTGAGATTCTTATGCAAAAACAGATATAAATCTGCAACAATGATGGAAACTAGGACTATGGATAACAGACATGCCAGATCTTAGAGGGAATTCTCAAGTACAAAGAACAGATGAAGCCCTGAGTCACAGCAACAGGGTGAGAATCTTGGAAAATGACAGTCTGTCCTGAACGCTGACCCACACATGCAGACGCTGCCCCAAGCTGAGGAAACAACCATGAAAGAAAGCAAATTTTTTCCATAGCCAGAAACATTTTTTCCCACTTGAGACCTAACTTCCAACAGCCTTTTGGGAATACAGCAAACCTACTCCAGCAGCAATTCCTTTCCTTTCTCTCCTTATGTAGTGCAGAATCTGCCTGCCTCCATGATAAATGTTAAAATTGTGAGCCATCCACGTTATCATCATAGGCTCCCTTGCACTTAAGGGTGGTCATGTAAACCTGTTCTGAACAACGAGACAGAAGGGGGCTTCCAGGGAAATTTTTTTATCTGAGATGAGATGAATCACTATCTCCCACCACTTCTTTCTTCTGCCTTTTAAACAGCTCATTTGTAAAACTGAAAGTAACCTGCTAAGGATGCTGAGCAGAAGAGAAAGAAGGAAAAGAGGTTGAGTTGCTTATTAACCTTGTGCTTCTCTCCCTCTGAGGGCTTCCCTAAGGCACTGTGTTCATTACAGCTGGAAGAGCTGATATGGTACATAACACAGGCAGAATGAAGGAGGTGTGTATTCTGTGATTTATGCATATCTGATCTTTTCTTGCTTATAGACAAAAGGATTTCAGCAATACAGTTCATGGAAAATTATACCCCCCCCACCTTTTTTTTTTTTTAATTTTCTGTCAGTCTAACCTGAGTCATAAGAGTCTTGGAGGCCTCTATGCATGAGATGCAACTGTGATGCTGGAACTATATGGAACTCCAGATAGCAGTAGAGAGAACTCTCTTTCTTCGAGTAGAGCAACCTAAGGCTGGCATCTGAGGCCTCCAGTTAAAGACAGAAGGTGCCATATCTGAAAGGAGATGTGTGGATACCCGGAGAAGGGAGCTTTCAGTTCTGTATGAGTCCGCCTCTTGGATCTGGCCTGCCAGAGTCCAGTGGACCTGTGCCTCAGTGAGAGATCAAGAGAATGCTTAAAGGGAGCCAAGGGCGTCTAGCAACCAGAAAAATGAAGAAGGCAAGGAAATAAAAATGAGCAGCTAGTAAAATAGCCACTGAAGGAGAAAGACATTTTGATTACAAAAATAATAAGAGACACTTAGCAATATTCTAATGAGACACTAAAGAGATATCCTAGGATAAAAATAATAATTTCCTAAATAAATAATCCAGTAGATAAAGCAAAGAAAAATCATCTGTGTAAGAGCTGAATTAATTGATTTAGAGATCAACTGCCTTTATATCTTTCATATTTTAGAGCAGTTATAGGCTCACAGCAAAATTGAGCAGAAGGTACAGAAATTTCGCAAATAATTCCTGTCCCTTCTCATTCATATCCTCCTCAGTTATCAAAATCCCCATCAGAGTGGTACATTTTGTTATAATTGATTAACCTACATTGACCAAAACAATAATTCAAAGCCCATAGTTTACATTAGGGTTCATTTTTAGTTGTACATTCTATGGATTTATACATTTATCTGCTATTATTATGATATACATAGTACAGTAGACCCTTGAGCAAGGCAGAAGGCAGTCAAAATCCACATAAGGCTATCTCTGCCTCAAAAGCAAAGGAACTGATAAATGGTTCACCCAAAGGCAGGAAGCTGAAACAGTGTGGATAGAATCAGGACTCAAACTCGAATTCTTTTGATTCTAGAGAACAAATTGTGCTCTTTAATTGAACACAAACTTTTCCATTTTCTGTGAAATGAAAATGCAGTTATATATTTATTGAAATAAATCCATGTTCAAGTGACTCATGCAGTTCAAATCCATGTTGTTCAAGGATCAACTTATTTTCATTGCCCAAAAATCTTCTGTGTTTCACCTAACTCCCCTTCTCCTTCAACTGGCAATCACTGATTTTTTTTATTAATTTATTCATTTTAATTGGAGGATAATTGCTTTACAATATTGTGGTGGTTTTTGCCATACACGGACATGAGTCAGCCATGGGTGTACATGTGTTCCCCATCCTGAACCCCTCTGCCAACTCCCTCCCCATCCCATCCTTCAGGGTTGTCCCAGAACCACTGATCTTTTTATTGTCTCCATAGTTTTGCCTTTTCTAGAGTCATATAATAGGAATCATACAGCTTAAAGACTGGCTTCTCTCATCTAGCAATATGCAATTAAAGTTCCTTTCTTTTCATAGCCAGATAGTTAGCATTTTTTTTTTTTACTTGTATTTCCCTTTAGATATTAGGTGTAGCTGTTTTGTAGATATGCTTTGCAAGTTGAGGAAGATCCTTTCCCCATCAGACCTGGTGTTTTTTGTTTTGAAACATAGTTAATTATTGATTTAATATGTTTAACTGATCTGTCTGTTCAGATTGTCTGTTTTTTCTTGTGTGAGTTTTGGCAGATTATGTCTTTTAAGGAACTGGTAAAGATACATTCTTGGTTATCAAATTTCTGGGCCTAGAGTTGTACTTGACATTCATTTATTAGCCTTTTATTATCCATGGGACCTACTGTGATATTCTATTTTTCAAATTAGTGATTTCTGTCCTCTCTCATCTTCTTAGCCCAGATAGAGGCTTAGCGGTTTTACTGATCTTTTCCAAGAACCAGTTCTTGGTTTCATTGAATTTATCTACTGGCTTTAATTTATTTGTGCTCTAATTTTTCTTATTTGTTGTATTTTGGTTACTTTGGATATAATTTTTCTTTTTATAATTTCCTAACATGAAAGCTTAGATTATTGATTATAGATCTTATTTTCCTAATATATGCTTTAAATGCTATAAATTCCCCCTCTATACAAAATGCTTTCATGGCATCCCCCAAATTTTGATGTTATCTTTGCATATACTCCAATTTTTTTTTTTATTTCAGTTACGATTTCTTCATGGACCTATGTGTTATTGAGAAGCGCATTCCTTAAAGTCTAAGTATTTTGGTTTTTTCCAGCTATCTTTCTGTTACTGATTTCTAGTTTAATTCCACCGTGGTCTGACAGGTAGTAGAGTATGATTTTCTATTCTTTCAAATTTGGTAAGTTATGTTTCATGACTCAAACGTGGTCTCTCTTGGTTAGCATCAGAAGAATGTATATTCTCCTATTATTGGCTCAACTAGTTTAGATGTCCATTCTATACAATTGACTAATTATGTTACTGAATTCAAATATGTCTTTATGGTTTTCTGCCTGCTGGATCTGTCCATTTCTGATAGAGGGATGTTGAAGTCTCCAGCTATGATATTGAATTCATCTGTTAGTATTTCTCCCTACAGTCCTATAATTTTTGCCTCATGCATTTTGATACTCTTTTGTTAGATGCATATGTATTAAAGATTATTATGGCTTTCTGGAGAATGACTCCCCATCATTATGAAGTGTCCTTCTTTATTCCTGATAACTTTCCTTGTTCTGAAAAATCTGCTCTGTCGGAAATTAGCAGTTACTCCTGCTTTCTTTTGATTGATGTTATTAGCATGGTGCATTTTTATCCATCCCTTTACTTTTAATCTACATGTGTCACTGTATTTAAAGTGGGTTTCTTATGGACAATATATAGTTAGGTGTAGTTTTTTGATCCACTCTGACAGTCTCTTCTTTCAACAGGTATATTTCGACCACTGATGTTTTAAAGTTTTTGTTAATACGGTTAGATTGACATCTACCATATTTGTTAATGTTCTCAGTTTGTTGCCCTTTTTTTTGTCCCTATTTTTGTCTTCCATTTGTGATTTTAAGTGACTATTTTATGATTTGATTTTTATCTCCTTTTTTTATATCATTTATATTTCATTTCTTATTTTTTTAGAGGCTTGCAATTTACATTTACAACTAATCCAAGTCCACTTTCAAATAACACTATACTGCTTCACATCACAGACAGTATGAATAACTTTTAATAACAAAATAATCTTGATACCTCTCTCCCGTTCCTTATAATATTGCTATCATTTACTTCACCACCATATAAGAATACATAAATATCTGTAAATGTAAATAATATATACATAAACACTATCCTGTGACAAGCATTGATGTGGAGAGAAAAGTAAACCCAAAATTTTAAATATCATAAAAGATTTACCATTAAAAAAAAATCCCAGGGGCTACTGGGGTCTGAGGGAATGATGCTGGCAATATTTAAATTAGTACAGGCTGTAAAAAAAATGATCCCCATTTCATTTAAAAAAGTAAATAGTTTTGTTTCGGTGGGGATGTAAACTGGTACACCTATTATGAAGAACCTATGGAAGGTTCCTTAAAAACTAAAAATAAAGCTACTATATGATCCAGCAATCCCACTCTTGGGCATAAGGGAGGGACATACATATACCTATGGCTGATTCATGTTGATGTTTGACAGAAAACAACAAAATTCTGTAAAGCAATTATCCTTCAATTAAGGATAAATTAATTAAAAAAAAAAGATATACGCAACCAAATAGTCATTGTAGCACTATTTACAACAGCCAGGACATGGAAGCAACCCAAATGTTCATCAAGAGAGAAATGAATAAAGATGCCATATGTATCGTGGAATATTACTCAGCCATAAAAGGAAAAAATACTGCTATTTGCAGCAACATGGATGGATCTAGAGATTGTCATAGTGAGTGAAATAAGTCAGATACAGAAAGACAAATATCACATGATATTGCTTACATGTGGACTCTAAAAGATGGTACAAATGACTTTATTTTAAAAATATAAATTAAAAAAAAAAACAAAGAAATAGAGTCACAAATGTAGAAAATAGTCTTATAGTTACCACAGGGGAAGGGGACAAGCAATAAATTGAAAGATTGGTATTGGCATATATACACTACTATATATAAAATAGGTAACTAATAAGGATCTACTGTATACCAAAGGGAACTCTACTAAATTCTTTATAATGGCCTATGCCATTATATATAGGGAAAAGAATATAAAAAAGAGTCAATATATGTATATGTACAACTGATTCACTTTGCTGTACACCTGAAACTAACACAACATTGTGAATCAACTATATTACAATAAATTTTTTTAGAAAGAAAAATTTTTTAAAAGGAGGGAGGGGGGTTCAGGATGGGGAACACGTGTATTCATGTGGCAGATTCATGTTGGTGTATGGAAAAACCAATACAATATTGTAAAGTAATTAACCTCCAATTAAAATAAATAAATTTATATTAAATATATATATATATAATCTATACACCAACCTCACTATGAATACACATAGAAAAAAAAAAATTTTACATATTAACTGTGCAAAAGGATAATGCATTTTCCATTCTAAAATAATAAGAGAAGGCTAATTTAATTACTTAAGAATCTTTTCAATAGTAATTGTATTCAAGGGTAAGTGATATATAAAATATCTGGTAAAAGCCCAAATTATTTCATACAGAAATAAAAAGGAATGATTTTCACAGATATAGCATAAAGCTGAATATAAAACTCAACACAACTGTTGAAGAATCATTTTTAAAAGGACCAAGTATGAAATGTACAAAAGAGAAGTAAAGATGTTCTAATTTTCTCATCTTATTTAGGGAAATAAAAATATTTTCTTTAATTGATGTTATGATATTTAGAGAATTTAAGTTCACTTACAATGTTAAACATTCTGAAATAATCACTCATAAAATTAAAAAGAGACTACATATTTCTACACTACAAAATAGAAAACAAAGAAAATACAGCAATTTTCTTTGCTAGTGATTGAACTTCTGGTCTGGGGTCTGGTCTGTGAAGAAGTAATGACTTCAGTCAACTTGTGACTTAGGAACAGGAGTGAATACTGCCAAACCTGAGTGCCCCACCCCCAGTTTCAAGAACATAGGAAAAGAAAGTTTTAAAAATAGAGTAAAAATTAGGAAATATGAAAAATGTAAAACAGAATTGAACATATAATATCTAGCCTATGAAAGAAAAAAGGAATAATATATGTTTGGTAATTAAATAAACCACAAATATAACACTTGAAATGAGAAAAGAGAATCTTTAGAGTCAAAAACTATAAGATAATTCATATTACTCTGTGAAAATACATTTAAAAATCTACAAAAGTGATTTTATTAAAAACTGCAATTTGCCAATATTGATTTAATTCCCATTATTAATACTACTATTTTTGAATGTTTATGTAGCAGACACTTCACATATTTAATTTCAATTAGTTCTTTTCACAGCTCCATGAGTTAGATATTATTATTATCTTCATTTTATAGTTAAGAATGTTGAGACTTAGTGAGATAAGTCTTAGTGAGATAAGTCTTAGAGAGATAAGTCTTAGAGAGAAAATAGCAGAGAAAGTTGCTTAACTTGCCTAGGATCATACAACCAACCGCTCAATATCAGAGCCTGAAATCAATGTTGGTGGGATGGTTACAGAGATGTATTTTAAGAAAACTTTGACAATTTTTCTCAGTGCTGTGGAGAAAAAATGTTCTATGAAATGCCATAAAAACTGGGAGGGGCTACCAGAATTAATTAATTTGAGGAATGTCACACTCTATTCTTAATACTCAGTGTCCTGAAATCTAAAAAAAAAGAAAAAAATCTGTGCAATTTTGCAGAACTCTATGTTAAGGGAAAGGCAAAATGCCATACTATATAAGATTACGATCATAATAAAATGATTCCTGGGGAATATAGGAAATATATTTTCAAATATTCATCTATTTAAAAAATCTCAAGACTTTTATTGTTGATTTCTTTCAAAATTTCAGAAACATAATATTCTTGCAAATAAACCTTTCAAGAGCATAGAAAGGATTTAGATAAATCTTCTCAGTGAAATTAGCCAATTTCCCTTAATCAAAAACTGCCTGTGTTTATTCTATAAAAGGAAATTAGAGACAGATTTTGTTTATAAACAAAACAAAATTCAAATCAAAATGCCAGCTAGGTTAATCCAAAAGTATATAAAAGTAAACATCATGAGTAAAATAAGTATCCTCTATAAGTTAAAAATTATTTGATATTGGGAAAATTTGATAATCATCATGTTAATAGAACAAGTGACAAAGAATTTTTTTATAATATTTCATTTATCACTATTTTTTTAAATGCTTTTTAAAAATAGTAAAATATAAATAGAAGTATATTTCTTCAAAATCGTAAGAATATCTAACTGAAGCCAAAAGCTAACACTGAATTTAAATATAAAACTTCAGAGATATTCCATTTAATTCAGGATTAACATAAGCATTCCTATTGCAATCATTGTAGTTCAGTATTATTCTTGAAGTTCTGGTTTATTCAATGAAATTAGAGGAAAAGAAACCATTAGGATATGAAAAAATATTTTTTCAAATATGTAAAAATTTAGAACTGTAGGCTTCTTCAAATGAAGATTGGTTAAAAGTGAACCAGTACAATTTCACTGGCATTAATAACATGATTTTACAAGATACTAAAACTAGAATCTGTCTACAACATATTATAACATAAAAATGTCAACTATCATTAACTCACTGAACAAATAAGTGCCAGGCATTATTTTAGGCAATGGGAACTAAAGAGTTAAAAAAAGTAAAATAAAACACCACAAAACCCTGCTCCCATGGAGCTTACATTCTAGTAGGGGAATGGAGAGAGACAAATAAACAAGTAAATGTATCTCTATTCATATTCATGTTTATAATGTTTAAAACATTATTGTCACTTTAATTCCTGATTTTTTAATACAGAAATACATATGTAAAAGATTGGAAGCTTAAATATCAAAATCTAAACTGTGGTTATTTCCAAACATTGTAACTGTGAATGATTTCATAGCTTGAATGGTTTTCTTGCTTTTTGAAAATTATTTCTACAATAAACACAAAACTACAAAAACTTAGAAATGTAAAGTCCAACATAAAGCATCACAATTTTTCATTCCTTTTCAATTTATTTATAACCCAGAATGTTAATGATCAAACGTCCTATCACAGGCCAAACTATAGCCATAAAGATCAATTGTAGTGTGATTTCTCTCCATTATGTTGTGTTGGAAGCCATACCAGAGTTAAATTTGAAATCTATGCTTCTCTGCAATTAAAATAAATTATATATAATCAAAAACAGTAAAGATTAAGATCAACTGCCAGTTACATCGACATCCAAACCATACTCTGCCCTCAAATTCCAAGCTGTAATTTGCTAAGCTGAAAGAACAAACATACATTATTTGTAGAGCCAGACATATGATTATCTGGATAAAAGTATGTGTGCCATCCCCATAAGGCATAATCCATTACTACATCGCTGAAAAGCCAGATTCGATTCATTCTTATCCTACTGACTCATGCTTATGAATAAATTTCAGTACCCAGTGCACCCATAACCTTGGAAAATATATATTATGCATTTATTACCCATTTACAAAATACAGGGTTTTACCCAAGTACAGCTGTTCACTCATTTTGGTACATATTCTAATATTATGAAATGTTACAGAGAATGACAAATATTGTTCCAGAAGGAAGATGGAAATATATATACCCTGCTACTGCTACTGCTAAGTCAGTTCAGTCATGTTCAACTCTGTGCGACCCCATAGACGGCAGCCCATCAGGCTCCCCCGTCCCTGCGCCATAATGTAAACAGTGATTATGTGGCAAAATGAAGCAAGAAGATTTGGGCTTGGTATCTATATGAGGGCAAATATTCAAGAAAGTTTTTCAGTGCTTGCTTCTACCAGTAAAATAAAGTCAATTACCTAAATAAATCATATGACTTGTTACATTCTCTGATAGAAGACACTACAGAGACAGACCATCTCATTTTTGAACACTGTTCATATTTAGTGGGAGAAGGCAATGGCACCCCACTCCAGTACTGTTGCCCGGAAAATCCCATGGATGGAGGAGCCTGGTAAGCTGCAGTCCATGGGGTCGCTAAGAGTCAGACACGACTGAGGGACTTCACTTTCACTTTCCACTTTCATGCATTGGAGAAGGAAATGGCAACCCACTCCAGTGTTCTTGCCTGGAGAATCCCATGGACGGAGAAGCCTAGTAGGCTGTAGTCCATGGGGTCGCACAGAGTTGGACACGACTGAAATGACTTAGCAGCAGCAGTAGCAGCATATTTAGACTGTGCTTTAAATGGAATTCCTAGGGGTGAACATAAACTACTCCCCTAAATTGATTCTTTTCTCTCACCCAACCCCTGACATTTCCCTCTCATAGGGTTGATTTATTGTGCATTTACTATGAAAAACAACCATTTTATAGAGCTCTGACAATGATAGACAGGTTCTGGCAATACAAAGATCAAAAGATAGGATCCTTGCTGTCAAAGGAGTCACATTCTAGTTGGGGAAGTAGAATTGTAAAAAAATAATTCAATAATTACATATTCCTAGCTGGTTTCTTGTAGTTAATTTCTATTAATAATCCCATAGTGTTATGGTCAGAAAAAAATGCTGGTATGATTTCAATTTTCTTACATTAACCAAGGCCCACTTTGCGGCCCAGCTTGTGGTCAGTCCTGGAGAATATTCCATGTGCACTTGACAAGAATATGTACTCTGCTGTTTTGGGATGGAATGCTGTATAAATATTAAGTCCACCTGATCTAAAGTATCATTTAAAGGCCTGTGTTTCCTTATTGACTTTCTGTCTGGATGGTCTGTCTGTTGATGAAAGTGTGGTGTTAAATTCCCCCATTGTTACTGGGTTACTGTTGATTTCTCCCCTTATGACTGTTATGATTTGCCTGATGTATCGAAGTGCTCCTATGTTAGGTGCATATGTATATTTACAGTTGTTATATCTTCTTCTTGGATTGATCCCTTAATCATTATGTAGTATCTTTCTTTGCCTCTTGTAATCATATCTATCTTAGTATATTTTGTCTGGTATGAGCACTGTTACTCTAACTTTCTATTTCCATGTGCATGGAATATCTTTTTCTATTCCCTCATTTTCAGTATGTATGTATCCCTAGATCTGAAGTCGGTCTTTTGAAGATAGTGTGTGTGTGTATATATATGTGTGTGTATGTGTGTATATATATATATATATATGGGTCTTGTTTTTATATCTAGTCAGTCATTCTATGTCTTTTGGTTGCAACATTTAATCCATTTATGGTTAAAGTAATTATTGATGTGTATGTTCTTACTGCCACTTTGTTAAGTGTTTTGAATTTGTTTCCAAATTACCAATGGCATTTCTCACAGAAATAGAACAAAGAAATCTTAAAATTTGTGTGGAGACACAAAAGACCCCAAATAGCTTAAACAATTTTGAGAAAGAAAAACAGAGCTGAAGGAATCAGGCTCCCTAACTGCCAATGACACTACAAAGCTACAGTCATCAAAACAGCATGGTACTGGCACAAAAGCAGAAATATAGATCAATGGAACAGGACAGAAAAACCATAAATAAACCCATGCACCTATGGTAGATTAATCCATGTCAAAGGAGAAAAGACTACACAATGGAGAAAAGGCAGTCTCTTCAACAAATGGTGCTGGGAAAACTGGACAGCCACAGGTAAAAGAATGAAATTAGACCATTCCTTAACATCATATACAAAATAAACTCAAAAGAGATTAAGAACCTAATTATAAGAACAGATACTGCTCAATTCTTAGAGTAAAACATAGAATACTCTCTTACATAAATCACAGCAATATATTTCAATCCATCTCCCAGAGTAAAGGAAATAAGACCAAAAATAAACAAATCGGACCTAATTAAACTCAAAAACTTTTGCACAGCAAAAGAAACTATAAACAAAATGAAAACAGCGCTCAGGATGGGAGAAAACATTTGCAAACCATGAGACCAATAAGGGATTAACCTCCAAAATTTGTAACAGCTCATGTGACTCAATATTTAAAAAACTAACAACCCAAACCAAAAAAATAGGCCAAAAACCTACATAGAAATTTCTCTAAAGACACAGATGGCCAAGAGGCCTATGAAAAAATGCTCAACACTGAATATTAGAGAAATGTAATCAAAACTTCAAGGAGATGTTACCTCACACCAGTCAAATGGCCATTATCAAAAAATCTACAAACAATAAATGCTAGAGAAGGTGTAGAGAAAAGGGAATATTCCTACACTGTTAGTGGGAATGTAAACTGGTATAGCCACTGTGGAGACCAGTATTGGAGGTTACTTATAAATTAAAAATAGGGCTATCATATGATTCAGCAATCCCATTCCTGGGCATATATCCAGAGAAAAATATGGTTTGAAAGGATATATGCACCCAATGTTCATTGCAACAGTATTTACAATAGCCAGGACATGAAAGCAACCTAAATGTCCATCAAACAGTAACAGAGAAAGAGGATGTCATACATATATACAGTGGAATAATTACTCAGCCATTAAAAAGAATTAAATAATGCCATCTGCAGCAATGTGAATGGACCTGGGGATTATCAGACTAAGTGAAGTAAGTCAGACAGAGAAAGACAAATAACATATGATATCACTTCCATGCAAAATCAAATGAACTTATTTACAAAACAGAACTAAACTCAGAGAATAAACATGGTTACCAAGGGGGAATGGTAGGGGAAGGGACAGATTGGAAACTGAGGATTGACAAGTACACATTGTTATATTTAAAATAGTTAGTCAAACAAGGATCTGCTGTATAGCACAGGAAACTCATATCAATACTCTGTAACAACCTGGGTGGGAGAGAAGAACATGAAAAAGAATAGATAGATGTGTATGTATAACTGAATCACTTTGCTGTACACCTGAAATTAACACAACATTTTGTTAATCAACTATACTCCATTATAAAATAATAATTTTTATAAAAAGGAAAGAAAATTAGCTATTTGCCTTGTATGTACCAAGCAGAAAAGTAGCAAAAAAAGGAGGAAAAATGGAGAATATTTTGGTGGGTTGGGGAAAGTTTTACACAGAGGTTGTTTTAGAAGCTGATTTTTTATAGTTCTGCCCTTTGAACAAACAGATCAAACAATACCCTTTTTAACAGGATGGGACAAACATTACATATTTGATTGTATCATGGTGTACCTTAGTCTTCTCTTTTCTGTATATCTTTAATTGATGACATGGTTCCTGGACATGTCATCATTTAAAAAGTCCACCTCAACTTCACTAAACCAACCTTTGGCCCCATTCATTATTTATAGCCTAGCATGAGCTTCCCAGATAGTTCTGAGGATAAAGAATCTGCCTGCAATTCTGGAGACACAGGAGACATGGGTTAGATCAATCCCTGGGTTGGGAAGATCCCCTGGAGGAGGAATAGCAACCTGCTCCAGTGTTTGTGCCTAGAAAATCCCATGGACAGAGGAACATGCCAGGATAGGGTCCAAAGGGTCACAGAGTCAGACAGGACTGAGCAGCTAAGGAAGCAAGCAAGCAAGCAATGTAGGTCACTGTTGTGGGCCATTGAGCACACAGGCAGCTTCCATTCTAATGAGAAGGATAATTTAAAAAATAAACATTAAAATGATAGTGACGTTAGTGTGGAAGAAATGATATAGATGAAGGGATGCAATGGTCTCTTAAAATGGGAGTGGGCAAACCATGGCCTGCCATCTGATTCTGTAAAGAGAATTTGCTTGGAACAACAGCCACAATCATTCATTCACACAATGTCTTTGGCTAATTTCCTGCTCTAATGACAGATTTTGGTATCTGTGACAAAGACCATATGATTACAAAGGCTAAAAATTTACTATCTGGATCTTTACAGAAACAGTTCATTTCTCCCATCTTAGAGGAACAGATACTAGATCTGAGGCCCAAGTGAAAAGAACAAAAATATTAGTTGTCTATGGCCAATAAGAAATTACCTTAAGACTCTGTGACTTAAAACAATGGATATTTATTATCTCATAACTTGTGTGGGTAAGGAACTGAGGTGTGGCTCTACTGGGTCCACTGACTTGGGGCTTCTGCCAAGGATGCAATCAAGGAGCCAGCGTGGGCTGCAGTCATCTCCAGGCTCAGCTGGAGGGGATCTACCTCCAGGTTCCCTCACAGGCTGTTCGCAAGCCTTCAGTCTTCACTGCATTGGTTGGAGACATCAGTTCCTTGCCAAGTAGGCTTCTCACAACATAATAGCTGGTTTCCCTTAGAACAAGGGATTAGAGGGCATCAATGAGAAGTACAGAGAGCCCCAGAGCAAGGCCACCATCTAAATTCTACTCTCAAAAGTGACTTCTCACTAATGTTCCCACGTTCTATTCACTAAAAGTGAGTCTGAAGGTTCAGTGTATGCACAAGGGGAGAGGATGACACAGGATATAGATGTCGGAGATAGCGATTTTGGGGAGTCATGTTACAAGCTGCCCACCACAAGAAGTCTTAGGAAGAGCATTGTAAGCTAAGATTACAGATATTGTAAAGCCCCAAGTTAAAAATGAGCTTGGTTGAAATGGCAGAAGTAAGTCTCTCAGGACCAACAAGCTTACATGACTGGATCATGTGGAAGGAAAATCAGATATCAGGGAAATAAGATCTGAGAGGTCAGATCTAGATTACAGAGATTTTATAGATATGCAAAAGTCATTAGATTTTATTTCAAGTATAATTGAAGTCGACTGGAAAACTTTAAGTTGGGGAGATGACATATTTAGATTTAAGATTTTAAAAGATTTGTTCAAGAGACTGTAAAATAAACTTCACTAGCTAAGACCATATAGCTAATTTCAGTTGTCATGGGAATCTCTGGTAACATGGATACTGAGCATGTTGACTCCTGGAAGAGCCTTTGAATTTACTGACAATAGTGGATTGAGGATACGTAAGTAGCTAGAAGATAGCTGGATAAATACAGATGTGACAATTCAAGTATATCAAATTAACCGAATTCTAGTAGGAATAACTAGTTTTTGAAAAGTTGTATCTTAGTGATTATTTGAAATATATTTTACTAAAATTCCAGATGGCTATTATGGCAGACACTGTCCATTACCATAAATATACAATGATATGTAGTCATCCTCTTTCTGATAAAATGTTTCTTAACAAAATCATATCCTTTTTTGACTAAACATTCATTTGCCCTGTCCAGGCTTAGCACAAATCTAAAAGCAGTGGGAATACACAGTCAGCTTAATGTTCATTCAGATATGTCACTCATGTCTATGACTTGAATATTAATATGTGATTATTCCAAGTCCATCGTCTCTACCTTTTTCACCACAGGCTCTTATACCCTGTTTTTAACTATTTTGCATCCCTTGGTGGATTAAACTGTCAATTTTCCACTGTCATATTCCCCTTCCTGTCCTCAGCTTCCTTAAATTTTCCTTACATAAATTCCTCACCCCTTATTATGTTCACTCCCCACCTTTCTTGCATTTCTCTTCAACCTCTTGCAAACTCAGCTGGGTGAATCCAACATTCAATCTTTTCACTGTCTACACTAGAAGAGATGGATATGGCTGCATAAAAAATACACAATCTTGATAATTTATCTCTTTATCATGACCACAAATCTCATTGTAGCCCTAGAGCCCAACCACTTTTAATTGTCCTATTTCTTTCTCCCACTCTCTGGAATTAAGTTTACCCATTCCCTTCTCTCCTCAAACAGGCAAAATGCCCTTTCTGATCATCACTTTCTGCAGATTGCCTTGCATTTCTGTTTTAGTGAATAAATAGGTACAAATAAAAGAGAGCATCCATAATCTCCCACTCCTAAATGCGATCATAATGCACAAATCATCTCTGTTCTTAAGGTCAGTTCTTCCACTGTGCACTGGACCCCATACCCTCTCCTACTCATGATCTTTGCTTTTGCAGTTACTGTACCACTCTTTTACATCAGCAATGCCATTCACTTACTGGATCATTCCCATCAACAGCCTCCCTTGGCTTAGCATCCTCCTCCAGTATTTCTCTTCTTTAGTGCAAAACTCTCAGAAGAGTCACCTGTACTCTGTTTTATCCACCATCGTCCTCCTACTGTCTTTCAACCTATGCTAACCCTCTACTAAAAATGCTCTTGTCAAGTGAGACCCATGAACTCTACATTTTCAAATCCAATAAGAACTTCTCAGTCCTTATCTCTTGCAGTCCCTCAGAAGCACTTTTATCTGTTGATCAATCCTTCCTTCTGAGTCTCTGTGTTCTCATAATTTTCCACCTATTTGACTGCTGGTTCTCTTATTAACCTCATTTTCTGAATATCCTGATTTTTATATGTTCCAATGATACAGGGTTCAGTGGTCAAATTTCTCTATCTCTACATGTCCTAGCTGAATTTATTCACCTCAGTGGCTTTATATGCCAAATATATGTTTATATTTCTAAAAATCTGTATCTTGTTCCTATTTTATTATAAATTAAAGAATTCAACAATATCCTATTCTTCTGTGGTATTTTCACTGGACTGCTTAGTAGACATCTAAAATGCAATACATTCAAACTGAAATCTTAATTTATCCCCTCAAACTTAACCTTGCAATGCTCACTATCCCAGTGAATGGAACCTCATTTAACTGTTATAGTTAAAATATTCCAGTCCTCCTTGACTTCACATCTTTCTTTTCCATGAATCTGTCAGCAAATACTGACAGCTCTACCTTTAAAAGCTTTCTCACATTCAGTAATTTCTTAACAACTCCACCATTACAACCCTTGTCTGAATTACCAACCCCACTTATGTGGACTACTGCAAACTAATAGCCCTGCATACATTCTGTCACCCCTACGACAGAGTTTCAGGCTAAAGCTCAGACTTTGAAAGTTTATTGGAAGGACTTATATCCTGGATGAGCTAGTTACCTCTTATATGCCTTGGGCAAATTACTTAATGACTCTGTACCTGTGTTTTCCTACCAGTAAAACTAGGAAGATAATAGGATTGTTGTTGGGACTTAACAACATAATGTATGTAAAGCAATTTGAACTGTGTGGCAAGCAATAAGAAATACACAATTGGTGAACTTCCTGATGTTCAAGCTGGTTTTAGAAAAGGCAGAGGAACCAGAGATCAAATTGCCAACATCCGCTGGATCATCGAAAAAGCAAGAGAGTTCCAGAAAAACATCTATTTCTGCTTTATTGACTATGCCAAAGCCTTTGACTGTGTGGATCACAATAAACTGTGGAAAATTCTGAAAGAGATGGGAATACCAGACCACCTGATCTGCCTCTTGAGAAATTTGTATGCAGGTCAGGAAGCAACAGTTAGAACTGGACATGGAACAACAGACTGGTTCCAAATAGGAAAAGGAGTACGTCAAGGCTGTATATTGTCACCCTGTTTATTTAACTTATATGCAGAGTACATCATGAGAAACACTGGACTGGAAGAAACGCAAGCTGGAATCAAGATTGCCGGGAGAAATATCAATAACCTCAGATATGCAGATGACACCACCTTTATGGCAGAAAGCGAAGAGGAACTAAAAAGCCTCTTGATGAAGGTGAAAGAGGAGAGTGAAAAAGTTGGCTTAAAGCTCAACATTCAGAAAACGAAGATCATGGCATCCGGTCCCGTCACTTCATGGGAAATAGATGGGGAAGCAGTGGAAACAGTGTCAGACTTTATTTTTCTGGTCTCCAAGGTCACTGCAGATGGTGACTGCAGCCATGAAATTTAAAGACGCTTGCTCCTTGGAAGGAAAGTTATGACCAACCTAGACAGTATATTCAAAAGCAGAGACATTACTTTGCCAACAAAGGTTCGTCTAGTCAAGGCTATGGTTTTTCCTGTGGTCATGTATGGATGTGAGAGTTGGACTGTGAAGAAGGCTGAGCGCCGAAGAATTGATGCTTTTGAACTGTGGTGTTGGAGAAGACTCTTGAGAGTCCCTCGGACTGCAAGAAGATCCAACCAGTCCATTCTGAAGGAGATCAGCCCTGGGATTTCTTTGGAAGGAATGATGCTAAAGCTGAAACTCCAGTACTTTGGCCACCTCATGCGAAGAGTTGACTCATTGGAAAAGACTCTGATGCTGGGAGGGATTGGGGGCAGGAGGAGAAGGGGACGACAGAGGATGAGATGGCTGGATGGCGTCACTGACTCGATGGACGTGAGTCTGAATGAACTCCGGGAGTTGGTGATGGACAGGGATGCCTGGCGTGCTGCGATTCATGGGGTCACAAAGAGTCGGACACGACTGAGCGACTGATCTAATCTGATCTGATTATTATCTATTTTTAGTAAAATACTTTCTACATAGCTATAAGAAAGATTCCTTAAAAACAAATTAAATCATGCCAATCCCTTGTTCAAAATACACAAATGACTTCTCCTTAATGTGGAAAGTAAAAGTGAAGTCGCTTAGTTGTGTTTGACTCTTCACAACCCCATGGACTATAGCCTACCAGGCTCCTCAGTCCATGGGATTTTCCAGGCAAGAGTACTGGAGTGGGTTGCAATTTCCTTCTCCAGGGGATCTTTCTGACCCAGGGATCGAACCTGGGTCTCCCGCACTGTAGGCAGATACTTTACCGTCTGAGCCACCAGGAAAGCCCATGAAATCCACAGTTCCTCCAGGCCTACATGAGTGTTCTGTCTGCCTACCTCTCCCAAATATTAGCTGCTTCCAACCTTCCCCTCACCTATTTCCTATGCTCAAGCTTCTTGCCTTTACTTGAACATAACAAATATTCATCTCCCATGGGATCTAAAATATTCAACAAATATTCAAATGACTTCTTATCCCCCTTTCTTCAGCACCTTCTCTGTAGAGTCCTCCCTAGGTAGGTCCTCCCTAGACAGATAGGTAGCCACCCTATCGCCAATGTCAATTCCCCTTCCCCACAAGTTCATGTTCCCCTCCCTAGCTTGTTTTCCTTGTAAGGACTTACTACTATCTAACAAATTATATGTTTTAGTATTTACCTCATTGATTGGCTATCTCCCCTTCTAGAATGTGAATTCCAGGAACTCAGAATTATTTATTTGCTTTGGTCTCTGCTATTTCTCCAGTACCTAAAATAGTGCTTGGACCTTAGGTGCTTAAAAATATTGTTTGAATGACTTAATATATGTGTGTGTGCATACACACACACAGACACACACACATATATATATATAGATATTATTAAAATGGACAGAACAAATAACAGTTCCTGAATACTATAAAGGAGATACTACAAAATATAAAAAGGTTAGAAGATACAGTTAATCATAAATCTTCTTAAACTGAGAGATTGCATGAGAAGCTAAGAAACTTAGAGAAACTATCTTAAACTAAATGTATGAGTGATAAGACTTTCTCAAAGAGAGAATGAAAAAAACAGTGCAGAGGAAATTCTTAAGAAAAAAATTAAGAAAGCAAAAAATATATGTTTCCAGTTTTAAAGGGTCCACAAAAGGCTTGGGGGGAAAAAAAAACAGTGGGAAAAGATCATAGCAAAGCCCATCAGTTTGAAATGATACAGTACATAAAATAAGAAGAGCATTCTAAAAGCTTCCAGATGGTAAAATTCCAGATCACAAACAAGGGATTAGAAATCAGAGACATCCCAGTAGCAGCAAGAAACAGCAATAAAGACAGATATGAAAGAAAATAATTTTCAGTGTAGGATGATTCTAAATCCAATGATACTATTGATACGATACAAGCATGAGAGTAGAATAAATACATATTATGATATGCAAGTTTTCATAAAAAAGATCCCCAGCTAAATCTGTTTCTTAGGATGCTACTGGAGGTATGTGCCAATAGAATGAGATTAAGTCAAGTGAGGATAAAACACAAGATCCTAAAATCAAGAGAGCCAACATAGGGGAAACACACAGGTAAGTAATACTCTGGGTAAAGATAAGGGAAATCTCAGAATCACAGCTAGAAAGTGAGAAAACAGATGACTCAGGAAGAGATCCTCAAAAACCCAAATTCATGGAATGCTTGATGAGCTTGAAATTACTGAGACAAGGATTATATTTATGGTGTAAAGTCTGGGAATCAATCAGTGATTGTGTGTGTGTGTGTGTGTGTGTGTGTGTGTATATACTCAGTCACTAAGTCGTGTCTGATTCTTTGAAACCCTATCCTCTATAGCTTGCCAAGCTCCACTGTCCATGGGATTTCCCAGGCAAGGATACTGGAGTGGATTGCCATTACTTCCTCAAGGGGATCTTCCCAATCCAAGGACCAATCCTTCATCTCCTGCATTGGCAGGTGGATTCCTTACCACAGAGCCACCTGGAAAGCCTAATTAGTGATTAGCACATAGAAAATTAAGCAAATGAATGTATCAGATATCTAATGGTCCCAGGTAACTCAAATGGTAACGAATCTGTCTGCAATGAGGGAGACCTGGGTTCAATCCCTGGATTGGGAAGATCCCCTGGAGAAGGGCATGGCAAGCCACTCCAGTATTCTTGCCTGGAGAATTCCATGGATAGAGCAGCCTGGAGGGCTCCAGTCCATGGTGTCCAAAGAATCGGACACAATTAAGTCACAATGACTACTACTAACATCAGGGAAAGTAAAACCTTTGTGCAAAAACATAATGTAAGCATCAGTAGAGAACAACATTACCGCTTCATAATAACATAAAAACTATTTATTCAATCAAAATTCATGTTGTAACTATATTAGGTTGATGTTTGAGAGGAGACTGTGTGTGAACTAGTCAGTAGGTGTGTTAAAGGTAGGTGTGCCTATGAGTGTGTAGGTATGAGTCTACATGTATGCTGCTGCTGCTAAGTCACTTCAGTCGTGTCCGACTCTGTGTGACCCCATAGACAGCAGCCCACCAGGCTCCCCCGTCCCTGGGATTCTCCAGGCAAGAACACTGGAGTGGGTTGCCATTTCCTTCTCCAATGCATGAAAGTGAAAAGTGAAAGTGAAGTCGCTCAGTCATGTCCAACCCTCAGCGACCCCATGGACTGCAGCCTATCAGGCTACTCCATCCATGGGATTTTCCAGGCAGGAGTACTGGAGTGGGATGCCATTGCCTTCTCTGGTCTACATGTATATGTGTAAGTATATAGGTGAATGGTGTGAAAGAAAACCAAAGTATTATCTTCCAACATAGAAAGTCAAGATGAAGTATCAAGAAACAGTATGACATGTTATTTAGAAAGACAGAGTTAAATACCAAACAAGTAATCAGCTAAGTATCTAAAAGTTGAAAATGGCTAATGTTAAGGACTAGGTAAATCTCCTGTTTATTTAAGCGCAGAATGGACACTTAGTTACTGCAGATGGTGACTGCAGCCATAAAATTAAAAGATGCCTGCTTCTTGGAAGAAAAGCTATAACAAACCTAGACAGCATGTTAAAAAGCAGAGACACTACTTTGCCGATAAAAGTCCATATAGTCAAAGTTATGTTTTTTCCTAGTTTTTCACATCATGTATGGATGTGAGAGTTGGACCACAAAGAAAGCTGATGCTTTTGAACTGTGGTGTTGGAGAAGACTACTGAGAGTCCCTTGGACTGCAAGGAGATCAAACCAGTCCATCCTAAAGGAAATCAATCCTGAATATTCATTGGAAGGACTGACACTGAAGCTGAAGCTCCAAAACCTTGGCCACCTGATGCAAAGAGCCCACTCATTAGAAAAGACCCTGATGCTGGGAAAGAAGATTGAGGGTAGGAGGAGAAAGGGAAGACAGAGGATGAGATGGTTGGATGGCATCACCGATTCAATGGACATGAGTTTGGGCAAGCTCTGGGAGGATGGTGAAGAACATGGAAGCCTGATGTGCTGCAGTCCATGGACTTGCAAAGAGTCGAACATGACTGAGTGACTGAAAAAGAGTGGACAGGAAATAGCTCTGTTTTAAATACATCTTGTTGAATTATTTGACTTTTTAAAATTATTTGGATGTGTCACTTGGAAAATAATATTTTAAAAGATGTATGAACTGTGTGATATAATTTCTCACTAAAACACATTACAATAACTTTCTAAACCATTTTCCAATATCCAAGCATATTATCTTTAACATACACAAACATTCATTTAAGCATTATTCAAAATGCTGTCATGAACATAACTTAGTCTCTTGACTCTTCCAAATAATATCTCAGTTACGTGGAGTGTGGACTAGATAAGAAAGCACTCTCACTTATAACATCTCATTTTACCCTTTGTATTAACTTAATAAAATAAGCCAAGCAATTATCACCACTTTATATAGAAAGAAACTGATGTTCAGAAAGACTAGAGACAAGGCCAGGCTCATAATCTATCCACTGATGCTTTGCCTAATGTTCATTTAGCAGTAATGTACACATTAAGTCCAGTTCTTTTTTTTTTCATTACAGTATATGATATACATGAAGAACCACTGAGTCCAACGATAGAGTTTCACTGGTTTGGGGATGCCAAGTGTATGAGCTATCTAATATTCCATTTGGACTACACACTGGGGGTAATCTGACTTCAGGCTTAGATAATAATATGCATATGTGTGTATTCATGTATGCATGTACATGTATGTATTTGTGTATTTACTTATTTTGTATTTAGACTTTCTAAAAAAAAGAAGCAGTAGCTGAAGATATGATAACTCTGATAATGTTTTCTATGATTTCCTTTAGGTGTTCTTTTACAAAAAATTCATACAATTATAATTCACACTGCATAAGATGTTTTAGAATTAACACGCAAAAGCAGATGTCCTTTTCATTATAGGGGACTTGAATGCAAAAGTAGGAAGTAAAAATGGCAAAAAATATCACAATGTTTTTTGTAAGGTAATTATCCTCCAATTTAAACAAATAAATATTTTTTAACAAGAGAGATACCTGGCGTAATAGGCAAGTTTGGCTGTGGAGGAAAAAATGAAGCATGACAAAGGCTGACAAGTTTTGTCAAGAAAACACACTGCTTATAGGAAACACCCTCTTCCAACGAGACAAGAACGACTCTACACATGGACATCACTAGATGGTCAATACCAAAATCAGATTGATTATATGCTTGGCAGCCGAAGGTGGAGAAGCTCTACATAGTCAGCAAAAAGACTTGGAGCTGACTGTGGCTCAGATCATGAACTCCTTATGCAAAATTCAGACTTAAATTGAAGAAAGTAGGGGAAACAATAGGCCATTCAGGTATGACCTAAATCAAACCCCTTATGATTATTCAGTGGAAGTGAGAAATAGTTTCAAGAGGTTAGATCTGGTAGACAGACTGTGTGAAGAACTATGGACAGAGGTTCATACCACTGTATAGGAGGAGGTGACCAAAATAATCTCAAAAAAAAAAAAAAAAAAAAATGTAAGAATTCAAAGTGGTTGCCTGCAAAGACTTTACAAATAGCTGTGGAAAGAAGATAAACAAAAGGCAAAGAAAGAATGTACCAACTGAATGTAGAATTCTAAAGAATAGCAAAGAGAGATAAGAAAGCCTTCTTCAGTGAACAGTGCAAAGAAACAGAGGAAAGCAATAGAATGGGAAAGACTAGAGATCGCTTCAAGAAAACGGGAGATACCAAAGGAATGTTCCATTGCAAAGATGTGCAAAATAATGGACAGAAATGCCAAGGACCTACCAAAAGCAGAACAGATTAATAAGAGGTGCAAGAATACACAGAAGATACAGATAATCATGATGGTGTGGTCACTCACCTAGATCTAGACATTCTGAAGTGTGAAAACAAGTGGGCCTTAAGAAGCATTGCTATGAACAAAGCTAGTGGAGGTGATGGAATTCCAACTGAGCTATTTCAAACCCTAAGAGATGATACTGTTAAAGTGCTGCACACAATATGCCAGCAAATTTGGAATACTCAGCAGTGGCCACAGGACTGGAAAAGGTCACTTTTCATTCCAATTCAAGAGAAAGGAAATGCCAAAGAATATTCCAACTATCATACAATTGTGCTCATTTCACTTGCTAGCAAAGTAATGCTCAAAATCCTTCAAGCTAGGCTCTAGCAGTATGTGAACTGAGAACTTCCAGATGTACAAGCTGGATTTAGAAAAGGCAGAGGAAACAGAGATAAAATTGCCAACATCCCATTGATCATAGAAAAAGCAAGGGAATTTCAGAAAAACATCCACTTCTGCTTCATTGACTACACTAAAGCCTTTGACTGTGTGGAAAACAACAAACTGTAGAAGATTCTTAAAGAGGCAGGAATACTAGACCACCTTACCTGTCTCCTGAGAAACCTGTATGCAGGTCAAGAAGCAACAGTTAGAACTAGACATGGAACAATGGACTGGTTCCAAATTGGAAAAGGAGTATGTCAAAGCTGTATATGTCAACCTGCTTATTTAACTTATATGCAGAGTACATCATGCAAAATGCCAGTCTGGATGAATCACAAACTGTAATCAAGATTGCCAGGAGAAATATCAACAGCCTTAGATATCACTAGCAGAAAGTGAAGAAAAACTAAAGAACCTTTGATTAGGGTAGAAGAGGAGAGTAAAAAAAAGCTGGTTTAAAACTTAGCATTACAAAAATTAAGATCTTGGCATCTGGTCCCATTATTTTATGGCAAATCAGTTCAGTTCAGTCACTTAGTCATGTCCGACTCTCTACAACCCCATGAACTGCAGCACGCCAGGCCTCCCTGTCCATTACCAACTCCCAGAGTCCACCCAAACTCATGTCCATTGAGTCAGTGATGCCATCCAACCATCTCATCCTCTGTCGTCCCCTTCTCCTCCTGTCCTCAATCTTTCCCAGCATCAGGGTCTTTTCAAATGAGTCAGCTCTTCGCATGAGGTGGCCAAAGTATTGGAGTTTCAGCTTCAACATCAGTCCTTCCAATGAACACCCAGGACGGATCTCCTTTAGGATAGACTGGTTGGATCTCCTTGCAGTCCAAGCGACTCTCAAGAGTCTTCTCCAACACCACAGTTCAAAAGCATCAACTTTTCGGTGCTCAGCTTTCTTTATAGTCCAACTCTCACATCCATACACGACCATTGGAAAACCACAGCCTTGACAAATAGATTGTTGGGGGGAATGGAAATAGTGACGGACTTTATTTTCTTGGGCTCCAAAATCACTGTGGATGGTTACTGCAGCCATGAAACTTAAAGAAACTTAAAGAACTTTCTCCTTGGAAGAAATGCTATGACAAAGCTGGACAGTGTATTAAAAAGTGGAGACATCACTTTGCCAACAAAGGTCCGTATAGTCAAAGCTGTTTTTTTCCAGTAGTCAAGTATGGATGTGAAATTTGCACCATAAAGAAGGCTGAACATTGAAGAATTGATGCTTTTGAACTGTGCTTTGAACTGTTGGAGAAGACTCTTGAGAGTCCCTTGGACAACAAGGAGATCAAACCAGTCAATTCTAAAGGAAATCAACCCTGAATATTATTGGAATAACTTATGCTGAAGCCAAATCTCCAGTACTTTGGCCACCTGATGCAAAGAGCCAGCTCATTCAAAAAGATCCTCATTCTGGGAAAGGTTGAGAGCAGGAGAAGAAGGGGGCAACAGAAGATGAGATGGTTGGACAGCATCACTGACTCAATGGACATGAGTTTGAGCAAACTCTGGGAGATAGTGAAGGACAGGGAAGCCTGGTATGCTGCAGTTCAGGGGGTGGCAAAGAGTTGGACATGACTTAGTGACTGTACAACAACTACATAAAGATCAAATATTCAATTTCAGTCTACCATAAAGTGACTTACTGGCTTTAGTATAAGAAACAGATGATTGACAAGAACTCTATCTGACCCATGTACCATAAAATCTGGGATGATCTAACCAGTTGCTTGACATATGATGAGGCAGTTTGGAGATAAATATTTTCACAATGTCTCAAAATCTTTCAGAACCAAAGATAGAATAAAACACCTTTGTGTATGGTCATAAATACAAGGCACAAGTTTGTCTTTATTTTATAGATAGTATATTACTGAAAAGGGTCAAACAGAAAAATGAAACTATTTTGGATTGTTTTGTTATTGAGTCTACAGAAATTTACTGTAGTAGCAGCATAATCATGCAATAGCTACATGTAATTTTTGTTTAAACTATTCAATAAGATTAGTGAACAAATGATGCAAAGACAACAGTTTGAAATATCTTCCAATTGTAGCTAATCTTTTTCTGGGGAAATATTAAGATTCTGGAACAAAATATTCATGACACAAGCCTATGTTTCTTATGGGACTAGTTTTAGTTCTTCAGAACTTACTAACATTAATGCTTTGGCATCCTTTCAAATGAAGAGTTATCAATACAAACCTTGAAGACAAATTAAATATCCTGCTACAGTATGGTGAGAGAAGGTTAACAAACTTCATAATGTTTAAAATTTCATTAGGAATATATCTAAGTATAGACTAACATTTTGAATTGCTTCTTTATTATGTAAGAATATCCCTAGGCTTTTCAATTAAATTCCCTTGTATTATCATGAATTATTTTTTCTTTTAATTCAGCCAACTGAAAAAGAAAGCAATTAATAATGCCTAATGTTAATAGAAACAAAAACAACCTATGGAGAACTTTCCTTCTCTATGGACATGTTTACCATTTTCTAAGCAAGAGAAAATTGTACTAACATGCTGTCACATTTCCTCTAAAACATTACTGTTAGAGCACCGGTAGTGACCAGCAATAGAGAATACAACCTCCATTTCCTTCCCCATAGAGAAAAGGCCCATAAAAAGTTTTTTACATTCTTTAAATATGTCCATTTAGAATCCAGAAACTCAAAATATTTTACCAACCAACCACTAAGTGTAGAGTATCTACTAAATCATCATTCGTACAATGGTTTCTGTGTGAACTTTCAAAATTTAACAAATTCTTCATGCTGCTCATAGTAATGGAAAAGGACAAATTAAATGGTCTTCCCTGGTGGCTCAGACGGGAAAGAATCTACCTGCAATGCAGCAGACCTGGGTTTGATCCCTGGTTTGGGACGATCCCCTGGAGAAAGGAATAGCAACCCACTCCAGCATTCTTGCCTGGAGAATTCCATAGACAGAGGAGCCAGGTGGGCTACAGTTCATGGGGTTGCAAATAGTCGGACACGACTGAGCAACTAACACTTGCGCTTTCACAAATAAAATTCCTGAATCCCAGGACAATAGATGTTCTGGGTTGTAGTAGATATACCTGAATATACATCTGAGTCCTTCCCAGTAAACAGAGAGATTGTGTGATCCTTCTTGCCACAGATTTGATCGGACCAGCAATGAGACTGAAAGCCTGGCCCTAAGATCTGGAACTGTCTGTCCTGGCTCCCAAATATAAACTGGGTCCCTGAGAGGCTTGCAGAGACTTTCTAAGAGGCAGCAATGAGGAAGCTGGCCTCACTCCTGTGCACGAAGACTGGAGGAGTATGAATGGGAGCTGCTAACACTATGGAAAGCTAACACTATGGAAAGAATTTATCAGGAAGGGAAATGGAGGTGAGAGAAAGAGCCTTCTCTGGAGCTCTTCCACAGGGCTACAAATTCAACCTGTCCTGAATTCTTATGGAGATCTTACATGCATTTAAAATAATATCCTCCTCAACTGATTCTTTTCTTAAAACCTTGAGTACACTTTCTATGAGAACCTTTACTTGGACCTGATTATTGTGAGTTATTATTGGACCTTGAATTGGACCTGATTATTGTGAGTTGGCGTTAGTCACCAACATAAAGAAGGCAGTCTGAAACACAAGGAAGAGTTGTAGTTGTCATGCACCCTAGGAAGGCAGGGTGTTAGTGTGGGGCAAGCGAGAAGGGCATTTAATCTCTGGGAGCTTAAGTTTCCTCATCCATATAGTGAGAAAAAACAACCCACTCTTTTTAAGATTACTATCAAGATTTTTTAAAGTGAATATAAATCTATCATTTTTCTAACACTGAATAAGAACAAAATAAATGATGTTTACTTTATAATTATGCAATCAAGTTGTATATCCTTCATTCGGCCTGTGAAAACTATTCATTTTTTTCAAACGTAAGAGAGTTAAAAGATGAAGTTTTCTTATCTGAAGAAATAAGCTACAATTCCCTTATGGAATTTTTTACAGGCTACATATTTATGGACATAAAACATATAAGCCATGAAAACTATTTTTTATGCTGATTTTTTTTTTAGAAAAAAATTAATTGGTGAAGAAAATGAGTCTATTCATTCCTATTTTCCTATACTGTTCAGGCTAGTGCAGACATAAGTGTATCTAGCTCATTGGTGGTATCTGGCTATCATTTAGGATCATCAAAGCTTGTTCATAAAGATCGACCCTTCTTTTCAGATGATTAAACAAGTGGACAGCGCATAAATTAACCATGATGTGCCTTGCCTTAAACACTCACACAGTACCAGATCCACCTATAATGTATACCATAATCCAAAAACTCTTTTATCACTGAAGTGTCAGAAAGTGTTTCTTATAAACACCATAACTGAATACATTCTGCACATTTCCTTAGGCAAAAATATAGCCATTTCATATTAAAGTTCCATGTGGATATACAAAATGCCTGGCCTTTGCGAAACAGACCTTTAACAGAAGAGAACAGATTAATTCTTTGTTTTTCACTTCACAATGAGAAAAACAGCTGAGGACCCTTAATTGAAACAATGAGAGGATACACATAGTCCATACAACTCTTTCAAGAAGAATAACCCTTAAATGCTTTCCAGTAGGAGGAACTTGGAGAAAATAAAGTGGATAAATAAACTGTGCTGGACAGATTTCCAAATAGTCTTTTCTAAATTGAAACCATCTACACATAAAGTCAACAGATCTCTTTTCTTAAAAAAATTCAGTGTCGTTATTAAAGAAATAGTAAACTTTCTTTGTTCATCTTACCAAGTCATATTTTAGTTATTGGACAAGGACACCATGCAAGCTCCTTGTTCTATACTAGAATTTCAAACACTGTTGTTTATACCTTAGTGATAGCTTATACTAATGATGGCTTGAAGCAAAATGAAATGCATCCTCACTCAATGCTTATCCTAATATTCTAAAATAAATGACATGTTCAACAATAACTTTCAAAGCTTTGTTCATGAATTTAGTAACCCTATGAAACACACCTTTTGTCCTCAGTAGCTCTTTTTAGTTACCAGACCTGACGAACAACAGTTCAAGTTGTCTGATGTTTACATAATAGGAACAAATGCAATCTGGAAACAAGATCAGAACCTCAAAGTCCGTAATTATTTGCATCCCCATCACCTGCCTGAGACCATCAAACCACAGGAATTTCTTTATTGATCCTAGGATTTTTGTGGAATGATTTATTTTGAATAATGCATATTTTATAAGAGAAATCTTTTTACCAGGCAAAACTAAACAAAGTTGTTTCAACACTAGCAATTATTTGTAACTTTTTAGCATGCAAAATTTATAAAAATTAAACATTTTCTCCCAGGATCAAAAATAAATGTGAAATAATTGTCATTATTTAATGCTCTGAAAATAATTTTAAAGGATAGTACAATAAATGCATTGTATTTAGTCTCTCAATCCTCTAGGTTATCATGACACTTATCACATTTTATCCAATGTTTTAAGCTAAAATAAGGCTCTGAATTTGCTCTTGTGCCACCATATGCAATTTCAAACAGCTATCGGAAACAAAAAACAATGTAGATCTAGGAATCAACTAAGCAGGATTTCTCCAGATTTTCCCTTGTTTTACTAAGAAAAAGTTTAATGATCTATTTCACTGTATGTGAGTGTAAATGCTAAGAACATTATTAGTTTATGGTTCTAAAGAAGAGTTTATCATATTCAAAATGCCCCCAAAGATATGACAATAACAAGTGTGAGAGAAATGAGAAATTCAGTATATTAAAATCATTTAATTAAAATGATAAGTTATTTAGTACTATTTTGTAATGTTTATCTTATAAAGCAGCTAAGATACAATTTTTTAAGGGACTTCTAAGGTAAGTTTTCCACCTCATTTGACATGAAACATCAGCTGTAAAGGACAACTCATTTTTGGCAAATCCATTAAAAACAGAATTATGTCTTTGGTATGTGGTATAATTTATATATTTGCAAATATACATTGATAACATATAGTGGCTTTTCATTATGAGTTCTGAGTAAATACCATTCAAATCTATGTTTGAGCAGAGGACATGAGAGATATTTAGCTAACTGAATTGGAAGAGATTAAAAGAAAACAATGTTTGAATATGCCCCCAAACTTAATCTCTATGAGGACTATGGCAAAGATATAATTAGTTATTTGGGGAAACAAAATGGAAATAAGAATCGAAGAGAAGTGGAATAATATAAATACTTTCCACTTTAAATTTATTAAATTTCTTACCAAAATTGTTGCTAAGAAAACTCTTGTCCTGATGTGTTTATGTATGTGTTCAACATTTAACCACTTAACCGTTCTATGGCTCTTAAGCAACAAAGTTTAGCAGTGCCTTTGATTTGCTTCAGTATAATGGACACCCTTATTTGGGTTTTAAATTTTGTTTGGATAAAAGTTAAGCATGTTAGGACTGGGGGCCTTTAACTTCCCAAATCCTTTAGTATGCCAAATCTGGAGTGAAAACAGAACTGAGAAAAGGCAATCTGCAGACTTTTCCTTTGGAACCTAGCTTGAAAGGGGCCTTTTCCATGGGACAGTTTTAAGAAACAAACATAAATGTCCTGTAGTATATTAATTTAAATGAAAGTCCCTTTTGAGCAAAACAAATCACTTACAAAAATAAACATTGTTTCAGTCCCCAAAATTACAGGTTGAAGTGACATGACCAGTGTCTTAAGGAAATCTGCATTATTTTGGATGGTTCCAAGAAAAGGCCATTGAGGCTATGAAACGTGACCCCTTGCTATCCATCGAAGGTCATGTTGTTCTGTCCTCAACTGTGTAAATAAACTCCATCAGCTCCTTGTGTTCATCTGTGAGTCAAGGAGAAGCAGCCCACTGTGATTGCTTACCTTCACACAGAAAGAAAGACAAAAACCAGGAGCACAAGGTCTCTCTTATCTGTCTAGTAGAAAGCAAGGTCTTCTTTGGTTTCTTTTTATCCTACCATCCTAGCTATTTTAAGTGACTTTCAGGAGAATCTATAAAAAACATGGGTCAGAAGATTTCTAAATTCAACCAAGTACTCTTCTTTTGAACATTAAATAAAACAAGGTGGAAACTGTATACAGTGAGGAATAATCTCCAAGGTTTTGAAATTAATTACCACAACCTGACTCCAGGTTTATTTCATGGGTACCACTCCCCACTCCTTCAGCCCTATTTAGTTATCAGCAGGAACAGCCAATCAGTGTGTTTACAGATATGGAAAGGAGGCTGTGAGCACCAATTATAGAAACCAACAATAAAAGATGTCTTCTTCCCTGATCAAAGAGACCAGGAGACATAGCAGAAGTCCTTTCTCAGGAATCCCCAGAATTTACAATACATGGCAGACTCCACCAGACTCTCAGCAGCTCTGCTGAATGTGACAAGCCTAATGAGATGTTACACAGACCAGACACACACAGGCAATTAGCACTTTCCACAGGTCTCTAACCTGTGACCCTTCTTTCTCTCTAGATTAACACCCAGGACTCTGATCCATCGACATTAGTAAACAATTCAAATCCAAGAATGTTACCTTAAAGGATAGAAAGAGATTCAGAAAGTTGCTAATCACACTCAAGTTTGCCAAAAACCGAAGGATTTGCTAAACTCTGTGGAATAACTATAGCATAAACTCATTATGCATCAGTATGCTACATGTTAGAAATTCCAACTCCTGCCAGATATGTTACATTAGCACATTTAAAATGGAATACTCGATTAACAATGTTTGACATCTCCACTGTGTACATTTTCAGTTCTATTATTACTCCAAACAGTTCCTGAAAAAACATTCACCGGCTAACGGTAGAACTGTGAACAATTTTGGGAAAAAAAGGGGGGGAAAAAAAATAAAAAACAGCCAAACGACTGTTTAAAAGCTATTTATATGTTCATTGAGTAGTTTTTTGGAGAATGATCCTGAATTAATTTTAGCATTATAAGACATGCTATAATTTTAAACAATTTCTCCTGTATTCAATCACATATAGAACCAAATTCACAAGACTTCTACAAACTGAGCTCTACAAAGTTCAGTTTCAAACTGAACACAATGAAAATGTTCTAATATAAGCTAGTGAGGAAATGCTTAATTTCACATACTTCACTGAGTAAACAGAAGAAGGTCTGGATTTGATTCATCTAGTACTGCTTCCAAACGTGATCTTTTTATTTCTAAATATCTCCAAAGGATGTTGTGGAGGTACCATATGTGAAGAATGGAGCCATATGATTTAAAGGAAAAACTTCACCTTTGGCGAAAGGCAAGCCAGAACTTGAATACTTACTGGTTGTGAGTGACCTTGGGCAGGCTGCTCATTCTTTTCTGGTCTTCTCTTTTCCCATCTACAAAGACAAGGAAGATAATATTTTTCAGGGATCATTTAGGATGCAAAAAGTAACAGTAAGAAACAAAAGCAGATTACCACCCCTCCCCAACTCATAAAAGTAACCGTCCCTAGTCTTGGATCTATTTCTAATATAAAAACTGTTTTGAAAATATATTCTCAAAGTTACTACAAAATGACCCATTTGGCATAAATCTGTTCGGAAACATTTCCTAATCTGGCCACCTTGTTTAGCTAGACACGAGGTGGTAGTGAACTCAGGTCTGGGTCAATAAGACAGCTTTTCAGGTAAGTCCACAATTCAGTGCCGGGGCTTAGACGGTCACATCCCTTAAGAGTTCTTGGAGAACTGCTGCCAGTGACCATAGACCACTGCTTCCCAACATTCGGCAATAAAAGGAAGGCAAGCCACCCATGAACTTAACCACAGTTGTACTTTTTATGAAGAGATTTGAAATTTTGTTCCAGAGCAGTATTTTCTGCCTGACAATGCCATTTCTGCTTTACCACTTTGTTAAAAAAATAAATGTTCCCAAATAGTAAAGCTTCTTTCACAAGAATGCCTTATGGAAAGTTTTCCTTTAAAAGTCAAATACTCTTTTCATTTTTAAACGTATACAAAAAAAATTTAATTGATATAATTGTACTAAAGGAAAATAAATGATACATACGACACTCACATCTGGACTGGAATTATTTTCCCTAAACTTTCTAAATACAAACTTGTTTTTTGACTAAGATCAATTTAAGAAACTTCAGTTCTAAAGAATATTAAAGAGTTCTAAATGACTGCACACATGGAACCAGTGAATATACTCTTACATTACGTGAGTTTTTAATTTAGAGTAGGCTGGACTGGAAGAAACACAAGCTGGAATCAAGATTGTCAGGAGAAACATCAATAACCTCAGATATGCAGATGACACCACCCTTATGGCAGAAAGTGAAGAGGAACTCAAGAGCCTCTTGATGAAAGTGAAAGTTATGACCAACCTAGATAGCATATTCAAAAGCAGAGACATTACTTTGCCAACAAAGGTTTGTCTAGTCAAGGCTATGTTTTTTTCCTGTGGTCAGGTATGGATGTGAGAGTTGGACTGTGAAGAAGGCTGATGCCAAAGAATTGATGCTTTTGAACTGTGGTGTTGGAGAAGACTCTTGATAGTCCCTTGGATGGCAAGGAGATCCAAGCAGTCCATTCTGAAGGAGATCAGCCCTGGGATTTCTTTGGAAGGAATGATGCTAAAGCTGAAACTCCAGTACTTTGGCCACCTCATGCGAAGAGTTGACTCATTGGAAAAGACTCTGATGCTGGGAGGGATTGGGGGCAAGAGGAGAAGGGGACGACAGAGGATGAGATGGCTGGATGGCATCACTGACTCGATGGACGTGAGTCTGAGTGAACTCCGGGAGTTGGTGACGGACAGGGAGGCTTGGCGTGCTGCGATTCATGGGGTCGCAAAGAGTCGGACACGACTGAGCGACTGATCTGATCTGAACGGAAATTAAAATTATAACATGTTGCAAATGAGTGTCAGAATATTCACATATGTATCTGTATTATATAGCCCCAAGAAGATGGTAGAAATTCTTCAGTTCAGTTCAGTTCAGTTCAGTCGCTCAGTCGTGTCTGACTGTTTGCGACCCCATGAATCGCAACACGCCAGGCCTCCTTGTCCGTCACCAACTCCCGGAGTTCACTCAGACTCACGTCCATCGAGTCAGTGATGCCATCCAGCCATCTCATACTCTGTCGTCCCCCTCTCCTCTCTGCCCCAATCCTCCCGGCATCAGGGTCTTTTCCAATGAGTCAACTCTTCGCATGAGGTGGCCAAAGTACTGGAGTTTCAGCTTTAGCATCATTCCTTCCAAAGAAATCCCAGGGCTGATCTCCTTCAGAATGGACTGGTTGGATCTCCTTGCCATCCAAGGGACTCTCAAGAGTCTTCTCCAACACCACAGTTCAAAAGCATCAATTCTTCGGCGCTCAGCCTTCTTCACAGTCCAACTCTCACACCCACACATGACCACAAGAAAAACCATAGCCTTGACTAGACGGACCTTTAAATAATTCTAGAATGATACAGAACAAATTTCCTTAAAATACAGATTAAAACAATGCCAAGTTTAATGAGATTCTGACAAATATAGACAAATTTAAACTCAGTATTCTCATGCAAAGCTGTCTCACAACTCTGTCATCCATACTTATCATGCACTCATCAACTCTCCCCACCCTGTACACACTCTTGAATCTCAAGTCCTGGCCAGTCTTCTCATGCCCGGGAGCTGTGATTAACTACTGAGGATTTATTGAAGGCTTAGTACCAACATGGCATCTGTTCTTCAGAGACTACAAATAAAATATATATAAATGCCACTGGAAGGCATGACCACAGCTCTCAAGTGAAACTCTGTGTTTGTTTTGTTTTGCTTTTGTTTATTATGGGGGGGGCGGGGCGTGGTTTGGCCCTGCAGTGTGGCTTGCGGCACTTAGTTTCCTGACTAGGTATCAAACCTGGGCTCAAGGCAGTGAAGCAGACTCCTAACCCTGGACCTCGAAGGAATTCCCATGTGAAACCTTTGTATATCCTGAAAACTCAAAATTCATCTAATTACAACGGATGGATAAGACATATTTAAATTAATCGTTGCTCTAAAGATACTTGAAAATACAGAAACAATAACATATTTAAGCACTGATTTGAAGTAAACTGTATCTAAATTTTCAGAAATTTTATTAAGTGTAAATTTTGTTTTGAATAATTTAACTCTCTCAACCATAAGAATACCAAATTAAAAACCTCAAAATTTAATAGAGTATTATTTTATAAAGATTAAAAAACATCGGGCCATTGTTTCTTCTCCTGGCTCTCATTTGAAGGTCACTTTTCATTCTATTTAGAGGGAAGAAAAGTTACATGAATATTTCATTAGACAGGAGATAAGTGAAATTAATATATGAAGACAGGACAGAAGTAATGAAATGGGAAGCCAGTTAGATGAACACTGTTAACAAAGGAATGAAACTGTGGGACTTTGTGGAATATTGCCCTCTTTTCTCAAAATATATAAAATGAAAAGAGAAATAAGGAAACACAGGCATTTTGTAGCACCTACCAGCCAGTTTCAATTGGTTAGAGCAAGTTAGAAAGAAATGCTTTTGCCTGAAATTGGACAAGTTAACTGCTTTTCATTTTTTAATTTAGAAATTTTAACATTAGAAACAGTTCCTCTTTTAGAACCATTTCTTCTCTATTAAGAAATGCACTCACAGAATGACTTACCAATTGTCTTATGCTGTGAATAAAATTACTGCTTTTCTCTTGTTATATATTGAATAAATGAAGAAATAATGAAAATAATAAATTATTACAACATATAAGTTGGACAGAGTTCCATTTTCTAAGCTCCCACCACACAAGGGTCAAAAATAAAGACAATTTGGGGGAAAAAAAAAAAAACTTTCCCCTAATTTGATTGTTGAATCTTCATAAGATAAAAGTTATGTTGAAAAACTTTTAAAGAAAGGTTGCTTTAATTAGTTTGTTTTTAAACAGCGCCTGGTTCTTTTTGCTTTCCTAAAATGAAAACACAATTAGAAAAGAATGTGAAATCAGTCAATAAAATTTTTCGGTATGTTTCTGGCTTAAATCCAGAGAAAGTTTTCAGTGGATGCACTAGACACCATTACACCATTAGAAACCAGAAAAACTGCAAGGAAAAGATGAATCACTTCTCACATTCAGTGCGTTCACTCACGTAGTACACTCAGAGGGGCACCATTTCCCAGGCTTTAAAAAATTCATAGACACTTCTAAAAAACCCCAAACTACCATAATTGCAAACTGAAGTAAACTAAATCTTCAGTTTCCTTCAATGGTTTCAAAATGAATAGACTTTCCAAAATTTATTCAAATTACAAGCCCTGATTTCCCCTCTTCCAGTCCTTAGTTGTACTAGCAAAAAGTACAAAAAGCTTTTGTTCCTAGAATTCACCAACAACAAGATCACATATCTTTTCTTACTTCAAGATTATACTTAGTTTGATCATATATAAATTTATGTCCTTGTTAATTTTGTCCCTGAATTATCTTTTTTCTTATTTTAAATTACCATGTGTACAGACATGTTAACTGGAGATTTAATTTCTGGTTCTCAGAAATGCACTGTTTATGTATGGGTATGAATATTCTTGAATGTTGGGGGAAGGGAAAGACCTTAATCCGGAGTGATGTCCATGACAGGCATTGAAATATGGTAGGTTCATTAGGGGTCAACTTGCATAAGAGACTGAAGAGCTTGCTGAAGAGCACTTTTCCTATGAGAGAACAAAGGCAGGCAAATGGAAATCAGAGAGAAAGATGGACTTCACTGAGAAATGATGACACGGAATCTGTTCATAGCCAACTTCCGCAGGAACTCATGTTTGAGTCGTTTGGTGATGATATTAATTGTAGACTAAAGCATAAGCAAAGTTTTATTTTTTTTAAGAAAGGCACTAGGGAAGGCAGCCCTGTTTTGGTACCTTTGTTATTTGTCTAACATGAAAGAAGAAACAGGGAAGCACTTATAAATGGGCTTGGTTCCAAGGTATAAAGAATATTACAAAACATAGAACAGAAGTAACAGCCTGAGACAGAAACACACATTATTTACTGGAGGCAGTGGTGCTCTGCTAAGGAGATGCTGGATCAGAGTTCTTGATGCCTGATGGGAAGGTTAGGTAACTGTGGGCATACCTGGGGCTGTGGGAAGTTTTCAGGTCATGTCTTTATATATATAGTATATTTCTTCATGGAAGGCTATGGTAACCAACAAACTTACCCATATGTATACCTGAGACACGTCCAGGGCATCTCAGGAATAAGGGAGGAGGTGGGAGACCTTTGGGTGGACTACAAAGCCTACCACAACTTATTAATAGGACCTCATTCTAAACCTGAGGCTGGTTTAAATTTAGGAAATATAATGTCATTCTATATTATATGTAACTGAAGAGCCTCTTCATGAGAGTGAAAGAGAAGAGTGAAAAGCTGGCTTAAAACTCAATATTCAAAAAATATATATCATGACATCCAGTCCCATCACATGGCAAATAGATGGGGAAACAGTGGAAAGAGCGACAGATTTTATTTTTTGGGGCTCCAAAATCATTGCCAATGGTGAGTGCAGCCATGAAATTAAAGATGATGTTTCTTGGAAGAAAATCTGTGACAAACCCAGACAGCATATTAAGAAGCAGAGACATCATTTTGCCAACAAAAGTTCTTATAGTCAAAGCTTTGGTTTTACATTAGTCATGTAAGGATGTGAGAGTTGGACCATAAAGAAAGCTGAATGCTAAAGAATCGATGTTTTTGAATTGTGGTACTGAAGAAGACTTATGAGAGTCTCTCGGACAGCAAGGAAATCAAACCAGCCAATCTTAAAGGAAATCAACCCTGAACATTCACTCATGCTGGAGCTGAAGTTCCAAAACTTTGACCACCAGATGCAAAGAGCCGACTCACTGGAAAAGACCCTGATGCTGGGAAAGCTTGAGGGCAGGAAGAGAAGGAGGTCACAGAGGACTGGTTGGATGGCATCACCGACTCAACGGACATGAGTTTCAGCAAGCTCTGGAAGATAGCGAAGGACGGGGAAGCCTTGCATGCTGCAGTCCATGGTGTCACAGAGTCTTAGTGACTGAACAACAACAATTCCTCCTCAAGCTAATGTGCCAAAACATTAACAACTCATGAATCTAAGTGAAGGATGTGAAGATGAATATGATACTCTTCACTCAACGTTTCTATAGATTAGAAAATTCCCAAAATAAAATATTCAAAGAACAAAGAGATGTATTTTCAAATAATTGTTCACATGGATGACCACAGGGATCTAATCACTAAGATATTTGCCTTGGTTTACCTCTGCTCTGACGCATTAAGAGCTACGTGCAGGTATTGCATGCTTCTTATTTCTAAGATCCTAAACAGACACTTGTAACAGTACAGGGATACCTTGTTCTATTTTGCTTAACAGGCATTGCATTTCTTAGAAGTTGAAGGTTTGCGGCAACTCCATGAGGAACAAGTCTACTGGTACCATTTTTCCAACAGCATTGCTCCCACCACACATCAACCTAACAACATCGTAAGGTACTACCATGAGAAGTGGCCAATATCAAAAGATGAAGACCTGCTTGTTTTGTAAATGGATGGCTAGGGAAGCAGAAGTACATAAAGTTTTCATCACTGAGAGATCTGAGCAGCTCCCCAAGAACAGAACCAGGAATAGCTGAGTCACATACTTCACACCTTTGTGAAGGAAAAAGAGATGGTAGCCTTTCTTTTTTTTCTAAGGAAAGAAATGGCAGCCACCTAAAGAACAGTGAGAAAGACAAAGGAAATCATGTGGAGTAAGAAGAAAAAGAGCAAGCAAAGAGATTCCCAGATGGCCACAGGCCTGAAATTTGAATTGATGTGGAATGTGGAGAGAGAGTATGGGAGAAATATATCTATTCATATTAGCATTTAAATTTTTATACAATAAATATATAAACATATTATACATATGTTTCTAAATGTTTTTATTGTCTTCTCTATTTCACAATATATAAATAATCATCTAATTATTTTTCTTCCTGGTAGTAGATGTTACCTACATACCTTCCCAGATATTACAGGCATAAATTCAGGAATACATCAATACCAATATTATTGATTTGACATTTTTATTGTTTTTAAAAGAAACACCTTTTTTCTTATGGAAAATAAAGTCCAATTAATTTGACTTAAAAGTGCTACAATACCAAAGTTACATCCCTTAAAAATTCAGATAGAATGGTTTCAAAGATATTGAAAACTTACCAATTAGTTTATAGTGTTTGTAATATGCTATGCATTTATAAAAACATAGAAAACTTATTTAAATACTCATTGTTCATTTGGGATTTTTTATAAATATATTTTCAAAGCTCATTACTAAAGAGGTATTTTCATGTAAGTCAGACATTGGTTAGAATTTGAATCAACGTACTTTGTGAAATCTTTGAATCAGAATTGTCAAAAACATGATCTTTTTTGTTTAGACACAAAGAAAATTTCAATTTTTAATAAGTAGAAATTGCCACATTTCAACCCCCTTCATCCAGATTCTTCTAGTTGATTTCCTTTCCCTAGTTCCCACCTCAAAGTTTAGTTCATGGATATTCTGGACACAGCCAGCCATCTTTCTAATATTTTAGGCACAAATGAAAAAATAAGATTGAGAATCATAGTAATACAGTAAGAGCCCTACACATGAACCTTCAAGCTGTGAACTTGCACAGATGCAAATGTGAGTTCTCATGTCCAGTCGCATAAGTTAGTTCACGTGTCCGACATGCATTGAAAATGCGTGCATACTCTGCAAGCGGTTGTGCTCTGTCATACTGTACTGTACAGTACTGTTTAGAGTTCATAGTACAGTATCTTTATTTCAAGCCCAGGGTATCTGGAAGCAGGTGTGAAAGCAGTGGTGATGTAGCTGGTACTTATAAGAAGCACCAGTTGTACTGTACTGCTGTTCTACTCAAGGTACTTACTGTAAGATTAAAAGTGTTTTGTTTTTGTGTCTATTTTTTATGTGTTATTTCTGTGAAAATTATTGTAAACCTATTACAGTACAGTACTATATAGCCAGTTGTGTTAGTTCAGTACCTAGGCTAACTTTGATGGACTTAAATTGGACTTATGAACATGCTCTTGGAATGAAACTCGTTTGTGTGAGGGTACTGACTTACTGTAGCTATCTTACCGAATTCCTTCTACGGTCGAGGCGCAATGCTGAGCAGTGTGTATATATTATCTCACCTAGTCCTCACAGCTCTATTACCTCACTGCCATCACTATACCCATTTTGCAGCTGAAGAATAAGGCATGGAGAGGTTAAGTAACTTTCCTAAGGTTCCAGTTAATAAATAATACAGCTGAAATGTGACCCCAACCACCTGAATCCAGAACTTGCACTCTGAATCACTCTGCTGTTCTAGAAAAGAAAATAATTTAAATTGGTTTTAGGAAATTAATTAAAATATTTAATGACTCATTAATGTTACTTTACTAGCAGATCAATAAACCAGTGAAAACATTCATAAAAATTTCATAGTCCAAAATATACTTTCCAGCTTTTCACATGACACTACAAACTGCGCTCATTTCAAGCAAGAATGTTACTGTAAGTTAGAAAACACTGCACTATTTTAGTCAGCCTCTATTCAACTGAGTTGCCAGTGATAACTGAGTGATGGAGGTTCTCTGTTTCCCTGAGAATTGTATTATTGCTGCTGTTGCTGCTGCTTAGTCACTTCAGTTGTGTCTGGCTCTGTGACCCTATGGACCGCAGCCTGCCAGGCTCCTCTGTCCATGGGATTTTATAGACAAGAGTACTTAGAGTGGGTGGCCATGCCCTCCTCCAGGGGATCTTCTTGACACAGGGATCAAACCAGGGTCTCGTGCACTGCAGGCAGATTCTTTACTGCTGAGCCACCAGGGAAGCCCATACTGTTGCTACTCTTAGGACATTGGACTTCCCAGGTGGCACAGTGGTAAAGAATCTGTCTAGCAATGCAGAAGATGCAGGTTCAATTCCTTCAGGAAGATCCCCTGAAGAAGGAATGACAACCCACTCCAGTACTCATGCCTGGGAAATCCCACGGACAGAGGACCAAGCCTGGCAGGCTACACAGTCCATGGGGTTGCCAAGAGTTGGACACGACAGAGCTTGCGTGCACACAGGATAGTAACTGCTTGTGATTCATAATCAACTTGGCAGTATATTTGTGACCAGTAGCAAGTACCAGTTGAGTTGTATGCTCACTAACGATTGTTGTCAATTCTGAGTATTTTTTTTATTATAATTATTAAATTTAATCAAGAATAATACAAAGTTATGAGTGAATGAAAATATGCAGCTGTTTCTATGAAAATTAACTTGAAATCTTTGGAAAGATTCAATAAACTCCAATTTCTTAAAAAAAGGAAAAATGTAGTTGAATTAAATATGGCTATAAAATAATGAAAAAATAATAAATCAGCAAAAGAACTCTGAATTAAATTGCTGGACAACCTCTTCCACCTGGTCCTACATCATTCAACTAATGAACAAATTACATACATATAAATTTTAAATATGTGTGTACCACTTTCAAAAGCAGTTCTTCATTTATACACCTTTTCAGTTTCCTACAAATTACCAGGGTGTAGTTTCAGCTTCTCTGGTACTTTTGAATTAAAATTAATTTGGAACAACGGTGTTGTTCTATCTCTTAAAACTGAGATAGAAAAAGTAAGAGTTACTAAAATGCTATTTATTTTTGATTAGCCATAGAGAAATAAAAGTTAGCGGAAACATTTAATCAGTATCAATAAAAAAAAAAAAAAAACAAGAACACTCAAAAAGCTTCCATGACCTGAATTTATTCACCTAACAGAGAAGAAGACTGAGCGTGCCCCAGAAAGTGGTAAAATACATTCGCTCACACCAGACACTCAGACAGACAAAAGAAATCTGCTTAAGCTGCTCCAAACTGTGCTAATATAAATATCGTCACTAGTGTGGATGAAGGAAGAATCTGGGTGAGGGCATGTGTGCCAGACTGTCATTACTGAGGCTGACCAACTACAGAGACCTATACAGTCATGGAAACTATGAGCTAAGGGGTGCTTCCAGGACTGACGGAAACTTTGTTCTGCAAATTTATTTTTTAACTAGCCATTGTTTGTTAATGAAATTATATGTTTATAAAAACAAAGGCTAGAAATATTTTCATAATCATAACTCTGCTAACCATTGACAGCTTTTTATGCAACAGTTAGTCTACTCCCCAAACACAGTTTTATTGCCACACCTGGTCCTTCCTGACTCTCAGAGAGCTTCAGAAACTACACCACACTGCTTACTAGTCTGCCCTTTTCTTTCACTCACTCCTCTTACAAGTATTTTTATGGGTCCGTTCTTCTGCTTTCACACTACCTAGACCACTGTATTATTGCTTCCTGTAATTAAAATGAATGATATCTTCCTTCAAAGGGAGGTTATTAAGTCCTGATAAAGAAAAGTGTTTGGAGTGAAGGACTAGGAGAAATAAATGTCTGCAGACACTTAGGGGGTCGTGAGTTCTTCAGTGTGCCTAAAGTGCTGGGTGGATAAGGTTAGAATGTGGAAGGATAAGGGAATTTCAGGCCAAGTTACGGGAGAGTGTTAAAACAAATCCAACTCTAATGAGAAGTTTGCTAAGTGTGTACACTTTAAAAATGCCAAAATTGTAACTGCATCAAAAAGTATGCTCCTTGATATATACAAATAAGTGCTTTTTTTAATAGCCAAGAGCTAAAAATTAACAATGGGAGTAAAATATATATATATATATATCTGGTTTTAGGTAAATATAACTTAGGTCAAGCTCCAAGAAAAGTAAAATCAACATATCTAACTTGTAAATTATAATATTCTCTCTTTCTTCTCAGTATTTGTTGTTGCCTCTTACATTTTAAAGAAGCCCTGGCTCTGTACATGGATATCTTCTTTTTTGTTTGTTTCCATCTGCACAACGTGGGGTCTGGGCATTTTTCTTCATGATTTAAGACAGAAACTGTAGGAAAATGAGTGATTAGTAGATCTAAAAAAAATAATGATTTTATATTTTTTATTCAGTATCATTTAGCTCCAATCTAAACAGGATCAGCTAGAACCATATTCAATATCTTGTATGATGAAAAAGCATCTGCTTGAATCACTTTGCTATACACCTGAAGGTCACACAACATTGCAAATTAACTATACTTCAATTTAAAAATAAATTAATTAAATTAAAACAATCAGCTATTAATTTCCACAAAATCTTAAAACCAGAGATGCCTGTGCTTAGTCGTGTCTGAGACTTTGTGACCCTTTGGACTATTGCCTGCCAGGCTCCTCTGTCCATGGGATTTTCAGGCAAAAATACTGGAGTGGGTTGCCATTTTTCTCCTCCAAGGCATCTTCCCAACCCAGGGACTGAACCCATGTGTCCTGGATGTCCTGCATTGCAGGCAGATTCTTTACCTGCTGAGCCATCAGGAAAGCTCCCATACCAGTGTATATATCCTCAGAAAGAAGAATTCTGAGCATCTCTTGGACTTTGTAAGGAACATGACTTCATGGAGACAGAACTCAGAAACCAATCAGTTAAGGTGATCTACATATAGATCATGTAGGTCAGAGACCCAGGTAAATGGCCTGAGTTTGTTTCTTTGGTATATGCACATAACAATCATTTTAAAACCTTGACTGACTATTGTTTTTATTGTGAAAAAAGGAGAAGAGAGTTGGCTTGAGTTTTAAATTTTGGTTTCTCAGCCTATGTTTGATTCCATTTCATCATTCTTTCTCATCCAACAATCACAGAAATCCAGAAAGAGGCCTCAGGAGATGGATAAAGAGGATACAAGCCTGCTCATCACGCACATGTTCGAGTCTCTTCTGGCTTTCAGTCTTCAATTTGAGGTAATGACCAAATTCTTTGTGGAAAAGTGAAGTCACTCAGTCGTGTCGGACTCTTTGCAACCCCATGGACTGCAGCCTACCAGGCTCCTCTGTCCATGGGATTTTCCAGGCAGTAGTCCTGGAGTGGATTGCCATTTCCTTCTCCAGGGGATCTTTCCAACACAGGGAAGGAACCTGGGTCTCCCGCATTGTAGACAGATGCTTTACTGTCTGAGCCACCAGGGAAGTCCTGGCTTTCAGTCTTCAATTTGAGGTAATGACCAATTTCTTTGTGGAGCTCAGGTCAATTGTCACTTTCTCAGAGAAACTTTCCCCGACCTGACTAGCCACACAACCCACCCCAATTTTATTCACTCTCTAACTCCTTAGTACTTCGATTTTCTTCACAGCATTGTGTCCATACAAAATAATATTTTACATGTACTCATTTATTTATAATAAGAGCTAATTTACTGAGCTCCCAATAGGAGTCAAGTACTCTTTTCAATGCTTTACAAGTACTGTACTAAATCATTTGACCCGTATATACCCCTATGAAGTTGAAACTAATGTTCTTTTCTTTACATAGAAACAAGCACTAGATGTTAAATAGCTTGCCCAAGGTTACACGGACAGAGCCCGGGAACCTCCAGGAAGTCTGACTGCAGAGCCTGGCTCCCCATGAAAGGATTATCCAACCTCCAAAAGGGCGGGAATTTTATTAATCTTCTCCACAGATCTGTTCCTGCGGCCAAAACTGTGACTAGGACAGAGAGGCTACCCCATCAATTCCGTATTTATAAATGAATATATGAGTGAATACATGAACGAATAAGGAGGTGAAAGTTTAAGTATAGAAGAATTAGGAAACAAGTTACTTTCATAAAGCATGTCAAACCTGGATCAGCAGCATTCCAGAAAATTCAAATTAGCGAAGACAGCTAGGGTCAGGATGTGGGTAATTAGTTAACCTTAACAGGGGCACTGACTGTTCTGAACTTTTTAAATCGTTCTACTCATTCTGATCTATAAAGACTTTTGTGGTGAATACCTTCTTCCTTAGGTAGTGAATATGTCGAATCTTTTTTGAGTCTTTTTGATAAAATCAGTGTTCTAAGCTCATAAATAGTTTGTATTTTTCAGTATCGTCTTTTTTTTTTTTTAAATCACAGAGGAGAAAGTCTGCATCAAAATGCTGTTTCTCATATAAAGTAGTATGATTACTGTGTCAGAAAGATCTAAGTAAATGTTTGATTAAAATACTAGGAGAGACACTGTCAGTGAAAACCGCTAAACCATAGCATGCTGTGTTAAGAGACACTATTCTTAGGAGGTGGTACAATTTCCATTTTAAAATTATTGGAGGTAGTTCATGTGCATAATTTGGAGGGCAAGATAAAGGACAAAGCAAGCAAGTCTGGGGAGAAAATGAACCTGCATAAATTGAAGTTACACAACTGGTTTAAAGGGAAATGGGAAGCTAAAAATGAAAGTTTATGCTATAATTTTCTGTTATGAAGAACAGCTTGTTGATTGGTGTTTAAATGAATTTGAGTTATATGACTATTTTTTAAACTACAATCTTTAAAGTAGTGGCTTTCAAATTTTCAAATAACCTTGTAATATTTAAGGGAATGATCATTGGTTGGAAGACAGGTAGAATTTCAGGGTTCACACTGATTTCAGGGTTTATAAACATTACTTTTATTAGAAAAAACTTTGTAAAACATACCCAAGTAAAACTTAAGTTAGTCCATTTAGGAAAATCAGAGCTAATCAGACTGACGTCAGAAGGGGAACCAAACACTCCATCTGCTCTCTCCCTCTCCCCTTTGTGGCCGCTACAGGACTTTAAGACACCATAAATCTAGGCATCTCTGCCCTGGCTGGATAAAACTAGCCACCATTTTTAATATGGAAAAGTTTATGAAGCATAAACTCACTACAACTTATATAACAGAAAAAAATTGTTTAATTTTTAACTGTCTTTTGAACACAAAAGCTGGCTTGTGTGAAGTATATCTAATATAAAATTAGTTTTCTTATCATTGACCACCAAAGGCTTTATAAAAACCCACCAAAATTTTCTACATCATGAAAAAAAAAAAAAAAAAAAGATGTGCTTTAGAGTCAGCACAATCTATGATTGTGCCAGCACAGGACCTGGCACATATTAGATACCCCATAAACTGAATTCTATTATTGGCTTCTGAAATCACTTCATCTGCACATATCTGATCTCTCCTTTGTCCCTTCCCCCTTGCATCTGTTCCTTATGAATCACTCTCACAGTCTTCCTTTCACCAACTCAGAGCTCCACATTCTTTGCCTTGATTTTATTTAGCTTCTAATTTACATGAGCTTCTACCTAATGGTCAGTGACCATGTTCTCAGGGAGTACAGGTCACCAGAGTGTTCACACCGCAGGCACCTGCCCACTCACTTTTGGAGCAGTACCAAATAGAAAGAGGCAGATGCTCTCATCGCTAGACTTCTACTTCAATGTCATCTATGATTCTTTTCCTTTCTTTGTGTATTAATTTATAGGCTTTCTTAACTCTCTGGTACAGACATCATGCTCTTGTAGAACCTTCCACCGCTACAATTAATATCGGACCTCTCCTCTCTTTCCCAAGATATATTTTCACCATATTTATAGTTCAGTTCAGTTTAGTCGCTCAGTTGTGTCTGACTCTTTTGCGACCCCATGAACCGCAGGACACCAGGCCTCCCTGTCCATCACCAACTCCTGGTGTCCACCCAAACCCATGTCCATTGAGTTGGTGATGCCATCCAGCCATCTCATCCTCTGTTATCCCCTTCTCCTCCTGCCCCCAATCCCTCCCAGCATCAGAGTCTTTTCCAATGAGTCAACTCTTCGCATGAGGTGGCCAAAGTATTGGAGTTTCAGCTTTAGCATCATTCCTTCCAAAGAACACCCAGGACTGATCTCCTTTAGGATGGACTGGTTGGATATCCTTGCAGTCCAAGGGACTCTCAAGAGTCTTTTCCAACACCACAGTTCAAAAGCATCAATTCTTCGGTGCTCAGCTGACTGTATCCATACATGAGCATTGGAAAAACCATAGCCTTGACTAGCCAGACCTTTGTTGGCAAAGTAATGTCTCTGCTTTTGAATATGCTGTCTAGGTTGGTCATAACTTTCCTTTCAAGGAGTAAGTGTCTTTTAATTTCATGGCTGCAATCACCATCTGCAGTGACCTTGGAGCCCAGAAAAATAAAGTCTGCCACTGTTTCCACTGTTTCCCCATCTATTTGACATGAAGCCATGATCTTCGTTTTCTGAATGTTGAGTTTTAATCCAACTTTTTACTCTCCTCTTTCACTTTCATCAAGAGGGTCTTTAGTTCTTCTTCACTTTCTGCCATAAGGGAGGTTTCATCTGCATATCTGAGGTTATTGATATTTTTCCCGGCAATCTTGATTTCAGCTTGTGCTTCTTCCAGCCCAGCGTTTCTCATGATGTACTCTGCATAGAAGTTAAATATGCAGGGTGACAATATACAGCCTTGACGTACTCCTTTTCCTATTTGGAACCAGTCTGTTGTTCCATGTCCAATTCTAACTGTTGCTTCCTGACCTGCATACACGTTTCTCAAGAGGCAGGTCAGGTGGTCTGGTATTCCCATCTCTTTCAGAATTGTCCACAGTTGATTGTGATCCACACAGTCAAAGGCTTTGGCATAGTCAATAAAGCAGAAATCAATGTTTTTCTGGAACTCTCTTGCTTTTTCCATGATCCAGAGGATGTTGGCAATTTGATCTCTGGTTCCTCTGCCTTTTCTAAAACCAGCTTGAACATCTGGAAGTTCACAGTTCACGTATTGCTGAAGCCTGGCTTGGAGAATTTTGAGCATTACTTTACTAGTGTATGAGATGAGTGCAACTGTGTGGTAGTTTGAACATTCGGGTAATATTTAATTAGTGTCTCTCTTCCCAGCTAAACTGTTTGGTCTATGAGGGAAAAGGTTCTGTGGCAATTTGGTTCCTTCTGGAGTTGGGCAAAAATAGTAGCCAGTATCTGTCTCATCTATCGTTTGTTATGCAAAAAGTAGGCACATAGTTTATGTTTGAATATGGGAGTGGATAAATGAAAGAATATCTTTCTTCTCTGAAGATGCGTTAAGTGTTCCAAAGTACTTCTCTCTGAAATCTCCAAATACATATCCTCCTTGAGTGAAGACTTCCAGTAATTCCTAGTTGTCCCAGAATACAATGAAACTCATCAAGAACATTATACGGCTTCTGAAAGACCATGCAGGGATAATAACACCACCACACAACGACTGCAAGGAAACAGAAATACTCTAATTCTTTCTCAACGTTATGTCTTTTGATGTCTTGAACAATACAATAGTTAGGGGCATCGACCCTACAAACAGTTGAAAATCTACACGTATAGGTAGCATATAACTTACCATCAGATGTAACTTACAGCATCCACAGTTCCACATCCTCAGATTCACCCAGCCACCAATGGTGCAGTACTGTCTTATGTAATATTGAAAAACATCTGCATATAAATGGACCTGTGCCATTCAAACCTCCATTGTTCAAGGTTCAGCTGTGTTGTATTCCTAATTTCCTAGTTAGTAAACTTCAAAAGAAAAAGAACCAGCTTGAAAATATATTTGTACTATCAGTGTTTAATAAAAAGTAAATTATTGTCATCCACTGGCTCTTTATTCTGAAGTTCAATAGTGTGTTGCTTCAGTTGAAATAAATCTAAAAGGAAACTGCCTGTTTTTTCCAACCTCCATCCCAATCCCAGTCCTCCATTTGCAAACAAAAAACATTATTTTTTCTGCCCTCCTTTCTTCTTTTATGCCCCAAAAATAGAAGAGGAAAAAAGTACTTATATCCAAATCACATACTACTGCTGGACCTACTAATTTACATGATGGTTGAGTTTGGGGTTAAATAAATGTTTAAAAGCCAAAACAAAATCTATCATTTGGCATCAAACTAATGCCTGACTGATAGTCCACTAAAACTCTGAGTTCCGTTGTTCCACAAAGTTAGGGTAGGATTCTGAAACCGTCATTTGTGGTAAGAATGGTTTCTACATCAGGCCATCAGCTTTTCATTTCTGATATTCAGCCCTTTTACTGTATGATCTGTTGCCTCAGAAATTTGGGAGACTAAGTAAGAGTGGCATGAGTGAGCCCAAGGGAGAAGAGCTAATTTAGGAGAAGACACCATGGAAACCAGAGAAGGCTAAGGAAACACACATATCAAATGGACTTCTCCCTGTCATCATCTTCACTCTTAAGATAGTAATAGCAAATGACTAAATGAGATTGCATCAAGTCGACAAATTTTTAACCTCAAATGCTTTAAGAGTCCTTTCCTTTGTTGATAAAAAACCTTTTAAAGGTATTCCTGTGTATATATAAGTTCAAATAAAATTAAAGTTGATCATAAAAATTTTAACATACCATCTGACTTGAGCGCATTGGTTCTCAAAGCACTAGCTATGAGAAAAATGAACAAAAAGCAAGTCTATTTTGGATTTAACCTACAGATCGACTGTCAGAGAATTAACAAAGATAAGAAATAAATTTTATTAGGAGAGATATGAAAGAAATGAGCTAATCATTTAAGGATATATGCTTATTTCTAAGACTGCCCATAATCTGAGGACTGTAGATAAAAACACTTCATGTTGCCCTGTATGAATGTCAGTGTACTACAATCTGACTGGTTAAATAACATCAGGAGTTACCATATCTGCATTCTAAATAGGCTCCTCCAAGAAAATCTTCTGTAGGTACAACTGGAAGATTTCCAGAAGCACTTTGGAAGAGGAGGAATCTGTTTCCCTGATTCTGAGAAGAATTTGAGCCTCAGAGAAGCCTCAGTCTTGACCATAATACCTTTTGTTTTATATCTAAATTCAGGTATCTGAATCATCACAAACTCCTTCAAACTTACTCTCCTTATGGAGACAGAGCTAAATGGGACCATTCTGGTGTCATTCATGTTTACTGGGCGCCCAGCAAATAGGCGCTGTATGCGGTTCTGCATGCAGAGTAGGTAGAGAGTGTAACAAGCATGGTTTGTGCCTTCCTGGGCACTCAGGTTCACTGGGGGAGATACTGAATTAGAAAGTTAAGAGATATCACATAAGTTATTATAAACACGGAAAAAGGGCCTGAAGGAACAATGTGATGGAAATACTGAAGAAGGGTAGGGGGAGTGGGGGAAATCTTGGGGAGTCACTGTTGTCAAATCCTAAACTGCCAAAATGGATATGTATGATACCTTTTATGGTGAGATTTTTCATGAATTTTAAATAATTATGTGACCTTTTTATTGTTTCCTCTGGAATCTGATGGTTTCTTTATCTGCATATAAGGCTAAAGACAGTATTACCAAGACTTGTAGCTTTGGGGTAACTAAACTTACACCTTTTGCATTGTTGATGCAAAAGCCTTTAGATGCCATCCAAGCCAAAACTGGTTTCAATCATTTTGGAAGCAGAATATTCACACTTTTGGTTACTAACCAAAAGCATGTTTTTTATGTGTAATAGTTTATGCATAAAAATATGCTACCTTCACCCCAGGACATTAGTAACTTAAGCTCCAACTTTTAAAAATGTAATCAGTTGTTTCTAAAACAAAAGAAGTATTTTCCTGGATCACAGTGTTGGTGAGCACTAACTTTATTTTCTATGTCTTTTGAAGCTCTCATGACTGAGGACAATGTTTTGAAATGCTATCTGGTGACTATTATTCCTGGTCATTCGTTCTCCACCCACACTATGAGGCATCCTCAGATTCAAGAGAGCAGAAACCAACCAAAAGCAAAGGTGATGAAGCTCAGACTTCAACTTCTAAAGCTAACACTCAATGCTCTCTTCAGAAATGACAATTTTAAGAATCCAAGGTTTGTAGAAAAGGAAAAGAATCTTCTAAATTATAACAATGATAAAGACGTTTTAAATAGCAATAAGCAGAAACTGGTAACCAAACAATACAGGATTTTCACCTTAAGCCACAGAGTAAGAAAGAAGCATTTATGACCCCATGTACTTCCCAATCAAAAGAAAGGAGAATGCTTCAGAGCTAGACAGCAAATGCCTATAGAAAGTGGTAAGAATGTGTAGACTTCTGTGCGTGTGTGCAGACACACACACACACCCCTCTCTCTCTGGGCTGAAATCCCAAGACACAAGAAGATTCTTTTCCAGAGGACCAGCACAGAGCAGGGGCAGGTAGAAAAGGCAGCCGAGTCTAAGAAGGTCACGGGGAACGGGCTGGGGCCCAGAGGGGATCACCGCCAGCTGCTGCTAGGAGACGCTCCCCAAAGGCAATCCCTGTGAGCTGTATTTAGCCTGGGGAAAAGAGCTGAGTTAACCTGGCATGAACTCTTCAACAAAGACACTATGAAAACAGCTGATGCCCCGAGAGCAGAGCACACTGAATTCCTGGTAGACAGATGGGGACAAAAATTTTTTTCCAGCCATAAAATATGTAAGTCCAGCCCAGACTGAGATCAGGCCTTGAGAAAGGGCAGGTGAAGGGGGAAAGGGAAAATGCTGAATTTGATTTAATGTTTATTTATAGGAGACTAACTTTATAGGCCAGATGGCATTGAGATGCCTTCAAGTGGTAAGGTCCTCCCAACATCATCTGAGGAAGATTGTATTCTCTTATTGAAAATAATTGGGATTTCTGTGTATATGATTGTTGTTGTACACTCTTTTTTTTTTATTTTTTATTCAATTTTAATTTAAAAAAAATTATACATGTGTTCCCCATCCTGAACACTCTTAAATCTATTATATTTAAGGCAGTTATTTTATATTGTTGCACCTCAGTTCAAGGGTGACTATCATAAAGAAGAATGCCAAGATCTACTTATAGGTTATACTAACTCACTTGTAATGTTCTCCAAAATATACATTTCACCAAGATAGCAGTTTTAGTATGTATTGCTCTGGATACACCTCTATCTGGAACAACACCCCACATATAATGGTTAATTGATTCTTTTTTAATAAATAAATGAAATATGAAATTGGTCTTTAATTATCTGATGAAAAGTCCCTAAGGAATTTAAAGATCTCTAATGTCAAAGCTTTTTGTGCTGGTACCCTTGGTTTATTCCTAAATTTAATATGAATAACCAGTTTGATAAATATGAGTAAATCAGGAATTGCTATGGATTGAGTTGTGCCCCCTTTTCTACATTCACGTTTTGAATTCCTAACCCCCTATGTGACTGAAATGGAGATAAGGTTTCAAGGAGGTGGTTAGGTTAAATAAGGTCATAAGGGTGGATCCCTAATCCAACAGAGCTGGTGCCCTTATAGGAAGAAGAAGTGGCACCATAGATCTGTCTCCATCAGGTCAGGATACAGCAAAAATGAAGCTACCTACGGGCCATGAAGAGGACCCTCAGCAGAACCCAACCATGCTGGCAATGTCATCTCAGGTTTCCAGCCTCCAAAACTGTGAGAAAATAAACTTGTGTTATTTAAGCCATTCAGTCTGCAGTATTTTGTAACAGCAGTTCAGCCAATTAATACAGGAAATAATAGTTTTTCAATACTAAAAATTATCACTGTGACCTTTCTGAAATAAAATATGAAACAGCAATCTTCCTTGCCAGGACAGGGAGGCCTGGCGTGCTGCGGTTCATGAGGTCGCAAGGAGTCGGACATGACTGAGCGGCTGAATGGAACTGAACTGAACTGAATTTTCCTTGATACATTTAAAATATGATCACTTTTCATGTGTATTATGAAGATCATGCCTACAACTCTGTATACCTTGAACCAAGAGAACCTAACTTGAGGCTCTATTGCATATTCAGCCCCTGAACTAAAAACTTTAAGAGACTCACCATTAAAAGTTGGTAGCTGACATCCTTGAAATTAACATTTGGAACTCAAACAGACATTTAATGGTCAAACACATATAATACTATAAGTAAATAAATCTAATTTTCAAAGGTATAAAATTTCTAATTAAAAAGTCCTGACCTTGCCTCTTCTTTGCCTTAAGATTATGTAAAATTTCATTTTCATTAACTTGCCAATTTCCTACCTTCTCTTCTTACTCCCACTGAGATTTTCTTAAGCCTTTTCTTTTTATGTATTATGAATAAATTCAATGCAGTTGTCCGGGATTCATTCCAAGCAAAGAACAATGAAACTTTGGCTTTTGATTTTTATATTCATAAGTTGTTTTTGGAAAGGGACCATTTGAGAAATACTAGTAGTAATTGCCTGCTATGCAGAGTTGTGAAGCATCAGTACCCACAATTGCAATTTACCAGAAAACAAAGCACCAGGAGACCCCAAAATGCTTTCAGTCTAGTGCCAAACCTAAAATTCATTTGCTGGAAGGAAATGTTCCTTCCACTGGAAAAGACACATACCAAACGAAGAAACCTTCTCTGTGTTTGTTTTGGGAATGGCTTAGTCATGGGGCCCAAAGTAAAATATTCCTGTGGGCGGGGGTTGGGGGGCTGGGGGGGGAGGTTATACTGCAGTAACAAAGGATCTCAGAATCTTAGTTGCTTACAAAAACTGTTTATTTCCTACTGGTGGAATTTATTACAGATAGACTGCATTTTCACACTTTGGTGTAATACCAGAAACAAGGATGATGATGCAGGCTCCATTCACATTTTTCTGATTATCATGGCACAGGGAAAAAGAAATGGTGAACCACACATTGGCTCTTAAAGTTTATACTCAGGAGTGACGTGTATCACTTCTGTTCATTTTCACTGGCCAAGGTAAGTCACATGGCTAAGCGTGATGTCTGTGGGTCAGGGAAATGTAATTCTTCCCTTGGGAGGAGCTTCAAACATCTGGGAACAATAATATAACTTACCACAACACTTTCCTACCTAACTGGATACTAAATTATGATATATTCATTAACAGATAACTGTAAGTTTTAATTTAATATACTTCTCTTTAATAATATTTAATATCTATTGTATTTTTATCTCCATCTTAAATAATTATCCCATTTTAAAGATGAAGCTAGTGAGGCTTAGTGAAGTCTACTTGTTCTCTGTTTCATAGATAGCAATGAAGTAATTTACAAAGCTTTTGTAAATTGCCATTATGCGCACACTATCAGTAATCATTTGCTGGTTTTGTGCTTGAACTTATGCTCAAGACTACCTTATTGTTTTTTCTTTCTAAACTGGGTTATCTTAAGGTGCAGCAACAGAGGTCCCTTGAATGAAACACCAGTCTAGCACTCCCAAGAGGGCAGCAAACCTGAGAATAGGGTGAAGAGAATGCAGCAGTTGTCTCAAATGAGTTCATCTCAGCAGAATGTCAAACAAAGACCCACTCACACAAACCATGAAGGGGTCTAGGACAACAAGTTTAGCTTCTAAACTAATTTATTCCTGACATGTGAGCTCTGAACACTTAAAATTGAGCAGAACTCATTTTATTATTGCTAACACTTTTAATTTGTTCATTTGACTTTTCAGAAGAGTAAATAGATGCAAGAGAGGAGAGATGACAAATCTTGAGAGTCTTACAGAAGCCTCCTGTCAGCTATAAAACCACCACAACAAGCTACGTTTTCTCTGTCAGTTAGAAGAGGCCCCACATGGCACATGACTGGTGCCCTGTGCCCGCACAGTGATAGCAGAGGTCGCATCCTGCGCACGCATGTAGAGCCAATGCCCAGGATGCAACGCCTCAAGCCGATGAGCCACTCAGAAGCCGGGGTATGTGGTTACTGAAATGCTTCCCATGAATAAGCCCGAAGGGATATCTTGTGTCTTTTGTTTTGTTGGGTTTGGTTTTGCTTAGAACGGGTTAAAGTGCCCTATCTTTTTTCCTTTTGACTTTATTTTATAAGACTTGTTCTGACTGTGGAAAACAAGTCCTGGAGATTCTCTCAATGAGAATCTTGAGAAAGAAAAACAGAGCTGGATGAATCAGTCTCCCTGACTTTAACCTATACAACACTGCTACAGATATCAAAGCAGAAATACAGATCAATGAAGCAGGATAGAAAACCCAGAAATAAACCCATGTACCTGTGATAAATTAATCTACAACAAAGGAGGCAAGATTATACAATGGAGGAAAGACAGTCTTTTCAAATTAATGGTGCTGGGAAAACTGGACAGCTACATGAAGAAAAAAGATCTTAGAATATTCTTTAATGCCATACACAAAAGTAAACACAAAATGGATTAAAGACCTAAATAAAAGACCATATACTATAAATCTCTTAGAGGAAAACACAGGCAGAACACTCCCTGACAAAAATGCCAGCAGTATCTTTTTTGATCTCCCAGAATAATGGAAATAGTAATAAAAGTAAACATATGGAACCTAATTAAACTCAAAAGCTTTTGCACAGCAAAGGAAGCTGTAAACAAAAAGACAACCAAAAGAATGGGAGAAAATATTTGCAAATGATGCAACCAACAAAGGATTAGACTCCAAAATTTACAAACAGCTCATGCAACTCACCAAAAAAACAAGCAACCAAATCAAAAATGGGCAGAAGACCTACATACACATTTCTCCAAAGAAGGTATACAGATGGTCAAGAGGCACATGAAAAGACATTCAACATCAGTAATTATTAGAGAAATGCAAATCAAAACTACAATGAGATATCACCCCACACCAATAAGAATGGCTATCATCAAAAAATCTACAAACAATAAATGCTGGAAAGGATGTGAAGAAACCAATTTACATTCCCACCTACACTGTTGGTGGGAATGTAAACTGGTACAGTCACTAAGAACAATAGGGAGGTTCCTTAAAAATCTAAAAACAGAGCTACCATATGATCCAGCAATTCCATTCTTGGGCATATGTCTGGAGAAAAACTTGATTTGAAAATATACATGCACCCCAATATTCATTGCAGCATTGTTTACAATAGCCAGGACATGGAATCAACCTAAATGTCCATTGACAGAGGAATGGATAAACAAGATGTGGTACATATATACACTGAAATATCACTCTACCATAAAAAAGAATAAAGTAATGCCATTTGCAGCAACATGGATGGACTCAGACAGTATCATACTAAGTGAAGCAAATTAGACAGAGAAAGACAAATAGAATATGGTATCACTTATATGTGGAATCTAAAAATGGAAAATGATACAAATGAACTTATCTACAAAATAGAAACAGACAATGAACTTAATGGTTATCAGGGGGAAGGGAAAGCGGAGGGATGGATTGGGAGTCTGGGATTGACGATTTCACAGTGCTATATTTAAAACAGATGATGGACAAGGACCCACTGTGTAGCACAGGGAAATATTCTCTAATGACCTAAATGGAAAAAGAATCTGAAAAAAGAATAAAAAAGAAAATACATTTACTCTAATTCCTGAGGTTTGTTTATTCTAACACCTATTGCTGGCAAATCTAAGATTCCTTTTCCAAAGCTAATCTTACCTGTAGATGCAAGTAAATTAAAAAAAAAAAATATTTAAGCTATTTTGAATATTTTCTTTCTAAGGAAAGATGTGATCAACAATAGAAATGGCTCATTATAAATAGAATGATTAAAATATCTCCTTTGGTTTTTTAGAAGTTTTTATGACAATATTTTCATAGAATGTGAATTGTTGAGTTCTTGACATTACATCACACTTATTACTATAAACAAATATTTTACTTATATAAAAAGTAGAATGTAGTGGAAGAAACTGATAACAATGAGAATGCTCAGAGACAATATTCATTTTTAATTTGCTGGTGTATTACATCCATTCAAATATATGAAACACTTGTTTTAATCAACACTCCAGTACTCTTGCCTGGAAAATCCCATGGACAGAGGAGCCTGGTGGGCTGTGGTCCATGGGGTTGCTAGGAGTTGGACACGACTGAGCCACTTCACTTTCACTTTTCACTTTCATGCATTGGAGAAGGAAATGGCACCCCACTCCAGTGTTCTTGCCTGGAGAATCCCAGGGACGGGGGAGCCTGGTGGGCTGCTGTCTGTGGGGTCGCACAGAGTCAGACACAACTGAAGCGACTTAGCAGCATCAGCAGCAGACCTGTATTTGTGTGGCTGGATATCACTGACTGAAATAGATACAAAATCTTTTCAATTGAATTCTTTATATAAAGATTCAAAAACATTACAGTGTCTTTAGGGGAATTCAGTAACTTTAAAAAATGTTTTATATGTAAATATTCTTGTGAATTTTCCATATTTATTTCAACAATTCTATGTAGTAGTAGTACAACATCGGGCTTCCAAGGGGTTCAGTTTAGTTCAGTTCAGTGGCTCAGTCGTGTCCGACTCTTTGTGACCCCATTGGTAAAGAACTCACCCGCCAATGCAGAAGACATAAGAGACCCGGGTTCAATCCCTGGGTTGGGAAGATCCCCTGGAGGAAGGCATGGCAGTCCTCCCCAGTATTCTTGCCTGGACAATTCCATGGACAGTGGAGCCTGGTGGGCTACAGTCCATGAGGTCACAAAGAGGTGGACATGACTGAAATGACTTAGCACGTATGCATACAGTACAAGAGAAAAGTAATATGTAAAGCAAAAATTTTAATACCTCCAGAATTCAAATATTTTTTCCATTTTTGCCTGTGACTCAGAAACCATGATCACTACTATAAAAAAGGAAATGAGCACAATATTTTTAAAGGAGGAAAAAAAAGATTGATTATAGATGATAGTGGCAGCTACAATTTATGACCAAAGAGTTACTTGATATGCAAAATTTTTTGATAAATTTTTACAGAATTTGGGTCCCTAAGCAGGTCAAAGGAAAAGTCTTCATGTTCCTTCTTTCTCCCAAACACAAAATCAAGTCCACATTATAATTGTTTTCTTTAAGTAAAACTTGGTAAGTCACTTCAGATGTGTCAGGCTCTGTGCGATCCCAGAGACAGAAGCCCACCCGGCTCCACCGTCCCCAGAACTCTCCAGGCAAGAACACTGGAGTGGGGTGCCATTGCCTTCTCCAATGCATGAAAGTGAAAAGTGAAAGTGAAGTCGCTCAGTCGTGTCCAACTCCTAGCGACCCCATGGACCACAGCCCACCAGGCTCCTCTGTTCATGGGATTTTCCAGGCAAGAGTACTGGAGTGGGGTGCCATTGCCTTCTCCGAAGTAAAACTTAGGATTCAGAATTATCTCAGGATTGATGGTAAATTTATTTCAAAAATTATTTGACAGTTCTAACTTTTAGTAGGTCTAGCTTGTTTCTTATTGAAAATGGGCTTTGTTGTGGGTCAGCTGGTAAAAAATCTGCCTGCAATGCAGGAGACCTGGGTTTGATCCCTGGGCTGGGAAGATTCCCTGGAGAAGGGAAAGGCTACCCACTCCAGTATTCTGGCCCGGAGAATTCCATGAACTGTATGGTCCATGGGGTCGCAAAGAGTCAGACACGACTGAGCGACTGTCACTTCATTTCACTTCACTTCACTTACCCCTAAAAGAAGTGAACTCTTAAGAGAAATCCAATACTTTTTAATTTTTGAAAAATGTTCAAGTCACCACTTTTGCAAGTAAACATTCTTGATATACTTGAACTTCAATCTCTTCTGAAATGAAATAAGCATTTCCTACATAGTTGATCACAAGAAACACAACAGTAACTAAGAGGAGGATAAAGAGAAGGTCACTATAGAAACAGTTAAATCAGAAAAGTCCAAATGGCCTGCAGCAACCTCAGAAAGCAGAGGACTGCTATGTATACACAGAGGGCACACTCACCACTAGCACGATGACAGATGACTTTCTGTAACACTTTGGGACATCCAGAGTTATGCATCAAGACTTTGATTTTCATCTCCAGCTGTCCTCCTACCCAAACAGGCACACACATACACATCCTCACACTCGTGCACTCACCAAATCCAGCAATTTCCGGTTCACCTTCTACTTAAATACAGAGTAAATGTTCCCTAGGTGTGGCCCTGATATTTTTAATAACAGCTTTCTGGTAAGTCAGTAGTGAGAAAGATTCTGAAATAGGTTCTTTTTTATAGATTCATATTTTATGACTGTGAAACTCTTCCGTGCTGTAAAAATACTGAAGAAATTAATGCATTTTGCAAGTGAAGCTGCAAACTTGCAGAAATTAATGAACCAAATATGCAAATAGTTTCACTGTCTGGAATTACTGAAACTAGAGTCTAAAAATGTATGGTATCTAGGTTCATATACCACTCATGGTGAGATAATTTATACTACTTGCTAATATCTTGATTTCTAGAGCTTCTTAATTGCTAAAACCATTTCACCGAAGTGAGCTGCACACTTTCTAAGCAAATAAGATAAAAACCTAATGATTTTGGAAGAGGTGAACAAGGTAGAATCCCAGAGCAAGGTCCTCTTCAGCACAAGACAGGACTTAACTGTGAGTCTAGCTCCCTTGACTTCCAGGGGAACACCGTTTCTGACAGTTCACATCCTGCTTCCCCGGAGCTCCACTTTCCCTTTTGTATCATGCAGTACTTGGACACACCCTGAAGAGGTTTATGGAAGCATCGACCCCACTGGAAGTTTCTTGTACTTGTTACACAGTTTTGTGATTGCGCAAAGATACAGTCTTAGGAAGGTGGCAGAGATGTTGGTATGCCTGGCTGACATTGAAAGGCATGATATTGTCAGCTGGGAGTTCAAGGAAGAGGTAGAATTAATGAGGATGAGAATTAATGAGTGCTGTAAAACAGCACTGGACTAAAAGGCTCCCTCTGGGTTTCAGTGCAGTTACTACTTTGGCCTCGCTAAGGCCTCTTTCATTACTTAGCTGCTGTAAAACACAACACACAGAGAGGGAGTCAGGGAATGGAGGGTGCCATCCGGTTCACCTAAATGCTCTAATCCTCGCATGCTAATATTTAGTTCTCAGTGTAACTTTGTCTTAACAATAAGTAATTGTTATGTACAGTACATGATTTTTTATATTTGGGGGATTTTAAAATGAACTAGCCACAATCCTGCCCTTGAAAAATTTTTGATGTGGGAATCCGAGAGGAGATGAAAAAGAAACATTTCCACAGCATTCTACAATTTACAAAGCAGAAAAGTTCAAATGCATCCTTTTATTTAAGCCTCTCAACAACCTTGTAAAATACCTCATGTATTATTTATCCCATTTTATTGCTGATTCAAAGAGGTTTAAAGAGGCTAAGAGAATTGCCCAGCATTTTAAAAGTAAAGGATGAACCGGAAGTACAGTCCAAGTTACCTAAAATTAGAATTAAAACTCGACCATTGCTTTTTTTTTTTAACAATATGTAACATGTGCTGCAATTCATAGGGTCGCAAAGAGTCGGACACAACTGAGCAACTAAACTGAACTGAAATGAACAAATGTATATGTGTGTAGTTAAGATACAATTTTTCTATCTTTCCATGGAAACATTCCTGCTGCTGCTGCTGCTGCTAAGTTGCTTCAGCCATGTGTGACTCTGTGCGACCCATAGACGGCAGCCCACCAGGCACCCCTGTCCCTGGGATTCTCCAGGCAAGAACACTGGAGTGGGTTGCCATTTCCTTCTCCAATGCATGAAAGTGAAAAGTGAAGTCGCTCAGTCGTGTCCGACTCTTAGCAACCCCATGGACTGCAGCCTACCAGGTTCCTCCGTCCATGGGATTTTCCAGGCAAGAGTACTGGAGTGGGGTGCCATTGCCTTCTCCAAAACATTCCTGAAAACATAGCAATTTCAAAGTTCTATATAAGAAAAACCAGACTTAATCTAAAATATTCCATACTGTAAAAGGGGTTTTGTCTTACCGGGGTGGGGGTCAGCGGGGGTGGGGGGCGGTGATTAGAAACAGAACTTGTCACTCATTCCTCATAGAATGCCCTTAGATAAGATAACTAGGTCTCAGTGATTAATACTCTCCTAATATTCTGAGTATCCCTTTTTTCATCATATAAAGACTATATAAATGGCCACCGATTCTTTTGGGAATGATTGGAATGGGAGGCAGAGGGATCTGAGGAAGAACATTTATAACACAATATTGTGACAATATTGCAGTGTCTTTCTTTTTAGGGAATCCATATCTCTCTACTCTCCCATTTTTCTTTTTTTTTTTAACTTAAATCAGGTCCCTGTCATCCAAATGTAGAGTTCCATTTTTTGACACACATGTCAAGAGAGGGTCAATATGTTGTTCTTGTAGATGTTTTTGAGTCCTAGGGACAGTGTGATTCTTATGGATCAAACCATTTTAATCCATGCCTTGGTCCTGTTACCTATTATAGCATTTATATGTACTTTATGCCTGATGCTGAAGAGCTCTGCATTTCTGAGATTTCATCATCCCACTGAAATCAGGCATCCATTTCAATCACAGCATCTTCCACTGTCATCTCCAGCTTTAAGAAGGAACTTATAGCAGATCTTCCCAAGGAAACAGATGCTTCTCTTGCCAATGTGTGGTTGTTGTGGTGGTGGTTCAGTCACTAAGTCGTGCCTGATTGTTTGTGAACCCATGGACTGCAGCGAACCAGGCTTCCCTGTCTTTCACTATCTCCTGGAGTTTGCTCAGATTCATGTCCACTCAGTCAGTGATGCCATTCAACCATCTCATCCTCTGTCATCCCATTCTCCTCTTGCCCTCAATCTTTCCCAGCATCAGGGTCTTTTCCAATGAGTTGGCTCTTTGCATCAGGTGGCCAGAGTGTTGGAACTTCAGCTTCAACATCAGTCCTTCCAATGAATATTCAGGACTGATTTCCTTTAGGATTGACTGGTAGGACCCTATTGCAGTCTAAGGGACTCTCATGAGTCTTTGCCAACACCACAGTTCAAGAGTGTCAATTCTTCAGCACCGAGCCTTCTTTATGGTCCAACTCTCACATCCATACATGACCACTGGAAAAACCATTACTTTGACTAGATGGCCCTTTGTCAGTAAAGTAATGTCTTTGTTTTTTAATATGCTATCTAGGCTTGTCATTGCTTTTGTTCCAAGGAGCAAGTGTCTTTTAATTTCATGGCTGAAGTCACCATCTGCCGTGATTTTGGAGCCCAAGAAAATAAAATCTGTCATTGTTTTCAATTTTTCCTCAACCTATTTTCCATGAAGTGATGGGACCAGATATCATGATCTTAGTTTTTTGAATGCTGAGTTTTAAGTCAGCCTTTTCACTCTCCTCTTTCATACTCATTAAAAGGCTCTTTAGTTTCTCTTAACTTGCTGCCATTAGAGTGGTATTATCTGCATGTCTGAGGTTACTGATATTTCCCCTGGCTCTTGATCCCAGCTTGTGAGTCATCCAGTCTGGCATTTAGCATGATGTACTCTGCAAAAGTCAAATAAGCAGGGTGACAATGTACAGCCTTGACGTACTCCTTTCCTGATTTGGAACCAGTCCATTGTTCCATGTCTGGTTCTGTCACTTCTTGACCTGCATGCAGGTTTCTCACGTGGTCTGGTATTCCGATTTCTTTAAGAATTTTCCAGTATTTTTGGAAATCTCCTGGAGTACATAGTGATATAGTGGATTTTTAACGCATGATACATTCTCAATGTTTCAATTCCTCTAGTTGTAAATCAAGATAGATTATGCCATACTGCTGCTACTGCTACTGCTAAGTCGCTTCAGTCGTGTCCGACTCTGTGCGACCCCATAGATGGCAGCCCACCAGGCTCTCCCGTCCCTGGGATTCTCCAGGCAAGAACACTGGAGTGGGTTGCCATTTCCTTCTCCAATGCATGAAAGTGAAAAGTGAAAATGAAGTTGCTCAGTCGTGTCCGACTCTTCGCGACCCCATGGACTGCAGCCTACCAGGCTCCTCCATCCATGGGATTTTCCAGGCAAGAGTACTGGAGTGGGGTGCCATTGCCTTCTCCATATGCCATACTAACTATTGTCAAATCTTAGTGCTTGTACATAATAAATGCTTATGTTTTACCTATACTACTTGTTCATTGCAGGTCAGCAAAGGGGTTCTATTACTGGAGAGACTCGGTGAATCGAGCTGATGAAATAGCCACCATCTCAAACACTGTCTCCCAACGTAGCAGAGGGAAGAGATGCTCTGGAGGCATGGCATTACTAACAATTAAATGCTCTGGCTTGTAAATGATATCTGCTGTGTTCTTTCACAGTTTATTGAACAGACCTACACACCCTCAACCAACTAACAAGGTGATCTGGAACACAACTGTGTGATGTTCTCAGTAGAAAACTTGAATATTTGCTGAGAAGCATTACTGTCTACCACATTATTATTCTAGGGAAGCCTGGTATCCCACTTCAACTTAATGAAAAGAACCACTGAGATTTCTGTTCGCCTAGCAAGAAGACTTTCAATGCTGATCTCAGACGCTGAAGCTAACACACTGAATCCACATCCCTGGTAATTATACCTACATACATCAATCCAACCCACACTAACACATTTCTTTCTTATTCATCAGCAGTTTTGGAATTCATTCCCATATATATTACTAAGGGTCTACCACATTAAATTATCAAGATTTTTAAACTTTTTTTGATGTGTAGCTGTTTTCTTCTGCTTCCAACTTTTTAATTATTTCTTCTAACACAGGATAGAATCTGACTCTGATATGGGTCTGATGGCAATGAGAGGTGGACATGAAGAGAAACAGTATCCTTTGTAGGTTAACTGCCTCAGGTAAAGCCCTTGAAGGATCTTTCCAGCAAGACAGCACTACCTTTATCTGTGAAGGGACTACTGATGGCAAGGAAGCTCACTGAGACTTGGTGATTCACAGAACCCAGATTCATACAAACTACCAATTGTCCCTAACTCTTGCTTAAAGCCACTCTCTCCTAATCACTGTCCTAAATTTCACACAGAGATCTAGCGAAGCTATGAATTCAAACTGTGTTGGAATTAAGCAAACCGCAAAATCAGATTTGGGTTTTTTTTTAACTACAGCAACTCTGAGACTGTAAGAACTTCTTACAACAGTCAGAAAAGAAAGTCTCGTGTCCTCAGACCATGCCATAACACCAAAACTAAAAATTTAGAACATTTTATTTTCTTTCTTTAAGCTGTTCATTACTTCAGAAATTAGTCATTGATCCACAGACATAGGAGTATCCCTTAGTCCCATCAAAATGGTTTATGCTAAATAATGTGTCAAAGTTTGCCTTAAGTGCCCCCTTGTCTCCAGACAACCTCAAGTAATTATTTAAAAGATAGTTTTTCTACTTATGTAATTGACCACCATTTCTCATTTTCCACTAGCTTATTGTTTCCTTCAAGTCCAATCTTGTGAGATAATAATACAGATTCCAAACTTTGTAAATCTGTTTATGGGAATAGGTTTCAATGCAGGAAAGATAAGTTGATCTAGGTATTTCACACACACACACACACAAAAAGAATCGGGTACTTAAGATTTTACTGGAATTAATGGAAGACTGGAAGTCATGAGACTATCACCAGACTGCAAGGCCATGCCATGCAACTATTATCCAAATATCAGAAAACTGTTACTGCTTTTCTGAAGTCAGGAAACAAATGAAAACTGGTGTTGCTATCACAGCTGCCTATTGCACCAGATAGGGATATGTGAAGTCTGGCCACAGAAAAACTTGTGTCTGCCAGAACTTGTTCATGAAGCACTACCATCACAAAATGAAAAGCATCCACCTAACCCACTTTCCAGATTTCATGCAAGTGCATTCATTTGGAATTCCTGCATGGTAAGATGGTATTAAAGTACAGATTCTAATTTGCTCTTTCTTTCTAAGTTACTCTCTCTCCTTTTTTTTTTTTTTCACTGGTACTTGAGAAATTGATTCCAAAGTAAACAAATGAGTTGAGAAAATCTATGAAAAACAATAATAATAATAAAAAAAAACATATGGTCAGAAATGAAAATGCATTGTGAATCTTTATCAGCACATACTGTGGTAATGATGTAAGACTTGTGAGAAAGATCAGTAGGAAAGAACAATCATCCACAAAAAAAATGGTGTATATATAATAATATAGTAGGAGATGACAATGGCTTCACAAAACAGTGATAAAAGGAACATTTGTTCAAGCTACTAAAACAAACTTTAGATATTACAGCAAAAATAGCACAATTACAGCAAAATATTACAGCACTATTACACAATATTACAGCAAAAAAGCACAATTTGAGCTGTTACTTCAGACCCAATATTCTCTAAATATGTAAAGGTACAAGCCAATAAAAATAAAAAGTGTACAGGTAAACACAATTTTCATGAATGAACTTCCTGTGAATAAACAATCTTCTATTGCTCAGTCATCAGCCAAGATCTGTTGTATTAGACTTCATCCATCATCCATGGGAAGCCTCATGTTTTCTAGGGGTAGGGGGTGAGGGAAGGAATAGGTATTAAATACTTGAACACAAGACCGTTGCCATTTTCTAAGAATCATCCTCAACTAACATTGAGGAAAATTTTGCTGCTATTAAAAAAAAAAAAGTTAAGTATTCTTGTTAAGGGCTCTGAAATTCAAACCCAAGTCTATTTCTTTAAGATTATAATAAATAAACTGATTAGAGGGGAAAAAGCATCCTATAGAGAGAAGAGCAGTGGAAATATCTTACAGGAAAGTGGGTTTAAAAGTGGCACCCCATTCCAGTACTCTTGACTGGAAAATCCCATGGACGGAGGAGCCTGGTGGGCTGCAGTCCATGGGGTCGCGAAGAGTTGGGCACGACTGAGCTACTTCACTTTCACTTTTCACTTTCATGCATTGGAGAAGGAAATGGCAACCCATTCCAGTGTTCTTGCCTGGAGAATCCCAGGGACGGGGGAGCCTGGTGGGCTGCCGTCTAGCAATGGCACCCCACTCCAGTACTCTTGCCTGGAAAACCCATGGATGGAGGAGCTGGTGGGCTGCAGTCCATGGGGTCGCAAAGAGTCAGACACGACTGAGCGACTTCACTTTGACTTTTCACTTTCATGCATTGGAGGAGGAAATGGCAACCCACTCCAGTGTTCTTGCCTGGAGAATCCCATGGACAGAGGAGCCTGGTGGGCTGCCGTCTATGGGGTCGCACAGAGTCGGACATGACTGAAGCGACTTAGCAGCAGCAGCAGCAGCAGCAAAGAACTATAGTAAGTAGGTAATGCATATTGTTGAATGAGTGAATATAGTCCCCTGAAACAATGAGGTTGTCCTGGAGTAACATTAAGCCAATGATAGTTTGAGTTCCTGAGTTCTTGATACATTTTCTTTGGTAGAGTTGATATTTTTTAAAAAGTAAAAAACAAAGTCATCTTTTTCTATTTTTCTTTGCTTTACCTTTTGGTCTATAAATTATTTTGAAAGTAAGATTGAACCCTAGTTTGCTCTGCCTTATACTGATGTGCCATCATACTCTGCATTCCTTCTACAATTTCAATCTATTTCCCACCGTTTGTCAACACTCAGTCCTCCTGTATGAGCCAAATCTCCTAACCACGTGTGTCTGCCACTTTCTCAGCTCTACATTTCCTTGATCCCCCTGCTACTTCCCCAGTCTTGCCACCAACCAGGGAGTTGGTGAGATCACTGCCTCCAAAGAAAGTCAAAGGAAGAGGAGGGAAGGAAAAAGACAAAGAAAAGGAGTAATTATTTTAAACTGCAAAATATAGAATGCTAATACTGAAAGAAGCCTAAAGTCATCTAAAATATGCTCTTCAGATAAACTGAGATTCAGAGAAGCAGAATGATCTGCTCTCAGTTACTCATGGAGAGCTCAGAGTATAAACGCCGTTTCTTGGACTTTTAGAGCTTTTCCCTCAGCAGATGATGTATATACCCTGTTCTCACTTCATCGCATAATCATTAAAATAAAAATGCTTAATTATTTTATATTAAATAAACTAAATGTTGAGATGAATGACAAATAGTGTTCTCACAAGAGCCATAAAACATTTCTTCATTATTGCATTAATACTCATAAGTATTTTCATATACACATATATATACATATATACGTCTTTCTCATATACAAAAAAATCAAAAATTTTAAACAAATTGCTAATTTTTAAAAACTAATTTCTTCTAATTTTCACCCTTTAATTTCAACCATGGGTCTGTAGTCAGAGCTGTAAACAGCAGAATGGTAGAATTTGATTAAGATTATGTAAGAACTAATAAAGTAATATGTACTTTATGACTCAAACATGTCATTTGCTCTAAAGCTGTACGATCCAAAAATAAATACAAAAGCCACATATGTCACTGTAACCACATTTTAAAAATGCAAAGGAAGCAGATGGAATTAATTATGTATAAACTACTATAAGTTGAATGTGTTCTTTCAAAATTCATACGTTGAAACTTCATCTTCATTGTGATGGTATTTATGAGGTGGAGCCACTGGGAGGTGATTAGGTCATGAGGTAGAATCCCATGAATGAGATTAGAGCCCTTATAGAAGATTTTTTTTTTCCCCTTGTGGATCTTAGTTCCCCAACTAGGGATCAAACCTGTTTCTCCTTCATTACAAACGTGGAGTCGTTTGGACTATCAGGGAAGCCCCTCGTGCCCTTATAAGAAAGACTCCAGAAAGCTCCTGCACCGCTCCACCGTTTGAGGACAGAGGGCAGAGGAACTGAGCCCTTGCTGAACACCAGACCTACCCACACCTTGGGCGTGAACTTCCCAAAGTTAATAACCAACAGAAAATAAGTGTCTGCTGTTTCAGCCACCCAGTTTATGCTATTTTTTTGGCAGCCTTAACAGACTAAGATATATATATATATACACACACACACACATATACACATATATATGTACTAAAATATATGTGAAATATCATATCAATATGGAATCAGTAAAAAAAAAGTTCTTAATGAGCAATTTTACAATTTCATGCTAATAAATCTTCAAAAGTCTTGTGTGATTTCACACTTAAAACCTCAACTGGGTCTAGCCACCTTTCAAGTATTTAATAGTCACATGTGGCTAGTGTACCGTACTTGCAGTACATCTCTAAGGTAAAAATGAATATTCAAGAAGTTCCAACCTTTGAGTACTTGGCAAATAAATTTTATAAAAATTTCCAGTATCCATAAAAAGACAGTTACACTTTTTTAGGTAAAAAATAGGATTCATTAATTTATTCAATAAACCACAGGATCAAATATGACCAGAAATAGGTTATGCTCTTGACAAAAATGAGGGAGGTTTTTTCCAGACCAAGGGGAGATTTAGCGATGACTGTCTAAAGTGTCCATTATATTTCATTAATATTCTCATAATTATGGTCACATCTCCTTATCAATTCCATCTTTATTTTAAGAAACCAGAAGAGACTCAAAGTACTATAAAACATTATTTTAATGTTTTGGTCTTACATCAAAATGTATGTAATATCAACAAAGTAGTTTAGTACTTCTCAAGAGTATTTTTCCTGTGTGACCATTTCCTTACTGTATTCATGACCCCATTTACTTTATTTTTGCATTTTTATGCTAGCTTTTTCTTTCACCCTAAAATTTTCTTTCTAAGGATATTTAAAGACAGGATCAAAAAATGGTACATTTCTGCAGCATGCGTGCATGATCACTCATATCCAATTTTCAATGACCCCATAGACTGCAGCCTGCCAGGCTCCTCTGTCCATGCAATTTCCCAGGCAAGAATACTGGAGATTTGCCATTTCCTTTTCCAGGGGATCTACCCACCCCAGGGATGGAACCCACTCTCCTGCATTGTAGTAAGATTCTTTATCGCTAAGCCACGAGGGAAATCCCTATTTCTGCAGATGACACTTCAAATCAGTACCCTAATACACAGAAATTACTACCATAGGAATAATCCACAAAAATGCGGAGTATGGGGCTCATTGTACAAACATCAAAGAGTACAATAAAAGACAGTTGACTTTCTAGTCACTTCCCACGCAAACAACTGCTTATAAAAACCACAGGGAATGGTAGGTATGTAGGCATTGGCCATGTTTTATGGATTTTTCAGGGACAATATTCTAGAGCCCATCTTTTTTGAGAACTATTTTCCTAGACCAAGTCCTAGAAGTGGGCATGATACCCTGCTGTGGCCAAGGACTCATCACCCTTTGGCCATAAGGATTGATTTGATTAAAGATAGGCACGTGATCAAAGTATTTTTCTTCTGGAATCATCAGGAAAGATACTTCTTTATTCTCCCACTGCATGTGAGAACAGTGTACAGTGGGCTGTTTTTACCAGTGTACTCTGGATGCATAGAGATGAGAAAGTCATTTTAAGTGAGTAAGTAAGTGTTAGTCACTCAGTCGTGCCCAACTCGTTGCGACCCCATGGACTGCAGCCCACCAGGCTCCTCTGTCCATGATATTTTCCAGGCAAGGATACTGGAGTGGGCTGCCATTTCCTTCCCCAGGGGATCTTCCCAATCCAGGGATTGAACCCAGGTCTCCTGCACTGCAGGCAGATTCTTTACTGACTGAGATACAAGGGAAGCCCAAAAGTCATTTTAAGAAGCAGAAAATGAGGCTAAAACATAAGAAAAACTGTCACGAGAAAGAGGGGGAAATCTTAGTAATTTTGAGTTAATCAAAGATTTCTTAAACACCAAAAGTACAATACAAAAAAAAAAAAACTGATAAATTGGACCTCATTAAAATTAAGAATTTCTGCTATTTAAAAGGTAGTATAAAAAATGAAAAATAGGGAGAAAATATTTGAAAATAACCTATCTAATAAGAGATCTGTATCCAGAAATATTTTTAAACTACTAAAATTTAACAATGAGGAAATAAAAAATAAAATATAAAATAGGGCACAAGATTTAAAATATACTTTACCAAAAAAAGAAGATATTCAGATGGCACATAAGCACATAAAAAAGATGCTGAACATCATTAGGCATTATAGAAATGCAAATTAAAGCCACAATGCTTAAATTAAATTAAAGCCACAATACTACTACACACATATTAAAATATTTAAAATTTAAAGGTGGCTCATACAAAGTGTTAGCAAAGATGTGGAATTCTCAAATATTGCTGGTGAGAAAGTAAAATCACACATCTTTTGGCAAACACTCTGATAGTCTCTTGAAAATTAAACATACAACCTACAAACTACAACCTACATTCTACTCATAGGTATTTAGTCAAAGTAACAAAAGAATACAGTTGGCCCTTCTTACCCATGAGTTCCTCATCTATCAGCTCAGTTCAGTTCAGTTGCTCAGTCATGTCTGAGCACACCAGGCCTCCCTGTCCATGACCAACTCCCAGAGCTTACTCAAACTCATATCCGTTGAGTCAGTGATGCCATCCAACCATCTCATCCTCTGTCATCCCCTTCTCTTCTCGCCTTCAATCTTTCCCAGCATCAGGGTCTTTTCAAATGAGTCAGTTCTTTGCATCAGATGGCCAAAGTATTGGAGTATAAGCTTCAACATCAGTCCTTCCAATGAATATTCAGGACTGATCTCCTTTAGGATGGACTGGTTGGATCTCCTTGCAGTCCAAGGGACTCTCAAGAGTCTTCTCCAACACCACAGTTCAAAAGCATCAATTCTTCAGCGCTCAGCTTTCTTCAGAGTCCAACTCTCGCATCCATACGTGACCACTGGAAAAACCATAGCCTTGACTAGATGGACCTTTGTTGGCAAAGTAATAAGCTGTCTAGGTTGGTCATAAGTTTTCTTCCAAGGAGTAAGCATCTTTTAATTTCATGGCTGCATTCACCATCTGCAGTGATTTTGGAGGCCCCCCAAAATATATAATCATCCTTGGATACAACCAGTTGCAGGTCAAAAATATTCAAACAAACAACAACAACAACAAAAAAAAACAGAAAATCTCTAGAAAATTTGAAAAAGCAAAACTTGAATCTGTTGCATGCAGGCAACTATTTACATAGCATCAGCTTTGTATTATGTATTATAACTAATCTAGAGAAGATTTAAAGCATATGGTAAGATGCGGGCTTCCCTGGTGGCTCAGAGGTTAAAGCGTCTGCCTGGAATGTGGGAGACCCGGGTTAGATCCATGGGTTGGGAAGATCCCTTGGAGAAGGAAATGGCACCCCACTCCAGTACTCTTGCCTGGAGAATCCCATGGATGGAGGAGCCTGGTGGGCTACAGTCTGTGGGGTCACAAAGAGTCGGACACGACTGAGCGACTTCACTTTCACTTTTCACTTTTCACTTTCGTGCATTGGAGAAGGAAATGGCAACCCACTCCAGTGTTCTTGCCTGGAGAATCCCAGGGACGGGAGAGCCTGGTAGGCTGCCATCTATGGGGTCGCACAGAGTTGGACACGACTGAAGCGACTTAGCAGCAGCAGCAGACGATGGAAACTACTGACAGAAAGCAGATCAGCGATCGCCAAGGAGAGAGGTAAGACCAGGAGGACAGGAGGCCGGAATTACAAAAAAGCATGAGAAGCTTTGGGGAGTCCTAGATATGCTCATCGTCTTCATCTTGGTGATGGGTTTCTGAGTGTATACCAAAAGTAGTATACAATGGAAGAAAGAACAATATTTTTATTACACTCTTAAATAACAGTAATTACTAATGAGATGAGTGTACTTGTCAGAAACTTTTCAAATCTTGACATCAGATTGAACTTCATCACTGGCATTTCCTGTTCCACAATGATCTTCACGTAACGCTTGCTTTTATCACAACTAACAAAAAGACAGCTTTGTGAAGAAATGAGGTCATCTAAATAAATGTTCAAGTACTTCAGACAGTTGCTGAAACAACATACTGCCTCACGTGGGTAGTTGACGTGGTTTTTAACAACTGTTGATGAATTGAGATCTCCAAATCTAAAATTTCTCATTTTTCTGAATGCAGTTTCAAAGTTTCCTAATGTTATAAAACTCAAAATGAGACTACTGATTTAATCAGGTATGGTGTGACCTTAGGTAAATTTTTGCAGTTTTCCAGTTTTCAGTGGAACCATCTGAATATCCACTTTTTGTAATTTATTCTTTGTTCCCACATTTGCTATATAATTGAAAAGTCACACACAAACTACCGTTGAACTCTTTAAAGAATCTTTGGAAAGAGAATACAGAGACTCTGACATTTTGAGTGAAAACATCTTTGAAAATTTCAAATTAAAAAAATACAGAAATAGTCTAATAGGATACATGATATTATATTTATAATAATCACCTTTGCCTCTGTTGTTATTGTAATTTATATATAAAATATTTCAGGCTATATCTCCTACATTTTATAACTTAATTAAGGAATTTTGTTTACTTGTTTCGGATTATGGTAAAGCAGCCTAATTTGGAGCTATAATATGAGCTCTGTTAGGACGTCAGTTTCTAGAAGAAGACATGGATGCATTCACAAGTTTTAATATCACAGAGAGTATTTATTAGCAGGTTTTTGCCTAACCTTGTCTGGCCTTCAACAGGGTTCAAATTCAGTTAAATTCTCATTTCATCTAAACAGCTGCTATATTTTTTTGCACTTCTTTGCCTCAACTATAATAAGACAGTGGTCTAAATTTGCATAACAATTGAACCCTATCCCAAGAACTTGAAGTGTGTTCTAGCCAAATGCAGATTAAATTGGCTAAGTAAAAATGCACTTCAAATTGCTGTACTCTGCTTTAATAATGAAGCAGAACTCTTAGAAACAACTAAAAAGCAAGTTCTTCAATTTATAAGCTCTTCCTATTATACTGAAACATAGTATGAAGCTTTGAAAACATCTGCAGAGAGAAAACAGGATCAACAAGGCTCCAGCTGTGGCCTCACCACTTAATAATTGCACTTTTAGCTGACTCCACTACTTGTCTCCTAATTATGCACGTTATTAGGGGGGTCGGAGAAGGGGAGCTATCTCTAATCCATTGATCCATCAAGTCTACCTTTTCAAAAGTGAGGAGGGGTAGGCTTTACCACCAGCGATTTCAATCAAGTTTCCATGAAGTGCAACTCTGTAGTCTGGCTGGAACTTCTGTTTTAGAATTCAAGTGCTCACATTACAGATCATAATATGACTGAATTCAAAAGAAACCCAGAAATCTCAGCTTATCTAGTAAGGATAAAGAAGGCACTCTTAACATCTCCCATTCACATTTTGCTTTATTTTATTAACTGCTTACTTTAATATTTACAGAATATAAGAAGATTGCCTTTTTCTCAAAATTTTCAATGCTGTCCTAAACTGGTAAGGCTCTTGTAGGATGAAATAACCAGCCTCACACTGGTTCTTCAGCTGAAGGTCAAAGGGTGTGCTAAAGTCACCTCCCAAGGTAAATACACAAACCCTTGTAGGCTGAACAAGTTTGGGCTTAATTCTTGCCATTCACAAATTCATTGTTCTCTTGGGGTATATTTCATAGAACTACAAAGGATGAGAAATTCTACCTCAGAGAATTGTTTATAAGGAGTTATTCACATCTAATAATCTCAAAAGAAATGAGCACAGCTGCATTGAAAACTACCTATTAATTGTTAATCCTATGAGAAAAAATTAGACAATTATTTTTGAAACAGGCCTCATATAATAAAAATTAGACTCCCACAAGTAATTCAACTTCTAGTTATTAATTATGAAATCAGTAATTACTAAATTTCCAGCAGTAAAAAATAAATCAGTCATCACTGGAGAAGTGCTGAGTTTTATAAGAGATGATCAGGAATATTCTACTGGCTTTAGAGCTTTTCCCAATATATATACACAGCTCGTTACCATGCTCAACATTTTCAGTGCAACTTAAGGTTGATTTTTCTTTTCTCATATAGTAGTTAAGATTGTACTTCATATTTAAAAAATCACTGATTATGAGTTTAGTCTATTGCTTTTTCTAACAAGTCCATTTCGCTTTTTGAAATAAGTCTCTCTCAGGACACAATAAGTTTGGTTCCAAATTTTCATCATTGAGTAATTCTGAAAGCATGCCAACTTAAAAAAAAAGTCTTATGACTAAACTCTAATAAGCCATAGATTTTAGCCAAAAGTATAGAGCTCAAAAATAAAAAAGGGAGGAGAGAGTGTTTATCTTTACAAATGATTATATATGCCTTATAACAATATTTCTTTTAAAAATTAAGTATTTTAACAAGATAGTTATTTACATGTTGCTTAGAACATAAGTCCCCTTGGTGAGCCAAAGCACATAAATTACAGAACATTTTGGTTACTCCATCAGTTAAAGATATCTTGAAAATCTTACAAAAGTAAAAACTTAAATGAGCCACACAATCATTTAGGCCCTTATCACCTCATAATAACAGTATTAAAGCTGGGAGCCCTCTGTAGTTATATTTTTCAAGTCCTCCTGGTTATCTAAGTCACTGTTGGCAATGCTTTCTAGAGGGCAACTTTCACCCTGTCTCTTTTCCATTCAAAATGCTATAGTTGTTCCTCCATTTTTTCTAAATAAAATACTAATTTCAAAGTCTGGCACTTTTATGGCCCTGAGTAATCTGTTCCAACATGAACTCTAGCTCTACAATGTCCAGGTGCTGACATCATTTCCAGCATAGTTTAGAAGCAAAACAACCTTTCCCTCCCACCTCCTGTCCTGGGGGCATATTAAGAAAGAAGATTTGAGAATTACATCTCTTCTTTCCACACCCTCATTTACCCCCTTCTGAGGAGGCACAGTGACATATCTAATTGACAATTTAGAATCTCCATGCAGGAGAAACTGCAGGTTCTCCTGTCCTTTCCCACTCTTAGGCAAGAAGTTAGCTGAGAGCAACAAGAGTCAGCCCCTTCAGCTAAACACACAATGTCTGCCTAGTCCCACAAAACAGTTTACCAGCCTGGCCCCTAATATGCCCCATCAGCACTCCAAAAGAGTCAGGGGGCCAGAGAAAACCTCACCAGGCGACTGGTGACTTGCCCTATGCTAGCACATGCCCACACATCACACTAAAGTAATCTTTGGCAGCTATTGGACTCATTAACTGCTCATAAATATTCCACTAATACATACATCTAATTATAACAGACTGAATTATGGGAAGGACCTGTGCAGTAGAGCATCTTGTTATATAACCTGCAGCTGTCAATCAAGACTGTCAATTAACAACCCCCTGGATTATGCAAATGACCTTGCCTTAAAAACTCTACCCCAGCCCTCTAGAGGCATTGCCTGTCTCAGCGTGGCCCACTTCTCTCTTCAAGTGTTCCCTCTGTTCTTTTCTTTGTGTGTGCTCAGTAGCTCAGTGTATCCAACTCTTTGCAACCTGTCCTTTCTTTCCTTATCATTAGTAAACTTTCTTGCAACAAGTAAGACCTCAGTTTCTTTTTTGCATCCTTACCAAGAACCGAGGCCTATGGCAGGAGGGGTCCCCAGACTCTCTTCTGCTAATACTGCCAACAGTACATGAACTGAGCAGTCTCTGCTTTATCAGACCATCAAGGTAGCAATTGGAAAAAGGCAAATTCAACTCCTGGGGTAATTTTTAGATGCCCCTTTGGTTGTTTCTGATTGGTTGTTTCTCCTAAACCTTATCCAGGCTTTGCAGTAATAATGTGAATCCCACCTAAACAGAAAGTTCTTAAGGATTTAGTCTAAAGCATCTTTGAATCCCAGCATGTAACCTCTTGCCTTATGCATAATGCAAACTTAGGGTTCATAATAAATAATAAATCTATTGGAAAATGTTTAAGACAAAGGCATTCTCTCTGTAGAACATGGTAGAGCACTATGAAAAGCTGAACACTTAATAAATGTTTATTGAGGATAATCTGCATAATGATGTTTTCTAATACTTTTAAATGCTTAGCACCATGCTAGATAAATATTGTTTAAAAAAAAAAAAAAACTTTCTCAAAATTAACCCAGGACTCCAAAGAGATACATATGATCTAAATTCTGCTTATATCCCCAGCATCAGGAAACAGCATACTAGATTGTCTTGGGTTTCAGCATAGGTAATAAAGTACAAGAAAAAGAGAAAAAAAAAAAAAAAAGAGAGGAGGAAAAAGATCCTACGAAGTTGTGACCACACATTGCTCTTAAATGAATCTGTCCACTAAGTATGTAAGAATATTCATTCTGGATGGAGCATACAGTCTGGAGTTGTACAAATGATTTGAGTTTGTCTCAACTCTTGGCATCCCTAGGAAACTGGAATGTGAAATAGTACTGTTTAAGGGGATGACAGAGGATGAGATGGCTGGATGGCATCACTGACTCGATGGACATGAGTCTCAGTGAACTCCGGGAGTTGGTGATGGACAGGGAGGCCTGGCGTGCTGCGATTCATGGGGTCGCAAAGAGTCGGACACGGCTGATCTGATCTGATCTGATCTGATGGAAAGATTTATCTCTAACTTTGATGGTTAGAGAATGAAGGTACTTTTCTGTGATCAATGACTAGCAAGCAGCCAAAAATAACAAAGTTCAAAAAGAAAAATGACAGTATGAAAGATACCAGAGAAAAAATAATAGGAATAGATATGCAAGTACATCCAATATTAAAATTATGAAATAAATTAATATTAAAACAAATATACTACTCCTATTTAAAGAAATAAATGACAAATGAAAATATCTGAAGAAGCAAAAACTCTAAAATATCTGACAAATAACTAATTTAAATGTCATGTAATTATTAATTTTGCAAATTCATTGGCCACATTTGAACATATGTGCACAAGACAGTTAGTGAACTGAAATGTAGATCAAAAGAAATTACCACACATGAAACAAATGTAAGTTTCAGAGGACTCCATTTGTGAAGTCTCCCAGACATTCAAAATTAAGAAATTAAAGACACAGTGTCCGTCTCATATAACCTCTTCCAGGAAACATAATGGGTGAAGACACTGAACTAATGACTTCCTGGAGGTCAAGATCAAACCTTGCCAAGGACAAAAGAAAGACACAACAGAAGGACAATTTCATTCATGAACAAAGATACAAAAATTCTAAACAAATTACTAGCAAATTGAATCCCACTATTTATAAAAAGACTAAAACCACGAATAAGTTTAACTCAAAACTACAAAATAGGTTGAATATTGTGACCTCTATAAGTCTATATAAACTAGGCATAGAAAGGGAGCTTATTTAAACACACACACACACGTAGAAATAAATATATGAGTGGTCTAAAATACACAGTAGAAGTGCATGATGAGCTATTGGAAATGCTCTTTTCGATATCATGAACATTACAATATTGCTGCTTTCAATACTTTGCTTTATCATTTCACTGGTGCTTCTATCCAATAGGGTAAAAGTAGAATTCAAATATAAGATATGGAGAATGAAATGCACTGTTCAATACACTGGTAACATACTTCAACAATTGGGTCTACACAGGTAAATTGGATCTCTGCAAAGCAACCCACACAAACATTCTTTCTAGTACACAAGGATTAAAAATATTGAAAAGAAAACATGGGAGAATATTGCGATACTAGAATAAAGAAAATTTCTTAAACATAGCACAACATAAAAATTTTACCCCAAAAATTTATCAATTAGATTACATCAATTTTAAGAACTTTTGATTATCAGGAACATGTGGAAACCTATGCTTCAATAAAGAAAGTGGAAAAGAGACCAGGGAGGAGACAAGACGGCATATTAGAAGGACTTGAGTTCACCTCCTCTCATGAAAAACACCAAAATCACAACTGCTTAACAACTGCTGACAAAAAAAAAAAGACTACCAAAAATGATATTCAACATCCAAAAACAAAGAAGCCGCAACAAGATGATAGGAGGGGTGGTTTACCAACATAATCAAATCCCATTCCCTCTGGGTGAGTGACCCACAAAAGTGAATATAATTGTACCTCAGAGGTTTTTCCACAAGAGTGAGAGTTCTGAGCCCCACACCAGGCTCCCCAGCCTGGGGGTCTGGAAACAGAAAGAGGAGACCCAGTAAATCTGGCTTTGAAGGCTGGTGGAGTATGACCACAGAATTCCACAGGACTAGGGGAAATAGAAACTCCACTCTTGGAGGGCACACACAGGATCTTGTGTGCACCAGGTCACAGGAGAAAAAGCATTGACGTCATAAAGAGACTGCGCAAGACCCACCTGCTAGTATTGAAAGGTCTGCTGCCGAGGGTGGGTGGGGGGGCGGTGCTGGCTAACACAAAAGACCCTCAACAGCCAAAGCAATACTGAGAAAGAAAAAGGGAGCTAGAGTAATCAGGCACTCTCATTTCAAACTACACTACAAAGCTACAGAAATCCAAACACTGTGATACTGGCATAAGAACAGAAATACAGATCAATGAAATAGGATAGAAAGCTCAGAAATAAACATACACATAGAATCCACTAATCTACAACAAAGGAGGCAAGAATACACAAACAATGGATGATGTCTTCAATAAGTTATGCTGGGAAAGCTGGGCAGGTACATGTAGAAGAATAAAATTAGAATATTCTCTAGCATCACACACAAAAATAAACTCAAAGACATGGGATACTATAAAACTCTTAGAGGTAAACATAGGCAGAACATTCCTACATAAATTGCAGTATTTTTTTTTAATCTACCTTATGAAATACTCAAAGTAAAAACAAAAATAAGTGGGATCTAATGAACTTAAAAGCCTTTGCATAGGAAAAGAAACCATAAACAAAATGAAAAGACCATTCACCTAATGGGAGACAACATTTGAAAATGATATGAATGATAAGGGATTAAAATTTATATGCAGCTCAATATGTTAAAAAAATCAAAAAAATGGACAAAAGACCTAAATAAAAATTTCCCCAAAGAAAACATACAGATGGCCAAAAACACAGTAAAAGATGAACCACAAATTATTAGAGAAATCCAAGTCAAAACTACAATGCCTCACCCCAGGCAGAATGTGATGTATGCTCAGTTGCTCGGTCATGTCTGACTCTTTGCAACTCCATGGACTGTAGCCTGCCAGGCTCCTCTGTCCACAGGGATTTTCCAATTCTCCAGGCAGGAATACTGGAGTGGGTTGCCATGCCCTCCTCCAGGGGGTCTTCCCAAACAGGGACCAAACCCAGGTCTCCCACACTGCAGGCAGATTCTTCACCATCTGAGCCACCAGGAAAGACCACCAGTCAGAATATCCATCATCAAAAAATCTACGAACAATAAATGCTGGAGAGGGTGTGGAGAAACAGGAATCCTCCTACACTGTTGGTGGGAATGTACATTGGTACAGCCACTATGAGAACAGTATGAGGTTCTTTAAAAAACTAAAGATATAGCTATTTTTATGGTCCAGCAATATGGACCAACAATCCCAATTCTAGGGTCCAGCAATCCAAATTCTGAGCATATATCCAGAGAAGACTATAAGTTGAAAAGATACACTCACTCCAGTGTTCACTGCAGCAGTATTTACAGCAGCTGAGATATAGAAACAGTCTGAGTGTCCACTGACAGGTGAATGGATAAAGATGTAATACATATATACAATGACTATTACTCAGCCATAAAAAGCAACAAAATACCATTTGCAGCCACACGAATGGATCTAGAGAGTATCATACTAAATGAAATATTAAACAAAGACAAATATCATGATTCATTTATATGTGGAATCAAAAAGATGATACAAATGAACTTATTTACAAAACAGAAAAGGACTCAGAGACTTTGACAACAAACTTACAATTACCAAAGAGGAAAGTTGGTGGTGGGCAGAGATAAATCTGGAGGTTGAGATTAACATATATACACTACTAAATATAAAATGAATTATCAAGGACCTATACTATAGCACAAGGAATGCTACTCAATATTCTGTAATAAACTACATGGGAAAAGAATCTGTAAAAGAATGATTAGCTATACATCTGAGACTAAAACAAAAAAAAATATTATAAATCAACTATATCCCAAAATAAAATAAAAATAAAATAATATGATGCTTCTAACTGCTAGGTATTTTATCAAATTTTAAAAACTTCTATAGATTTTCTTTCATTGTTTAAGACCTTTCAAAAATCATTTAATGATTTACTAATGGATATCCTTTTCATGCTGGTTTCTATAGCATACTAGGCTTCCCCTGTGGCTCAGTGGAAAGGAATCCACGTGCAATGAAGAAGATGCAGCTTTGATTTCTGGGTTGGGAAGATCCCCTGGAGGAGGAGATGGCAACCCACTCCAATATTCTTGCCTGGGAAACCCCATGGGCAGAGGAGCCTGGCAGGACTATAGTCCATGGGGTCACAAAAGAGTCAGACACAACTCAGTGACTTAGTACATATCTAAGGTGGCTGAGTGGCACTGGAGTGGCGAGTAGGGCGGCTGCACGCAGAGAGGAGCTACCCCACGTACAAGGTAAGGAGCGGCAGCTGTGCTTTGCTGGAGCAGCGGCGAAGAAATACTACACGTCTAAGGTAAGAGAAACCCAAGTAAGATGGTAGGCACTGAGAGAGGGCATCAGAGGCCAGGTAGAATGAAACCACAGTCACAGAAAACTAGCCAATCTAATCACATGGATCAGAGCCTTGTCTAACACAATGAAACTATGAGCCATGCCATGTAGGGCCTCCCAAGATGGATCATGGTGGAGAGTTCTGACAAAATCTGGTCCACTGGAAAAGAGAATGGCAAGCCACTTCAGGATTCTTGCCTTGAGAACCCCATGAACAGTATGAATAGGCAAAAACAAAGAATACTGAAAGATGAACTCTCCTGCTCAGTAGGTGACAAATATGCTACTGGAGATCAGTGGAGAAATAACTCCAGAAAGAATAAAGAGACGGAACCAAAGCAAAAACAACATCCAGCTGTGGACGTGACTGGTGATAGAAGCAACGTCCGATGCTGTAAAGAGCAATATTGCATAGGAACCTGGAATGTATGTCCATGAATGAAGGCAAATTGGAAGTGGTCAAAGAGGAGATGGCAGTAGTGAACATCAGCTTTTTAGGAATTCAGTTCAGTTCAGTTCAGTCGCTTAGTCATGTCCGACTTTTTGCAACCCCATGAATTACAGCACACCAGGCCTCCCTGTCTGTCACCAACTCCCGGAGTTCACTCAGACTCACGTCCATCGAGTCAGTGATGCCATCCAGCCATCTCATCCTCTGTCGTCCCCTTCTCCTCCTGCCCCCAATCCCTCCCAGCATCAGAGTCTTTTCCAATGAGTCAACTCTTCACATGAGGTGCCCAAAGTACTGGAGTTTCAGCTTTAGCATCATTCCTTTCAAAGAAATCCCAGGGCTGATCTCCTTCAGAATAGACTGGTTGGATCTCCTTGCAGTCCAAGGGACTCTAAAGAGTCTTCTCCAACACCACAGTTCAAAAGCATCAATTGTTCGGCGCTCAGCTTTCTTCACAGTCCAACTCTCACATCCATACATGACCACAGGAAAAACCATAGCCTTGACTAGACGGACCTTTGTTGGCAAAGTAATGTCTCTGCTTTTCAATATGCTGTCTAGGTTGGTCATAACTTTCCTTCCAAGGAGTAAGAATCTTTTAATTTCATGGCTGCAGTCACCATCTGCAGTGATTTTGGAGCCCTACAAAATAAAGTCTGACACTGTTTCCACTGTTTCCCCATCTATTTCCCACGAAGTGATGGGACTGGATGCCATGATCTTCGTTTTCTGATGAACTAAAATGGACTGGAATGGGTGAATTTAACTCAGATGACCATTATATCTACTACTGTAGGCAGGAATCCCTTAAAAGAAATGGAGTACCCATCATAGTCAACAAAAGAGTCCAAAATGCAGTACTTGGATGCAATCTCAAAAACGACAGAATGATCTTCATTTGTTTCCAAGGCAAACCATTCAATATCACAGTAATCCAAGTCCATGCCTGACCAGTAATGCTGAAGAAGCTGAAGTCGAATGGTTCAGTGAAGACCTACAAGACCTTTTAGAACTAACATCCAAAAAAGAGTCCTTTTCTTTATAGGGGACTGGAATGCAAAAGTAGGAAGTCAAGAAACACCTGGAGTAACAGGCAAATTTGGCCTTGGAGTACAAAATGAAGCAGGGCAAAGGCTAATACAGTTTTGCCAAGAGAAAGCACTGGTCATAGAAAACACCCTCTTCCAACAACACAGGAGAAGACTAGAAGACTCCACACATGGACATCACCAGATGGCCAACACCGAAATCAGATTGATTATATTCTTTGCAGCCAAAGATGGAGAAGCTCTATATAGTCAGCAGAAACAAGACTGGGAGCTGACTGTGGCTCAGATCATGAGCTCCTTATTGCCAAATTCAGACATAAACTGAAGAAAGTAGGGAAAACCACTAGACCATTCAGGTATGACCTGAATCAAATCCATTATGATTATACAGTGAAAGTGAGAAATAGATTTAAGGGACTAGATCTGATAGAGTGCCTGATGAACTATGGAATGAGGTTCATGACATTGTACAGGAGACAGGGATCAAGACCATCCCCAAGAAAAAGAAATGCAAAAGAGCAAATTGGCTGTCTGAGGAGGCCTTACAAATAGCTGTGAAAAGAAGAGAAGCCAAAAGCAGAGGAGAAAAGGAAAGATATACCCATTTGAATGCAGAGTTCCAAAGAATAGCAAGGAGAGATAAGAAAGCATTCCTCAGTAATCAATGAAAAGAAAGAGAGGAAAATAATAGAATGGGAAAGACTAGAGAGCTCTTCAAGAAAATTAGAGATACCAAGGGAACATTTCATGCAAAGGTTGGCTCAAAAAAGGACCGAAATGGTATGGATCTAGCAGAAGAGAAGATATTAAGCAGAGGTGGCAAGAATACACAGAAGAACTCTACAAAAAAGATCTTCACGACCCAGTTAATCATGATGGTGTGTTCACTGACCTAGAGCCAGACATCCTGGAATGTGAAGTCAAGTGGGCCTTAGAAAGCATCACTACGAACAAAGCTAGTGGAGGTAATGGAATTCCAGGTGACCTATTTCAAATCCTGAAAGATGATGCTATCAAAGTGCTACACTCAATATGCCAGCAAATTTGGAAAACTCAGCAGTGGCCACAGGACTGGAAAAGGTCAGTTTTCTTTCCAGTCCCAAAGAAGGGCGATGCCAAAGATTGCTCAAACAACTGCACAATTGCACTCATCTCAAATGCTAGTAAAGTAATGCTCAAAATTCTCCAAGCCAGGCTTCAGCTGTGAGCTTCCAGATGTTCAAACTGGTTTTGGAAAAGGCAGAGGAACCAGAGATCAAATTGCCAACATCCGCTGGATCATCGAAAAAGCAAGAGAGTTCCAGAAAAACATCTATTTCTGCTTTATTGACTATGCCAAAGCCTTTGACTGTGTGGATCACAATAAACTGTGGAAAATTCTTAAAGAGATGGGAATACCAGACCACTTGACCTGCCTCTTGAGAAATTTCTATACAGGTCAGGAAGCAACAGTTAGAACTGGACATGGAACAACAGACTGGTTCCAAATAGGAAATGGAATATGTCAAGGCTGTATATTGTCACCCTGCTTATTTAACTTATATGGAGAGTATATCATGAGAAACGCTGGGCTTGAAAAAGCACAAGCTGGAATCAAGACTGCCGGGAGAAATATCAATAACCTCAGATATGCAGAGGACACCACTCTTTTGGCAGAAAGTGAAGAAGAATTAAAGAGCCTCTTGATGAAAGTGAAAGAGGAGAGTAAAAATGTTGGCTTAAAAATCAACATTCAGAAAACGAAGATCATGGCATCCAGTCCCATCACTTCATGGGAAATAGATGGGGAAACAGTGGAAACAGTGGCTGACTTTGTTTTTTTGGGCTCCAAAATCACTGCAGATGGTGATTGCAGCCATGAAATTAAAAGAAGCTTACTCCTTGGAAGGAAAGTTATGACCAACCTAGACAGCATATTAAAAAGCAGAGATATTAGTTTGTCAACAAAGGTCAGTCCAGTCAAGGCTATGGTTTTTCCAGTAGTCGCGTATGGATGTGAGAGTTAGACTATAAAGAAAGCTGAGCACAGAAGAATTGATGCTTTTGAACTGTGGTATTGGAGAAGACTCTTGAGAGTCTCTTGGACTGCAAGGAGATCCAAACAGTTCATCCTAAAGGAAATCAGTCCTGGGTGTTCATTGGAAGGCCTGATGTTGAAGCTGAAACTCCAGTACTTTGGCCACCTGATGCAAAGACCTGACTCATTTGAAAAGACCCTGATTCTGGGAAAGATTGAAGGCAGGAGGAGAAGGGGATGACAGAGGATGAGATGCTTGGATGACATCACCGACTCAATGGACACGAATTTGGGTAAACTCAAAAGTTAGTGATGGTAGGGAGGCCTGTCATGCTGCAGTCCATGGGGCTGCAAAGAGTCAGACACGACTGAGCGACTGAACTGAATTGAAGTAAACTGAAGGCTTTGATCTAAATCCCCTAATATTTTAAAATGCTATCACTAGCTTAATAAAAATCAGAAATGTTTATCAGTGGGACAAAAAGGAAGTGGAAAGAAAATTCATAACTTAGAGGAAATATTTATAAACATATTACTTACAAAGGATTAATAACCAGAAAATGTGTTATAGGATATGTATTTAGTTCAGTCACTCAGTTGTGTCCGACTGTTTGCAACCCCATGGACTGCAGCACACCACTAACTCCCAGGGCTTACTCAAACTCATGTCCATCTAGTCAGTGATGCCATCCATCCATGTCATCCTCTGTTGTCCCCTTCTCTTCCTGACTTCAGTTTTTCCCAGCATCACAGTCTTTTCCAAGGAGTCAGTTCTTTGCATCAGGTGGCCAAAGGATTGGAGTTTCAGCTTCAGCATCAGTCCTTCCAATGAATATTCAGGACTGATTTCCTTTAGGATGGACTGGTTGGATCTCCTTGCTGTCCAAGAACTGACTCCTTAGAAAAGACCGTGAAGCTTGTGCTTCATCAAAAATCATTAAAATAAGACACATGGCAAGTCTTAAAATAAAAATGATCAAAAACTTGTAAAAAATGCTAACTTTATTAGTAATTAAGGAAATCCTAAATAAAAACACAATGAGCTATCTTTCTAATCTACCATTTTGACAAAAATTATAAGCTTAATAATTCCATGATTGGTGAAGATCTGGGGTAATTGGAACTCATAAATATCCCCCCAGCATCAGACTTAACCAGTTCATGAATAGTTGTATGTTCATCCTATGCCACAGTGAAAACAGACAACTATAAGTATGTGGAGACCCAAATATTAAAAGAAAAAAATTCATGGATGGAAAAAGCAAGCCACAGAATATGGGCAGCATGGTTCCATTTCACTGTGCTGTGCTGTGCTCAGTCACTTCAGTTGTGTCCAACTCTTTGCAATGCTGTGGACTGCAGCCTGCCAGGTCCCTCTGTCTATGCGATTATCCAGGCAAGAATACTGGATTGGATTGCCATTTCCTCCTCCAGGGAATCTTCCTGACCCAGTGTTTGAACGCACATCTCTATATCTCCTACATGGTTAGGCAGGTTCTTTACCACTAGTGCCATCTGGGATTCCATGTATATGATGGCATAAAAACCAGGTCTAACTTAAAAGCATATTGTTTAGGGATACAATTACAATGGGTAAGATCAGATCAGATCAGATCAGTCACTCAGTCATGTCCGACTCTTTGCGACCCCATGAATCGCAGCACACCAGGCCTCCCTGTCCGTCACCAACTCCCGGAGTTCACTCAGACTCACATCCATCGAGTCAGTGATGCCATCCAGCCATCTCATCCTCTGTCGTCCCCTTCTCCTCCTGCCCCCAATCCCTCCCAGCATCAGAGTCTTTTCCAATGAGTCAACTCTTCGCATGAGGTGCCCAAAGTACTGGAGTTTCAGCCTCAGCATCATTCCTTCCAAAGAAATCCCAGGGCTGATCTCCTTCAGAATGGACTGGTTGGATCTCCTTGCAGTCCAAGGGACTCTCAAGAGTCTTCTCCAACTCCACAGTTCGAAAGTATCAATTCTTCAGTATTCAGCTTTCTTCACAGTCCAACTCTCACATCCATACATGAACACAGGAAAAACCATAGCCTTGACTAGCCAGACCTTTGTTGTAAAACACAACACAAAGTTTCAGGTAACAGCTTCTCAGAGGCGGGAGGTTGATGGACTTCAGGAGCATCCGCGTCACTGGAATGTGTAAGGATTTCAGGAGGCTAGACTGAAAGCAGCCTGAGAGCAGGGGCCAATCCTTTCTCGTCTCCAGTTTATTTCCCGAGTCTAAGAAAACACACGTCATGCAGCATGCTGTATGCGCTCACAGACATTCATCAGCTACATGAGTGAACATGTGGCCTTTGTAAACTGTAAAGCTGTGCAAATCAAAATATTCTCATTATTTACTATAGTTTAGCCTGTAGAATCACATAGGAGGCAATAAACTATAACATTCAGGAACACGACTGAAAGTTTGAGGTTAACTTGAAACTCTTTGGCAACATTAATTAAAAATTTTAATTACCAAAAATGTGATACTTAAAATTTCATTTAAATGGACACATGAGGACTTCAGAAAAAGACAAAAAAATGAATGAAAACTTGAGAAACTTGATTTGGTCAAGTCTGCAAGTTCTACCACATAAGTTTTTTTTTTTTTTTTAGAGAACAGTTCACAAGTTGGAAGTTTGTGAAATGTGGTTAACATGGAAGTAATTGAGAGTGCTTGTGAACTGAAATGCCCCTCTACCAATGTGTCTCCAATTAAAAAATAAGACATCAGATGAATTTAATGTTCATTTTATTTGAAGTGTGGAATCAAGACATAGTAATCCAGTGTACATTTGCCAGTTTCCTGATTTTTTGGCTCCATTATCCAACTGTCCTGCTGAGATGTTTGTATATTATATGTGAAAAATATGTATTTGCATGTCCATTACAGCAAAGTCATATAATCCACACTATATATTGCTCCCGGCTGTGTTTAATGGAATCTATCCAACGAGTGAGCAAAGTCTTCAAGTTACAAACAATATTCAAAGAGGACTTTCATCTCAACCAGATACTATGCTTTGTTCATGTTATTTACACAGCATATTTCCATTTACATATAATTTGAGACAGATTGCCAATAAGGAAGATTTGTTTAGAGGAAAAATTGCATGTTTTGAAGGCCAAGATCATTATTTTATTTATTTTTTGCTTATTTGCTTGTCACATCACTGGAATTATGTCCAAATAATAGTCTGAAGATAAAATTTCATGAAAGAAATCTGTTTAAAAAAACATGTTTTATTTTGAGAATGGGTAGCAAACACATATTAACAAGCTCCCCTTGTATTTACCTTAGCAACTAACTGTGAGTCAATCTCCTGGATATATTTGGGAGACAAGATGATGAGAGACTAGAGAATTGCCTTGTTTTCCTAAGACAGGCTTGTCTAAGAAAAAGCCTATATCTGAATTAGGGTATCTCTTCAGAGTTTGGTTTTCCCTTTGCACATACACAGAACAGTTTATTGTGCTATAACTTTTGTTTTTTTAAGTGGCAGCCATAGTTACTAGCCATCGGGATTTATTCTAGGGCTTTGTATGTTCTCTATAACATTTAAAAATCCCTATTAGGTTTTAGGTAATGTAATATTGGTATAACATAAATTTCACAAATTACTATAAGGTTCAGCAAACTACTTTATATAACATGTTATATTAAAATCTCTACATTTTTTATATTCAAGTGGTTTCTTCAAAAACACTGTCATCTTTTAAAAAGTAATCATAAATTCAGGCTTATCTTCACAATGCAAAATAAAGTTAGTGACTAGTTCAGTGGATCTTAGTAGATCACATGATATTCAATATTTTAATCAAAATTATTTAGACAGATTTAAATGTTTCATTTTTTACTACAAAGACATACTTTTATAAATATTTCATAAATCAAACTTATTAATATTTTTACTTTGCTTACTAGTAATAGTAATATACCTATGAGAAGTCAAATACCCATTAAAAATTGATACTTTGCAAGAATAATTTGGTGTTTCAAATATTCAGAAGTCTGTCTCAATTGGATGAACTCTTGGGATAGTTGACCAATTTTGTGTCCTGTTTTGTATGGTATGTTCAAAATCTTCCAGCCCATCTCAGTATTGACTGATAATATGTAAACAAATCATTTTTTTTCAGATCTCATGGATCTGTTAAATTGCTGAAGTTGTTTTCAATAAAAATATTTTTTCAATTTTATTTAAACAGATTTAGATCTAATCTGTTCAACCTGTTAATCATCGTCAGGTGCCAAATTCCAGCTGGTTCTGAATGTAGCTGTATGGCTTTACTTTCCATATTCTTTGAGTTAAAATTCCACTACTTATTTGAATGTCATTTAATGTAACTCATACATTTAAAATAAAACCACCAGGTAAAATGAGTTCTGGCTTATTATAAAGAGGCTGTTAACAAATTAGCATTACATATACAGATGGTTGTGGCTCAGCAGCTCTGATTTAGACAAGAGAAACAGTGACCTGAACTGATACGGATCACCATGTCTCAGCCTCTAATGCGTTTGTGAATAAATCCGTGTTTCATCACGTTATCCAATTGCTTTCAGTATTTCTGGAAGGTGTTCTACCAAGAATCTCCATGCTGTTCTTTGAGAAAACAGAGTCTGCTCTTAACTAGGTAATCAATTAGAAGGCATTTCAGTACATCAGAAAAAACTGAAACGTAGTACTAATAAATGCAAATTCTATCACTTTTAAAAGGATACTCTGCAATCACTTTCAATATTTGAGTTTTTGGTGACATACCTTCAGCTTACCCTCATCATTAAGAAGGGGAAAAAATCTTACACACAAATTCTAACATAAACCAATGTGCATACTGATCTGTGTTGGGAGAATCTGAAGCAGAACATTTTGGTAAACTTAGGATAGTTCTTTTGACCTCATGAACATATTGAAGAAACTTTTTAGATTTAATGTGTGTGAAATACATTCACATAATAAAAGTACTGTTTTGTACTATCAGTGACACATGTAAAGAGCAGCCCTGATCGTCAGCTAAACATAGATGGTCACCCATCCCTCAGGCTCTCCCAGCTCGAGCTCACTGAAGTTCAGAGGAACCTCACGCTGAGCCCAGAGCAAGAGGGATGAGGCTAGATCGTCAGCTCCGAGACTCAGAGACTGCCTGGGAGGCCAGGATACGATGTCGCTGGGGGCAGACTGAAGCTGTCATCTGTGAGTATTAGGACACAGGAGTAAACATAGAGGCTGAAAACATCCTGGTTGAATTTAGAGGGGGGAAGGAGTCTCTGGGGTCAAAACAGTCATGCCAAAAGGACTAAGGTAGAATGACATGTATCTAAGAATTATTAAAAGGAATGTTTACAAGCATATTAGTATATGTTTCCAACCTTATTCACAACATCCTTTTTTGTAATGTCACCTTCTTCAAGTTACAGTGGCTATAGAGTACCTAAGACACTGCACAATACCTAATAGACAGTTAGTTCTTAAATTAAAAAAAAAAAAAAACTTGCAAAGATCACATGCATTTCATTGAAATCCATTTCCTGGATAAATCTCATCTAAAGGCCTTACCTAGTATCTCTTTTCCCTCAGTCTTTTCTGGTCGCCTGTGTTGAGTGATTCTAATCCTTATGTAATTCCAGCCACTTCGAAAGCCCCAGATATAACAATAAAATTATTGTCATGCCCTCCTCCAGGGATCTTCCCAACCCCAGGGATCAAACCCAGGGAATAGAAATGAAGCCAAATTACCCACCAACGATAGATGACTGATATATTGGACAAATGCACTCTAAACCTCACAAGTCAAGAAAGAGTAGCTTCAAAACTCAACCTAAATTCAGCTGTACCAGGCAAAACTGAAAATTTTATTAAACAATTTTATAATTTCTAAAATCAATTTTTATAGTATAGAAACCCTAAATCTGTTGTGCAGACAAAAATAATGAAATGCTTACTTTGTCATTTTTCAGGAAAGGTTATGTATAAAAAATATTACAAAATATATCTAATTTATCATAATAAAACAGCCTTGAAATATGGAAAACTATTTTTATTTTCAGATATTTACAATCACATATTTAGATAAATACATGTATTTCACTTTTGGTGGAAAATGTTCATTCACATGCTTCGTGCTCGGGCTCAGTTGTGTTTGACACTGTGATTCTTTGGACTGTAGCCTGCCAGGCTCTTCTGTCCATGGGATTTTGCAGGCAAGAATAGGGGAGTAGGTTGCCATGCCCTCCTCCAGGGGATCTTCCTGACCCAGGGATAGTCACAGCTACTATATATAAATCAAAAGAGCCCTTGGCTGGGGTGGTGAGGAGGGGGTGGGGGGTTATTTTTATTAATAATAATCATTGAAATTTCAAGAATGTAAGATAATTTCTCCTGGTCACATAGCTAATGACCTAAAGCCAGCTCAAATGTATTTGTCTGACTCTAAAATTGTTTTTCCATTGCGGATAATGATGAATGACAGCCTCATTTTGGTCTTGGGGTCAGTGGTTAGCAATACATTGAGATAAGTACTGTCATCCTTTGTTTAGTATTTTTTCATCAACAATATCTTCCTAATATGTCAATATTCACATTTTTAACATAGTCAACTTGTATTTAAGTCTAGAATAAAACACTCTCAAACTGAGAATTGAAATTGTCAAAAAATTGTCTCATGTGAAAGCACATATGTTTCTCAAGTTTCAGCTCCATGTTATACCTCCAAACAATTCAAATTTTGAAATTCTGAAAAAGAATATATATACATGTAAATGGACTTCCCAGGTGGCGCCTGGCAGGCTACAGTCCATAGGGTCACAGAGAGTCGGACATGACTGAAGTTACTTAGCAGCAGCAACATACATATATATAATTGAATCACTTTTCTATACGCCTGAAACACTGTAAATCTACTAAATGTTGTGCTGTGCTTAGTTGCTCAGTCATGTCTGACCCTTTGCAATCCCATGGACAGGCTCCTTGGTCCATGGGGGTTCTCCAGGCAAGAATACTGGAGTGGGTTGCCATGCCCTCCTCCAGGGGATCTTCCCAACCCAGGGATCTAACCCAGGTCTCCCACACTGCAGATGGATTCTTTACCATCTGAGACACCAGGAAGCCCAGGAATACTGGAGTGGGTAGTTTATCCCTTCTCCAGGGGATCTTCCCATCCCAGGAATCGAACTGGGGTCTCCTGCATTGCAGGTGGATTCTTTACCAGCTTAGCTAACAGAGAAGCTCCCCCAAAATTCTGACATTAAAAAAATTTTTTTTGGACATAGTCAAATGAAATTCTCAAGTTGAATGTTTTGTTCATATTCAAAATGATCTGTACTATGCTTTCTTGTTCTATTTCCTTTGGCAACCCTGACTTCCCAAAGTAAAAATTAAAGCATTATTTCAAAGGTTCAAGGGACTTAAGCCTACTAGCATCAAAAGTCCACAGTAAAAAATAAAAACTCATTATTTTATCAATGATATTCAGTAGTTTTATACCTAAGCCCCTAGAACTCTGGATAATACTGAGTATATGTAAATTGGCAAGGTGGAGATGATCATTAGAAGTGATGGGCAGGGCAGCACACTTCTCTATTAAACTATTCACTACAAACAAGAAGGCCTCATGCACTGCTACTGTAAATTATTTTCTCTCCTTAATTTTAGTATTTATCCTCCACCTTACAACCTCAACACACTCAAATACACAGAATAAGAAAACTTCACCCCACCTTCTGGAAGGAAACTTCCTTTCCTTTAGTTTTAGGACATCCGCTCAGCATAGCTATGATGGTGCTGTTGAAACACCCTTCTTCACTAGAAGACTGCATGTGTGGATCTGCATAGATGAACTCTGGAGGGGACCAGCCCAGTGCACTCACTTGAATTGTCCTTTAGCTTTTCAGGCAGTTCAAGTGCCTTTGAAAAGAGCAGGAATAAAGTGGCTGCTGATTAAGCAGAGGGGTTGACAGGGGAATAGGTTTGTCGATGTTTGAAAGTCACACCGCATGGACTACAACTTTTAAAATGTAAATGCATGGCACAAATACTGCACAACACAAAAGGATGGAAATGATTGAGGGAACCACAAAGGACAGCTAAAGCTTTATTCTAGCAAAAGAGAAAGATATTCATCTGGTGTCAGATGAAGAAAATTTGAAATGTTTGGTAGGTAGTATCTTCAATTAAAGAACCTAAAACTAATTTTAGCTTTAGTTCCTATGAAAATTATTTCTTAGGTATTTTTAATTTCTAGATAAGATTTCAAAATATGTGCTTTGTCCGTTTAGTTTCCCCAAATAATTTTGAATGGGATGAAATATTACCTATCCCCTAAAATCAGCTTTTGTGTTAGTAGATCAGTTCAGTTTCCAGATTAAACAATGCTCAAATTTTACATAATCCCATGCTGACCAATGTGATCAGAAGCCTCTCTCATACAACTTGGGGAGCAGATACAGAGGAGCAGCTTTCTTGTTGGTTAGGAAACCAAAGGACTGGTTACTAGTTGTCCAATTGTCTTTTGATTGTTCAAGATTGATTTTGGCCACTGTTTTATCTCTAATTATGTTAACAGAAAAAAGAAATAATGGGCTTGACCATAGGGACAAAAAGATAATACTTATTTTCTTCAATCAACCAAAAGAGTAACGAAAAGTCATGAAAATGAAAGTATTAACATTATCATAATATATACTTTAAAATTAAAATACTTCTAAAAATAAAAAGAATAAAGACAAAGATAAATGAAAAAAAAAAAAGAATCAGAGTGAAATAGTCAATTTATAGCAATCTAAAGGAGGAAAGCCTATTTTAAACTCTACCTCAGAACTTTTCATCTTCAAAATGCCCTAAAAATAGTCCTCACTGTTGCTTAACTAGGCATATCTCCTGAATTTAAATTTGAGGGAAAAAAAGAAAGGAAATAAAATAGATCTCCATAGGCCAGATATCTGCAGCCCGTAGACCATTCTCACACGTCATTTCTGTTTCAGAAATAAAGCACATTAAAAAGAGAACGCACTTTTAAAAGAATCCTAAAAGCATTAGCCAGCAGTGTAGAATGAACTGAATTATTTCTCAGGCAAGTTAAAGAGGGGTCTATATCGTACAACTCAACACAAACAACCTTAAACATCTTTGAAGATGTTTTTGACGTGGATCACCTTTAAAGTCTTTATTGAATCTGTTACACTGTTGCTTCTGCTGTATGGTTGGTTTTTTGGCCACAAGGTCCATGAGATCTTAGTTCCCCCATCAGGGATCGAACCTACACGCTCTGCATTGGAACGGGAAGTCTAATCAATGGACCTCCAGGGAAGTCCCTAAACTTTTATACTAGGCACTTTCTGTGTTTCGGATTTCTATCATGGCCAGATGAGTCAGCTCTTTTTTTACTGCCCTCCTCACAACATCCATATGGTATTTGTTCCTCCCCTTTCCATGTTTCACCCATGAGCTTCAAATCTGTACTGTCTAGGTCCTCTGCACCAGCTACTTACCCACACAAGGTCATAACTGGACTCAATGAAACAAGATGCATTCTAGGTAACAATCCAAACCCTGAGAAGGTATTTAAATAATCTTCATTTTCCCATGCCCCTTACAATCTCATCTCTCTATAGATATCTTCTAGGTTAAATTATTTAAACAAAAAACTGTCAACAACAAAAAATGGTGAGTGATTTTTTTCCATCATTTTATAAAAATTTACAAACGAGTTCTCATCTTTAAAAACCAATTGTACAATATAACTGTAAAGATTATGACCAGACAAATCAAATAGGTATTTGATTTGACTAAAACTCAGATAAATGGATAAATGTAAGTCAAAGAGGACACAGAAATCTCTCCCCTATATCTCTTCTATGTTCTCTCAAATATGTTCCTCTCAGTTTCAATCCTCAGGAAACTGCATCATGTTCTAAGCAACTAAGAACATGTTCTAGAAACAAAGGAGAATAATATATTTATTAAAGCAATACTGAGACTATAATACACACACACACTTCTCTCTCTCTAATGAAGCCAATTCTTTCTTTAAAACAAGCCTTTTCCTCTGAGGACTCCATCTCCACTGGATCAAATTAAACAGTGGCTATAAGGATTTTCACATCCATAGTACCTGTACTTTTACCTGTCTTTTAAAATAAAATCCTACTCCATTATTTCAAATTAATTCTTAATAATAAACTGATATGTGAAAAAAATCAAAAACTGTTGCCATTATAGTTTTATACTAAGAAAAGAAGCAAGTGTGGTGGAGGAGGAAGTGATATTCTGAAAAATATAAGAAAGATATTTATTTTCTGAAAATGAGAATGAGATAGGAAAGGCTTTCCAGACATTTCCGCTAGCAACCTCTAGTTATTTTTTCTCTTAGAAATTTTATAAAGTACAATTTTTAAAAGTTAGTTTTTAATACCTGCTGCTGCTAAGTCACTTCAGTCGTGTCCAACTCTGTGTGACCCCATAGACGGCAGCCCACCAGGCTTCCCCATCCCTGGGACTCTTCAGGCAAGAACACTGGAGTGGGTTGCCATTTCCTTCTCCAATGCATGAAAGGGAAAAGTGAAAGTGAAGTCGCTCAGTCGTGTCCAACCCTCAGCGACCCCATGGACTGCAGCCCTCCAGGCTCCTCCGTCCATGGGGCCCCCCAGGCAGGAGCACTAGAGTGGGGTGCCATTGCCTTCTCCCTTTTAATACCTACTATGGTATAATTTTTCTTAACACAGAAATAGAAAGGAGACTCCTCCATCTGATAGAGTGTCTACAAAATCTTAAACAATACTTAACAGTGAAGTATTGAAAGCTTCCTTTCAAGATTGAGATCATTCTCAAAATGGAGCAGAATAGAAAACCCAGAAAAAAAGCACATGTACTTATCAAAAATTAATCTACGGTAAAGGAGGCAAGTCTACACAATGTTGGAAAGACAGTCTCTTCAACAAAATGGTGCTGGAAACACTGGACAGCAATATGTAAAAAAATGAAATTGGATCATTCTTCAACTCCATATACAAAAATTAGCTCAAAATGGATTAAAGACCTATATGTGAGACGTGGACACCATAAAACGCCTAGAGGAAAACATAGGCAGAACACTCTCTGACATCAATTACAGTAATACCTTTTTCAATCTATCTCCCATAATAATGGAAATTAAAACAAAAATAAACAAGGTAGACCTACATAAATTCAAAAGTTTTGCACAGCAAAGGAAACAATAAACAAAACGAAAGACAACCCACAGATTGGGAGAAAACATTTGCAAAGAATGTGACCAATATGAGATTAGTCTCATGCAAACAGCTCATGAGGCTTAACAGCATCTAAGCAAACGATCCACTCAAAAAATGAGCAGAAACCTAAACAGACATTTCTCCAAGGACAACATAGAGATGGCCAATAGGCACATGAAAAGACGTTCAACATCGCTAATTATTAGAGAAATGCAAATCAAAACTACAATGATATATCATTTCACACCAGTCAGAATGGCTATCATCAAGAAACTCACAAACAATAAATGCTAGAGAGAGTGTGGCGAGAAGGGAACCCTACTACACTGTCAACGGGAATGTAAATTGGTATCGCCACTATGGAGAACAGTGTGGAGGTTCCTTAAAAATCTAAAAATGGAGCTACCGTATGACCCTACAAGCCATTCCTGGGCATAGTATCTGAAGAAAAACATGATCCAAAAAGAAACATGCACCCCAGTGTTCACTGCAGCACTGTTTACAATAGCCAGGACGTGGAAACACGGTAAATGTCCATGGACAGAGGACTAGATGAAGATGATGTGGTACATACACACAATGGATTATTACTCAGCCACAAAAAAGAATGAAATAAGGCCATTCACAGTAATGTGAATGGACCTAGACAGTGTCACACTGAGTGAAGTCAGACAGAGGAGAAATATATGACATCCCTTATGAAAGTGAAATTGTTAGTCGCTCAGTCGTGTCTGACTCTTTGTGACCCCATGGACTGTAGCCTAGCAGGCTTCTCTGTCCATGGGATTCTCCAGGCAACAATACTGGAGTGGGTTGCTAGTCCCTTCTCCAGGGGATCTTCCCTACCCAGAGATAGAACCTGGGTCTTACTGCATTGCAGGCAGATTGTTTACTGTCCGAGCCACCAGGGAAGCCCACATCCCCTATATGTGGGATCTAAAAAGAAATGATAGAAATGAACTCACAAAACAGAAACAGACTCACAGACCTTGAGAGTGAGCTTATGGTTGCTGGTGGGCGGGGGATGGGGGAAAGCGATTTAGGGAGTGTGGATGGACATGTACATACTGCTATACTTAAAGTGGAGAACCAACAAGGACCTACTGCACAGCACATGGAACTCTGCTTGATGTTATGTGGCAGCCTGGGTGGGATGGGGGTTTGGCAGGGAATGGATACATGCGTATGTATGACTGAGTCCCTTCTCCTTTCACCTGAATCTATCACTACATTGTTAACTGGCTATACCTCAATACAAAATAAAACATTTCAAAAAAAATATTGAAATCCCATTGATTACAACCATTTCTGTTCAACTGAGGTCCTAACTAGCACAAAATGGCAAGAAAAAGAAATAACAGTCATATGGATAACAGGGAAGAAATAAATCTATAATTATTATCTATCGTTACTTGCTTTTCTGAATAGAAACTTCAAGTCTTCAGAAAAAGATAATAATTTCTTCAGGAAAGTGATAATTAAAAAGTTTAGCAGTATTTCCGAATATGACAAGCAAAAATGAACTATATTTATACACAGCTAAAATACTAAAAAGAATGAATTATTTTAAAAGATATATTTTAGGATGACATCAAAGAAACACACCTTTAGGAAGTTCCCCAGCAGTCCAGGGTTAGGTGTTCACGCTTCCACTGCAGGGGGCACAGGTTCAACCCTTAGTTAAGAACTAAAAATCTCCGCATGCCACATAGCACAGCCAGAAAAAAAAAAAAAAAGGAGCCCTATTATAGTTGACATCAGTTAATAAAGTGTGGTTTGTTGCAAGAATAGATAAGCCACTGCAGCAAGCCCACACACAGCAGCGGTGAATTCACATTGTGCCAGCACAGGTAAACTGAAGCTGTTTCCCAGAACTTCCTTGCCTGCGTATTTCCAAGTTGAGTGGGCCACAGAGCATTTTGCAAGAGATCTGGAACCTGGTAGTGAAGCAGCAGGCACAGTAAATGGCAACCCACTCTGGTGTTCTTGCCTGGAGAATCCCATGGACGGAGGAGCCTCGTGGGCTACAGTCCATGGGGTCTCGAAGAGTCAGACACGACTGAGTGACTTCACTTTCACTTTTCACTTTCATGCATTGGAGGAGGAAATGGCAACCCACTCCAGTGTTCTTGCCTGGAGAATCCCAGGGACGGGCGAGCCTGGTGGGCTGCCGTCTATGGGGTCGCACAGTCAGACACGACTGAAGTGACTTAGCAGCAGCAGCAGCACAAATATAGGTGTTGTTGCAACTCACAAACTGCACCTATCTGGCAGCATGTGGGCCAGTGCTGGGCCTGCACCTCCTCAAGTTCCTCTTTCAGCTTCCCTGACCCCTGGGCCAAGGGCTTGTTAACTCCATATGAAAGGCATTCATTTCTGCAGATCATCTATCACTGTAGTTGAGGACTTGGAGGTGGAGGGAGACTGGGTTTTACCACATCCTCATGGGATTCAAGCTCATGTGACTTCCCCACTTCCTGTCCTTATTTCCCAAGTGATAGCTCAGGACCAGATACAGAAGCAAAAGCCTCAAATAACTGTTTCACCAGCCTTCAGAACACCATAAGGTCCGATGGGTAACAGATCTTTAGGTATACGTCTATCTTCCAGCGGTTCTGCTTCTCTGATTGAATCTGTATTGATGCTTCGTTGATTTGTGACAATAGCAATAACATAGTGCAGTGAGAAAAAAACTATTTTTTCAATAAGTTGAGCAATAAGCTGAGCTAAATCATGTGGATATCCTTAAGGTGGGGAGAAATAAATTTTGACTGTCACAAATCAATTCCAGAGGGATTCTAGATTAAAAAAAAATATATATATATATATATATATATGCATATATATATGACAACTGATTAATCTGACCTGCTTTAAAATTGAGTACTTCAGTTCCAAAGACATTATGCTGCTAAGTCGCTTCAGTCGTGTCTGACTCTGTGCGACCCCATAGATGGCAGCCCACCAGGCTCCCCGGTCCCTGGGATTCTCCAGGCAAGAACACTGGAGTGGGTTGCCATTTCCTTCTCCAATACATGAAAGTGAAAAGTGAAAGTGAAGTCCCTCAGTCGTGTCCGACTCTTAGCGACACCATGGCCTGCAAAGAGAGTTTAAATGCAAACAACTCAGTACAAAAAGATAACTGCAATGTATATATCAAAGGACTTATATCAAGGACTTTTAATGTAGCCCTACACAGCAATAAGAAAAAGGCAACAGTGGAGCAGAAATATGGGCCAAAAAAATCAACGCACATATCAAAAAGAAAATATTCAAATGGCCAATAAGCATATGAAAGGGTATTCAACTTTTTTAGCTATCTGAAAATTGGAAACAACCCAACAGCTCATCAAAATATAATAAATAGTAATTTCTGATGTATGCATACATGGAATTATACACAATAGTAAACTTAAACTACAACTACACATAACAGAATGGATACACAAACATCTCATTGATTAAAAGACTTCTGCTAAGACACAGTACCTATTTAGTGATTCCGTTTATATGAATTTCACAAACAGCAAATGAAGGGGCTAATCTGAAAAAGGATACAAGTGAGCTTCTGAAGGGTTGTTAATGTTATATTTCTTTGCCTGATTACTGGTTGTATGTGTGCATGCTAAGTCGCTTCAGTAGTGTCTGACTCTGCAACCCTATGGCTTGTGGCCCAACAGGTTCCTCTGTCCATGGAATTCTCCAGGCACAAATACTAGAGTGGGTTGCTGTGCCCTCCTCCAAGGGGTCTTCCTGACAGTCTCTTATGTTTCCTGCATGGCAGAAAGGTTCTTTAGCACCACTTGGGAAGCCTGATTCGTGGTTACACGCATGCCTTTCTAAAAATTCATCAAGGCATGCACTTAGGATTTACGTAATTTGATGTATGCATGTGGTACTTAAGTTTATGTTTAAAATAATACCATTTATCAAGAAAAATTACAGATCATTCTTTTGTCTAAGGTCAAACATCTAGTGTCTACAGAGCCAGGACAACATCAGTAGTCTGAGCCCACTGCTCAAACTCTATGACATCCATCAAGTCCCATCTAATTAACAACAAGAATATTTTTTTTTTTTTTGAGTAAAGGCTCAATATCCATTACAAATCATAATTTCTTTGGAAATATCTGCTCCATTTTCCATGAAATCAACATAAAATAAAACTTATTAGAATAAAATCTGATCCTAAGTTGGGAATCACTTGCTTTAAAATTTAATAGAGTTAAACAGAGAATTACTGTTTAGGGCAACAAGACAGTAATAACAGCAAATACTAGGAAGAAACAAAATACATATTTTTGACCACAAAAATTTGGAGTAGGCTAGTATGACATTTTCACACGTTTCCAATCCTTTAAGAGTCATCCAAGTAACAAATGTATTTCATGCCATCTCACAATGGAAAAATATAGGGATTTGACTCAAAACACTGGGTAAATCTGAAAGCTAAACAATCATGACCCTATCAGCATTCCAAGAAACTTTTGAAATTAACGCATTTAAGAATGCAAAGAGTGTTTTGCATTAAAGGAGATCACAGTTACTGATAGGCTGAGAGGTTCACTTGAGGTTTTTAGATGATTTTGAGCCAAGTTTATTTTTTGAAAGTGTGTCTAAAAATTTCCATTCCTCTGAAACTCTGCTGCATCTTTTAAAAGTATAGCCATCACCCAACTGAACAATAAATGTCTCAGTATAAAAACAACTTTTATTTCCTCATTCATCCAATCATTCATTCAGCCACCCATCAATCGCATTTTAAGTATCAGGACTGTGTAAGAGCTAGACACAAAGGGATAAATAAAGCAGGGCCCCTGTCATGAAGCACTTCCCAATCTAAGATGAGCACTATGGCATAATGTGAAGACTTATAGCTGAAAACCAAAAGTGTTGACTACCATGATCTAAAATATAATTTCTTGAGAGTCATATTATCATAGGAACCAAAATTTATCGAGTGCTTGCTATGTATTAAACATAGAAGCTGAGATTCTGAGAGACCGAGCCAAGTATCCAGTGTCATCAAGCTAGTAAATCCAGCTCCAGCTGTGAGTGTCTGTAGTCCTTCATCTATACTGTAACACTAAATTAACCTTGACAGCCTCTAAAACATGGAATATCATAAATAAAAAACAACTTCTAAGTAACTGCCGGAGATGGTAACACAGGGATATATCTCAGTATAACAATTACACTGTAGTTTTGACTATAAAGAGGCTTCTCTAGTGGTTCACGTGGTAAAGAATTTACCTGCAATGCAGGAGACCTGGGTTTAATCCCCCAGGTTGGAAAGATTCCCTGGAGAAGGGAATGGCAACCTACTGCAGTATTCTTGTCTAGAGAATTCCGTGGATAGAGAAGCCTGGCAGCTACACTCCATGGGATCGCAAAAAGTTGGACACAACTGAGCAACTGACACTTTGACTGTAAAGAACTCTCCTTTTTCTGCGGCATTGCTATTAATCCTTCATATTCTCATTAAGTTCTCAGACAACTATTTCACCTGGATTCATACTGTCTAGATTTATACATCAAGTGTTAAATGATCAACTTAATTCATTGAAAGTGAAAGTCACTCAGTTGTGTCTGACTCTTTGTGACCCCATGGTCTATACAGTCCATGGAATTCTCTAGGCCAGAATACTGGAGTGGGTGGCCTTCCCCTTCTCCAGGGGATTTTCCCAACCCAGGGATCAAACCCAGGTCTCCTGCACTGCAGGCGGATTCTTTACCAGCTGAGCCACAAGGGAAGCCCTAATTCAAGCGTTAGCTTCAAAAGGAAACAGCTTTCACACTGAGCCCTGGGCTGCATGGCCTCACTGCCTCCTGTTCCAGCATGCGGATCTGAGTGCGCTCAGTAGTGTGCTGGCAGCCCGAGGTCATGGAAATGGGAAGGGAAGATTGTTCCCCTTCCACCGTGGTCCACCCACCCCCACCCTGGGTCCATTTATAAGGCTGAATACCCAACAACAGAACCTCATTACCGCAGACGGAGCCCTTCACAAGGGGGCAAGGGTCACATTAGCTCCTTTGTTCTGAAACTTTTCTAAAACTTTCCGTCTCTTTCAGTTTCCCCCACCTTTCTCCTTGGCTTGCCCTCCCTCTTCCTTCTGTAAATCCACCCTTCTCTGCCTTGATGCGCCTCTCCTATTATGTTGTTTTCCCTGCAAAGCAGAACTTAGCAAGTATGCACTTAGTAAAAATTCGAATGGTTGTTTGAGTTAGATGCAACACTGTGCAAAGCGGATAGGAAATTAGCAACCGCCTCCTGCTAAGAGGACCACAGACATCTCTGCTAGTGTTCTAACACAACAGACCTTGCTAAGATCTCTAGGTGTTGGAAAGACTACCCCAGAGGAACACTAGCAATAATTCTCATGAGGCCTGTTCTCATGTAGAATTGGGGTATACACCATGGCACAATGCAGGCAAGTTAATACAGCACCATCTGCCTTCTCTGCATTCTTCACACTGCTTCTCTTGATGCATGCCTAAGATTTACAGTGAGTTAAGCGGGATGGGGTATCCTAGTGGGTTGCCGTCTATGGGGTCGCACAGACTCGGACACGACTGAAGCGACTTAGCAGCAGCAGCAGCAAGCTAATTTGATGATGGCTCTATCAGAAGCCATCATAAAATCTAATGTGACCTGTTTCTCTGAGGCTTTCTCTACCTCACTTTTATGCCACAGTCTTTTCTGGTAGAAACTATAACATTTCTGCTTGGAGAAGGCAATGGCACCCCACTCCAGTACTCTTGCCTGGAAAATCCCATGGACGGAGGAGCCTGATAGGCTGCAGTCCATGAGGTCACTAAGAGTTGGACACGACTGAGCGACTTCACTTTCACTTTTCACTTTCGTGCACTGGAGAAGGAAATGGCAACTCACTCCAGTGTTCTTGCCTGGAGAATCCCAGGGACGGGGGAGCCTGGTGGGCTGCCGTCTATGGGGTCGCACAGCCAGACATGACTGAAGCGACTTAGCAGCATAACATTTCTGCTTATGAATATGGCTATTCATGCTCCCCAGGCTGCAATGTCATGTCACGAGCACCAACTGTCACCTGTCCATGACAGGGAAATCACCAAATCACACTTTGGGGAAAATCTCCACAGATGGAGAAGTGTTAACGTGCCCTACAAAACATGAGAAAGGCAGAACGATGTCCAAATATAGTTATGACATCTGTGTGTTTACCTACACCAGCAATCCCCGCCAGTCTAAATTCGTGAGGAGCAGAATAGTATATAAATAAGGAAATGTATCACAGCAGCTAAAGGATGGCTTGTGTCCAAGATACAGAAAAGAGAAGTGAATATCTTAAGTATGTAATGAAACAGCATAATTATTTCTGTTACTCAGCCAGTATCTACTCTTATTGATAATTATTCTATCTCTAGTTACTGCATGTTGTGTGTGCATGCTCAGTCACTTAGTCATGCCCAACTCTTTGTGACCCCATGGACTGTAGCCCACCAGGCTCCTCTGTCCACAAAATATTCCAGGCAAGAATACTGGAGTGCGTTGTCATTTCCTCCTCCAGGGGATCTTCCCAACCTAGGGATTGAACCCACGTCTCTTGCATCTCCTGCATTGGCAGGCAGATTCTCTACCATTGCACCACCCAGGAAGCACCCTCCCGAACTCAAATCTCCCTAGTGATAGAGAGAAATGAAGTTAATTATTGGATGGCAAGAATGAAAGATGAATTTGAGATTTTCAGAGGCAATTTTATTACTGTTTCTTTGCATTGTTAATTAATTGCTTGGTATTCACTGACTTCCCTACTTTAAAAAATTAAGTTAGCAAAAATCTCTCAAATCTTGTGCTTTCCTTTTCTCAAGAAAGATACAAAGTGATACATTTTATGTTTTCTTTAAAAGAAAAAATGAGCTCCCAATAAAAGTCTTCCTGTGCAATTTTCTCCCATTCACCAATTTATGTTCCAAAAGTTCTTTATAACTTGGTGCATTTACATTTAAATAAAATGTTTGAAACTATTTTTATAAGTCATTTTAATAGGCATCTATAAGTGGTCTTGTGGAGAGAAAATTGGAAAGAAAAGTCTCCATGGCCCTCTTCATATAATACTTTCAGAGTTATACTAAACAACTGAAAGCAGAAGATACTGAAGCTGAGAAAATCTATGTAGTTACAATGAATACGGAAGATGTAGCTTCTAAAATAGGGTTTGAACCATTTAGGGAGAATCTTTTTTGTTGTTGTTGTTGTTTTATCCGTTTCTTTCAAATGGTGAACTTCATTTGTGAATAACTTTTTGTTTTTCACTTACAACAAATAATAATTTTCCATACTTCTAAGCTGATCCTGAATATATCTGCAAAGTTTATATTCTGTGATGAAACAAATTTCCTGCTAAATCAGGATTTCTCTTTCCACTTTTTGATGTTGGGTTGCCTTGATTGGACAAAAAAAAAAAAAAATAAGGAGCTGTCAATCTGTTTTCTTTTCAGGTCTTCTCTGTTCCTTTTGAAATTAGTTACAGCCTGCTTTTTGTAGTGTTGTAACCAGCCTGACCTAATTTAATTACCATGACTTGTGTGGTTTAAAGATAAATACTTTTATTCAGTCTGTCTACTTTGTGTATGTTTCCCTCCCTTTCATACAACCCTCTATATTTTAGCATTCAAAGCCCTTGTTATTTCTTTCTTTTTTGGGGCTAACACAGAGTTAGTTTTTATAGTGCTGTCTATATTCACAAGTTTTCTTTGATGCCGAGTTTGCTTTCTCCCTGTTTTGCTGTATCTTTGTCTGAGCTGGGAATTGTGGGCTTTTGTGGGATCCAGACTAAACATTCTTTGACTTGAATCACAGAGCATCACTACTGTATGTGTCTCTGGGCAAACCCAACTGCTCTAATTTAGAAATAGAAGGGAAAAAAAAAAAAAAAGACTGAAAGGAACATGGCAGGGACTTGGGGTTTAGAGACACTGAACTGAAAAATCTCCATCCACAGAATGTTCTACCAGGCCCAGGAGAAGCTTAGACACTCACTCAGGCTATTTAAAGTGGAAAACCTATTTCTGTTATTTCAGAGTCACTGCATTGTAAAGGGAATGCCTTCCATTTTACTGGTGTTTTCTTCCTGAGAGAAGAAGCCATGCAGAAAGACTTTCAAGTAAAAAGATGGCAAGCAGTGGCTGTGGAGCCATATGCTCTAATAAAATGAACATCATCATAACAGGAGTAGTGACTAACCAGCCCCAGGGTCTCATGGGGGAGTGCCGAGCGTGATCGGAGTTACTCTGTTAGCCTCCGTGGGCTCACTTGATAACATACCATCCGAGAGAACCCTTTAGTTTTCACAGAAAGGAACATATGCTGAATACTTATGGGAAATAAAACCAAGTGTAAAATCATATCTGAGTCCTGAACAGAGTGTGTCTTGCTACAGGCGTTGTGCAGCCCTTCGCGGCCCCTATAGACCCCCATCTTAAAAGACGTTCCCACAGCACACTGCCTTTGCAAACCGCCGCACAGAAAACGTGAATGGGGCCTATTCTGCCACATGGACACTATCTGAAATGGCACAACAACTTGCTGTTCCACAAAATAGACCATTCTCTTAAAAAAAACCTCAGAGAAAAAGAAATTCAAGAGTGCTGTTGCCCTTCACAAACTCTGGTTTGCTTGGGAACATGAAAAGAGATTTTTATCTTGCAAATTAAGTTTAAATAAATGATTAGGAAGACATCATTAAGAAAAAAGTTCTATTTGAACTGTACAAATAATATTGTACCTTAAACAAACAGAAGGAAGCTTTTTTGTAAATGCCAAAAGCCAAAACCCTGCAGATTAGCAATGAAAGAGATTCATTATGTCAGTTTTCACAATGCACTGAAATGGCCAAGAAAATAGTTTCTTGCCATACTGATATTTAGTTAGTGACGAATCCTTTAATCATTAGCAAGAGAATACTGAGCATAAATATAATAAAACAATGACAAAAATCCCACCACAAAAGGTCACAGTTTATATCAAATTAATTAGTATGCTCAAGTTACATTTAACTTGGGGAAGCAGGTATTGCCGTGGCATCTTAAGTAGTTTATGGTTAATACTGAATTTTCCTCATCCTCTATGAGTTATAGCTCCTTTGTTCAGAGATGTAGAAAACCTGCTTCTAAGTTAATAACAGTGATGTTAATCAGAGAACGTACAGCAGGAACCTGATACCAACCTAAGACAGCAAATACTACCACTATAGGAGGGGGGCAATTTCTGATGCTATAATATCTTAGATATAAAGGGAACAGGCACTAACTACATGGAATTCACAAAACTGCAGAAAGAAGCTAATACTTAGATAGCAGACACCAAGCTGCATAAATTATGAACAGCACACACTTTGAGATAAAAGTACATGATTTTTGATGGTGCCTACTAATCAATTCCAATTTAACCATGTGGTTTCAGCAAAACTTAAATATTAATATAGCTATTATTTAATTCATTAATTTCTCCAATTGTGACAAGCTTCAGAAAGTCTATCCACAGGATTAAAATAACATATAGACAAATTAGCACTATAAAAATAGAAGTAAATACAGAAAGATTAGGATAAAGCCATCTTAATTACTGCTGGGGTATATAGAAAGAGACTTTTCCTCAAAAAAATTCTTTCCCTGAAATTTATGTGAAATACCATACAATAGGAGAAGTCTAAAATAAAGATATTAAGGGGCATATTTGAACTATTGAATATTAAAATATAAGAAAGCTATAGCAATTAAGTGTTCAGTACTATTTTGAAATAAATGAGCTAAACAGTAAAAACTAATTAGTTCAAAAATAGAATCAACAATATATAATACTTGGTTTACAAAAAACTGGTAAAATTTCAAACAGCAGAAAAAATACATTATTCAATAAATGATGTTGGATAACTGGCTAATCTGGAGGAAAAAATAAATTGAATCTCTACAACACTCTCCTCAGCAAAATTAATTCCAGGTGGATAAAAAACTTAAAATCTAAAGAAAAGAAAAAGAGAAAATAACCCTTGAGGCACAGGAAGAAAATGTACAATTTAAAATACTCTTGGTATAGGGAAATTCTGTTTAAGCATGACTAAAAACCAGAGATAATAATAATAATAAAAATATTGATCATGGTGACCCCAAAACTGTGAAATATCATAAAGTTAAAACATATTTTAAAGTTTAGGAGAAAATATTATTAAGTAAATGGGGGAAAAGGAGATTTTAATACCTGATGCAGATAAGAGCATTTGCAATAAGAAAAAGTGAATATTCCAAGAGAAAATTAAAGGAAGCAGACAGTCAATTTAATTGACATAGCTAATAATAATAATTGATGAGCTTCAAGCTCTCTGCTAAAGAAATTAGATGCATATTACTGAAGCATCACAGAAAATGTATAAAATTTCCATGCACTATTATCCTACTATACTAGTTTTTTTTTTTTTTACTAGTTTTGTAGATAAGAGAACTGAAGCTCAGAAAGTCTCATATACAAATTTACATAATTAAGGAGTAGCAGAGCAGGAACTTGATTTGTCAGACTCTCAATCTGTGCTCTTGTTTTTCAATGACACCTCCCACAAATAAAGAAATACTAAACTCGGATTCCCTGATGCTCCATGGGAGTTCCAAGGGCCAGCAGCACTGGCACAAGATGGGTATTTATTAGAAACGCAGAGTCTAAGCCCCCATCCCAGATCCACTAAGTCAAGAATTTGAACAAGATTTCTATTGATTTTTAATGCACTTTAAACTTTGATAAGCACTGATGCTTACCTCACTTTGATAATTATGGCATCACTGACTCAATGGACATGAGTTTAAGCAAACTCTGAGAGATGGTGAAGGACAGGGAAGCCTGGTGTGCTGCAGTCCGTGGGGTCACAGAGTTGGACACGACTTAGCAACTGAACAACGGACAAAAATTAATCAAAAATACATAAAAATTATTTTTCACTGTTGTACACGAAAAAGATCATGGGTAGGGTTGAGAGAAGTGAGGGGAGGAAACGGGAGGGAGGTGGGAAGAGAACAGCCACGCAGTAAGTGTGTGGTGTGAAACCTTTGGAAAGATTGAGTACTTTTGTCAATATGCAACAAATTTTAAGTGGATTTGACTTTGCAACCTCACTTCTGAGAATTTACCCTGAATGGATAGAGTCCAAAGAGACACACTGTATTAGTTTCCTATCGCTGCTGTGACAAATCACTACAAATTTCATGTCTTAAACACAAATATATTAAAAATGGAAGTTTATTATCTTACAGTTCTGAAGGTCAGAAGTCCTAAAACGGGTTTAGAGAACTAAAATTAAGGTGTTAGCAGTGCTGTATTTTTTTCTGGGGACTCTAGGGTAAATCAATTTATTTCTTTACCTTTTCAAGATTTTAGAGATTACCTATGTTCCTTTGCTCATGGTAACTTACCTCCAAAGTCACAGCCAATGAGCATCTTCAAATCTCTCTCTCTCTCCCCTCTGCCATTAATCGCCCTATCTTCCTCATATAAACTTTGAGATTTCATTGGTTAATCCAGGAAAATCTCTCATCATAAAAATCCTTAACTTAATCACATCTACAAAGTCCTGTTCCAGCATTGGAAAGTGAAAGTGTTTGGAGGTCCATTATCCTCTCTACCACAGACACAAAGAGATTCTTTTTATCACAGAGTCATTTTAATAGTAAACAATTAATTAATAGTAATCCCTTATGGCAGAAAGTGAAGAAGAACTAAAGAGCCTCTTGATGAAAGTGAAAGAGGAGAGTGAAAAAGTTGGCTTAAAGCTCAACATTCAGAAAACTAAGATCATGGCATCTGGTCCCATCACTTCATGGCAAATAGATGGGGAAACAGTAGAAACAGTGTTAGACTTTATTTTGGGGGGGCTCCAAAATCACTGCAGATAGTGACTTCAGCCATGAAATTAAAAGACACTTGCTCCTTGGAAGAAAAGCTATGACCAACCTAAAGAGCATATTCAAAAGCAGAGACATTACTTTGTCAACAAAAGTCCATCTAGTCAAGTCTATGGTTTTTTCAGTAGTCATATATGGATGTGAAAGTTGGGCTATAAAGAAAGCTGAGTGCCAAAGAATTGATGCTTTTGAACTGTGGTGTTGGAGAAGACTTTTGAGAGTCCCTTGGACTGCAAGGAGATCCAACCAGTCCATCCTAAAGGAGATCAGTCCTGAATATTCATCAGAAGGACTGATGCTGAAGCTGAAACTCCAATCCTTTGGCCACCTGATGCAAAGAGATGACTCATTTGAAAAGACCCTGATGCTGGGAAAGATGGAAGGTGGGAGGACAAGGGGACGAGAGAGGATGAGATGGTTGGATGGCATCACTGACTCAATGGACATGAGTTTGAGTAAACTCCAGGAATTGGTTATGGACAGGGAGGCCTGGCATGCTGCAGTCCATGGGGTCACAAAGAGTCAGACAAGACTGAGTGACTGAACTGAACTGAACTGAAGTGAAACAATTAAGAACAACATAGAGGTCCATTCATACAGCAGACTGTCATGTTTTCCTGTAATGCAATACTACATGACCATTAAACATGATAATTATCTCTATTGATTAAGGGAAATATTTCACTTTTTGATGTTAGAAGGGAAATTTTGTAGTAAGACTGTTCACAGTCACACACAGAATCAGATAGATCTAAATAGAGACAAAGAGATAAAGGAAAAAATGAATATATGACAAGATGTGATGGCTTTAGCTTGAATGTACAAAGTAAAGTGAAAGGGAAAGTCTCTCAGTTATGTCCGACTCTTTGCAACCCCATGGACTATACAGTTCATGGAATTCTCCAGGCCAGAATACTGGAGGGGGTAGCCTTTTCCTTCTCCAGTGGATCTTCCCAACCCAGGGATCGAATCCAGGTCTCCCACATTGCAGGTGGATTCTTTACCAGCTGAGCCACCAGGGAAGCCCAAGAATACTGGAGTGAGTAGCCTATCCCTTCTCCAGGGGATCTTCCTGACCCAGGAATCTAACCAGGGTTTCCTGCATTTCAGGTGGACTCTTTACCAGTGAGCTAGCTACCAGGAAAGTCCAACATAATAATACTTAACCAAGTCACAACCAAGTCATAACCAGGATAAATATTCTCATCTTCTTAGGGCACAATTACACATAGGCCTAATTCACTTTTCTGCATAATATGCAAGACTCAATAAACACTTTTTAACTACCCAGATGTAGGATCTTTAACAGACCAGTAATATGATTTCTATAGTAAGAAACCTATAACTAGTAAAATATTAGGCCCCAAAAGGCCTAGATGTATTAGAAAACAAATTTACCTGGCAGAAAAGCCTTGAGTAAATCTAACCTATGTAAAGCATCTGTTTGTTTTTTTTTTTTGTCAATTTTTTTTTTTTTTTTTTTTAATTTAATTTTTTAACTTTACAATATTGTATTGGTTTTGCCATATATCAATATGCATCTAACGTGAAATATTTTAGAATGAATTTGAAATCTATCCAGAATTGTTTAGAACCAACCCAATTTTCTAATGGCCATCAGACATCTCAAATTAGGCTTCAACATTATGGCAAGTGGCCAATGGGTCTTAATGAATTAGAACAGTATACTCTCATCTGGAAAACTGGTTTAACATTAAATATCAAATAGGTTTCTCTGCAGATTAAATGAAATACAACATAAAAAGCACCTAGTATGGAGGGTAGCACATAATAGGTGTTTTTTAAATTCCAGTTCTCTTTTTTTACCCATCATTTGATATCTACAGAGAACTTTATTCACTGAGTTATTATCCATCAGGAAAAGAAGGCCTCTGAACTACAGACATATAAATACTGAATATCTAGAATAAAGATTTCAAAGAGGATTAGAGGACACAAAACATTTGTACCAAAGGGTTATCAGAAGTCAGTTGCTTAGCTAGTAAATTATATTGCTATTGTTGCAAGCCAAATGCTTGCTAGTCCTAGCCTGGCACTTGCACTATCAGCAGTCTGCAAACTGATGTGGTTGAGGCCGGAGGGGCAACATTCTCACTGGTCTATGAGCAAAACAGTCTTACCTCTTCTTCATGAATATGAATTATCTCCCCCAAGAGGGTTTTGATAGAGCAGGAGAATATCAATTTTAGGTGGAGACCTTAGCATATAAAAAGGACTTGGGGATATTAATGAATCAAGAGGCTCTGTTCAATTAGATATTTTAGTAATGCCAGGGGATAGCATTCCTGCTTTCAAGATGTGGTGGAATCGTCACATGTGATAAATAGAAAAGGGCCTCCCACAAGTCCTTAATGATGACATTAGCCAACCTGAATTGATTATTTTCCATGGGCCAGACTCCTTGCTCAGCACTTGAACCTCATGAGATATAGACTATTATTAACTGAACTCTACAAATGAGGAAACTGAGAACGATAGTGGTTATGGGACTTGCTGAAATTCACAGAGCTATTAACTATCACAGGCAGGATTCAAATCTAAAAACCTAGACTCCAGAGCTTTTTGGTGAACCATGATTCCATTCTGCTCCCTTGCTGTTCACATTTCTGGGGCAACACCCGAAAGAGCTCTTCTAACAAAGCTCAGTAATACATTCAGTGATGAGTTCAACCTACTGGACTTGGGAACTACTTTTTTTAATCCCAAAGACTGATAACATTAGGGAAACTGAGGCAAGGTGGTAAAATTGGTATTGAGAGTAGTTATATCTCACTCTGAATCTCTTACATACTAATCTAATTCTGTCAGTATCTTTTATACCACCCAGAATTATTTTTACTATTCATGACAAAGTTCTAAGCAGGAAACAGATATAATCTAATTTTAAAGTAAAAATTGAAATAGGGTTTTTCCCCAGTCACCCTTTGAACCACCCAGCTGCTCATACTGAGCATTTTGAGAAGCATGCAGTGTCAAGTCATGATCTTCTGGGAAAACATCAGAACTGGACCTAACTCGGTGATAAGCTGCCTTTTATGTGTCTTCGTTTTCTTTAACCCTGCGAGACCCATGGTTCCCTGAATCTTCTCTTTACTGCTTCTAACCCAGTTATGGTTTCTTCTCTTGGTTGATTTGTGATCCTCAGAAGCTCAGTTGCCACAATAAGGTTGAAGCCAGAGGGGGAGTCCTTGATTTTGCCCTCTTACCATCTCTGCTACACAGATGGTCACGAACTCCAAGCTGGTTCCCCACAGCATTCCTGGTCCCAAGTTCTCTTACTTACTTGTCCCGGCAAAGACGTCCTACTCCTGATATCAAAGCCACACCCCATCTAGTAAAGCCAAGCGTAGTCTACATGGAGTCTGGTTCCCTTTGAATGTGGGTGAGCTTATTTCAAACTTTACCTCTGAAGGGTGCTGCACACTGAAAAGGGTTGGTGAACACTTCGGGATGCTGGGCGGACATGCCTCTAGAGAAAGCATGGAAGCCCCACACCAACCCCACCCTCCCACACCTTTTCCATTAGGCTGTCCTTGAGTTGTATCTTTTTTAATAAACCAGTAAACTTCAATGAGGACAGTCAATGGTTTTTAAATATTCACCCTTTCAAGGCATTACAATAAACTCTGTGTCAATTCTATTTGTCTTAAGTCTAGGGTTGATGCTGTACTAGCCCCTTTAACATGTTGTTTAGTCGCTAAGTTGTGTCCAACTCTTTTGCTACCCCATGGACTGTAGCTCACCAGGCTTCTCTGACCATGGAATTTCCCAGGCAAGAGTACTGGAATGGGTTGCCATTTTTTTTCTCTAGGGGATCCTTCCTGACCCAGGGATCGAGCCCACGTCACATGTATTGCAGGTGGATTCTTTACCCCTGAGCCACCTGGGAAGCCCTTACACATAGAAGATGGTAAAGACATAACAAGTTAAAAATAAAAAGAGAGCAAAGAAACACCCATTACAGTTCATATAAATGGACTTCTGTGTGGTCTAATTTTGGATGTATGACAAGAACAACATGAGATCATTGAAAGAGAACATCTTTAACCACACAGAATTAGTATATTTATGACTTTATTCTTTGTATTTCAACAAACTCATCTACAAAGTGATAATTCACTTACTAAATAAACATATATTTAGTATTTATTATGTTCTCTGTTATGGGCTAGGAACTTCAGGCATAGTGGTATATATAAGAAAAATTTGCTGCAGGGTCAAGTCATGGATGCTCAATACTTAACTCCAGAAAATGTAGTCATTGTTCAAGATACCAGAGCATGTGAAAAAAGTTGTAAAGAAAAAAATGCAGAAGGCATACTAACTGGAAAAAATTTTAAAGATTTTTTTTTTTGAGGTTGCCACAAACTGTTATTTAAGCAATTTAAACTTTGGAAAATAAAATCTCCATCTCTTTTCATGCTTACTGTATTCATGACATGAATTTAGATACATTAATTCCATTTTTTATCTCTTTACATGTAAAAATTTTGGTAAAGCAACTGACATAACAATAAATGATGCAAAAGTAATTATGTTTATCTTTATCTGATTTATATAGATAATTATATTCAAAGTAATAAAAAATGTTTAAATAGATTCCTTTTTCAGATCAGATCAGATCAGTTCTTCAGTCGTATCCGACTCTTTGCGACCCCATGAATCGCAGCACAGCCCGGCCTCCCTGTCCATCACCAACTCCCGGAGTTCACTCAGACTCACGTCCATTGAGTCAGTGATGCCATCCAGCCATCTCATCCTCTGTCATCCCCTTCTCCTCCTGCCCCCAATCCCTCCCAGCATCAGAGTCTTTTCCAATGAGTCAACTCTTCACATCAGGTGGCCAAAGTACTGGAGTTTCAGCTTTAGCATCATTCCTTCCAAAGAAATCCCAGGGCTGATCTCCTTCAAAATGGACTGGTTGGATCTCCTTGCAGTCCAAGGGACTCTCAAGAGTCTTCTCCAACACCACAGTTCAAAAACATCAGTTCTTTGGCGCTCAGCCTTCTTCACAGTCTAACTCTCACATCCATACATGACCACAGGAAAAACCATAGCCATGACTAGACGAACCTTTGTTGGCAAAGTAATGTCTCTGCTTTTGAATATCTAGGTTGGTCATAACTTTCCTTCCAAGGAGTAAGTGTCTTTTAATTTCATGGCCGCAGTCACCATCTGTAGTGATTTTGGAGCCCAGAAAAATAAAGTCTAACACTGTTTCCACTGTTTCCCCATCTATTTCCCATGAAGTGATGGGACCGGATGCCATGATCTTCGTTTTCTGAATGTTGAGCTTTAAGCCAACTTTTTCACTCTCCTCTTTCACTTTCATCAAGAGGCTTTTGAGTTCCTCTTCAATTTCTGCCATAAGGGTGGTGTCATCTGCATATCTGAGGTTATTGATATTTCTCCCGGAAATCTTGATTCCAGCTTGTGTTTCTTCCAGTCCAGCGTTTCTCATGATGTACTCTGCATATAAGTTAAATAAACAGGGTGACAATATACAGCCTTGATGAACTCCTTTTCCTATTTGGAACCAGTCTGTTGTTCCATGTCCAGTTCCAACTGTTGCTTCCTGACCTGCATACAAATTTCTCAAGAGGCAGATCAGGTGGTCTGGTATTCCCATCTCTTTCAGAATTTTCCACAGTTTTACCAAATCATTCCTTGAGCATGCTCCAGGAATTGGTGATGGACACAGAAGCCTGGCGTGCTTCAGTCCATGGGGTCACAAAGAGTCGGACGTGACTGAGAAACTGAACCATAACTATAAATCATCCAAAAATAACATTAACACTTAAAAAGGATGAGCTTCTTCTTCAAATTATGATAATTACTATAAGAAAAATCTCAAATTTTCCAAAAAATGTTAAGTAACATTTTATCTATAGACTTTGCATATGTGTTATTTCAACTTAAATCATGAAAACAAACTTAAGTTGACAGAAGCAGAAGATATTAAGAAGAGGTGGCAAGAATACACAGAACTCTACAAAAAAGATCTTCGTGACCCAGTTAATCATGATGGTGTGATCACTCACCTAGAGCCAGACATCCTGGAATGTGAAGTCAAGTGGGCCTTAGGAAGCATCACTACGAACAAAGCTAGTGGAGGTGACAGAATTCCAGTTGAGCTATTTCAAATCCTGAAAGATGATGCTGTGAAAGTGCTGCACTCAATATGCCAGCCAATTTGGAAAACTCAGCAGTGGCCACAGGACTGGAAAAGGTAAGTTTTCATTCCAATCCCAAAGAAAGGCAATGCCAAAGAATGCTCAAACTACTGCACAATTGCACTCATCTCCCACACCAGTAAAGTAATGCTAAAAATTCTCCAAGCCAGGCTTCAACAGTACATGAACTGTGAACTTCCAGATATTCAAACTGGTTTTAGAAAAGGCAGAGGAACCAGAGATCAAATTGCCAACATTTGCTGGATCATTGAAAAAGCAAGAGAGTTCCAGAAAAACATCTATTTCTGCTTTATTGACTATGCCAAAGCCTTTGACTGTGTGGATCACAATAAACTGTGGAAAATTCTGAAAGAGGTGGGAATATAAGACCACCCGACCTGCCTCTTGAGAAACCTGTATGTGCAGTTCAGGAAGCAACAGTTGGAACTGTACATGGAACAACAGACTGGTTCCAAATAGGAAAAGGAGTACGTCAAGGCTGTATACTGTCACCCTGCTTATTTAACTTATATGCAGAGTACATCATGAGAAATGCTGGGCTGGAAGAAGCACAAGCTGGAATCAAGACTGCCGGGAGAAATATCAATAACCTCAGATATGCAGAGGACACCACCCTTAAGGCAGAAAGTGAAGAAGAACCAAAGAGCCTCTTGATGAAAGTGAAAGAGGATGGGGAACACATGTATACTAATTAAATAATTTTCTATTAAAGAAAAAAAAATTAAAAAAAAAAAAAGAAAGTGAAAGAGGAGAGTGAAAAAGTTAGCTTAAAGCTCAACATTCAGAAAACGAAGATCATGGCATCTGGTCCGATCACTTCATGGGAAATAGATGGGGAAAGAGTGGAAACAGTGTCAGACTTTATTTTTTGGGGGCTCCAAAATCACTGCAGATGGTGATTGCAGCCATGAAATTAAAAGACGCTTACTCCTTGGAAGGAAATTTACGGCCAACCTAGACAGTATGTTAAAAAGCAGAGACATTACTTTGCTGACAAAGGTCTGTCTAGTCAAGGCTATGGTTTTTCCAGTGGTCATGTATGGATGTGAGAGTTGGATGGTGAATAAAGCTGAGCACTGAAGAATTGATGCTTTTGAACTGTGGTTTTGGAGAAGACTCTTGAGAGTCCCTTGGACAGCAAGCAGATCCAACCAGTCCATCCTAAAGGAGATCAGTCCTGGGTGTTCATTGGAAGGTCTGATGTTGAAGCTGAAACTCCAGTACTTTGGCCACCTCATGTGAAAAGCTGACTCATTTGAAAAGATCCTGATGCTGGGAAAGATTGAAGGAGGGAAGAGAAGGGGACGACAGATGATGAGATCGTTGGATGGCATCACTGACTCAATGGACATGAGTTTGGGTGAACTCTGGGAGTTGGTGTTGGACAGGGAGGCCTGGTGTGCTGTGGTTCACAGGGTCGCAAAGAGTTGGACATGACTGAGCGACTGAACTGAACTGAAACCATTTTAAATTAAGTTACTTGAAATTTGTAGCATTTAAATTTGATTTATGTTTGTGCTTTCTCTGAAAAGTCTCAACACTAATGAGACTGAATTTATAAAAAAGAATATGGTAAAATAAGTGTAAAGTAATATATTTTGAAATGATTAACAAAGGAAATTTTTCCTATTAACTTCTGACATGACATATTTTAAAAACATAAAAGACAACTGTGAAATTCTAAAAGAAAAATTTTTAAATGTTTTGTGACTCTACATGAAATATTTTGGCCACAGTGAAATAGAAAAAAGGCTGAAATAAAAGTTGAAGCTAGTCTCTGGTGAGTAATTTTTCCAGCAAATTTGTAAAGTAATATTCCTGAATTCAGTCTCCCTGTTCTTTCTCCATCATTTTCTTCTTCTATGAATGATTATTCTTTATCCCACACCTACCCTTCTTCTATTAAAGAAGCAAAATGCTTTCACTGACCTATACACAGGACCAGTACAAAACAGATTTTGCATGGGCTCCCCTGACAGTTCAGTTGGTAAAGAATCTGCCTGAATGCAGGAGACCCCAGTTCAATTCCTGGGTTGGAAAGATCTGCTGGAGAAGGGATAGGCTACCCACTCCAGTATTCTCGGGCTTCCTTGTGGCTCAGCTGGTAAAAAATCCACCTGCAATGTAGATTCACTGTATGTGTGATGTCTATAGACATAAATCATTTTTATGCTTAAAATTTTCCATTTTAACTCTACTGTAATAAACATGTATTATTTTAGTAATAATTTGAAATCAGCTAAGTTTGCTTTAATTAACAATCTAGCATTAGACAAACCATATTATTTTAAAGCAAAGTGAAAGTCACTCAGTCATGTCTAATTCTTTGCGACCCCATGGACTATACAGTCCATGGAATTCTCCAGGCCAGAATATTGGAGTACTTCCCTTCTCCAGGGGATCTTCCCAACTCAGGGATCGAGCCCAGGTCTCCCGCATTGCAGGCAGATTCTTTACCAGCTGAGCTATCATCAGGGAAACCCATGCAAAATGTGTTTTATACTGGTCCTAATGTATGGACAGAAAGCAGATCTGTGGTTACCAGGGGACGGTAGAGGAGGGATGGGAGGGAGGGATGACAAAAAGAGACCTTCTGGGGTCATGGACACGTGTACTGTCCTGACTGTATCTGTACTGTCTTGACTGTGGTAATGATTTCACAGGTGTATGTATGTGCTTAGTCGCTCAGATGTGTCCGACTCATTGTAACCCCATGGACTGTAGCCCTCCAGGCTCCTCTATCCATGGGGATTCTCCAGGCAAGAATACTGGAGTGGGTAGCCTATCCCTTCTCCAGGGGATCTTCCCAACCCAGGGACTGAATCCAGGTCTCCCATATTGCGGGTGGATTCTTTACCAGCTGAGCCAACCAGGGAAGTCTGGTGTATGTATACCTGTGTCAGCTGTATTAAACTGTGGTACAATTAATTAAAATACGTATATACGATTTAAACATAATATGTATATATATACATACCTTAATATGATATGATTTAAAATGTATGTATTCATGGTTTGTCAACTTTGCTTTGCCCCAATAAAGTTGTTAAAAAATAAAAATGTCTAGCAGTACTGGGTGTTGGTAAGGATATGGAACACCTAAAACTCTCATATATATTTTTGGTAGAATGTCTGATGTAGTTGCATGGAAAAGTCCTCTTAGAAAGTTAAGACATATATGACCTAGATATCCTACTCCTAGATATTTGCTTCAGGGATAAAACATATGCCAACAACAAAACCGTTTCTTAGATCACTAAGGATCCTGCCACAAAATTTAACAATTTTAGTCGTGACCTTTTTGATTCCTCAGTCATTAACACTCCTGACCATTCACTTCTTTCAGTTCTGTTTTCCTTGTGCTCCCTGAACTATATTGTTTCCTCCCTACATATTTGGCACCTCCTTCTAGCCCATCTCTGAGAGTTCATCTTCCTTAATCTAGCCTGTAAATGATGCCATCTAGGCTTATTCTTAGTTGCCTTCTCTTTTTGCAAAATGCACTTTCTGTAGTCTAATTTCATCCATTTCCACAGCTTCACTAAATTAATATCTCACAACAACTTTTCCTAAGCTCCAGACTTTTATCTTTAGCCACGTATAGAACAGTGAATATACATTTTTCAAAGGCCCAGCAATATCAATACATCCTAGACTGAACATGATCTTATGCCCACAAACCTAATACTTACAGTACCTCAGCAAATGGCACCGTCACCCATCTGATTCCTTAAAAACTAAGCTGGAGTCAAGGATACGTAACTCCATCACCTCCCATATCAAAGAAATTACCAAGTTCAGGCAACTCACACATCGTTTCTAAATTCCTTTAATGTCTCTCCATCTCCACTGCCTCTCTTCTAGTCAAATTTATCTTCATCTTTCACCTGGATTGCTACAATAACTGGCCTCCAAGAATTTATTCTAGTTCCTATCCAACCTGTACTCTATAGTATGGAACATTAACATTTTCAAAATGTAAATGTGATCTTACTGCATACCTAATCTTTCTTCTCCCCCTACTTAGCTCAATTTATAATCTATTTTTCCTGTTGTCTTAGAATGATGACCAAAATTCTTAACACAGCCTACAGAGCACTATTATATGGTCTGAGTCTTATCAACCTCTCCAATTTTTTTTGCCTACCCCTTCTCCAGTCACTCTGGCTTTCTTTCCAGGCTTTCTCCCTCCACAGGGATTTTACATATACTTTGTCCCTCAATATAGGATTCTCTTCTTCCTCTCCACTTTAACCTGTTTAACCCCTACTCAATCCTCTGATCTCAAGGGAAAGATCATTTCCTTTACTTTTCCAAATTAGGTTAAGTTTGTGTCATATACTTTTCCAAAACTGACTCATTTTCTTTGAACCTACCACTTTTAAAATTATGCTTTATTAATCTGATTAGTTGCATCACATCAGCTTCTCCCCTAAAGTGTAAGTTCCAGGAACAACATTTTAGTTCATCTTTGTCTCCATAGGGGTACATTTCATCTATTGGTAACAATTACTCACAAATAAGCTATGTCTCTGAAAGACAGATTTCATTATGACTCTTTTCAAATAGTGATTTTTGTATTGTCTAACATGTCCTGAAGGTTAACTGATTATTTTGAATGTACAAGTATGTTGTTGTTGTTTTTTTTATAAAATTTGGATCACAAATTCACAGAAGGCTTTCATTGAAGTAGATTTCACTATGAAAGCACTTGAACACTTGGCTCCAGTTTGTTATTTTCCTGTTTTATTTTTTTTGAAGACAGCCTGTTGTCCTTTGATCTTGCTCCGACACCTGCACCAACCTACTTCTTTCATCTTAAGAGGTCCCTGTAGGATCCAAGGTCATGTGGATAAAATTAAAATAGAGGTCATGTGATTGAAACTATTCTTCACAACTTCTCCCAAAACACACAGACACATATTCATACAAACACTTGGATCTGATTTTCAAAGGGCCCAATTTGTCTTGTAAATTTTATATTTCCATTTCATGGACTTTCTCACAAAGACAGTAAAACACAAGTTGCCTACATTTTTGTGTTACAAAATTCATCTTTTGTGACAGTGTATGACCATTTCCCTTTCACTGACATTCTAATATTTCCCTATTTCTTCAATATATTAAACAAATAACTATTTTTAAATTTTTTCCCAGTTGGCTTTTCTGAAAGGCTGTTGCATCCATCATTATGAAATGATCAGATGAATATTACCATGGTTTAGTGTTCCCTCTGCAAAATGTAAACAAGTGGGGGTGGGAAGTAGGAGAGCCTTTGAGGAACTAGCTAATGATCATGGAATTATTTTACATCTGTTTCTTAGTAATACGCTTTCTGTTTCCAGTAAAGGGAAAAATGTGGTCTTAGAAGTCAACAAATTCCATGTAAAACAGGGAGAATTAGAATTTCTCACAGCCTTTAAAAAGAATATTAATTTATATAATTTATAAAACTACAACAGATATTAATAAAAACATAGTAATATTTATTGTAAAATGTGAAGTTTAATCCTTAATTCTATTAAAGGATCAAAGAAAGTTATTTTTTTAAATATTATATGACTTAAATTTATGATAAATTTCCCAATTATGTATCTCTAGTTCCATGATAAGAGACATACTTTTACCTATGTCTGGCGACTATATATCCTGAATCAACATTTCATGTTAACACACTTCAGCAGCAATGCAGTAATAGTCACTTAAAACAGGAAACGAAATAGTAAAAGTTAATTTTGTGTCCTTCTCACTCTTCCCTCCTAGCTCCCCAATCAAGATAACATTTTCTTGAGCAGTTTCCAAAAGGACTCTGAATTAAACAATCCCCAGATATCTACCTTTTGCTTGTTCTTTATCAGGCCATTATCTCTGATATAGCCCAGCCAAACTAGAAATTCAAGGCTAATTTGGAATACTCTTGTTTTCTTACAGCTTGAAGAAAAGATAAAGGTCAGAAGCAGGCTTAAGGAGATGGACAGAAGTCACGAGTTAGAAATAAACAAAGGAAGCTCCCTTGCAGTAGAACTATTTAAAACATACGCCAATAAAATGTTCAAAGGATTCCCACAGAGCTTCAAAGATAAACATGTGCAATTTTTTTTTTTCCTTGAAAAACTCCTCTTACCTGAAGGTTTAAACTCAACTATATAACATGATTCAATGGAAAAATACAAATGATAGCCTCTTGGTATTTTACGCATTTCCTGTGAGTTAAAAATTTTACTGTAGGTCACCATGAATTCCAGCTCTACTTGCTCTTAGTTGTGAGACTGGGCAAGTCATTTACTACCAGCTTGCCCCAGCTGCAATAATTACAATTCTCAGTTCATGAAGTGCTACGGGAATAATACAAGCAAAATTCTTAAAACCATGTTAGTCACACAGAAATGCTCACTAAATGCCAGCTATTATTAACAAATTTTTATCATCAGCATTATTCCAATAAGGCTGGGGTGTCGAAGGGGCTGGGCCTGAAAAGTTCTAATCTGTAAGAAATCAACAGCAATAAATCCGTGGAAGGTGCTGAGCTTCACTTTAAAGCACACTGAGAAAGCTCTCTTGGTCCTCACATGATGAGAGAATTGAGACTTTAAATACAGGGCTATTTTTCCATATGTTTACTGCTGGCTTAGAGCTAAGAAGTTTGGGGAAAAAATAAACAGAAATATGAGAAAAAAAAATGTGAAACGTTTTAAAAAATCCAGAAGACAAAAAAAAGTGAAGAATAAAAACTGGAGGTGGGAGATTATTAAAAAATAATAAAAGTTCCCAGAACTGAGAAACACTATATATCTTCAGATTACAAGAGAAGAAACTAAATGCTTCCAGATATTTTTTTTAAAGTACTTGCCACCTTACCAGGAACTCAAGAACAAAAATCAGTCTGTTATTGGTTTCTTCATTGATTTTATTAGAAACTAGAAAACAATGGAGTAATTCTTTTAAAATTCCCCAAATCCAAAACTCAGTAAAAATTGATTGTGGAATATTTTAAGCACAGAAACCCTGAATGAATGTTTGCTTATTTTTAAGTTTTTGTCCCATATTCTCTGGTCTTATTCAGTAAGTCTATAGTGCTATAACAAAACAATCCCCAAGAAAAGCTTCAAGAGAAGACAGAAGACCTTGTGTACTGCTCAGAGGATTGCAATACCAGACCAGCAGGACAACTCTGTCATTTTCTATGTATCTCTACATCCCTGGTAGTTTCTCCAGATCTTCCAAAACATTCACATCACAGCAAGAAAGAGTAAAAAGTAAGTTTAGTGTCTGTCTCTTCTTTTTAAGGGTATGACCTGGAAATGACATGTATTATTTTGTCTCACACTATTTAAATATAAATTAGTCACACGACCAAACATGGATGCAAGCAAGTCTTGTTGGCCCTCACTGAGTAACCAGGCACCCAGGTAAAATTTGGAAGCATAATCACAAAAAAAGGACAGGTAAATTAATCCTTGTAGAAAAGTAGTCATCTGTCTCACTAGTCTGTAAACATACCAAAAGTCATGTCATACTCTCTAGCCTTACACAGCATCATTTTAGGACACTTTCTCTTATTATGTAACTAATAGTGACTACACTTACATATCAAGCATATTATTGACTATTATGCTTTATTTATTGCAACTCAATCCAAATAAAAGTTTATTGTGCAATAGATAAATAGAAAGGCACTATACAAACTTCCTTGTAATAAATCAGAACCATCCCCAGTACAAATGCAAGTTTGTGTAATACTATTAAAGCTATTTTAAACTATTATTTAAAAGTTCTTGAAATTTTTAATAATTATTTCAAGTTTAAGTGGTATTTTTTCCTTTACTAATTTCCTTTAATAATTACTATTACCATATATATAGAAGGATATTAGCTTTTTTTCTTCTTAAATCAACTATATTTTAAAACTTTTTAAGGAATAAGAATAAAGTACAAATAAATTTAAAAGTTTCTGTTTTTTGAGAAAAATAGATCTTCTGTGTGCTTAGTCACTCAGTCGTGTTCAACTCTTTGCAACCCCATGGACTGTAGCCCACCAGGCTCCTCTGTCCATGGGATTCTCCAGGCAAGAATACTGGAGTGGGTAGCCTATCCCTCCTCCAGGGGAATCTTCCCAAGCCAAGGATGGAACACAGGTTTCCCGCATTACAGGCAGATTCTTTACCATCTGAGCCACCAGGAAGTCCTTCTAAACTACATGAAATAAGAATATCAAGGAATGAAAGGATACAAAAGTATATTAAAGATATACTCATTTAGTAAGGAGAAGTGAAAAAGAATTTAAAGGATTAATTAAATTAATTACTAAAATTAAATTAATTAAATTGCTACAATTAATTACTAAAAGATTACATTTCAAAATATACGCTGATGTTGATTTGAAAGTTGAAATTTATCTCCTAACACAGAATTACAGAAATAGCTAATCTCATTGATCTTATATTTTGCCTTTAAAAAATTATTCAGATCAGCAACTGGATTCAGTAATAAGAGAATGTATTCAACTACTTCCTGAAGGCAGAAGATTTATAAACTATTATGAAAATATTTTATGTCTTATTAGTCTTAATTTTGAAATTACTTCTCTAAACCTAAATAATCCTTTGACAGACTCTTATGCACTTAAATCTCATTCATTCATTCACTTAAACATTTAATCCAGGGCTACTGTACGCCAGGCATTGTTCTATACAATGGGACACAAAAATGAGCAACAAAAAAGACACCAGTAAATTCTTGTTTCAAAGAGTTCCTGGCTTGAAGGGAAGACAAATAATAAAGATGACAAAAAAAAAAAAAAGTAAATTATATGGTATTTCAGAAGCTGATATGTGCTATAGAGGAAAGTAGAAGGTGACAGAGAAGATCCAGAGTGCAGGGACTGGGGGCAACGAGCAAATGAAACAGGATGCCAGATGGGCCTCAGGGGAAGTTCTGCGAAGCATCCAGGTATCTGGAGAAAGAGACTCCAAGAATAAGAAGAGCCACACAGAGGCCTTAACTTGGGAGACTTCCTGGTCTGTTCCAGGAAGCAAAGAAAGCCGAGAATGAAATTAAGGGGGCAACATGGAGAGGCCTGCAGGATAAGGAGTGCTGCAGGGAGAAAAGCCCGGGCTGGAAACAACGAGCCAGAGTGGCTGCGGCAGTGGGTGAATTCTAAGAGGAAGGCAAAGGCCTGGTTACAGAGGCCTGCGGGTCACAGGAAAGGCCCGGGATTGTAGTCTACGTAACGTGTGAACAGGACAAAGTCCTGATCTGCTTTTACTTTACAAGCTGGTTCTGACTGCTAAGTGGGGAACAGAATGTGGGGTGACAGTGTAGGAAGCTGCTGAGGGAACCAGGGCTGGCCAAAGTTGCTGGTATAGAGCTGCTGTAGAGAAGTGTCTTGGAGAGGCAATGGCACCCCACTCCAGTACTCTTGCCTAGAAAATCCCATGGATGGAGGAGCCTGGTGGGCTGCAGTCCATGAGGTCGCTAAGAGTCAGGCACGACTGAGCAACTTCACTTTCACTTTTCACTTTCATGCATTGGAGAAGGAAATGGCAACCCACTCCAGTGTTTTTGCCTGGAGAATCCCAGGGACGGGGGAGCCTGGTGGGCTGCCGTCTATGGGGTCGCACAGAGTCGGACGTGACTGAAGCAACTTAGCAGCAGCAGCAGCAGAGAAGTGTCTGGGGTTCTAATTTTTAAGACAATGGAGAAGACTTGATGATGGACTGCATGTCAGATACGAAGAGAAGAATCAAGGATGGCTCCCAGGTTTTTACCTAAGCAACTAAGTAAACTAAGGTAATAGTGATTGAACAGTTCCTATTTGTTTTGTAAAAGAATTCACCACATAATTTTTTTTTTTCCATTATATGCTTCACGTTTGTGTTTAAAATATGGTTGAAGTGAAGGTTACCCTTTGGCCATCAGAAATAAAACTCCACCTTGAATCAAGAATCTGTTTGTATTTCATATTTCTTTTCTTACTGTGTTATATATAAGTGCTAATTAAAAATTTAATGGATTATCTATAAATCTTCCAATGAAGAGGACAGAAAAATCTGGAGACTAGTTTTCCAATCATCTAACATCACTGTACTTTCTGCTTAATGAGAGTGAAAATGAGGTAACCAACACTACACACCTGCTATTAAGCTGAAGAAAAGGCCATTTTATAGGCATTAAACTCCTGTGGTCTGCCAAATGTTCCTACTCACTCACCTATTGGGAGGGTAATTACCATTCTAAGTTTGCTAAAGCAATAGAATATGCCTTTATCTATTTTCCTTCAGGCTGAGAATTTTAAGATGTTTTTAAAAGTTCACTTTCCAGGCACCTTATTTGATTTATGAGAATAAAGGTGACATTACTGCTTCACCTCAATCAAATCTGATAATACATTTCTTAACCTAATAAAAATTCCCCCCATAATAATAATAACAGGTTTATTTTGCTGTGAGGCATTTTTAATTGCACAAGGTATGGCTGTAATTGAAATGTACCCATTTTTAGTTGACATTTTAATTATCCCATTAGCCAGAAAACAGACACTGTGAAAGCTTGAAAAATATTCTTTGGTAGTTTAGAACCAAATTTTTTCAGCCATTCTTACAAGCATTCAATTAGTCTTCTCCTGAAATCCTTTACACATGGGAGCATTTTCCTCAAATTCAACTTTTCCTTGAATATATCTAATATTTTCCACTAAACTATTAATTTCCTTCTTGAATGTCTCAAGGAAAATCAAATCTTATTACATCTAACCCTCACCCTTAATCTGATCTTTATTTTGTTTTCTTTTCCGTTGTTTTTGCACAAAATTCTCTGCTGAACATGGTTCAGAGAGCCCCAGACTTTTTAAAGCTCTTGGCTTTTCTGATCTTGACTCTGTGGCCCTGAAAAATGCATGAGAAATTTTATTATTATTTTGCAGAGGCCTAAAAGTAACAGAAAAGGACAATTAAGCCTTGGACCTAAATAAATTTAGGGTTTTTACTTGGGAGAGAATGGTAGTCCAGTAATATAATTCTCAGAGGGTAAGCTTTAAATAAAGTTTAAAATGTTTCATACACAGCAAGAGATTAATCAGACATGGAAAGGCAAAATGATCAAGGTAGAAATCTTACTCATGGAGAACTGTGTGTTTTGGGGGTTGATGGGGTGTAATTCCCCAAAGGAATGATACACAGTCCCCCTGTGTTACTTCAGGTCTAAGAGCAGGGAATGTTCTGGGGTATCAAGAATAGGGGAAAAGAGCACGGTGGCTATTTCACAAAATTTTGCTTTATAACCTACTTTAAACTTTTACTGATGGAAAGAAATGGACATAAGCAAGTTTACAAGTGGTTTTAGTCCCTCTCAACTGACTGAGACTAAGAGTGTCAGGGCCAAAAGGAAATCAGTTAGCTCAGTAAGGTGACACCAGAGAAGGCTGGGATCTTCTCTCCCCATGGTTTCCTGTTATTTTTGTCTTCTTCTCTTAAACTCTCAATTTAAAGATCCAACCCTTAACTTTTTTCATCTTTTCTCAACATTCTCCATCTCATAACACATAATCCAAAGATCTTCAATTGTAAGACACAACATCAGATAAGAGATAACATATAACCTCCATATTAAAATGTACCCCAAATTCAAAATTATGAAAATTGTGAATTATACCACTTATAATAAGAAAACATAATGTGTGCTTAGTCTCTCAGTTATGTCCAACTCTTGGCAACCTCCTGGATACTAACCCGCCAAGTACCTCTGTCCATGGGATTTTCCAGGCAAGAATACTGGAGTGGGTTGCCATTTCCTTACTGACTGTGTGTTAATGATTACCAAATCTATAATTTTATTCCCATCAAACTGCTTACTTGTCATTTACATGTGTAAATCCTGCCTCCAAAATCTGTTTTCCTCTCTATTTTTCAGTACTGACAAAAATAAGAGTAAGGAAAGAGTGCTGTCATTGACTTGATATTGGTATCAAGTAAAAAATACCCTTTAACGTCCACTTCCTATGCTCCATGTCCAGTCTGTCATCAGCACTTCGTTGTGTGCCTCATACGTGTTTTTTTTCTTTTCTAAGTTCTAGCCTTATCACCAAATGCCTAGAGTACTCAAACAGCACCTCAGATGATGACTTTGCTTCTAGGTAGAAGTAGGGACAATGTCATGCTGGTAAGAGCTCTAAAGTCAAATTTCCTGATTTCACCACATGGGTCCACCACTTCACACGTGTGTGACTTTGGACAAATTGTTTTCTTCGTATGGCTCTTTTCCTCATCTTTAGACCAAGTATAAGAACAGTACTTCCCTTGTGGAATGGTTATGAATGTTATAGGAATACATGGAAAGCATTAGAACAACATCTGGAATTCTAGCAAGCACTCATATGATATTAGCTACTATAAGACACCACATTTCAATTCCTTTGACACAACTGTGTTAGCGTCAGCCTTCCTAAAATACCAGTTAATTTAGCCATTAAATAGACATGTGTTTAGCAAATGAATGTATATTGTACACTACACATTGTTCAAAGTATTGAATATTAAGAATGCAGTGATAAATAGGACAAATTCACCACTGACAGGTGGGAAAGAGGACACAAAGATGACATAAAATAAAAAAATTTATGAATAGTTAATATTGTGCTAATGATTATTATTAAGGTAAAACTAGATGATGTGATAGACACGGAGGTCGTGACGACTTTAGAAGGAAATAAAGGATGTGACGCATAAACTATTACCCAATAGGTAAGCAGCAGAGACAAGCTGTCACTCAGCACAGCGCCTCCGAGACTCATCCAAGTTTTTAATTTCCTATATTAACTGTAAAATACTTTTAAAGAACTCAAGAAAAGACTTTATTTTTACACAGGTATTTAACAGCCATTTCTGTTCTTCCTTCATTCTGTATGATTCAACTTTGCTTCTGGCATCATGTTTCTGCTGTCTAAAGAATTTGTTTTAGCAATTAGTTTTTAAGCATTTTACTAATAACAACTTCTCTTAGTTTTCCTTCATCTGAAAATGTTTTTATTTCCCTTTCATTCCTGAGGGATATATTTATTGAATATAGACCCAGGGTTAACAGTTCTCTTCCTGAGGCACTTTAAAATTTTTGTTTTACTTCCTTCTGGGCTTTGCAGTTTCTGAAGAGAAACACAAAATCACTTGGGTCATGGTTCCCTAAAAGTAATGAGTCATTTTTCCAGGTTACCATCAATATTTTTTCTTTGAACTTAGTTTTCAGTAGTCTGATTACAATGTATCCACTCTTAGATCTCCTTAAGTTTATCATTGTTTAGAGATTATTCAACTTCTGAAACCTGCAGATTTATGTCTTTAGTCAATTTTTTTCAGCCATCATTTCTTCAAATATTTTAATACCATACTTTTTCTGTTCTTTGACTCTGTTGACATGATGTTCTGTTCAACATTAGTTCCATTTCAAACCTTTGCAGAGTTACTCGCATCTGCCGCATATATGAGCCACTTAGGGGGCAGCTTGGTACCTGAGTGGTCACTGATGGTCTGTTAGTTCTTGGTATCTTTTGGTACCTGTTTAGGATCAGATACACAAACTTAGAGCTCAGGAGTGAGTCCAAGAGCTTATAAATGATTCTAAGGTCTCCCTGTTCTAAGCTCTCTTCTCTTTCTGGTTCTTGACCAGAAAGCTGGGGTTTTAATTACTCCACTCTTGTGCATACTTGGTGTGCATGTGAGGCTAAGGAACGTATGGCAGGGAGGAGAAAAGTACCTTCTTCAATCCATACCTCAATTAAAGAAGAGGTTCCTCTGGGTTCCTGCTGCCACCGATGCTATTGTTTCCATAGCCACTATGGGTTTGTCTGGAAGCCAGAATATAAGAGAATGAAGAAAAAACAAGAAAAAGCTTTAAATGGAGGATATCCCCCACTCTCTCTGAATATGTGGAGCCCCCAGTCCTACTCCACATGACGGAACTAGAGAGTTTCTCCCGAAACTCTGCACCTTCATGCCCTCTTCTGGCATTTGGACTGCTTTGCATCCAGGTCAGGATATACATGAGGAAAATAGGAAAGTCACTGCCAATCTGGTATATGTTGAACTCCAGGCTTCCTCCCTAGTCGGCCAGCTGCTACTACTTATTTCTCAAAGACTCCAAAACGAACCCTTCTTCATGAACTGTGCCCAGGTTTTACAGCTATATTTGGGATATCTAGAGTAGAATACTGGAGAAGGAAATGGCAACCCACTCCAGTGTTCTTGCTTGGAGAATCCCAGGGACGGGGGAGCCTGGTGGGCTGCCTTCTATAGGGTCGCACAGAGTCGGACACGACTGAAGCGACTTAGCAGCAGCAGCAGAGTAGAATACACATATTCTATCTTACCCCAAATCAGAACTCCCTTCAATCCTTTTAATAGTTAAAATAATTCATCTGTTTGCTGTTAACTTGGGTAAGTATTGAGCTTCTTAATATAGGAATATAAGATGTAGCTGCAGAAAAAGAATGAAGAGGGATACAGTGGCATTAAGTGGATCCTAGCTCCAAGAGTCAAAGCTAGGTGTATCAGGTCAAAAAGCTAGCCTGTGACCCACATGCTTCCTGTCACAGGACTAAGGCACATTCATCCTGTGTATTCAGCATCCGATGGAAAGGAAAAGATATGGGCTCATTAAGCATTTTTTTTTCATAGGGTTTATTCAAGAGATGGTAAGAAATATCAAGGCAAAATGTATTATCAGAATTTCTGGGGTTTTGTTCAACCATCAAATAATTATATTACCATCTATGAAATATTTCTACTTCTCGTCCTTGGCGGGCAAGATTTGTCCTAAAAGACTTTGTCAAGTAACCTGTTGAAACATATATATGCAGTTTGCATGTTGTTCTCCTGATCTAGAAGTCTAGAGCTTATTTTTAAAGGATATGGGATTAATTTTGGAAGAGCTGCATTCATTGAGTATGTTTTGGCTTCTAGAGATGATGTATATTTTGAAGGACTGCCCACTAGATTTTAAAATAACCCTTCAAAACTTTTGCAAAAGTATGGTTTTCTGAATTTTCAGTAGATTTTCATTGTTGAAAATATGAACAATTTGTATTGATCAATGGCACCCCACTCCGGTACTCTTGCCTGGAAAATCCCATGGATGGAGGAGCCTGGTGGGCTGCAGTCCAGGGGTTGCGAAGAGTCAGACATGACTGAGCGACTTCACTTTCACTTTTCACTTTCATGCATTGGAGAAGGAAATGGCAACCCACTCCAGTGTTCTTGCCTGGAGAATCCCAGGGACGGCGGAGCCTGGTGGGCCGCAGTCTATGGGGTCGCACAGAGTCGGACATGACTGAAGCGACTTAGCAGCTGCAGCAGCATGTACTAAGGCATCCTAACTGAAGCAATTTTATAAGAAATACTTGTATTACAATATTTTATATATACCTGAATGCCCTTGCTTTAGAAATGAAGACATTAAGACTCATATAAGCTACTTGCCCAAGATGACACAGAATGCTAGTAAAAGGAGCAAGACTGCACTACTAATCAAGACTCAGAAAACCTCTTGATCCTGCTTTTCTATTATTAATATAGTCTCTTATAGTTGCTTTAACGGCTCCTATAATTGCTGAGAGATTTTGATTACTAACATTTTTTACCTTAAGAGGGTAAAACTATATCTATTTTACATTTGGGGAAATGTCAGTACTTTAGAAAAGTGGGTCTTTATTGTCTCAAGAGAACTGCAGCCCCAAACATCACGTCTTCACACTGTATTTGAAGACACAAACGTGTTGGAAAAATTAGGACTTCCAACAATTCTTCTAAATCACCATGTTATTATCACTTTCTTATACCCCTCAACACTCCTAACTTCCTTTCTAAGTCAATTCACTGGAAAACAGCATGTCTCTAAGATGAAACAAATCTGTTTTTGCTACCACTGTGCATTGAGCCCTCAACTGTATACGGAAAGAAACATATCACCATGCTGACTCTGAAATTTTTCTCTCCTGACTGGACTTCTCTCCTGACCTCCACAGTCATCGGATTACAGACAACTGACATCTGGACCTCGATGTATAACAGACATCTTAATGTTAACATGCCCAAAATCATGCTCTGGCTGTATCCTCAAAACTTTATACTACCCTTAGCGTCCCTTTAAATCCAGGTTATTAAATTGTTCTATTTTTTATATCTCTATTTTTTTTTCAGAACTTGAGCAAACGTTTCCTATTCTCTGGCTTTCTAATATCTCTAAATAAATTAGCATAGTTGTCCTATCGTATGACTTTATCATTTTCAGGATCTGAAGTCTCAGCAGGTCCCTTTCTCATATCTGTGCTTCTGCTGAGTCGTGCCGCTTCCTGGCGTGCTAGAACATATTTGCATACCACTCATTACACTATTTCAAAGTTACTCACCAAGGCATACCAGCTGGGTGTAATGGAGCACTAGCTGATCTTGTCTCTTTAGTGGTTTCTAATCTTTAATCTTTAGGAGATTAGAGCAAGTCCCATGCATATGTCTGTCCGCCTTTATGACAGTGTTTGCAAATAGACTCATCATTTATTCTTCAACTGTTTGGTAGAGTAACTGCATTTCTTATTGTTCCATTGGGGTTTTGCCACATAATATTTTAAGAATTGTTTATAAAAGCTTTCTCTGTAACAGAAATTTTCTAAAAAACACACAGATGAAAATAGCAAAGTATATTTACAGTATAGTTACATTCCCATTTACTTTGAGTCAAAATAAAAGACATGGTTTTTGTCTACCTACATGGTTAGGTAGGTTTTTATGCTGAATATGCTTAAATACTTAGGCATGTTTCCAGAATTTACTTATTACAGAATACCCAGTGTCAAGACATGTGAGAAATGAATCAATAAAAATGCTAACAATGTTTCTGTTTAGGAAAACTCAACATTGTAAATCTGCAAATTGTCAAAATTTGCACTTAAAAGTGTAACACATTGCCAATAAATACCCCATGACATAATATCTCAGAGTTTGACAATAGGACTCTAAAATTCATTTTAAAGAGTGACTAACAAAAGAGAAGAAATGTTGAAACAGAATAAAATTAAGGGATCTTGTCCAACCAGATGATAATACACAGTCCTGACTCAGGAAAGACAATGGGAAAAACAAGAAGTCCAGAAGCAAAGTATATGATGTTGATCCTATCAGTAGTGAAAATAATTACTTAGTTATTGGTATTCAGACAACACGCTTAATCCCTTGGAGAAAATTACATGATCCACATATTCACTAGATATTAATATAAATTCCAGTGAGAATAATAATTAAAGGCAGTAAATATGGTATGAGGTAAAAATGGTGCCCTACAAACTTTTGAAATGTGGCAGTCTGGGAATAGAGATGACAAAAGTATGTGAAAAATACACTGGCAAATAGTCATTGTAATTTTAGAGAATCTACAACAAAAGCAAAGATTACTAAGGAGGATAAATGATTTTGCTATACAAAATTTTGACACTAGATGATGAAAAATACAAAAAAATTAAAGCATTTATAAATTTTCAACATATTTATCAGACAAAATATTGTATATCACATGAAAAGTTTTTGCAAAACCTCAAGTAAATAACATACATATCTTCCTAACAGTAAAGGAAGAAAAGATATACATTTATGAAGAGATAATGTAAATAATACTATGCAAAAAATTTATTTACTCTCATTAATAAAGAAAAAATGAAATGAAATGAAAGTTGCTCAGTCATGTCCGACCCTGTGACCCCATGGACTGTAGCCCATCAGGCTCCTCTGTCCATGGAATTCTCCAGGCAGGAATACTAGAGTGTGTTGCCATTCCCATCTCCAGGGCATCTTCCTGACCCAGGGATTGAACCAGGGTCTCCTGCATTGCAGGCAGATTCTTTACCATCTGTGCTACCAAAGAACCCAGTCATTAATAAAGAAATGCTTATTAAGATACTATTTTCATCATAAAACTGGCAACTATAAAATATTTATATTCAATACTAAAACTGCTGACTTTATAAGGAAAAATGGATAATTCTATAAATTCAGTTCAATTCAGTCAGTCCAACTCTTTGTGACCCCCTGGAATACAGCACACCAGCCTTCCCTGTTCTTCACCAACTCACAGAGCTTGCTCAAACTCATGTCCATCAAGTCGGTGATACCATCCAACCATCTCATCCTCTGTGGACCCCTCCTCCTGCCTCCAATCTTCTTTCCCAGCATTAGGTCTTTTCCAATGAGTCCATTCTTAACATCAGATGGCCAAAGTATTGGAGTTTCAGCTTCAGCATCAGTCCTTCCAATAAATATTCAGGATTGATTTCCTTTAGGATGGACTGGTTTGCTCTGCTTGATGACCAAGGGATTCTCAAAAGTCTTCTCCAACACCACAGTTCAAAACCATCAATTCTTCTGCACTCAGCTTTCTTTATACTCGAACTCTCACATCCATACATGACTACTGGAAAAACCACAGCTTTGAATAGATGGACCTTGGTTGGCAAGGTAATGTCGCTGCTTTTTAATATGATGTCTAGGTTGCTCATAACTTTTCTTCCAAGGAGCAAGCGTCTTTTAATTTCATGGCTGCAGTCACCATCTGCCCTGATTTTGGATCCCCAAAAGATAAAGTCTCTCAGTGTTTCCATTGTTTCCCCATCTGTTTTCCATGAAATGATAGGACCAGATGCCATGATTTTAGTTTTCTGAATGTTGAGTTTTAAGCCAACTTTTTCACTCTCCTCTTTCACTTTCATCAACAGGCTCTTTAGTTCCTCTTCACTTTCAGCCATAAGGGTTGTGTCATCTGTGTATCTGAGGTTATTGATATTTCTCCTGGCGATCTTGATTCCAGCTTGTGCTTCATCCAGCCCAGCATTTCGCATGATGTACTCTACATCTAAGTTAAGTAAGCAAGGGGACAATATACATCCTTGACGTACTCCTTTCCCAATTTGGAAACAGTCTGTTGTTCCATGTCCAGTTCTAACTGTTGCTTCCTGACCTGCATACAGATTTCTCAGGAGGCAGGTCAGATGGTCTGGTATTCCCATCTCTTTCAGAATTTTCCACAGTTTTTTTGCAATCCACAGTCAAAGGCTTTGGCATCATCAATAAAGCAGATGTTTTTCTGAAACTCTCTTGCATATTCAAAAGCAGAGACATTACTTTGCCAACAAAAGTCTATGTAGTCAAGGCTATGGTTTTTCCAGTGGTCATGTCTGGATGTGAGAGTCGGACTGTGAAGAAAGCTGAGCACCAAAGAATTGATGCTTTTGAACTGTGGTGTTGGAGAAGACTCTTGAGAGTCCCTTGGACTGCAAGGAGATCCAAACAGTCCTTTCTAAAGGAAATCAGTCCTGGGTGTTCTTTGGAAGGAATGATGCCAAAGCTGAAGCTCCAATACTTTGGCCACCTCATGTGAAGAGTTGACTCATTGGAAAAGACTCTGATGCTGGGAGGCGTGCTGCGATTCATGGGGTCGCAAAGAGTCAGACACGACTGAGCAACTGAACTGACTGACTGACTGACTTGCTTTTTCAATGTTCCAGCAGATGTTGGAAATTAGACTTTTTTAAGGAAAAATGGACAATTTTATAAATTATTGTTAAATAATTGTGCTAAATTTCCTGAAAACTTTAAAACTCTTGTTTTATCTTTAACCAGTCAATTTTACATCTAGGGTTTTGTTCAAACAAAATAAAGAAAAATTTGACTGTTTATGAATACTATTGTCTATATATATAACTATTTGTGACAGCAAATTAGTAAAAAAAAAAACCCTTAACTACACAGTATATATTTTGGCAATTAAAATTTATTAGATTCAGGCAGCGATATATGTTGTATATTAATTTTTATCACTAAGAAGTATGTTTAACTAATATCAAGAAAGACATACATAGTTCCAGGACTATATTCATATTTGCTTTTACTCATGTAAAATTAGTTATAAGGATAGAGTAGAACCAGATAGTAGAGGAATCTAGTAAACCTGGTAGGAAACCTGAATGGGCCATTCACTACCTATCTGAATGTTTTCAGTTCAGTTCAGTTCAGTCACTCAGTCGTGTCCAACTCTTTGCAACCCCATGAGCCGCAGCACACCTGGGCTCCCTGTCCATCACCAACTCCTGGAATCCACCCAAACCCATGTCCATTGAGTCAGTGATGCCATCCAACAATCTCATCCTCTGACGTCCCCTTCTCCTCCTGCCCTCAATCTTTCCCAGCATCAGGGTCTTTTCAAATGAGTCAGCTCTTCACATCAGGTGGCCAAAGTACTGGAGTTTCAGCTTCAGCATCAGTCCTTCCACTGAACACCCAGGACTGATTTCCTTTAGGATGAATGTTTTCATGACCCTAAAATTCCACTCCTTTATAGTCTAATGCACATCTATTTGAGGAAACATGTATAGGGAAGTTCACAGAAGTGTTTATTCCTAATAATTCAATTTATAATAGAATGGGTAAAAAAAAAAAACAAAGCATCTTCACATAACAAAAGTAAACAACACAGATACACAACTAGTATGACTCTCAAAATACAAAGCAGAAGAAACATAAGTTAATGTCTACTTATACAAAGCTTAAAAACCTAGCAAAACACAGAGCTTAAAAGTCTAGTAAAACAAAGCCATATTATTTAGGCAAACAAGCATATGTGGCAAAACTATGAAGAAAAATAGCAAAAGGAAACCACCACCACATAAGGATAGTAGCCACCTCTATAACAGAGGTAGGAGGTTATTACAACCCCAGACCCCATGGTTTCTGGAGTGCTTACAGTATTTACTTGACTTTGGTGGAAAAGAAGGGAATTGCAGGGGAATTGCATAATTCATACAGTTATGTATTAATTCATGATTCACACATTTGTATTTTAATTTTTATGTGCTTTATTTCACAATAAAATAAGGATGTCTGAAAAGTGAAGTGAATGTGTTAGTCGCTCAGTGTCCAACTCATTACAACCCCATGGACTGCAGCTTACCAGGCTCCTCTGTCCATGGAATTTTCCAAGACAGAATACTGGAGTGGGTTGCAATTCCCTTCTCCAGGGGATCTTCCTGACCCAGGGACCAAACCAGGGTCTCCCACACTGTGGGCAGATTCTTTACCATCTGAGCCACCAAGGAAGTGGTGATAAGGATGTCTAGAAGTTGGCATTTGCTTCTCTAAAACAGAAGTATTTAGGTCTTTGATCATCTGATCGATGGGCTGTAACGAATAAGACGAAATTCCATTCTGAAGATCTATTCATCTAATCCATTTGTCTTCTTTTGTAGGGAATATAATTGAGTTTTCCTAGTAGTGGGATGCATTTTGCTATAGTATCCCAACTCCTTGGCATTACCATTGGGACTAACATGAAACATTCACAAAGCAGATGGCCAGCTTTCCAGGCCCAGATGCGGCCTAAACCTATGACCTTAATAGTACCCACAGTAAACAGCTGATGTAACTAATTCAAGATAGTCCTAAAAAAATGGTGAGTGGATAAGAAAACATAAGGAAAATGTGAATGCCTTTTAAAATAATTAACTAAAACGTCTATTAGTTCTATAATGAAAAATAAAGAAATGGATTAAGAGTCAAGGCAGACAAATTTTATATGGAGTTAAGACTATAATATTGGGTTTTATCTTTCATTTGTGCTAAAGAAAAAAAAATGAAAAAAAAAAAGTTAAGCACCATAGTTATATGTGAAGTACATTTTTATTATTTCTCTCTGTAAAATATGTAGATGAATATAGGTAATAGCACTTAAAATTATTTAACATCCAGAGAAAAAGGAGAAGAAATAGGAGTATTAGTAACTACAAAATATTCCTTAGAAGCATAACTGTTGGGAAAAAAATCTATATTCTGTATTTGTATTTTTTAAGTTAGTAGTTAAAATATTATGAAAGTAAAACACATGCAAAAGAATATAAATAACTTTAAATATTTTATATTAACTGTTATTTAAGTTTTTAAAAAATTCTGTGTTCAAGTGAAGAAAATCAGCACTATAAATGCCTCAGTTACTTGAGATTTTAAATGAGCTATCTCTGCAAAGTGCTTGTTTATATTAAATAGTAAAATCAATTTTACCTTTTGGCTTTATTAAATAAAATTATGACTAAGCATCTCGAAGACATTTTCTTAAATGGAAAATTTCAAAATTTAAAACAAATTACTGTTTCTTACACACATTTTACTGATAATTTCAGGAGAGAGTTTTTTGATCATTGGCTAAATTTTTTTCTCATTTTTACATCTTATCTGCCTTGTTCCTTTTTTTGTTTTTGTTTTTAAAATGTATTTATTTTATTTGGAGGATAATTACTTTACAATACTGTGATGGTTTTTGTCATACCTCACATCAGTGGGCCATGGGCTTTATTTTTATCACTTTGCATGCTCTCCCAGTTCCAAAATGCTGAGTTTTTTTTTTTTTTTATTGAAATAGAACATTTTTTCTCATTTGAAATTCTTTAAACAGGTTTGTTGTCATTTTCAGCCCCGGTTTAGCTTTCAGCTCTCCCCTCCCACCACCTTTGATACAAAAACAGTGAAAGGTAGAATGAAGCCTGAGAATGAATCCCACTTCTGTAAGTTTAAATATTCAGGAATGGACAATGTTCCTTTTCAAGGCAATGACCCTTCTTGATTTATTAGCTTCTCCTTCTGGATTTATCCATGTGGGAAAACTGCCAAAGCTCATTTGTCTTTTCCTGCCTGTATCCTTATGTCATGACATTGAGGTACTTTGTTCTGCAAAAGTATTTTTAAAAGGTGACATGTCTTTCCCTGTGGAACATTTAAATAATAATAAAAACCACTTTTAATTAGGATCTGGAATAACTGCTAAGAAAAGAGTGGGAATGGAGCATAGCCCTCCACAGCACTCACAGTAGATCGATTTCACGTTTTTTAAGTTATCCCTGGCCACACTTGAACATAGCTCTGGTATACTGAAGCTGTTTTTCTTTGAGATATCCAGCTCTCTCTTTCTGTGCAAGGCTAAGCCTTCTCTGTATTAAGAACTGTGAAGATCCCATTTTACTGTTACCAGTACTATTTACCAAAACATTTGTTTTAGCTCTTATTGTTCCTCTCCATATTCAATTTAGAACATCAGGAAAACAGAATAGACAGATATTTTTTTATCATCCTAATATCTGAAGCAATGTCTTACTACATGTATAATTAAACATTTAGAATATTTTTGTTGTGAAACACAAGATTATATAAGCCATCTTATCCATTTTATGGAATAGGAAACCAAGGCCAAGAAACACAAAATATTTAGTACAGACAGTGCTAAATCTCTGGTTTTCCATTGCCGTATTTATTTCATGAGTAATAATCTAAAGCTATATAACAATTTTGTTTCAAGATAATCATAAAGAAAAAAGAACTTATAACTAATTCAGACTGAGGAAATTAAGAAAAATATCATAATCATATTTGGACATATTTTCTATAACATGGAAACATTTTATCAGAAATAGAAAATAGAAACATTTAAACAACATTACTCAGACATTTGCTTTTTCTTTTTAAATGAGATTTTTTTGCAAAAAGTTCCCTATCTTTTCTTATTCTCTCAACTTGTACATATCTTATGTTCCAAGCACAGGAGAAAATGCAAATGATGCCTTATCCACGAAGTCTTCCCAAACACCACAATTTGTTCTTGCATTACACTCCACACTTTCATCTACTCATACTGTACTATAATTATTTGTTCATATTTCAGTCTTCTCTATCAAAATGCGAGTTCCCCCAGGGAAGGAAACATATCATTCATTTTTGTATCTCTGGTGCCAGCACTATGGTAGACATTCATTAGTATTTGCTAAGTGACTCAATATATGAATGACTGCCCCAGAAATTCCACTCCTGGCCATATATCTGGAGAAAACCATAATTGAAAAAGATATAGGTGCCCAAATGTTCACTGCAGCACTATTTACAATAGCCAGGACATGGAAACAATCTAAATGTCCATCAGCAGAGGAATGGATAAAGAAGATGCGATGTGGTACATACATTCATGGAATATTACTCAGCCATAAAAGGAACAAAACCGTGCCATTAGCAGAGACATGGGTGGACCTAGAGACTATCACAGAGTGAAACTAAGTCAGAAAGAGAAAAACAAATATCATATATTAATGCCTACATGTGGAATTTAGGAAAATGGTGTAGATGATCTTAGTTGCAAAGGAGAAAGAGAGACACAGACATAGAGAACAAACATATGGATACCCAGGGGGAAAGGAGGAGGAGGGTGCATCGGGAGATAAGGGACTGACATATATATACTACTGTGTATAAATAGATAACAAATGAGATACAATTGTATAGCACTGGGAATTCAGTGCTCTGTGGTGACCTAATGGGGAGGAAATCCAAAAAATGAGGGGATATATATATATATATATGTATAGCTGATTTACCTGTATGGATGTGAGAGTTGGACTGTGAAGAAAGCTGAGCGCCAAAGAATTGATGCTTTTGAACTGTGGTGTGGGAGAAGACTCTTGAGAGTCCCTTGGACTGCAAGGAGATCCAACCAGTCCATCCTAAAGGAGATCAGTCCTGGGTGTTCTTTGGAAGGACTGATGCTGAAGCTGAAACTCCAATACTTTGGCCACCTCATGCGGAGAGTTGACTCATTGGAAAAGACCCTGCTGCTGGGAGGGATTGGGGGCAGGAGGAGAAGGGGATGACAGAGGATGAGATGGCTGGATGGCATCACTGACTCGATGGACGTGAGTCTGAGTGAACTCCGGAAGTTGGTGATGGACAGGGAGGCCTGGTGTGCTGCGATTAATGGGGTTGCAAAGAGTGGGACACAACTGAGTGACTGAACTGAACTGAACTGAACAGCAGAAACTAACAACACTGTGGAGAAACTATACTCAAATAATGTGGTGTATGTGTGTATGTGAATGGTTGCTTCATGGTAATTTGCCAAAGTATTCTTGAGCTTTTTACATATAGTTTTTTCAAAGTATTCTCAACGTGAATGAATGTACCTACTGAAGGTTGTAGAACAATAAACCATCTATTTTCCCTCCCTCATTCCCTGAGTATAACCATAATTTCAGCTTCCAAAGAGGATTATTATAAGGCATTCACTTAGTAATTACACTTGAGCAAGCTATGGAATTTCAAATAGAGATATATTTTTGTTCACTACCCCCTTTATTATGCTGTCAAATTATTTCCAGTATGTTTCAAAGCCTAATAAAATGCATTAATTGATATTCTGATGGTTTAAGAGAATGAATGTAGCCCTCACATTTTCAATGAAATACCAAGGGATAACAAAAGTCCAAAGGAATAAAATACACAATTAGTATTAATGATAAGAGCCAACAAAATATTTCATCCAACTGGGGTTTCACAACACAATAGAGATATGAAGAAGTTAAAGTACAAACCCAGGTCATAATACCAGAAGACAAGAAATTAAAAACTGGGATGAAGGAGGAAATTATAAAAATGATAATGATAAAATGGAGAAATATGCCTAGATATTTCCTTTTCCATCCACATATATAAAACTAAAGAATATAATATCAAGAAAAATCATTAAATGATATAGAATTTACCAGTAAGATTATGGGAGTAGGGGTGTTCACTTTTTATTAATTTTTGGAGCTTTCAAAATGTCACATGAACATTTATTACTTTTGATTACATGAAAATAAAATAAATAACTGACAAATTGTTTAGTACTTATAGGTCTTAAGCACTGAAACTTTCCTGAAAGAGGTTCTGAAATATCCATCCCTGGAGATTATTAGAAATAAGATAGAGACAGATTAGTTTGGAACAGGTCAAGTAGAACCTGCGTAAATGGTGACCTCTACATCTGCCTTCCATTCATAATGTCTATGATTGATTCTAAGCATTGTTTAAAACAGAAAAAGTGCTGTTTTTAAGGAAACATAATCTAGCATGCAATAGAAATAGATTTTTGTTTGAGGAACTAGTAAGGCCCATAAATTCATACCTTACTGCATTATCAAATAAATCTTTTTGCTCTTGCTTTCTGAGATTTCTCTAAATTCCAAATTATCTTGCCTTTTCTTCTTTTCAAAAAATATCTATTTTGAAGAAACTCAGAACAAATTATAATAAAAACACAAAAATGTATTATGTAATGCAAATCCCTGTGAGGTACAAGTGTAACCAGAGAAAGGATAAATGCTCTTACCCACACATAATCCTACATTTATAGAACACTCAGGATAAGAAACAATATCACGAACCAAAGAAATAGATATTTCCCTCACACCCCCAAACCACTACCCAAAGGAAATACAAGAAAAAAAAAAAATGAATCTCTGGTACATATATAGGTGGAATATTTTGGTGATATTTGGTTGATATTTGACTATTTTGATCTAAACAAAAGTCAATTACATGTGACTCAATGCATAGCATGTTTATTTCCAAAAAGCAACAGCAAAATGATTATCATGTACAATATCACATTTCATTAAATAAATGGCATTAGTGTTAAAAAAAAACTTTGTGACCCTAAGGACTGTAGCTTGCCAGACTCCTACGTCCATGGAATTCTCTAAGCAACAGTGGCGGAGTGGGTTGCCATTTCCTTCTCCAAGTGAAAACTTCCCAACCCAGGAATCAAACCCAGGTCTCCTGCATTATAGGCAGAATTTTACCATCTGAGCCACCAGGGAAGTCCTTAATGTAAGAAAACTATTCAGATATGAAATGAAAAATGATTTTGGAAACATCTGTCTCTTGGAAATTGTGTCTTCTTATAAGTATGTTAACTTAAGCCTGCTCTCAGATAAATCTTTTAAAACAAAGCAACAAAGAGAGAGAATAGAAACAATTTTTTGACAGATGAGTTTGAAAAAAAAATTATTATCAAAAAATTCAATAAGCCAGGCGAAATGTAGTTTTCATTGATACATAACTTACATATCATATTACACAATTTTAGATTCAAATTCCAAATGAGACTTGCTTAGTTAAGAGCTACTTTTCTAATTATTTCCAGGTGCCTGGTATTAGTGCAAATACATATCACACATATATGATAAAAAAACATAGTAATGTATGTATCCAATTGTGTAAGGATATCACTCAACTATTTTTGCTGCATTTCTTTATTTCATAAAGTTGTATTGAAGTTTCTAGCTTTAGTTGATAAAAATCCCCAAACCAGAGCACCATAGATATTTCACTCAAGATGAAGAGAACCAACCCTAAAATTATTCAGTTCAGTTCAGTCGCTCAGTCGTGTCCAACTCTTTGTGACCCCATGAATCGCAGCGTGCCAGGCCTCCCTGTCCATCACCAACTCCCGGAGTTTACCCAAACTCACGTCCATCGAGTCGGTGATGCCATCCAGCCATCTCATCCTCTGTTGTCCCCTTCTCCTCCTGCCCCCAATCTCTCCCAGCATCAAGGTCTTTTCTAGTGAGTCGACTCTTCACATGAAGTGGCCAAAGTATTAGAGTTTCAGCTTCAGCATCAGTCCTTCCAATGAACACCCAGGACTGATCTCCTTTAGGATGGACTGGTTGGATCTCCTTGCAGTCCAAGGGACTCTCAAGTGTCTTCTCCAGCACCACAGTTCAAAAGCATCAATTCTTTGGCGCTCAGCTTTCTTCACAGTCCAACTCGCATATCCATACATGACCACTGGAAAAACCATAGCCTTGACTAGACGGACCTTTGTTGGCAAAGTAATGTCTCTGCTTTTTAATATACTGTTTAGGTTGGTCATAACTTTCCTTCCAAGGAGTAAGCGTCTTTTAATTTCATGGCTGCAATCACCATCTGCAGTGATTTGGGGCAGGAATCCCTTAGAAGAAATGGAATAACCATTATCATCAACAAAAGAGTCTGAAATGCAGTACTTGGATGCAATCTTCTCAAAAACCAAAGAATGATCTCTGTTCGTTTCCAAGGCAAACCATTCAATATCACAGTAATCCAATCCTATGCCCTAATCAGTAACGCTGAAGAAGCTGAACGGTCTGTGAAGACCTACAAGACCTTTTAGAACTAACACCCAAAAAAGATGTCCTTTTCATTATAGGGGACTGGAATGCACAACTAGGAAGTCAAGAAACACCTGGAGTAACAGGCAAATTTGGTCTTGGAATACAGAATGAAGCAGGACAAAGGCTAATAGAGTTTTGCCAAGAGAACGCGCTGGTCATAGCAAACATCCTCTTCCAACAACACAAGAGAAGACTCTACACATGGACATCACCAGATGGTCAACACTGAAATCAGATTGATTATATTCTTTGCAGCCAAAGATGGAGAAGCTCTATACAATCAGCAAAAACAAGACCAGGAGCTGACTGTGGCTCAGATCATGAACTCCTTATTGCCAAATTCAGACTGAAATTGAAGAAAGTAGGGAAAACCACTAGACCATTCAGGTATGATCTAAAATTATTAAGTAATAAAAAAATTTTAAGAATTTTTAAAGAAAATTTCTTAAAATTTCAAATTTAGAAAAGACTTTTTAAAAGGAAAACTCTGGAAATGTGATGAGAAAATGTAGCTTTAAGTCAGTGAATATTTAATGTATTTTAAATATGCAATACAATCCTCCCTACATGGGAAGCTAGTTTATCTTTGGTGCATAAGGCAGTACATACTATATACTCTGCTCTGTAGGAAACTAAAAACCTTCAGAGAGAATTAAGAGGCTAGAAAGAGACGGGCGGTGCTTATAAATTCACATATTGAGGGGAGCATGTTTTATTTAGAGAGTACTTCAACTTCATCTATCACAATGCAGTCTGATTTCAGTTATGCTTTATCAGGTTCCTGTGCAATTGTTCTTTCTGCCAAAAGAGAGTATATCTCAGAACTTTCTGACAAGATTCAGGCCCTGCCAGCAATTCTCAAACTGAAGTAATAAAGCCACTTGTTGACGTTTAAATCTCCAAAAGCTGAGGGCAGACAGGACACTAAATAAAAACAGAGAAAGAGGCTATTGAACACAACACTCTATTTTTTAAGCAACTCACCTTTATGACAAAGTTTGAACACTATTCAACATTCCTTTTGATTTCTGACCTCTGCTGTTTTTTTATTTTTTCACATATCTAAAAGCAAACCAGAACTTCTCTCCTGCCTGTTCTAAAACCACTTATTCTCATTCTGTTCCTTTTTTTGCAATATTTTTATTCCTGAAAACTTAATACATCCAAAATCTTTTCCCATGTGTCCAGAAAGGCTGAAATCAGTCTCCCAACAATTACAACAAAACAGTCTCCACTTGTAAGCCAGCAACGATCAACCTACCTAATCAAACATGCCTTGAAAGCAGAAAGCAGGAGAGAGAAAAGAGAATGAAGAGGAAAAGAAGAAGGAAGAGAGGAAAGAAAAATCACTGGCAAAGCCCATTAAAAATCCCGCGGGAAACAGAAACAGTGTAGGTAATCAAGTCTGACCTTTCCCGGTTCTTTTCATCCACGGTTCATGTAGTTACACTTGTTCATAGAATGCCACACGCAGATGCCTGGTCCTGGGTTTTCAGACCAGGCTTCCTACGGCCAAACGCCTGCCCCAGACCCGCAGCTCTGGGAGCCGTGTGCAGAAGCGCCGCCCCTGCATTTACGATGGCGGCCCGCCTGTGCAGAGGCTGCCGGAACTGCAGTCTTAAGCGAGCAACGCAGCTGTGCTGGCCCTGCAACAACTCCAGCAAAGCAGCCCTGTAGCCCACGGCCTGTGCTCTAGCGTGCCGGCTCACACTTGTCTACTGTGTTACTGAAGAACGACGTTTTCCTTTGCTTTTCAACCAGACTTTGTCTCTTTCTACTGGCTGTGACAAGACTAGGCAGAAGGACCCTTCTTGGGGCCCAGCTCAAAACGGTGAGTAACAAAAGGAAATGTTGATAAATCTGTAGTCACATTCTTGTTTACTTGTATACCGTCGATCCAAAGTGGTCTAAGATAATTGTGTGGGCCTACTAAGTCTATTCAATTGTGTCAGACTCTTTGTGACCCTATGGACTATAATCTGCCAGGCTCCTCTGTTCATGGAATTCTCCAGGCGAGAATACTGGAGTGGGTTGCCATGCCCTCCTCCAGGGGATCTTCCCCACCCAGGGATCCAACCTGCATCTCCAGTGACTCCTCCACTGGCAGGCAGATTCTTTACCCTTGAGCTACCTGGGAATTGGAATTCACCTTCCAACACAGGAGACACAAGTTCAGTTCAGTTCAGTTCAGTCACTCAGTCGTGTTCGACTCTTTGTGACCCCATGAATCGCAGCACAGCCAGGCCTCCCTGTCCATCACCAACTCCCAGAGTTCACCCAAACTCATGTGCATCGAATTGGTGATGCCATCCAGCCATCTCATCCTCTGTCGTCCCATTCTCCTCCTGCCCCTGATCCCTCCAGCATCAGAGTCTTTTCCAATGAGTCAACTCTTCACATCAGGTGGCCAAAGTATTGGAGCTTCAGCCTCAGCATCAGTCCTTCCAAAGAACACCCAGGACTGGTCTCCTTTAGGATGGACTGGTTGGATCTCCTTGCAGTCCAAGGGACTCAGAAGAGTCTTCTCCAACACCACAGTTCAAAAGCATCAATTCTTTGGCGCTTAGCTTTCTTCACAGTCCAACTCTCACATCCATACATGACCATTGGAAAAACCATAGCCTTGACTAGACAAACCTTTGTTGGCAAAGTAATGTCTCTGCTTTTGAATATGCTGTCTAGGTTGGTCATAACTTTCCTTCAAAGGAGTAAGCGTCTTTTAATTTCATGGCTGCAATCACCATCTGCAGTGATTTTGGAGCCCCCCCAGAATAAAGTCTGACACTGTTTCCACTGTTTCCCCATCTATTTGCCATGAAGTGATGGGATCAGATGCCATGATCTTCATCTTCTGAATGTTGAACTTTAAGCCAACTTTTTCACTCTCCTCTTTCACTTTCATCAAGAGGCTTTTTAGTTCCTCTTCACTTTCTGCCATAAGGGTGGTGTCATGTGCATATCTGAGGTTATTGATATTTCTCCTGGCAATCTTGATTCCAGCTTATGCTTCTTCCAGCCCAGCGTTTCTCATGATGTACTCTGCATAGAAGTTAAATAAACAGGGTGACAATATACAGCTTGACGTATTCCTTTTCCTATTTGGAACCAGTCTGTTGTTCCATGTCCAGTTATGACTGTTGCTTCCTGATCTGCATTTAGGTTTCTCAAGAGACAGGTCAGGTGGTAAGTTATTCCCATCTCTTTCAGAATTTTCCACAGTTCATTGTGATCCACACAGTCAAAGGCTTTGGCATAGTCAATAATTCAGAAATAGATGTTTTTCTGGAACTCTCTTGCTTTTTCTATAATCCAGCAGATGTTGGCAAGTTGATCTCTGGTTCCTCTGCCTTTTCTAAAACCAGCTTGAACATCTGGAGGTTCACAGTTTGCATACTGCTGAAGCCTGGCTTGGAGAATTGTGAGCATTACTTTACTAGCGTGTGAGATGACTGTAATTATGCGGTAGTTTGAGCATTCTTTGGCATTGCCTTTCTTTGGGATTGGAATGAAAACTGACCTTTTCCAGTGCTGTGGCCACTGCTGAGTTTTCCAAATTTTCTGGCAAATTTGCTGGTCATAGCAAACACCCTCTTCCAACAACACAAGAGAAGACTCTACACATGGACATCACCAGATGGTCAACACCAAAATCAGATTGATTATATTCTTTGCAGCCAAAGATGGAGAAGCACTATAGTCAGCAAAAACAAGACTGGGAGCTGACTGTGGCTCAGATCATGAACTCCTTATTGCCAAATTCAGACTTAAATTGAAGAAAGTAGGGAAAACCACCAGAACATTCAGGTATGACCTAAATCAAATCCTGAGGCTGTCTGAGGAGGTCTTACAAATAGCTGTGAAAAGAAGAGAAGACAAAAGCAAAGGAAAAAAGGAAAGATATACCCATTTAAACGCAGAGTTCCAAAGAATAGTGAGAGATAAGAAAGCCTCCTCAGCAATCAGTGCAAAGAAATAGAGGAAAACAACAGAATGGGAAAGATTAGAGATCTCTTCAATAAAATTAGAGATACCAAGGGAATATTTCATGCAAAGATGGGCTCAATAAAGGACAGAAATGGTATGGACGTAACAGAAGCAGCAGATATTAAGAAAAGATGGCAATATTACACAGAAGAACTGTACAAAAAAGATCTTCATGACCCAGATAATCACGATGGTGTGATCACTCACCTACAGCCAGACATCCTGGAATGTGAAGTCAAGTGGGCCTTAGGAAGCATCACTGTGAACAAAGCTAGTGGAGTGATGGAATTCCAGTTGAGCTATTTCAAATTCTGAAAGATGATGCTGTGAAAGTGCTGCACTCAATATGCCAGCAAATTTGGAGACACAATGGAAGCCCCTAAATTAATTACTTGGAACCAAAACGCATTTATGCAAAACACAAGGACTTCCTGTGAAGTAGTATAAAGTTATAACTTCATTCATAACTCTGTCAGTAAAGAATCTGCCTGCAATGCAGGAGACCCTGGTTCCATTCTTAGGTCAGGAAGGTCCCCTGGAGAAGGAAATGCAACCCACTCCAGTATTCTTGCCAGGAAAATTCCATGGACAGAGGAACCTGGCAGGCTACATACAGTCAATGGGGTCGTGAAAGTCAGACACAACTTAGCAACTGAACAACCAACCATGAAAAATTATACAATAACAACCACAACAAGCAAACACATCATAAAACTTGAAAACTCTTGTTTGTGGCAGCTACAAGATCAGAAATATTTTAGGCAGTCTTTTTATTTATCTCTTGCCTAAGTGAATATTAATACACAATTGATGCAAAGTTATAAAGCCTGTGAAAGTGTCCTTAGCTTCCAGGCTTCTCTTTCTGTGTCGTTCTTCCTCCTTTCCCAATATTGCAGCCCTCAAGGACCCCAATGGCCTCTTGCTTTTTTACTGTCTCCTGCCTTTCCAGTATTAATTTATAACTGAGGGCATGGCATATTTATGAAGTGAGTTTCATTCATGGTAGGATGTTTCATGAGCCAGGCACTTAACATTTGCGCCTTTAACCTCACGGGGACAAAGGACTATCTGCTTATTTGTTTGTCTCTGCTGATTACCTTTATTTGAAAAAAACAAAACAAAACTCTGTAAAGCCTCAGCCTAGGAAGGTAAGCATAATCACACTCAGCTGGGCTGAACAGAAAAAAAAAAAAAAAAAGTTTATAATTAGGACTGATTTTCAAACCACAAATCATTTGGAATTACCTGGAGTCTTTGTAAAAATGAAGATCCATGAGCCACATTCCATACCCAATAATCCTAATCTCTGCTGGAGAAGCTCCATGTTGCCCCAAAGTACAGATGATTCTCAACAGCTGAGCCCTGAGAGCTACTACTTGAAGACAATGATTCAACGTCTATTCATATGAAAAAGCAGTGCCACAACTGAATGCGTTTTTTTCTGAAATAAACTTCTCCTATGATGTGTGCTTAATTTTTTTTCAGTATGCTATTTCTGTTTTATTTTCTGCAATGTATTATTTAGCTTAGAGAGATTGTTATAACAATCCTCTTTAACAAAAAGCCCCGACTGGGCTGGTTTTACAAGTAAAAGATGATGTCACTGACATCTCTTTTAGCATCTCTGATCTTAACATGTAGTGGAAATTAAATTAATGAAAACAAAGGCCATCAAAGGGATTATAAATTAATTTTCTCTTCACTTAAATGAACAGCAGGAGAAAATAATTTTTGCTCTGATTGAAAATGACATCATGCTGTCTTCTACAAAATAGCATCCTCTGAGTCATTCTATTTAATTTTTTTTAAATTTAGTTCATTTTAAAACTACAGTAGATTATTTCAAAGACGTTTTTTTTTCTCCCAAAAAAGTTAAATACTGTTGGCTACATTATCTTGTGTTTTAAGTTAGAAGAATTAATTGATTATGTGGTTTTCTCTTATACCATTTTTTCAGTTTTAGGGTAAATCCTCCTGTGTTGAGTCGCTCAGTCATGTCTAACTGTTTGCAACCCCATAGGCTGTAGCCCACCAGTTTCTTCTGTCCATGGGATTTTCCAGGGAATAATACTGGAGTGGGTTGCCATTACCTTCTCTGGGCAATATTCCCTTCCCAGGGGTCAAACCATGACTCCTGTATCTCCTGCATTGGCTGCTGCTGCTGCTGCTAAGTCGCTTCAGTCGTGTCCGACTCTGTGCGACCCCATAGACGGCAGCCCACCAGGCTCCCCCGTCCCTGGGATTCTCCAGGCAAGAACACTGGAGTGGGTTGCCGTGTCCTTCTCCAATGCATGAAAGTGAAAAAATAAAGTGAAGTCACTCAATCGTGTCCAACTCCCAGTGACCGCATGGACTGCAGCCCACCAGGCCCCTCCATCCATGGGATTTTCCAGGCAAGAGTACTGGAGTGGGGTGCCATTGCCTTCTCCGCCTGCATTGGCAGGTGGATTCTTTACCACCGAGCCATGTGGGAAGCCCACTTAGGGTAGATCATTTTATTGTAATTAATGCCATAACTAGGAAAAATCTGGGTTTGGGGAGAGAGTAGGTATTTAGCAAATGTTTACCTAAATCAGATTATATCTGGGCTTCTAATTGTGGTTGACTACAAGAGAACACACACACACACACACACACACACACACACACACCCCCGCTTTTACATGAACTGGAAGAGAGTTAAAATTTGCAAGTTGCTCTCACTTTATTCTCTAATCATTTGCAAAGCATAAACTGTTTTGTTATAACTCTGGGGCAGGGGGTCGGGAGGAGAGAGTTGAAGAGGAGAAATAAATGCATCTCTTTTTTTTTTCTCAAAGAAAGAAAATATATTAAAATTTATACACTGAAATGATTTTCATCTTCTCATTCTATTTATGGTAAAAAAAAAAAAAAAACGCATCATTTCTTTCTTGAATTAAGTGTGGACAACAGTGATATCTTAGAGCCATCCAATGTACTTGAAAATTTAGGAAGATGACCTGAACACAAACTTCCCATATCTCTTTAGGGGAGTCATTCTATGTGCCCTATAAAGTTTTCGTAGCTGGGGCATACATTTCACACACACACACTACACAGAGTAAAGTTTGTTTTAACCACTACATTCAACTGAATCATAATGCCATACTCTCCTGTTTTTACAGCTGTCTGATGTTATGAGACCTTTCTTTACCTGCTGATCTGACAAAAAGAACCCAAATTCAGAGGACATCTGCTGCTGCTAAGTTGCTTCAGTCATGTCCGACTCTGTGCAACCCCATAGACGGCTGCCTACCAGGCTCCCCCGTCCATGGGATTTTCCAGGCAAGAGTACTGGAGTGGGTTGCCATTACCTTCTCCGCAGAGGCCATCAACCATGGCTTTAAGTTTACTGGGAGTTTTGCTTCCAGGCAGAAGTATGCCTTCTTAACTTCTAGACCTAGAACCTAAAGTAGCAGAGATGGACGCATAAACTTCCCCAAGTGAGTCGCTGGGAGAGACCTCTCTTCCTTCCACCTCTTGGTCTCAACCTGAGAACAGCTCTTCTTCCTCCTGAAGTGTCAGCTCCCAACTGGCCCCTCAGCAATGCCTTCAACAGGCTGTTCTGCAACTTCCTAGTCTCCTGGCTGGTGCAGCAGGTGGTAGGAATACTGGAAGCCTGGCCTAGGTCTTTCTCAATCTGCTTTTTCCCCTTCTGCCCCCTGACCACTTTATAATAAAATATCCGTGAAGCTCAGTCTTTGATTTATTTAGCTATTGTGTTGCTCAGTTGCTCAGTTATGTCTAACTCTTTGAGATCCCATGGACTGCAGCACAACAGTCTTCCCTGTCCTTTGCCATCTCCTGGAGTTTGCTCAAACTCATGTCCATTGAGTCAGTGATGCCATTCAACCATCTCATGTTTTGTTTTCCCCTTCTCCTCCTGCCTTCAATCTTTCCCAGGATCAGGGTCTTTTCAGAGTTAGCTTTTCCCATCAAGTAGCCAAAGTATTGAGATTCAGCATCAGTCCTTCTAATGAATAATAGTCAGGACTGATTTCCTTTATGATTGACTGGTTTGATCTCCTTGCAGTCCAAGGCAATCTCAAGAGTCTTCTCTAACACCATAGTTCAAAACCATCAATCTTTGTCATTCAGCCTTCCTTATGGTCCAGCTCTCACATCCATACATGACTACTGGAAAAACCATCAGATCAGATCAGTCGCTCAGTCATGTCCAACTCTTTGCGACCCCATGGATTGTAACACGCCAGGCCTCCCTGTCCATCACGAACTCCCGGAGTTCACTCAGACTCACGTCCATCGAGTCAGTGATGCCATCCAGCCATCTCATCCTGTGTCGTCCCCTTCTCCTCCTGCCCACAATCCCTCCCAGCATCAGAGTCTTTTCCAATGAGTCAACTCTTTGCATGAGGTGGCCAAAGTTGGAGTTTCAGCTTTAGCATCATTCCTTCCAAAGAAATCCCAGGGCTGATCTCCTTCAGAACGGACTGGTTGGATCTCCTTGCAGTCCAAGGGACTCTCAAGAGTCTTCTCCAACACCACAGTTCAAAAGCATCAATTCTTCAGCGCTCAGCCTTCTTCACAGTCCAACTGTCACATCCATACCTGACCACAGGAAAAACCATAGCCTTGAGAAAAACCATAGCTTTGACTAAATGGACCTTTGTTGGTAAAGTAATGTCTCTGCTTTTTAATGCTCTGTCTAGGTTGGTCATAACTTTTCTTCCAAGTAGCAAGCATCTTTTAATTTCGTGGCTGCAGTCACCATCTGCAGTGAGTTTGGAGCCCAGGAAAATAAAATCTGTCACTGTTTCCACTGTTTCCCCATCTATTTGCCATGAAGTGAAGGAACAAGATGCCATGATCTTCGTTTTTTGAATGTTGAGTTTTAAGCCAGACTTTTCACTCTCCTCTTTCACTTTTATCAAGAGGCTCTTTAGTTTCTCTTCACTTTCTGCCATAAGGGTGGTGTCATCTGCATATTTGAGATTATTAATATTTCTCCCAGGACATCCAGTCTCATGGTTTAATATGCCATGTGCTGTGCTTAGTCACTCACTCATGTCTGATTCTTTGTGACCCCATGGACTGTAGCCCGCCAGGCCCCTCTGTCCATGGGATTTCTCCAGGCAAAAATACTGGAGTGGGTTGCTTTGCCCTCCTCCAGGGGATCTTCCCAACCCAGGGATTGAACCCAGGTCTCCCGTATTGCAGACAGATTCTTTACTGTCTGAGCCACCAGAGAAGCCCTAATATGCCATATTCTCTTTCAAAATCCCATTTCTAGCTTAGACTTTTGCCCTGAAATTTATATACATATATCTAGGGTTATATTGGAGAAGGCAATGGCACCCCACTCCAGTACTCTTTCCTGGCAAATCCCATGGACGGAGAAGCCTGGTAGGCTGCAGTCCATGGGGTCTCTAAGAGTCGGACACGACTGGGCGACTTCCCTTTCACTTTTCACTTTCATGCATTGGAGAAGGAAATGGAAACCCACTCCAGTGTTCTTCCTGGAGAATCCCAGGGACGGGGGAGCCTGGTGGGCTGCCGTCTGTGGGGTCACACAGAGTCAGACATGACTGAAATGACTTAGCAACAACAAAGGCTCCTCTGTCCATGGGGATTCTCCAGGCAAGAATACTGGTATGGGCTGCTGTGCCATCCTCCAGGGGATCTTTCCACCACCATCAACTGAACACCAGAAAAGACCTGATTCTCCCATCTCAGTTAACAATAATATTCTTCCAAGTTCCTCAGTGCAAAGATCTTGAGTACTTTTATTTCTCTTCCTATTACTCTTCACATTTAATTTATCAGCAAACTCAAATTTACCTTCAAAACATATCTAGAGTCTGACCAGCTCCTTTCAAGCCCACTACTACCACTCAGATCCAAGTAACCGTGATCTCTCCAGTGGATTATTTATGTAGGTTTCCAATTCAGTTCAGTTCAGTCGCTCAGTCGTGTCTGACTCTTTGTGACCCCATGAATCCCAGCACGCCAGGCCTCCCTGTCCATCACCAACTCCCGGAGTTCACTCAAACTCACGTCCATCAAGTCAGTGATGCCATCCAGCCATCTCATCCTCTGTCGTCCCCTTCTCCTCCTGCCCCCAATCCCTCCCAGCATCAGAGTCTTTTTCAATGAGTCAACTCTTTGCATGAGGTGGCCAAAGTACTGAAGTTTCAGCTTTAGCATCATTCCTTCCAAAGAAATCCCAGGGCTGATCTCCTTCAGAATGGACTGGTTGGATCTCCTTGCAGTCCAAGGGACTATCAAGAGTCTTCTCCAACACCACAGTTCAAAAGAATCAATTCTTTGGTGCTCAGCTTTCTTCACAGTCCAACTCTCACATCCATACATGACCACGGGAAAAACCTTGACTAGACAGACCTTTGTTGGCAAAGTAATGTCTCTGCTTTTGAATATGCTATCTAGGTTGGTCATAACTTTTCTTCCAAGGAGTAAGCGTCTTTTAATTTCATGGCTGCAGTCACCATCTGCAGTGATTTTGGAGCCCAGAAAAATAAAGTTTGATACTGTTTCCACTGTTTCCCCGTCTATTTGCCATGAAGTGATGGGACCAGATGCCACGATCTTCGTTTTCTGAATGTTGAACTTTAAGCCAACTTTTTCACTCTCCTCTTTCACTTTCATCAAGAGGCTTTTGAGTTCCTCTTCACTTTCTGCCATAAGGGTGGTGTCATCTGCATATCTGAGGTTATTGATATTTCTCCTGGCAATCTTGATTCCAGCTTGTGTTTCTTCCAGCCCAGCATTTCTCATGTTGTACTCTGAATATATGTTAAATAAGCAGGGTGACAATATACAGCCTTGATGTACTTACTCCTTCTCCTATTTGGAACCAGTCTGTTGTTCCATGTCCAGTTCTAACTGTTGCTTCCTGACCTGCATATAGGTTTCTCAAGAGGCAGGTCAGGTGGTAAGTTATTCCCATCTCTTTCAGAATTTTCCACAGTTTATTGTGATCCACACAGTCAAAACCCTTGCTCTTTTTCAGGCTGTTGTCAACACAGACACCAGAGTGGATCTGTAAACCAGATCATTTTTCTGTTCAGAATGAAATCTAAAGTCCTTTCAATGATCTATGAGGTATTACAAAGCATGCAACTCAACAATCTTAGATTTTTCATGCTACCACCTACTCTCCACTCATTGCTCAACAGCCACGCTGGCCTCTTACTATTCCATAACCATGCCTGCCCATCCTCCCAACTTCAAGTTTATGTATTTAGTATTCTTGCTTGGAGAATCCCATGGACAGAGGAGCTTGGTGGGCTACAGCGCACAGATTGCAAGAGTCGGACATGACTTAGTGACTAAACCACCACCACCACCACCACTTGTCTTTCTCTTAGCCTGGAATGCTCTTCCCACAGATATTCTCATCATTAGCTCCCTTGCTTCCCTTAGATCTTTACTAAAAGATCTTCTTAGTGAAGTTTTCCTTAACTACCAAATTTAAAATAGGAATCACATTTACCTGAATTCCCTCTATCCCTGCTTTATTCTTCCCCAAAGCACTTATTACTACTAACATTTTATATATTTTACTATATACTTACATCTGTGTATTTGTTTCTGGTCTTATTGGAATATAAATGTCATAAGGGCGGGCTATTTGTTTTGTTCCTTTCTATATTCCTTATTCTGAGAAGAGAGCTGTCTAGTAGCTAGCTGTTCGATATATGTTGAGTGAAGGAAAAAAACAGTATCCCCTAGAACTATGATGGTAACAACTTCTCTCTGATGAAAAGATACTTCACTTCTTTCCACATGTTTGTGCTTAAAAACCCGATGACAGAAATGGTTTCAGAAGGAGAAAAGTGAAAGTGAAAGTCGCTCAGTTGTGTTGGACTCTTTGAGACCCCCCTGGACTGTAGTCTGCCAGGCTCCTCTGTCCATGGGCATTCTCCAGGCAAGAACACTGGAGTGGGTTGCCATTCCCTTCTCCAGGGGATCTTCTCAACCCAGGGATCAAACCCAGGTCTCCCACATTGCAGGCAGATTCTTCACCGACTGAGACACCAGGGAAAGTAGCATAATAAGTGGTTAGCATTCTGCTCATACTTCTTTTTAAAAGACAGTGATATGCTAACAAGACCTCACATTTTTACTAAAAGTTGTGACATTTGAAAACATTATTTTGATTATCTTCTAAGATGTGTGAAAGTCAAACATACCTATCAATTACATTACCTTTAAATGAACACTGATACTTTTAACAAAAGCAAATTAATCTCACTTTTAAAAAGCTGATAGAAATATGTGATTTTAATTTATTAAAGTGATAGTTAATTTGTTTAGAAGACTTCAGTTATTCTCCTGAAATGCATACATTTATCAACTTCGGATGCATACTCAATTGCTAAGTTGTGTCCGACTCTTTGTGATCCCATGGACTGTAGCCCATCAGGCTCCTCTGTACATATGATTTTTCAGGTAAGCATATTGGAATCGATTGCCATTTCCTCGTAGAGGGGATCTTCCCCACCCAGGGATTGAACCCATGGACCTGTGTCTCCTGCTTTGCAGGCGGATTCTAATTTAATGCTTCCATTAAATTAGATGGGCTTCCCTGGTTGCTCAGGGGTGAAGAATCCACCTGCAACGCAGGAGACACAGGTCAGCGTGTTCAATCCCTGGGTGGGGAAGATCGCCTGGAGAAGGAAATGACAACCCATTGCGGTGTTCTTGCCTGGAAAATCCCATGGACAGAGGAGCCTGGCGGCTACAGTCCATGGGGTCGCAAACAGTTCGACATAACTTATCAACTAAACAACAACACAACTAAATTAGACGAGAGCTCAGTTCTTGTATACTGTCCACCACTACTTCTCTGCTGTCCTCCACCTATTAAGTGATACCAGTTTTTCATTAACTCAATGACCACTGCTGATATTACTGTGACTATCTTAAGATTGTTATCTGACATTACTTTGTAAAAACTTTGGCACTCATATTTTTAATTTTTCAAAGGTTTTTCTTATGATAGTCTATTTGCATAGATTTGGATTTTAATTTGAGGATAAAATACCTTCTTTTGTGTGTCTGGGATATTAATTCAAGGAGGTTTTTTTAGATTTTTTCTCCTACTATCTGCCTTTTCCTTTTTTTATATCAGATCTTTCTGTTTTGATCTCTTTGTTTTGACTGAAGCACCCTTAGACCATATGGTTAACTTTGGCTGACCAGTCACATTTAAAATCAAAGCTTTATAAAGCTGATTGGATGTTCTGTGTCTAGAGGTGGTGACTGTTAATTTAAGGCTTCACTATAAGGTCCTCAGGTGGCAAGCCATTTTTCTTTTCCCACCTTTTTTTTTTTTTAACTTTAAAAAATCCTTCTCTGTCAGTATCTAAAGGTTGTTTTTCTGTGACCATTTAGATAAGAAGAATACTTTCTTTCACCCTTGGGGACATAGATTTCATTGCCTGCTCACATTCTAGAATTTGAATAGTAAGAAAAAGAGCTGATGCTTCACCTTGCAGATTGACTCTTAATCACAATTTTTAAAGATGTCACACACACCCATGGCTAATGTTTCCTGACTTGCCAATCTGAAAATAGTCACTCTCAAATTATGTTATCTTTAATCTTCTGCATAATTCTTGTCACTATCTGGTATTTTTGTTTACTTGTCTCTTTATATTACCTCTAATCCCTTCTAGAATGGTACATAAGATCTTATCTGTTTTGTTCACTTCCTAGTACATAGTATGTAGCTAACAAATATATACCAAATGAATAAATGATTATATGAATGAATGGGATCTGAACTCCCTATTGATAAATTTCTCCAAAGAAAAGATGCAGATTGGGAGAGAGTTGGGAATGGAGGACAGAATTGCATGACTTACCAGTTGCATCTTCTGTCTCTTACACTCTCAACACAGTTTCTTTAAAACCAGTGCCCATATTTTTTGCCCAGCATCGCAATCACATGGTCTGGTGAGGTTTATGGCCCCAAATTCTGAGCCTATTTCATTCTCTGTGCTCAGATTAGTGGTTTCCATGGTTATCCACACTACACAGCTACTCAGCTACCACTCACTCCTCTATCAGCCCTGTCTTCTTGCTCTTCTTAGTCCTGAGGAGTTTATACTTCTTTTATCCCTTTTTTGTTATTTATGTGGGAGAATCGTAAATGATCTAAACAACTGTGGTCTTTCCATCAAGGACATCTAAAATGAGAGTACTTTGATATGGAAACTGAGTGTTTTATTTTTCTTCTTTTCTTTGTCTCACTATAAGGAGTGGTTGCCATTTATTCACATCTCTATATTCAACATAACCTTTTAAAATTGCAAATATGATTACTGCAGACTCCTTGCCCTCTTAAAATACTTCAGTGACTTTGCATTGCTTTTAAGATAAGTGCCTAAAAGCCCTGTTCCTTGTAGAATAGCCCTGTGTTGTCCAGCCTGCCTCTCTGGTCTCAGCTGTCATAGTTTTGGACAGCTAAGCAGGTATCCTCTGTATTTTAGGATCTCTCACATGACTTAGCTCTCCCTTGCCATAAGACCTTCTGCATAAACTTTTAGCTCTCCCTCAAAGTTACTTCCTCAGGACATCCTTCCTTGACCTCTCAGACTAGGTAAACTCCTTCTAGTCTCCCACTGAACTGGTTTTATGTGTAATAGCACCTAACATAGCTGTGCATGAGTGCTAAGTTACTTCAGTCGTGCTAAGTCACTTCAGTCATGTCCAACTCTTTGCAACTCCGTGGACTGTAGCCTGCCAGGCTCCTCTGCCCATGGAATACTCTAGGCAAGAATACTGGAGTGGGTTGCTATGGCCTCCTGCAAGGGATATTCTCAACCCAGGGATTGAACCCACGTCTCTTATGTCTCCTGCATTGGCAGGCAGGTTCTCTACCACTAGCATTACCTGGGAAGCCCTAACATGGCTGTAGTTGATTTTTAACTTGGCATTATGTTATCCAAACTAGTGGGAGAGAGAACTGTTAACCTCCCTGAGGTCATTAACATATGTCCACAGCCTAGTCTGGTACTTGGCATGATACAGGTTCTCAAAAAATATTTTCTGAATGAATAAATAAATAAATGCAATCAAGTACACAGTTCTAAGAAAAGACAAGAAGCCAGCCCCTACAGAGCACAGACATCTTTGTCTTTTTGATCCTTACATTGTTTATTGGCTTCTCATGTGATTATACGTCTTGCTCTAGCCTTGGCCAGTAGGAGAATTTGGTAGCTTTATATGCAGTATTACCACTGACTGGTATTTTTTCTTGACATTCAGTCTTTGAATGTAAATTTAATTCAAAATAGGCACAGGTTTTAAAACTCCAGTACTATATTTGTTTTTTGTGGGAAGCAACCGCCAAATAAAACTAGCCCTAAATCTTCTGAGTTGCTCAATTCTATCATTCCCACTACTATGTACCACTGCACCATTGGTCTCTCAATGAAAGACTTGTTTTAATGATTCTAAGAATTCAAAACATGGGCCTAGGGGAGTGATTCCAGATATTTCACAATGGTGAATTAACTCTCATCTTAAAAAAATACAAAATCTACTATTTTATTCCACAATTGGAAACAGAAATCAAGTTTGCCCCACTGTATCATCGTAAGAATTCATATCAACAAACAAAGAAACAAGCAAAAAAGACTTCATATTATCAAATCAGGCTGTCAACAATCTCACACTTTGTCTACCAGAATTTGTGAAAAGCACTGATGACAAGAATCCTTATTAAGGTGTGAGCTAATGATCGCATTAAAAATTGAACCATGAAAAGCTGACCTTACTTGGGAAAACATAGAAAGAAGGCATATGTAATTGTGGCACTGAATTTATGCTTTTGTGCCTTTGCTACTGTCAGCTATGTAAGGAAAATAAGCAAAAGGCACTTGCTTGACCCTTTTTGAACAGTGTCTCTCCGTTATCTCATCCTTTAGTGATCCATCCATGAATTAAGTAGGTGAACTCTTAAGTAGGTGAATTAAGTAGGAAAAGCCATCGGATGCTCTTCAGGCCACAATTTTGTGGAAAATGCTTCTTTCTTGACAAAGACAGAAATACAGACAAGAAAGAAAATCAGTCCTCAGGTCTGAAATTTCCTCACTGAAGAAGGTAATTTTCTTTCTGTGAAGACTTTAGATGGTCAAGTTGTTTATTACTATATGAAATGAATGTACAAAATGGAGCCAATAAAGGGGAAAAATGGCTTTAATTAGGAAAGTTGTGACAAGGATTCTAATTTTCTTGGTTTCTATTTTATATCTGCTATTTTCTAAGGAAGAAATGTAATGAATAAGGCACTGAGCTTGCTGAAGAAAACACTTATTTTTAGCTACTTACCTAGTATCTTTAATTGCTAATTAATTTTTCTTTAATTAACAGGGACATTCTTGAGGTGATTATCTCCAGAGTTTTTTCTGAATTAAAGGGCAATCTTTCTTAGACCTTGACTTGAGGATATCAATGTGTAACTTGTCTTAAGTATAACTCTGAGGTTTATACTTTGCCAATTTCCTTAGTCCCTAAGAATGCTATTCTTCTGTGAGACAGAATTCTTTCCATTACAAGACCTGTGCTTAATAAATTAATAATAGGGTCACCTGAAATAACATCAATGCTTAAACTTTATATCTTAATCATGTAAATCACATACTTGGCATGTTTGCATGTAATCAGCCTGTAATCAGATAAGAAAAGAATAGACACTGAATTTGAGAGCTCATTTATGTGCCACAGATAGGTGTATCTGTGTAATGCTCTTAGTCTAATCTGAATACCCATCTATGAAATGACAAAAGATCACTGAGGCAGATTTCTTTGTTTAGCCTTGAAATTCTGCAGAATGTATAACTTGGACAATCACAAGAGAAAAATAAACTGATTTGTGAGTTTTATGTTGCAGTTAAATAGGAACATGGTTCTCAAGTTCTCTAGGGACCTGCAGGGCACTCCATCATTTTCTCTTGCCATCTGACACCTTAAAGGAAAGATAAAGTGAAGATGAAAGGATTTACTCCAAGGAAAACTCCAAGGTGAGTATCAAATGCTGTCAACTCTCAAGGAGGTTGAAATATTATTTCTACATGGTTTTTTTCTGATAGAATTCTGCCTTTCTAGAAGCACACCACTTAATCAAGGAATCTGAATGCTGGTGTTCCCCTGCAGTGATATTTTGCCCAAATGCAGTGCACTGTGAGAAAACTAATTAACTTTGACTTCACTGCACCTATCCCCAGAAGACTCAGCTCTCTTGTCATTTGGGTAGAATAATTAAAGAAAAATAAAATTTCCCCAAAGAGAACAACTTTTGGTTCAATACTGTAAAACAGAAATGAAATAAATTGTTACCTTGGAAAGACATGAACTGCAAACTCTTTCCATCTGTTTATTTAGGAAGGAAGGCTGCTGCTGCTGCTGCTAAGTCACTTCAGTCGTGTCCGACTCTGTGCGACCCCATAGACGGCAGCCCACCAGGCCCTCCCGTCCCTGGGATTCTCCAGGCAAGAACACTGGAGTTCAGCTTCACTGCCACAGACGATTATTAGCTCTTGTGTTCTGACTTCTGCAGCATCAGGACTTGCTCATCTGTCAACGGCTTCACACACTAGGCCTGGCTGGGCCTATCGTTGCCAAATGATGGGTAAGTGAAGTACGATGCCCCAGAATGTGGATGATCTATGTTAGCCTCCCAGGCAGCTTTGTTACATTTTTAACTGCTGCTCAGAAAAGGACAGGAGAATTTAAACCTCTAGGGCAAGACCCAATCACTGAATCTCCAGCTCAAAGCCTGAAACGTCATCCCTAATCAATCAGTTGTTAGGGATCACAGAGTATTCTTTTAACTTTTATTCTGAAATTGGCTAGAGATTGAATTAATGTGAAGAAACCAGAGATTATCACACATTCCATCAAATTCACTTTTGTGAGATAACCAGTGGATTAACTATGTCATTGGTGGCCAAAGTCTTATTAATTGGATGGAGCACTTAGATGTTGAGTAGAAGATAAATACTTTTCTAAATTAGAAGCACTTTCGTAAAAATAAAGTCAACTTTGTGAAAACCTTTGAAAAGCTCTAATTTCTTTTCACCAAGTCCCGTGAATTGCAAGACTTTCTAGAGTTGTTAATTTAAGATAATAGGAAAAGTTTGTGAACCTTATGTCTTTGATTTACTTTTTAGGCTATAAATAAAATTTATACAAAACAAACTCACCACTCACATTTACAGTGATTGACAAAGTGAATACAGGAACCAAAGGGATTTCTGAAGGATAAAAAATTACCCTACTTGTTTCAAAAACATTTTGAAAAACTGTTTTAATTGTTAAGCATTCTTATTTGGAGCTGGCAATAACTTGTGTTGCTCGGTTTTGACTTGACAACTGAAAGCAGGTCAGCAAATTTCTGTCTCCACAAACATTCTGAAGCTCATGTGAGATCTCTACATGGTAACCTAAAGTTACACAATTTCGGTAAACTCGTAATACTTGAGAATAAGAACAGTGCTTTTGATACTGGCCCTTAAGGTCCGATTACAAGGAAGGCTGACATTAAAATTCTGTTTGAACCGTCTGTCAGCTCTTCCTTCATGGCTTAAAACATGAAACAAGTTTTTGACCTTCAAAGACTTGAACAAAAACACCATATGTCTTTGACATTTCATGCTCAATAGACAATGTTTTCTGTTTTTCTGTTCTTAATTTTGGCAACATTTTATTATTTGAGGCATGCTGCTCATGGGACAACATTCTTTTGCTTTCGCTCTCAAAACCAAGGACCCAGCTAATTACCATAGAAGATAAAATAGAAATTGATGTTGGAAATATATAACTTAAACTCAGTTACAGGAAATGTTAACTTCCAAAGACAAAACCTGAAGAAACGCCATAGAATGTTTGGCTATCTGCCTCCTTGGAAGATGTGGCAGGGAACCTAACATATTCCAAATATATTCTTCCATTCAAGGATTTAAATTTAAATTCTGGGCTCCCAAGTAAAACATTTCAAAGGAATGTTCCTGTGGACTCTGGGGTGGACTTCGTCTCGCCATATGTTGTGTGTACAACCAGTTCAACAGGGCTCAGGGCAGATACAGCAGCAGCATGTCAGCAGTGCCAAACACTAGCCAAGGAACTGTTTATGGGCCTGGTGCATTTCCTCCATTCACCTGGAAGGGAGGGTTCAGTGTAGCCCCTGTGCCCTCAGGAAAGGACATTAAAGTGATGCACACACAGGTGCAAGGGTGTGGGGGAGGAGGTGGGGGAAGTCAATTTTCAACTTCTGAGTTTCAAAATTAACTCTGGAAATACATCGGAGGCAATAGTTTCAAAGAAAAGGTTTTTGACTCTCCAAAGGCCAGAGGCTTAAAAAAAAAGGGTGGGGGGCAGAGGCTAAGGAATCAAAGTATAAAGTTTATGTCAAAAAGAACATATTTCGAAGACTAGAGAAGATATAAGACCAAATTTCTGTTACTCCAGTGATTTTAAAATATCCCTCTGAAGCAGAGGTGAAGCTGAATTTTAAGAGTTATCAGTGTGAGAGAGTGATGTGGGCTCTGAGAAGAGACAAGCATGGGGCAGCAGAAGCCCCTATAGGTTTGAGGCCCCAAAGCGGAAGGGCCTTGTGTTCCGCCTCCATGATGAGCCCTGGAAGTGGCAGCCTTGCAGGATTCTCACCCCTACCTAGTGTGCACGAGTCAGCATAGAGAAGGCTAGATGGACAACAGTGCTGGAGACAGAAACCTTTGGCCTGTCAGTCCTAGGACAGTGTGGCAGAGAAGGGCAACATTTTATAAGCCCCTGAAAGTGAAAAGGGAAAGTTGCTCAGTCGTGTCCGACTCTTTGCAACCCCATGGACTATACAGTCCTTGGAATTCTCCAGGCAAGAATACTGGAGTGGGTAGCCTTTCCCTTCTCCAGGAGATCTTCCCAACCCAGGGGTCAAATCCAGTTCTCCCACATTGCAGGTGGATTCTTTACCAGCTGAGCCACAAGGGAAGCCCAAGAATACTGGAGTGAGTACACTATCCCTTCTCCAGCAGATCTTCCTGACCCAGGAATCGAACCAGGGTCCCCTGCATCCTTACCAACTGAGCTATCAGAGAAGCCCAGGCCCCCCAAAGGGGGCAGAATTTAGATAAGAAGGGTGGGATGGGGTGGGAGGTGGGAGGGAGGTTCAAGAGGGAGGGGACATATGTACACCTATGACTGATTCATGTTGCTGTATGACAGAAACCAACACAATATTGTAAAGCAATCACCCTTCAATAAAAATAAATTTTAAAAAAGTGTTTGTGAACTCGAAGAGGCCTCAAATGACAAGCGAAAAGTTTGTAGAAATGAACACAGCTATGACCACAGACAAGATTGGAAACTGAATGCCCAGCATGTCAGCATGGAGGGCTGGTAGTGACCAGGAATGGACACTGGACCACAGACCACAGACGCGATTACAGACACATGACACGTGAGGACCAGCCTTTACCCACAGGGCTCGGCCTTAGTGCTATGGAGTCACCCAGAACTGAGATACAACCTGGGAGAGAGGGGAGAGGGAAAATCCTGAACTGCTCAAGAGTGAATGATCAATGGCCACAGGGCGGATCTTGAAGTGTCAGAAAGTTCTGTTCCAGAGAATATATTTGTCCTAAAATGGCCTTTTTTGCACATGCTTGTGGCCCAATCTCATACTCACTTCACGTATGAAAGACTAACTTGAGTAGATCAACTGCTCTCTAACCAGATACAGATAGCAGTCAGTAAGTTTCAAGATTACAGAGGTAAAGAGAAAGACCTGAGAAAAGAAGTAATGCTATTTTCTGTCATGTACTGTAGTCTTCTTCATGGCTACTTAACATGTCAGTATTTGCATCTCTGACACAGGATTTGGCAATTCATGCCTCCTGAGCCAAATCCAAACTGCTGCCTGCCTGTTTTGTTACAGCTTGCCAATTTAAATTGTTTTAATATTTTCAAATGGTTGTAAACAAATCAAAAGAAAATCATATAAAATTGTCAATATCTGGAAATAAAATTTTACTGGAACAGAGTCATACCTACTGGTTTATAAAAGTAGCTTACTACAGCAAAGTTAAGTAGTTACAACAGACCATACGACCCTGACAGCCCAATATTTTTGCCCTCTATTCATTTATAGAATAAGTTTGACAATCCTAGATCTAGTAGGAAACTTCCAGGTTGAACATACACAGAACTCAAACTCATCAAACGTGTTTACTAGGATTCTGTGGCCGTTTCATACTAAACTATTGCTTAATTTGAGTGGGTGGCTATATATACAGGGCTTCCCTGGTGCTCAGATGGTAAAGCATCTGCTTGCAATGCAGGAGACCCAGGTTCAATCCCTGGGTTGGGAAGATGATCCCCTGGAGAAGGGAATGGCAAACCAATCCAGAACTCTTGCCTGGAGGATTCCATGGACAGAGGAACCTGGTGGGCCGTAGCCCATGGAGTTGCAAAGAGTCGGACACAACTGAGTGACTAATACACAAACACACTGTATGTAAAGGTCAGGAACAGAGTCTGACATACAGTAAGCACCGTCTAAGTGATGGCTGATCTGCTCATTGTAATCTTGTATAATTTGAAATTGTACTTTTAGCTGCTGCTAGGATTTACTTCTATGGTTTCAATATTATTATTTTATTTTTTAAACTCAACAAACCAAGTTTCCATTCAATTTATCAGGTAAAGTAAAAAGTCATCTAAATGTTGCAAGTCAAACCAGTAACAGTCAATCATCATGCCTTGTTTCCTCTGAAATATGTACCTGCATTATGAAAAGATGACACTATTGCTCCAATATTGTTTCCAATAGAATAATAATGGCAACAGCAGTTAGCTGTTGGTCCAAATGTTAAGCATTTTAAATGCATGTTTTCACTTACCTCTAATGACATCCCCACAAGGTAGTGCTATTCCCAATCTATAAATGAGAAAAAGGGGCTCAGAAAGGCCAAGGAACTTGCTCACAGCTGTGGTTCATAAGTGGCAGATCCAAGACCCAAATACTCTATACATCTCAGGTCTCCCCTGTAAACTGTATCACTTTTTCTTTACAGTTTCTGGCTTCAAGTATCATTCACTCCTCTACTCAGTCTTCTTTCGATAAAAACTGCTGTTAACAAGCTGGTTAAGGAGATCCAGGGGTCGAACTGATAACTGGAAGCAAATTTAATAAGGCCCTGTGTGTGAAATTCACAGCCTTGCCCTCTTCAGCGCCCCCTAGTGGCCTCTGTGGGCCCAGCAGCTGGGTTGTCCGTTGGCCTCCTGCGGTGACGGTCTGCACTTTGGCAAGTGTGCAGGCACTTACCGGCTTTTCTTGTGAATAACCCTGTCTTCAGACATTGCTGTCCTGACCTTTGCTTGTCAAGAAAGTGTCCTGACTGCTGTTCTCTCTAAGAAAGGAGCTTGACTGAAAAGATTAGTGAGCCTCACAGCCCTTGACTTTAACAAGGAAACTGTGTTCTTTCCTGGACATTTTGGTTTTCATAACCCCATCTTTTTGATCCTCAATAAGCATACTCTGTGCATGAGAGACTTCGGTGTGCTCTTGAAAAGTCCACTCCTTAAACTCAGAAACAGAAAAACAAATATCATATAACATCACTTATATGTAGAATCTAGAAAAAATGGTACAGATGAATTTATTGACAAAGCAGAAATAGAAACAAAGATGTAGAGAATAAACGTATGGATACCAAGCAGGGAGGAAAAGTGCGGGATAAACTGGGAGACTGGGACTGACATACACACTATATATGTTAGCATATATATATATATATTGTGCATGTGCTAAGTCATTTCAGTCCTGGCTGACCCTTTGCGACCCTACGGACTGTAGCCCTCCAGGCTCTCTGCCCATGGGATTCCCCAGGTAAGAATACGGGAGTGCGTTGCCATTTCCTCCTGCACGGGATCTTCTCGACCCAGGGATAGAACCCACATCTCCTGCACTGGCAGGTGAGTTCTTTACCCCCAGTGCCATCGGGGAGGCCCCATACACGTATGTATGACCACATAGAAACCAGATAACTAATGAGAACCTGTTGTACAGCACAGGGAACCCTACTCAATGATTCGTGGTGACCTAAATGGGAAGGAAATCTAAAAAAAGAGTGGATATATGCATACATGTAACTGACTCAGTTTGCTGTACATAAGAAATTGACACAACATTGTGAAGTAACTCTACTTCCATTTTTTTTAAGTTCACTACTTAAAAACAGAAGATAACACAATAGTTCCAACCTAATTTTCTAAATTAGCTAATTTATTAGCTCATCTGAGAGTATATTCAACTGATAATTGTTTTTTCCCTCACACGTACTGCCTCAAATTGAATTTGCCAGTCTCTGGTGGTGTGTTTGGGACTTTTCTCCCTGCCAAACTAAGATATTGTTTTAATGTGTTGATTAATAACCACCACCATGTTTGAGGCTTTATAACACCCCATACAATTGTTGCTTAATAGATCTTCCTTGGCAGCCTCAGAACTTTTTTATGATCTTTCCAAATTTAAATAATTTGATTCATTTCAGCATAAGGTTGAACAATAAAGCTATATGATAAGCAGATACAAAATGAAGAATATATCATCCCTGTCCTGGGGGTGCTTTGCTAGTTAGAATGGTACTAAGCTAAAGACTCAGTGCTTGAACTCAAATACACTGAGCATAAGAGTTAATTGTGCCCCCTCCCTGAAAAAGGTATGTAAATACCCTAACCTCTGCTACCTAAACGTGACCCTATTTGTAAATAGTGGTTTTGCAGATGTAATCAATATAAGAAGAAGTCATCAGTGTGAACACTAATTCAGTACGACTGGTGTCCTAAGAGAAGATGGAAATTTAGACACACACACAGGGAGAATGCCATGTAAATATAAGAAGAAGTCATCAGCGTGAACACTAATTCAGTACGACTGGTGTCCTAAGAGAAGATGGAAGTTTAGACGCACACACAGGGAGGATGCCATGTAAAGACAGAGGCAGAGACTGAAGTTCTGTTGCCATGAACCAAGGAATAACTGGAGCTGCAAAATACCGGAAAAGACAAGGAAGGTCCCTGTCCTAGAGGCTTCGCAAGGAGCATGGCTCTGCTGACCTCTGGATTTTACACTTCGAGGCTCCAGATCTGTGAAAGAAAAAGTTTCTGCGGTTTTAAGGCACCCAGTTAGGGGCGCTTTGTTATCACAGCCCTAAGAAACCAATGTTGTGGATACACAAGTCCTATACATAAATGCCTATGGCAAAAAGTGAGGGCTCAGAATCCTGAAAGTGATATAAAATGTGAGGAAGGCTCAGAATTGGGAATCCAGAAAAGTTTCCTGGGACAAAGACACAAGATACAGATGTGTAGGAATAGCAAAGTTCAGACATCTGGAAACAGGGAGCAGGCTTTCTAGATGAAGGGACAGTCAGTTGCATGGATATTGAATAGCAAAAAGGAGAAGCACAGGTTGATCAGGTAAAAGGAGAACTGAATGAGGAGGCTAGAAGGACACTGGGACTCGGTGTGAAAGGTTTGAATGCTGAGGTGTTTGCTCTTAGGGAAATAAGGAAACCATTGAAGGCCTTTGAGGAGGTGAGTGATAACACTGGGACTTTGTTTAAAAAATATCACTTTTTGTAGATAGGTTGAAGAGGAGAAAGATTTGGAGGCAAGGAGACCAGTTAATAGGCTTTTACAGTAGCCCAGGATACAGGCAATAAGGAATTGATCTAGGATAGCTGTGTGATGATTGAAAGAGAAAGAAATAAGAATATAAGGCATTTTACTTGTCTGTCTGTGTCTGCCTTCTTATACGGAGCTGTGTCTCCTTGAGGTCATACCCCATACTGCTCTGCAGTCTGAAGGTCTGGGTCCAAATGCCAGCCCCATCCCATACTAGCAAGTTCCTCTCTGGGTGTCTCTGTCTGTAGAAGGGCAATGTCAACCACATGGTTTGGTGTGAGAATGATATAATGTGTGAAAAGCCCAAGAAATGTTAATAATTGTTATGATTATGCCACTCTGAATTTTCACTGATACATGTTCTGTGTAGTGCTTAACACAGAGAAGATATTGTTAAATCTTCTGAATAAATTAATACGCTAACAGATGAAATGTATGGAATGAAGTGGGTGCTACTGAAAAGAGATGACAAGGGATTAGTTGATGGAACAGGCACTAAAGAGGCAGAAGGGAATTAAGGGAATCAAAGGAAAAATTGGCCTTGGAAAGATAAAGGACTTTTTGCCTAAGTATGCATACACATTTCGAAAGCCTTTGAAAATCAAGCGTTTTAACTACTCACACTTGGTAGTTTTGGTTCTTGATCTTATTTTTTGTTGTTTCAATATGACTAAAGGTACACAGAGCACATCAGATGGGACTTTCTCCAGATCAATGAAGATCAAGGAAAACCTACCTGTTACATCCTGAGGGCATGCTGTTTTACTTTCTAAATGGACTGGGGCATAGACAGTATTTATAAAGGTCACAGGATGCTTCTTAATAAACATGCATCATTCACAATATAAAGAGAAGAATTAAATCGTTACAGATATTAAAATATTTCTATCTTCTAAAGCTCTACAGTAGATTCCACAAAACACAGCGTTTGTAGCTTTACTTGACATTTAAATTGTCGCTTTCTTGACCTGACAATTGGGGCACCAGTATATTTATGCCACTATGTAATTGGTCCTCAGTGCTTACAACTAGATGAGGAGTTAACAGCAATATACTTAATAATGACCCTGCCAGGAATAATTTAATATAGTATAAACTATTAAGGTATCCGTATCATGTGTTAAGAAATAGTATCTAAGATAAATCTGGTTAGCAGCATCCAGGAAAAGAGCTCTGGGAGAATGGAAAGCTATACTGTATTTTCATAGTCTTCATATTTTAGAATAGGATTCCTATCAGAGTTAAATGCGGGCCATTTCAGAATCAAAAACAATAGAAAGTTAGAGTTGGAAAGGAAATTAAAGATTCCTTTCAATTCTCTAGCATTAGAGAGGCCAGGAAATTTGCCCAAGAACATGAAAAGGAAGAGCCGGTAGGACTGTGCTGGTTCACTGTTCTAAGGCTGGCATTGTGAAGGATCTGGTGTTCAGTAAGTTCCTGTGTGTGTGTGTGTGTGTGTGTGTGTGTGTGTGTGCATGCACACGCGCGCTCAGTCGAGTACGACTCTTTGTGACCACATGGAGTATACCCTGCCAGGCTCCTCTATCCATGGAACTTTCCAGGCAAGAACACTGGAGTGTGTTGCTATTTTCTACACCAGAGAATCTTCCTGACCCAGGGATCGAACCAACCGATGTCTCTTGCATCTCTTGCACTGGCACGCAGATTCTTTAGCACTTCATCACCTGGGAAGCCCCTTCAGTAAGCAGTTACCCTGAGAAAACCAACTAAATAAATGCTTGATCGAAACTCTTGTATTCTTACAGCTCAAACATTAAACATAATTATGCCTTTCCATTTTGAATGAGGAATTACAAAGAATATGTAATATGCCGTCTTTTTAAACAAAAAAATTATTTCCCTCTAATAATGCTCTTTAATATTTATCTTAATGTCTAAGAAAAAAACTAAAACAAAAAGTGCAAAAGTGAACTCAAGGATAATTTGAGCTACCAAAAACGATCATTTTAAGTGAGTCCCCCTAAATTGAGAATGAATAGTTTTATATTACATTATGTAAAAAGATCAATTATCTTTAACCTTGAAAACTGTAAGTATGACTTATGAAAATAAGGTGATTTAATTTGTATCTTTAAATTTCTTGTTATAATTGCAATTTTGCACTAATTTTTCATACACTGACTCAACTGTTCATTGATTTGTATAAGAAATATTTATTCTAAGAAAATTGTGTTATGGCACATTCTACCCTTCAGATCTGAATTTCATATCACAGGAGGAAAGAGGCTCATTTCTGTTTTCAAGATTCACCTTTTAGCCTTTTGGTTTTCATATCACTCCCTAGGGAAAGCCCATCACATACAAACCATGTTGCTTCTTCCCTCCGACTGAGTCTCACATTTTATGGGCTGTGTACGAGAGCCAAGTGGTTTTCCCAGGTCACTTTTAAAGCTTGACTCTTGCACTTTCACTCTTCAATCAAACTGAATTGTATTTTTGGATAACATAGCAACTGATAATCTTCAAAGCACTGACTGATTATATGACAAGATGCTGACTGACATCAATACTGGTAATAAAAAAGGAAGGATATTCCACTGGGCATTAATTTTTTTTAGTGGTTAGTTACTAATTAGTATTTTTAATTTAAAAAGTATTTTATATTAAAATATAGTTAATTTACAATGCTGTGTTCATTTCAGGTAATCACAGCCATGTGATTTAGTTATATATTTGTCCTCCTTAACACAACATGATTGTCTATTTTCAGGTAACAAATAATGGATGATACTTTGGAACACTTACAGAAATCATATGATGTTTTATATAAAGTTCCAGGGGATGCACTGTTTGTGTTCAAAGTATCACAGACATCACATTCAAATGGAATTTTCTGAAAAGCATTAATTACATTTGAATCATCTTAGAATTATAATCCTGCCTCACTTCAATATCCATCAGCAAAACTGTCTAAGATTATTATCTCTGCTACACCTGACTTCTCCAGATTCACCCATCAAATTAGTTTTTACAGGAAGTTTCCACTTTTCCAAGTGAATCAAGTTCAGAGTCCGTAAGGTAAAAGGAATTTAAACTTAAAGAATATGACATTTCTTCCATTAGCCTCTAAGAATAAAGTTCTCCCAACCTATTTTCAGTTTTAATTTCACTTTCTAAAGGCTTAAGAGTGATTTCACCAACAGATACATACTCATTGAGACAGCCTTTTGGGACAAGATGAAAGTTATTCTATGTGGTTTAATATATTAGTATTTATATAGTTTATATAAAATTATGTATATTTGTTTTCTTCCCTAAACTGCACTTTAAAAATGACAGGCTGAATTCTTAATGGTAGGAATTATAAGCCTTCAAATATCCTAAATGACTACATACTACTTGCATATATCTTGACTTAATTTATTATAGCCAAACTAACAGAGACTGTAAGTTGAATAAAAGTAATTTTGCCACCTTTCTTATATAACTTATCTGGTTGTGTAACTTACAGAGAAAGATTACTTTAGAAGAGTCCTAGTTTATGATTTATTCAAATACTAAGAACCACAATCCTAACAGCAAGAAATGCAAATCCCTGTGATCATTTTCCATTCAGTACAGAGAAAAAAATGTTTTCTGACTGGTCTATTTTATATAAATTCTGACAATACAGTTTCATTTATCCTTCCACATAAATTTCAAGACAAGTATTCTGAAAGTCTTTTAAAAACTAGTATACAAATTAGTATATAAAAATGACTTGACACACAATATTGGCAATAATATTTGATGAGCTTTCCTATAATTAAGAAGAACCACTCTTTTATTTCAACTTAATTTAGCTGCAATCTAGCAAGTATTTATTAAGCAGCTGCCTCAAAGTAGGAACTGTGGAGATGTGAAAGAGTATAAAAGTTACTTCCTCCCTCAGATTATAATCTGTGGAGGAAATAATGCTTACAGATCTGAAACGATCACAGATTTAAGTGACGAATTATAGTTGGCTCAAAATTGAGGGACCCTCCAGACAGCTACCTGCTGCTGCTGCTAAATCGCTTCAGTCGTATCCGACTCTGTGCGACCCCATAGACGGCAGCCCACCAGGCTCCCCTGTCCCTGGGATTCTCCAGGCAAGAACACTGGAGTGGGCTGCCATTTCCTTCTCCAATGCATGAAAGTGAAAAGTGAAAGTGAAGTCGCTCAGTCATGTCCAACTCTTCGCGACCCCGTGGGCTGCAGCCTACCAGGCTCCTCTGTACATGGGATTTGCCAGGCAAGAGTACTGGAGTGGGGTGCCATCGTCTAGGTGCCTCCAACTCTTTGCTGCCCCCTTCCTTTTAATATGTAAATACTGTAACTTTACTTTTTCTCATGTGCTATGAAAAACCCAATCAGCACTCCACTAGATGGGAATCATTGGTGAAGCATTTCCCCTAGTGTCCTTTGGCTTCATTTTTCTGATTCTGTTCTTGAATAGTTTACACTCAACATCTCACTTCCGCAGCTGCTGCCCTTGGTCTGCACAGCTTTGCTCCCCGCTCGCCACCGCTTGGATTCCTTCACTCCTTCAGGATACCGCTAACACAGGACAGAGGTTTCCTTAAGGTCTGGCACAGTGGAAGGTGGGGCTTTCGGCAGAGGACACACATTAACTTAGAGCTAATAAGTGTATATATTCTTCAGCCTGTCCCAGGCATGGGTAACGTCTCACTGTCCATGCTCCCTTGAAGATATTAGCTACATTTTTTCAGACTCCATGTCATCTCTTCTCCAGTATTTCCAACTTCCTACCCTCTCTCATACACAACCTCAGGTAATCCATATTTCTGTTCTTTAATTTGAAGAATTTGGCAATCTTTCAGTAATCTATGCTACAAGGAAGCTTCACTATTCACAAAGAGTCTATTGAGTCTTTTCCCTAAAAAAAAGAATCATCTCCCCTTACATGAAAAAGCTACTTGTCTAGTATATGAAAAGTGGTTGTAGTCAATTCCTGCTTTGCATATAAATTTTAATCTTCAGATTTCATGAGCAAGTGAGGATCAGTAAAAGAGAGTTCTCTGCAAGCTGACTTGTCCATCAGGCTTCGTGCAGAACGTGGGAACTGGGCCAAATGCAAGGGTCACTGGTATCTGAGTTGATTGAAAAAACAAATATACACAGCAGAACAAACAAATATGAAACTGTGCGTGATTCACGTGGGAGAGTGAGAGAATTACTTAATGAGAATTGAGAGGTGGTGAATGGCTTTTGGTAGCCGATTGTAGCATAACTAAAGAGCATGAAAAGAATTTTAAACTTGGAACAATAGAAAACAAGAAATAGAGACCTTGTGGGATTCCTTAACAGAGTGTGGGTGAAGAAATCTTTGATGTAACAGAGATGGGTTGATGGAATAAAGGCCTCCAGCTAAGACGTCAGTCTACATAATATAGCGGTAACTATGAGGGGAGACAGGAAATGTGCCAGCCTGGTGATCCTGGAAGGGAGGACACTTGTGAAAATTGAGAAATAATGCTGCACACAGCTACACAATCCTGATGCATTTAGCAATGAGCTGGGACAGAGAGATGGGTAAGAGAGAAAGAGCTATTTACCCTCCAAAACGCAGGGGTTGTTATCAAAGCTACAATTTAATGGTACTTTTCCACTCAGTTTGCCTCTCAAGATTTTGCCTTTGTACCTCTCTAAACGTATGTAACACTGTTAGCATAATTTTAAAATATGTATACATCTTAATCTTTTACAAACTATTTTTGTTGTTTTTTAACAAAGACAATAAATGTTGATTGAAGAAAATGTGTAAAAGAAACATAAAATAAAACCATCAATGATCCATCATCTAGAGATATACCTGCTAATATTCCTTTGGTAAATATACTGTATTTTTAACAGGTTAATGTTGTTTAATTTTGTCTTCCGCATAGTTCACTTGTATTGTTTTTTAAACTATGGCTTCTACAAAAGCTTTCTTAAAAAGACCAATTCATTAAGCTTTCTGTCCTTCGGTTTCCCCATTTAAACCAATAAAGAAAAGAACACTTGATATTTTCTGAGTATTGCCAGGGCAGAATGGTTAAAGAAGGGAAAGTGGGAAGACACGTTTCTGAGAAAGCCTTTCAGTGACAGAAATGTATCTCAGGTTCTGTGATTCCATTCTTTTTGGCCCACAACATTAGCCTTCTCAAAAACTTGATGTTTTTAAGTGATTCATGTTTAATAAAGAGAAGCATTGGGAATGTATATGAAGGCAAGAAAAGGTATTTTGTACCTTGAATTTTCACTGATTCCAAGATCTGCAAACGCTTGTTTTTTTTGGTACTAGATTCTAAAGGGAGGTTTTCTTCCTGCCTCCTATGGTAGCCAGGAATGAAAACCATAATAAAATACACTATTTGAAATCAAAGGCAACAGAATATTCTGGGACATCATTTATTTTATTTAGTAACTCTCGCTATAGAAAACTCAGTAACTCCTACAGGGACCTATTCTTTAGAATGGAGAATTATTTTCTGTCCATAAATGATGACATTATTTCTAAAGAAGAATGACTTGCCATTATCTTCTCAGGGTTCTAAACATAGTCCAATTTAAACTCTGCTATAAGCTGTAAAACAATATAACCATTGCTTTTCTACTCTCAGTTCTGAGAATAAAATATTTTGCTTATTTTCAAAAGTTTTATAGACCTTAACTACTTCCTGGAAATAAAGTATCTAGGAAGAAAGAAGGAGCTACCTTGGTTAAGTATCTTGGGGATTTGAGATGAGATGTGGTGAAAATTTGTCAATAACTAGTGTATTGACCTTAGGAAGGCCATTTAATCTCTGTATTAAGACTTGATGCTAATATGCTCTCAACTACTCTTCTCATTTAGCTAAGGCATCACTTACACAGAATATTAGGAGAAACAAAAGAAACCATGGTTTTTAAGCACAGAGTCTATAAAAGAGTATCTACATGCTAAGCAGAATTACCCACCCCTTATACAGAGAAGTCAAGTTATCCAAATGAACCATGGAATGACTTCACTTCACACATTTGGAAATAAGATGCCTAGTGATCTCAGAGCAAAACAAAATAGCCACACTTTTGACCTTTTCAGCTTTCCAAAATGCTTAGGAGCAAGCAATTTGTTTATTGCTTACAGTAGTAAACATATTGCCTCAAAGACATACAATTTCACTTCTTAGAAAGAGGAGAAATAGGTCAAAGTCAGCACGTGTAGTTCTGTGTGAGTATCCACTGATGCTTTCAAATTAGAGAGAACTTTCAAGTCATAATCCTCAGCCTCCTGTTCACCTTCCCTTCCCTTGAAGAGGCTATCACTCTAGAACTTCATGCCATGCAGTGCTTTGATTTCCATGAGCCGAAAAGGGCACCCATCCCAGAATACACCTAGAACATACCAAGACAAGGAGGGCAGAGGATAGGCAAAAAAAGAACCAGCTATAAATTTGTCATCTGGTCCTGCAACTTCCAGCATAGCCTTAAAATTTTAACTTTATATTCTCAGCAAAACCACTTTTCAGAGTTGTGTGCTATCAACTTACAGTTTAAGAAGAGGACTATTGTTCATGCATTGTGAAAGGAAACAAAAGTTAGGTCACCAGAGGGTAACGGGTTTATTCTTGCTTATTTTCTGATAAGTAACAAACATTTATTGAGTACCCACTATATGCACAGTGCTGTGCTTGGTCCTCCTGGGAAAACATGAAGATACAATAGGTTTCAAGAGCTTTCATTTAATTAGGAGAAGAGATGAAAATACATCACATAGGGGATGCCTAGCAGACAAAATGAGGTCCAGTGGGCCCGCAGCCACTGGGTCACCCGAAGTTAGTTAGAAATATGGACTCTCAGACTTCCCTGGTGGCTGCTGGTTGAGAATCTGCCTGCCAATGCAGGGGACATAAGTTCCATCCCTGGTCCGGGAGGATTCCACATGCCACAGGGCAATGAAGCCTATGCACCACAATTACTGAGCCCAGGCTCTAGAGCCTGCAAGCGTTAACTACTGCACCCGCTCATCCTGGAGCTCAGGCTCCGCAACAGGAAAAGCCACCACGATGAGAAGCCTGCACACCGCAGCTAGAGGAAGACTGTGCAGCAGTGAAGACCCAGCACAGTCCAAAAGACTAAACTAAAATAAGAATTTTAAAGGCATCTCAATATTGCAATTACCTCTGACCTAACTCCCAGCTACTCTCATGTGTAACATGTATTTTTAAAAAGAAAAAAATAGGGGCTCGCAGGCCCCACCCCAGCCCGCTTACATCAGAAGTTGTAGCTGAACAAGATTCCCAGGTGATGCACAAGAGGTGTAAGCAGAGGGGATAAACAGAACAATGCTTTCTCCCCTCACAAGTCTATGCCACAACATTAGAGATGGACACTGGGCCAACCCACATGCCAAGACTGTGAACATGCATGTTCACAGAGGACAGGGAACCATTTAAATGGAATATGCCTAGAAAGCAGGGCTTCCCTTGTTGCTGGTCAGTAAAGAGTCTGCCTGCAATGCAGGAGCCCCAGATTCGATCCCTGGGTTGGGAAGAGCCCCTGGAGAAGAAAATGGCAACCCACTCCAGTGTTCTTGCCTGGAGAATCCCATGGACAGAGGAGCCTGGCGGGCTACAGTCCATGGGGTTACAAGAGTCAGACACGACTTAGAGTCTAAACCACCACCATGCCTAGAAAGCAGGAGAGACCCAGACAGCCTTAGCAAAGAGGCTGTTGTTCATTTATTAGTGCCACTGGAGTACAAAAAAACCCTGATTATCTAGCTTGCTACTTGTAAACCTCTAAAAGGTAAAAATTACTTCTTTAAAGTGGGAGAAAAAAAATCTATTGTCTGAAATTTGTCTACATTACAAAGATAGATAGGTCTGGAGGTTACTCAATACTGTTCATAAAAAAATGTTTCTGATTTAGTGATTACGATTCTTGTTTCATTTTTTTTCTGGAATTAGCATATCTCTATATTAACAAAAATATATCAGCTAAGGAAGATTTTACTCAAAGAACACATCCATTTGTATATAAGGGGGAAAACAGTATCAGGGTGAGCTGTGAAAGGCTGCAGCACGTAGTTTAAGCACACCCTAAGCAATATAATGTCAAAGTGCTTTCATATTTATTGGAAATCAACAATAGATCATTTTTTCACTCAGTAAGGATAAACTTAAAAACCAGTTCAAAAGTGATGACTGACTTTGGCATAAAACATACGACATTTGCTGTATGTCACTGGACTATGAAGAAAACACCTAAGAATTTTCAGTGATTACTAAATTGCTCTTCACAGTACTGATTACACTTTGAACTATATTGTGCAATTAGGTCAATGTATAATTATTATACATTACCATTATGTTACTATTCTTATACATTCGTTCTTTATTCTTTCAGATTTGTTAAAGATTCAGCGACACTCCTTGAAGCTAAAGTAGATTTCATTTACATTAATGACGATTTTGATTAGTTAATAGAAAATAATTCCATGTAACTTTCTGTACTGAATTACCTCTTACAGTTTTTTCACATGACTCTTTGTTTGATATTAGCATTTGTGATACGAAATACAGTTCAAAGAAGTAAGGTGTTCTTCTTTTCTGACTCCATTTAAATGCAGGATTAATCACATTAATCACAGAGTGTGGTTTCTGAAAGTCACATTTGCTCATTGAAGGACTATTTTTTCTCCTTCTTTGTGAACCTCAATTCCCAATAGTGATTAAATCTTAATATTAACTAAGAGATGGAAAATATAGCTGTGATACTAAAAGAAATTTAAAATATACTCTCTTCCCAGTATTTTTGTATTATTGAGAACATACATTTATAAGAGCCTGGCAAAGGCATTTGCTTCCACTCAAAGTATTTGTCCTGCTTAGCCTGATGCTATGGAATACAGGTTAAGAGAGGCTGAAATACTCTATGTAAATGGCCAGTCCTTTTTCAGTCTGGAGAATGTTTTGTGCTGTGGTTCTATTTGTTTGTTTTTGTCTTTTAATAAGTTATCAGTAAAGTATTAGTTGACTCTAAAATGCAAATACTTTGGAAAATAAATACGTAAGTACATATTGGGAAAAATATAAAATATATTCAGTAAACGTATATCAATGTAATATATAAAATGTGTAAATTTATATAAAATGTCAAATATTGAAACTTTTAGTTCCAGATTATAAAGTTTTGGTTTGTCATATACCTAAATTAACACAAAAATATTTCTTCTTAATGTATTCATCTAATGTATTCTACAATCCATTTATTGTAAAAATACAACTTGGATTTCATGGTCATTATGGTTCACATTTGAGATACAAAAATTATTTTAAATAGGGTGAGTAGTTTCTATTTTCTCAGACTCTCCAGCACCTATTTCATAATCATATCCCCATAGTTGCAGTTCCCTTCAATTATAAACAAAACTATTTTAACATCTTAAAATATGGAAAAGAATCAATATCTCATTTTTTCAGTATGAGGTAGCCACTTTTTGGGCCTCATACAGATTCATAGAGATGTTGGTGACCAAAATAAGCTTAAATCAACAGTTCACTGATTTTTCAAGTCACATAATAAGAATGAATAGATTAGATAATGTCAATTATGAAAATGGAATAAAATAAACATCATAAAAGAAAAATCTTACATAATGAAGCCAGGATCAAGTAAGGAAGAAAATTCTTAGAATTATAGACTCCATGCTAAAGTTATTCTGTTCATTTTCTTAATGTTTATTGAGGAATCATAGCCAGAGTTTTTCCATACATAATCTACTTGTGAGTGAAAATATAAATCTTTATGGAAGGTTTACATATTCTTTAAAATAGTACCCTGTCCTTAGAAACTTCTATGATGATGGATAAGTATAATGTCATTCTGAAGACATAATGAATACCCATATGGAACCACAAGATGGCCTCATCTGCTTTACAAAACTCAGGGTAAATTCTCTGAAAAACTATCTATTTGTGACCAACAGAATATCACCAACACTCCTGCTCTTTGGTTAAGTGTTTGCGTGAGAATTTACTCAGATACATGAGAAGCAGAGTGATGTGACTCCAGCTTGCCCTATGCTGTGGTGTATAGAAGGTTCTTTCCCAGAATACAAACTAAATGACATTTTATATACAATTCAGCTTATTTCATCACGTGTTATGTACAAAGTACCTACTGTGTGAGAAGTACAAGGCATCATGTTAGGTCCTGCTGGAGAGAAGGATGTAACAAAACAAATATGACACAACTAGATAAGAAGGCTGCAGCTCATAAAGCTGGAAGTAGCTCAGTTACTCTCGGTGTACTTAACCCCCACCAAAAAAACAGTGCCATGAGGAAGACTCAGACAAGGAGTAGACCCTGGTGGCTCAGATGGTGAAGAATCTGCCTGCAGTGCAAGAGACCCAGGTTTGATCGCTGGGTCAGGAAGATCCCCTGGAGGAGGGCACGGCAACCCACTCCACTATTCTTGCCTGGAGAATCCCCATGGACTGAGGAGCCTGGTGGGGTCGCAAAGAGTTGGACACAACTGAGTGACTTTCTCTTCAGACAGACATAAAAAAGGACAGATAATTTCTTAATAGAGAATTCTGAGGGAGGAGACATTTGATCTACATATAAGTTATGTTTTCAACTCTCATATTCATTTACACGTTAAAAAAAATAACCACCTTCCCTAAATTGTTACCAGCTTAATTTCATGGTTTTTGGTCACCACACTGGCATTTGCTGGAATGTCAAAAATTCCTCCACAGTCTCTCTCTCATCAGTCCAGCACTCACTGTCTACATCATGTCCACTGTTAGGCCTCTTTCGTATCTCCTCCATGTGTGAAGGGAACTCTGGACCTCTGCTCCACTTAGACCTGATAAGCTGCCCCTAAGATTCCAATGAGGAGTGAAAAAAATCATCTTTAAACTTCTCCCTCTATTTTTTGGAGTCTCCTCCAAATTTTTCTGCAGTTATTATATATCTCTCCTATGAAGGATATTACTTTGGAGTGGAAAGATTTTATGGCAAATATCCTTGCAGTGAGCGCAAATGGACACCTTGCTAAGACATGGCCATGATTTCACCACACTGAGATGACAGCTTGAAGTAGCCTCTTCAGGCTGCAGATAGGTAACTTTACAGAGATCAGGATGATGTCCGGTTTGTCCAGGTGTGAGGAGAAGGAAGAGATGGCTCAGTCAATTACCCCATCCAGAATGAAGTTATGATACAACAGCATGACAGAGCAACCATTTTCTCAGTCATTCCTCCATGAGCACAGTACATCTAATTTATGTTTTATCCAGGTACTTGTCTCTTTGAGACCAAGCCTGAATCGTCTCTAAGTTCTTAGCACCTAGCTGAGTCTCTGACTTAATCTGGGTTTTTCATTCATTAACTAATCAGCTAATTACTAAAGAAGTTCAGGAATGCACATTGAATAATGGTACTAAGGCATAAATCACTGAATATTTGGAAGGAATGATTAAGGGAAGGTTACTATGCAATTCTGATAATGGTGCTTATATACTATTTCATTTTGATCATGTCACCAAAAAATTATTCTAAGTTTTCATCATAAATAAGTTCAAATCACAAAATGGACACTGACATCACCAATCTTGTGCTTTAAAAAGTATGAAAGCCAGATTATAATATTAAGTCTATGTGAATTAGTATCCAGTAATATTTAAATATCTGACAATTTTTCTGGGATTAACAGTGAAAGGGCTGTTAAAAGTTTCACTTAAAATAGTGTCCCTTGTGTGCACATAGATGCACCCAACAGTTATTTTTTAAAAAGAAAACTTAACCACTGATGAGTTCATGTGCTTACCTACTCAAAAAGCAACCAGAATTCTCACTGTTTATGAGGCAATTACCAGTGAAGCTCTTAGGGACCACTGCCACAGAATATGACCTAGACTCTTCCACAGCTCCTATACAACATCAGTTCAGTTCAATCGCTCAGTCGTGTCCGACTCTTTGCGACCCCATGAACTGCAGCACACCAGGCCTCCCTGTCCATCACCAACTCCTGGAGTTCACTCAGACTCACGTCCATCGAGTCAGTGATGCCATCCAGCCATCTCATCCTCTGTCGTCCCCTTCTCCTCCTGCCCCCAATCCCTCCCAGCATCAGGGTCTTTTCAAATGAGTTAGCTCTTCACAACAGGTGGCCAAAGTATCTGAGTTTCAGCTTCAGCATCAGTCCTTCCAATGAACATCCAGGACTGATCTCCTTTACGATGGACTGGTTGGATCTCCTTGCAGTCCAAGGGACTCTCAAGAGTCTTCTCCAACACCACAGTTCAAAAGCATCAATTCTTCAGTGCTCAGCTTTCTTCACAGTCCAACTCTCACATCCGTACATGACCAATGGAAAAACCATAGCCTTGACTAGACAGACCTTTGTTGACAAGTAATATCTCTGCTTTTTAATATGCTATCTAGATTGGTCATAACTTTCCTTCCAAGGAGTAAGCGGCTTTTAATTTCATGGCTGCAATCACCATATGCAGTGACTTTGGAGTCCCCCCAAAAATTCTGTCACTGTTTACACTGTTTCCCCATCTATTTGCCATGAAGTGATGGGACTGGATGCCATGATCTTAGTTTTCTGAATGTTGAGCTTTAAGCCAACTTTTCACTCTCCTCTTTCACTTTCATCAAGGCTCTTTATTTCTTCTTCACTTTCTGCCATAAGGGTGGTGTCATCTGCATATCTGAAACACTTTTTGATAAATTGAACACACCTTACACATTGCATTTTTCCACCTGAGCATGCTTATACATGGCTCTTCCCTGTTCACATTTCCTTTCATGAAATTAAAAAACACTCTTGCTCCTTGGAAGAATAGCTATGATGAATCTAGACAGTGTATTAAAAACAGAGACATTACTTTGTCAACAAGGTCCATATAGTCAAAGCTATGGTTTTTCCAGTAGTCATGTATGGATGTGAGAGTTGAACCATAAGGAAAGCTGAGTGCCAAAGAATTGATGCCTTTGAACTGTGGTGCTGGAGAAGACTCTTGAGAGTCCCTTGGATAGCAAGGAGATCAAACCAGTCAATCCTAAAGGAACTAAATCCTAAATATTATTTGGAAGGACTGGTGATGAATCTGAAGTTCCAATATTTTGGCCACTTGATGAGAAGAGCCAACTCATTGGAAAAGCCCTGATGCTGGGAAAGATTGAAGGTAGGAGGAGAAGGGAGCAACAGAGGATGAGACTATATATCCACATTATATCACGGACTCAATGGACATGAGTTTGAGCAAACTCTGAAACATAGTGAAAGACAGGGAAGCCTGGCATGCTGCAGTTCACGGGGTCACAAAGAGTCAGACACGACTGAACAACAACAAAGTACCTAAATCACCCTGAAGTTTATCTCTTCTCAGGTTCCCTGTCTCTTCCCTTTGACTTCCTCAATTTACTTTTCTTATTATTTTTTCTTCCAGTTTTATTTTGTATAATTGACATATTATATTGTGTAAGTTTAAGGTGTACGATGCAGGAGACAGAAGAGATGTGGGTTTGATCCCTGGGTTGGGAAGATCCCCTGGAGAAGGAAACAGCAACCCACTCTGGTATTCTTGTCTGGTATTCTGTCCTTCCATGGACAAAGGAGCCTGGCAGACTATAGTCCATGGAGCCTCAGAGAGTCGGACACAACTGAGTAATTAAGCAACAAGCATTAATCACAATAAAATTAGTTAATTCACCCCTCCCCTCACATTATTGCCATGTTATTGTTACAGTGAGAACATTAAAGTTCTACTCTCACAGCAACTTTCAAGTACGGAGTTCAGTATTGTTAACTACAGTCACCATGCTTCATATTTGTTGTAGTTCAGTCGCTTAGTCATGTGCCATTCTTTGCTGTATATTAGGTTCCCAGAACTTATTCATCTCATAACTGAAATTTGTATCCTTTAACCAACACCTCAGGATTTCCATCATCCTTCTGCCCTGCCAACCACCATTCCACTCTCTGTTTCTAGGAGCTTGTTTTTTTAAGATTACATATACAATGTGTTCATACGGTATTTGCTTTTCTCTGACTTATTTCACTTAGAACAATGCCCTCAAGGTCTATCCATGTTGTCTCAAACAGCAAGATTTCCTTCTTTCTTGTGGCTGAATAATATTCCCAGATGTGTTTGTGTGTGTGCGTGTGTGTTTCTTTATTTATTCATCCATCAGTGGACAGGTAGGTTGTTTCCTTGTCTTGGCTGTTGTGAGTAATGCAACAATAATGACCCAATTAATTTTGAATTTCTGCCTTGGTTTGATAAATTTTTAAGGAAACATTGTAAATACATCTGTGCAGAATTCCAAAAGTGTAGATCTTGAAGGGTTACTTGTATAAGTCTTTGTAAAGTTGTGCATGCTAGTCCCTTTGTCTAAAAGCCCATCCTTATATTCTTGTTTTTCAAGATTCAATTCAAATGTCATCTTTCTTAGAAATCAACTCTTATCTCCACACCATTTTACTAAAAAGGAGTCATTAATTTTGCCTCTATTTTTCTTGTATGTATATAGTACCTTCTTATAATCATCTCTTTACAGATTGAATTCCCCTTACTACATTTGAAGATCTGTGAGGTCAAGGATTATCTCTTTTAATTTTTACCTCTTTAACTATGAGCACATTGTCTCTTTACTTAGTGAGTGAACGGATCATTGCCTAAATCTTAAATAAGGCAAGAACAAAAATACAAGTGCTCTTATTTTGTGTACAAAGAAATCAAGGCTATGATAGAAGGTGTACAGTTTAACAACTCAGTGATGAGATGCAATTTAATTTCTGGGCCCTTAGTCTAGTGAGCTACTACCATCCCCTACATCAGGGTATCTTCACAGCAAACTAGGAACAGTTACAGGATCATAAAGGCAATTTCATGAAACTACCAGGAAATGACTATTCAGTTACAAGTGGTTTCCCAGGGTTAGAACCCATCCTGTGAGTGCATCTGGGCTCAGTTGCTTAGTCGTGTCTGACTCTTTGCAACCCCATGGATTGTAGCTCGCCAGGCTTCTCTGTCCATGGAATTCTCCAGGCAAGAACACTGGAGTGGGTTGCCATTTTGTACTGCAGGGGATCTTTCCAACCCAGGGATCGAACCCGCATTTCCTATATCTCCTGCATTGGCAGGGAAATTCTTTATCACTGAGCCATCTTAGAAGCCCTAAAATCCATCCCATTCAAGTGTAACTTTTCTTTATCTAATTTTGATGATAATAATGATTATGTTTATTGAATCCTTGCCATATGCTAAGTAAGTTTTAAGCATTTACATGATTTAATTATCACAATATCTCGTTTATTCTGTATTTTTTATCCCCATCTTATGGATGTGGAAAACAAAACATCTAAATTCTACAATCTACCCATACCAAAACTGGGGTAAGTGACAAAATAAATTATATTACACACTTTTAAATTAAGCCCAATGTTATGATTGATTGTTGTTAACCGACTATTTTCACCATAGGAGCTGCAAGTGCTTGCCCCTCACATACACGGTACTCATTTGCACTTTCCGCCAGAGAACCCTACTGGATGACAGTGACAAGGACCTCTGCTCTCAGTTCCTTGCCTTGAGCACACCTAAGCCTCCGAGCCTCTCTGCGACTGAAATGGGAAAAATAGAGCATTGCCTCTCTTAATTAGTCCCTTTACTTATGAGAGAAAAAAAAAAGAGGAAGGATTTTGTGAACTATAAAAGATCATACAAATGTAAACGGTACTATTAAACACGATTTTCACCACACTGTCTGCAGTTAAGCAAGGACTTTATCGTGAACCTGGTACAGAGGAGAATAGCTTCCCTGAGGCCCAGGGTCACTTCAGGGGCCTCTGATTGCTCTAAGGGATGGATCTCGGCTGGACCCAAGATCTGCCTCCCTGCCAGCACCTGTTCCACCACGCCATACTGCCTTTCTGCATGTGGAGTTCTGCTGGTTTCACGTCCACATGATTCAAACCTTCACTTTTGAAACAGAAAAAGAGCCTGAAATGTTGTGATCTAACTTATTGGCCTATGTTTTGGATGCATAACTAAATAAAAATGAGAAACTGCACCATCAACTTTTAAGTGTTGTTTATCCATTAAACAAAAGCCCCACCAACCACAGCTGTGCAAGTCTTCACATGTTACTGTGATGATCAATTTCAGACCTCTCTATGAAGTGGAAATAGATTTGAAGCTTCATGTTAATTTGAACATTTCCTTCTCTACCGAGACTATCAACAAGGCCACCAGTTGGCATCCTTTTGATTTAGCATTTAAAATAGCTCCTGATAATAGTAAAAGACCCTGCCATTTTCTTTACAGGGGTAGTTTCAATAGTTTCCATTCCAACTGCAGTCATTTACACGTTGTGTACCTACCACAGAGCAGCAAATCACCTGCACAGCCTGATCTGATAGATGGACAAACAGATGTATGGGCCTTGGATATGTCCTTGGGACTCCTGAGTCTGGGTTTCCTTTCTGGAAAACAAAGACAAGCACAGTATGTACAATTAGATTAATCACATAAATATGTTCACATTTTTCATTCTCACACACACAGATATAACATTTAAACGTTTTTCACTTAATCAATAAGAAACAAAACAATATGTTTGTTAAATATGTTTTGTCACACTGAGAATCCTAGATTTCTATTCCCTTTTTAGCATATCATGTGATAACCATTTTTCTTTCTATAGTTAGAATCTTGCTCTAGTTGCATCGTTGCCTTTCTGTGGCATTTGGGTTCCATTCTAAAACATTATTAAAAAGGTGACAACCTAGGGGTGGTGGGATGGGGTGGGAGAGGAGAGGGGGCCCAGGAGAGAGGGGACATATGTATACCTGTGGCTGATTCGTATTGATGTGTGTGTGTGGCAGAAGTCAACATGATATTGTAGAACAATTGCCCTCCAATAAAAAAAAGAAGAATTTTAAGTTTTTTTTTTTTTTTTTTAAGAGGATTCCCTAGTGGCTCAGATTGTAAAGAATCTGCCCACAATGCAAGAGACCTAAGTTCGATCCTTAGGTCGGGAAGATCCCCTGTAGGAGGGCATGGCAACCCATTCCAGTATTCTTGCCTGGAGAATTCCATGGACAGAGGAGCCTGGTGGGCTACAGTCCATGGGATTCCAAAGAGTCAGACACGGTTGAGCAACTAATACTTTAAAGAATATACTGTTTGACCTGAATTGAAGGCAAATTCAGGCATTAATAAACTTCTCAATAAAATATTATTTCAGTTAACTTAATAGCTCTATGACCATATAAATGAATCTTGAAAATTCAATGAGATGTACCATAGATACCTAAAAGATAATATCTATGATGCAGCTTAATGACTTAAAATAATAAGATATAGTAACAGCAGAGAGGGTGACACATTCAATTTCCACATTCACCACTGAAGTGATGGAAACATTGTAGCTGAGAGGCTGGTGGCAGGTCCTGAATTCCAGACCCTGCTCTTCACTAACTGCAGAGCCACGTTTGCTGTCTTTGGACCCCTCTGGATCTGAGCAGTTCCACTTTAAAGTTGACATTGTGGCCTCCTCCTCTTGTAAACCTATTGTGAGCCTATTAAACATCGGAGGATCTACTATGCAAATAAGATATGCCAGGGAATACGAAGGTATCATTCCTATCCTCAGAGAGTTACTGCCAAACATAATGCAGAACAGATTTAAGAAGTTAAGCAGAGAGACCCTGGCAGTGAAAAAGCTTAGCTCTTGTATGAGTCAGCTACGGCTGCCAAAACAAACTACCACCCACTGGGTAGCTTAAACAGAGTTTTATTTTCTGGGTCCTGGAGACTAGAAGTCCAAGACCAGGTGCCATCAGGGTGGTTTCTGGTGCGAGCTCTCTTGCTGGTTTGTAGACCGCCACCTTCCTGCTGCATCCACATGTGGGCTTTCCTCTGTGTGTACAGAGAGGGAGCACTCTGGTGTCCCTTCCTCTTCCTCTAAGAGCATCAGTTATGAGAGATTAGGGCCCCATGCTTATGACGTCATTTAACTTTTATTACCTCATGGAAGGCCCCAAGTCCAAATACCATCACATTGGGGACTAAGGCGTCAATATATGAATTGGGGGGAGTGGACACAATTCAGCCCATGACATCTATCTTTTAGGTCCACCATGTAGAGCTCAATGATTCAGACCAAACTATTTAACTTCGGGTTCTTGTTTTCCTTACAGAGAAAATAATAACCATGCATTCTTCAAGAAGAGCTTATGAGGATTGAATAAAGATGACAACATACAATGTTAATTATAAAATGCTAAAGAAACACCATTCACTAATATTATAAAAATGGGGGGGGGGCGGTCCCAAGATGGTGGAGGAATAGGACATGGAGACCACTTTCTCCCCCACAAATTCATCAAAAGATCATTTGAATGCTGAGCAACTTCCACAAAACAAATTCTGAACTCTGGCGGAGGACATAAGGCACCCACAGAGGCAGCCCATTCTCTTCGAAAGGAGGTAGGACAAAATATAAAAGACAAAAGGAGAGACACAAGAGTTAGGGAAGAAGACCCATCCTGGGGAGGGAGTCGTGAAGGAGGAGAAGTTTCCAAAGAGTAGGAAACCCTCTCACAGGCGGGACTGTGGGGAGTTTTGGAATCTCAGAGGGCAACATAACCAGAAGAGGGCGGGGTGGGAACCACAGAATATGTGCCTAACCTCAACTGCCAGCAGAGAAGTAGGCCAGATGCTTGCTCGAGTCCACCACCAGGGAGTTGGGGGCTGGGCAGGGAGGCATGGGCTGCATAATCAGTGCTTAGGGTAAGGACAGGGACTGAATGCCCAGAGGACAATCTGAGGGAGCTAACATGAGACAGCAACCCAAACTTGGATTGCCAAAGAGAGAAAAAAGAAAGAGAACTTTCTCGAGAAAGGCTCTAAGGCGCAGCCTGGACTGCTCACAGAACAAAGGATTGAGCGAATACCAAAGGACAGCTAGCTGGCTGCATGTAGGCCCCTCCCCACCCCACCGCCAGAGGCAGAGAGGCAGGCGTGTGACAGCCAGGGCCAGAAGGCAAGGTGCTGCTGCACACTCAGCCCCAGAGAGCGGCATCTTCCACCAAACTGCGAGCAGGCTCCCAGTTGCTAACCACGTCTTCCTGGGATCCTGGATGGTTGACATCTGCCAGAAGGGTCACAGCCTGAGATCAGCTCCCCAGAGGAGACACACAGCACACCATAGATGGTGCTCTCATGGCGCACCCGGGGAACTGACTGTCTGGGACCAGGGAGGTGATTAAGATGCACGGCTCACCTGGGACAGGGCACTCGCAAAGCACTAGTCGCCTGAGCTGCTCAGACCTGGGAAGGGCACAAAACGCATGCCCAACTGAGTCTGTGTGCTTGTGAAGTACCTGAGAACCTGAGCAGCTTAGAACTGGGAAGTGCATAAAATACACACCCAACCGGGCCTGTGCCCTTGCTGAGTACCCAAGAACCTGAGCATCTTAGGCCTGGGAAGTGTACAAAATGCAGGGCCCACTTTGGACAGGGCCCGAAATGGCAACCCACTCCAGTGTTCTTGCCTGGAGAATCCCAGGAACGGGAAGCCTGGTGGGCTGCCGTCTATGGGTCGCACAGAGTCGGACATGACTGAAGCGACTTAGCAGCAGCAGCACCTACAAAGCACCCGGGAGCCTGAGCACTGTAGACCCGGGAAGCACACACCACCCTGAGCTGGGGAAAGCTCCGTGTGGTCCATACATTACGAGTAGTCCCCATGCACACCAGCAATATTTGTTTGCAGTGTCCCTCCCCACAACACAACTGAACAACTGAGCCTAAACAAGCCTGACACCTTCGCCTCCTTGTGTCAGGGCAGAAATTAGACACTGAAGAGACTTGCAAAAAGAGGCCAAAATAAACAAAGAGGGAACCGCTCTGGAAGTGACAGGTGCAACAGGTTAAAACCCTGTAGTTAACAATGACTAAGAATTGGAGGGGGCCTATAGACCTTGAGAACAAGTACAAGCTGAAAGAAGGAACTATCTGAAACTGAATGGACCCCACACTGCCCACAACAGCTCCAGAGAAATTCCTAGATACAGTTTTACCATTATCACTTTTTATTTTTTTTAATTTAAATTCTTTATTACTCCTTTAATTTTCATGTTTATAACCTACTATTACTTTGCAAAAAAGACTCCATTTTTAAAGCAAACTTCAAATATATAAACTTTTATAATTTTTATGATTGATTTTGTTTTGTATTTTTAATATTTTTTGAGAGTCTGACCTCTATTCTAGATTTTTAATCTTTGCTTTTTGATACTTGTTATCAATTTTGTACCTTTAAGAATCTAACCTTCAGTATCACTTGCGATGTGAATACTGGCTTGACTGCTCTCTCTCCTTTTGACTGTCCTTTTTCTCCCTCAGGTCACCCTTATCTACTCCCTCCGGCTTCTCTTATCTATTTAATTCTGTGAATCTCTCTGGGTATTCCGGGCTGTGGAGAACTGATTACTGGCTAGATTGCTGTCTACCCTTTTGACTCCCCCTCTTCTCCTCCTGGTCACCTCTATCTCCCTCCTCCCTCTTCTTGTCTCCATGTGACCCTGTGAACCTCTCTGCATGTCCCTCACTGTGGAGAATTGTATCACCATTAACCTAGGTGTTTTATCATCTGTGCTGTATGGATGGAGAAGTCTTGAGGCTACTGTAAGTATAAGACTGAAAGCCAGAGACAGGAGGCTTAACTCCAAAACTTGAGAACATCAGAGAACTCCTGATAGACAAGAGCTCACCCAAAAGCCTCCATACCTACATTGAAACCAAACTACACCCAAGAGCCAACAAGTTCCAGAGCAAGACATAACATGCTAATTCTCCAGCAACATAGCCCTGAATATACATTAAAAGACAGGCTGCCCAAAGCCATGCCAAACCCATAGACACCCCAAAACTCAATACTGGACACACTTCATTGCACTTCAGAGAGAGAGATCCAGCTTCACCTGCCAGAACACAGATGCAAGCTCCCCTTACCAGGAAACCCTGACAAGCCACTAGTCCAAGCCCATCAACAGGGAGCAGGCTCCACAATAAAGAGAAACCACAAACTTCCAGCCTACAGAAAAGGCACTCCAAACACAGCAATCTAAACAAAATGAAAAGGCAGAGAAATATTCAGCAGGTAAAGGAACATGATAAATGCCCACCAAACCAAACAAAAGAAGAGGAGACGGGGAGTCTACCTGAAATATAATTCAGAATAATGATAGTCAAGATGATCCAAAATTGTGAAAACAAAATGGAGTTACAGATAGAGACAAAGATTGAGGAGATGCAAGAAAAGTTAACAAGGACCTAGAAGAAATAAAGAAGAGTAAATCAATAATGAATAATGCAATAAATGAGATCAAAAGCACTCTGGAGGGAACCAACAGTAGAATAACTGAGGCAGAAGATAGGGTAATTGAGGTGGAAGATAGAATGGTGCAAATAAATGAAGCAGAGAGGAAAAAAGAAAAAAGAATTAAAAGAAATGAGGACAACCTCAGGGACTTCTGGAACAATGTTAAATGCCCCAACATTCGAATCATAGAGTCCGAGAAGAAGAAGACAAAAACAAAGGGCATGAGAAAATATTTGAGGAAATAATAGTTGAAAACTTCCCTAAAATGGGGAAGGAAATAGCCACCCAAGTCCAAGAAACCCAGAGAGTCCCAAACAGAATAAACACAAGGCAAAGCACTCCAAGACACATATTAATGAAACTAATGAAAATCAAACATAAAGAGCAAATATTGAAATCAGCAAGGGAAAAGAAACAACGCATAAGGGGATTCCCATAAGGATAACAGCTGATCTTTCAATAGAAACTCTTCAGGCTAGAAGGGAATGGCGGGACATACTTAAAGTGATGAAAGAGAAAAACCTACAACCCAGATTACTGTACCCAGCAAGGATCTCATTCAAATATGAAGGAGAAATCAAAAGCCGTACAGACAAGCAAAAGCTGAAAGAATTCAGCACCATCAAACCAGCTCTTCAACAAATGCTAAAGGATCTTCTCTAGACAGGAAACACAGAAAAGGTTTATAAACTCGAACCCAAAACAACAAAGTAAATGGCAATGGGATCACCCTTATCAATAATTACCTAAAATGGAAATGGGTTGAATGCCCCAACCAAAAGACAAAGACTGGCTGAATGGATGAAAAAACAAGACTCCTTTTTATGCTGTCTACAAGAGACCCACCTCAAAACAAGGGACATATACAGACTGAGACTGAAAGGCTGGAAAAAGATATTTCATGCAAATGGAGACCAAAAGAAAGCAGGAGTAGCAATTCATATCAGATAAAACAGACTTTGAAATAAAGGCCTTGGAAAGAGACAAAGAAGGACACTACATAATGATCAAAGGATCAATCCAAGAAGAAGATGTAACATTTATAAATATATATGTACCCAACATAGGAGCACTGCAATACATAAGGCAAACACTAACAAGTGTGAAAGGGGAAATTAACAGTAACACAATAATAATGAGAGACTTTGACACCTCACTTACACCTATGGATAGATCAACCAAACAGAAAATTAGCAAGGAAACACAAATTTCAAATGATACAATGGACCAGTTAGACCTAATTGATATCTATAGGACATTTCACCCCAAAACAATGAATTTCACCTTTTTCTCGAGTGCACACAGAAAATTCTCCAGGATAGACCACATCCTGGGCCATAAATCTAGCCTTGGTAAATTCAAAAAAATTGAAATAATTTCAAGCATCTTTTCTGATCACAATGCAGTAAGATTAGATGTCAACTACAGGGGAAAAAATACTATTAAAAATATAAACTTATGGAGGCTAAACAACACGCTTCTGAATAACCAACAAATCACAGAAGAAATAAAAAATAAATCAAAATATGAATAGAAACAAATGAAAATGAAAATACAACAACCCAAAACCTATGGGATTCAGTAAAAGTGCTAAGGGGATGGCTCATAGGCATACAAGCTTATCTCAAGAAACAAGAGAAAAATCAAATAAATAACCTAACTTTACACCTAAAGCAACTAGAAAAAGAAGAAATGAAGAACCCCTGGGTTAGTAGAAGGAAAGAAATCTTAAAAAATTAGAGCAGAAATAAATGAAGGCGGAAAAAAACAGACTATAGCAAAAATCAACAAAACTAAAAGCTGGTTCTTTGAGCAGCTTTAATAAAATAGACAAGTCATTTGCCAGACTCATCAAGAAAAAAAAAGGGAGAAGAATCAAATTAACAAAATTAGAAATGAAAATGGAGAAATCACAACAGATAACACAGAAATACAAAGGATCATAAGAAACTACTATCAGCAACTATATGCCAATAAAATGGACAACTTGGAAGAAATGGACAAATTCTTAGAAAAGTATAACCTTCCAAAACTGAATCAGGAAGAAATAGAAAATCTTAACAGACCCATCACAAGCATGGAAAGCTAAACTAATCAGAAATCTTCCAACAAACAAAAGCCCAGGACCAGATGGCTTCATAGGTGAAATTCTGCCAAAAATTTACAGAAGAGCTAACTCCTATCCTATACAAACTCTTCCAGAAAATTTTGAGGAAGGTAAACTGCCAAACTCATTCTATGAGGCCACCATCACCATAACACCAAAACCAGATAAAGATGCCACAAAAACAGAAAACTACAGGCCAATATCACTGATGAACATAGATGCAAAAATACTCAACAAAATTCTAACAAACAGAATCCAACAACATATTAAAAAGATAATATCAAGTGCGCTTTATCCCAGGGATGCAAGGATTCTTCATTATTAATGAATCAATCAATGTGATACACCACAGTAACAAATTGAAAGATAAAAACCATATGATTATCTCAATAGATACAGAGAAAGACTTTGACAAATTCCAATACCCATTTATGATAAAATTCTCAGAAAACACGCATAGGAGGAATATACCTGAACATAATAAAAGCCATATATGATAAACCCACAGCAAACATTAACTTCAATAGCAAAAAATTGAAAGCATTTCCCCTGAAATAAGGAACAAGACAAGGGTGCCCATCTCACCACTACTATTCAACATAGTTTTGGAAGTTTTAGCCACAGCAATCAGACAAGAAAAAGAGATAAAAGATTTCCAGATTGGAAAAGAAGTAAAACTCTCACTGTTTTCAGATGACATGATTCTCTATATAGAAAACCCTAAAGATACCACCAGAAAATTGCTAGAGCTAATCAATGAATATAGTAAAGTTTCAGGATATAAAATTAATACACATAAATCCCTTGCATTCCTGTACACTAACAATGAGAAAACAGAAAGAGAAATTAAGAAAACAATTCCATTCACCATTGAGGCAAAAAGAATAAAATACTTACGAATAAATCTAGCTAAAAAAACAAAAGACCTATATATAGAAAACTGTAAAACATGAAGAAAGAAATCAAAGATAACATAAATAAATGGAGAAATATACCATGTTCATGGATGAGAAGAATCAATATAGTGAAAATAAGTATATACTCAAACCATTCCATAAATTCAGTGCAGTCCCTATTAAGCTTTTTCGTATTCGCCTAGAGCCAGACATCCTGGAATGCGAAGTCAAGTGGGCCTTGCTGCTGCTGCTGCTAAGTCGCTTCAGTCATGTCCGACTCTGTGCGACCCCATAGACAGCACCCCACCAGGCTCCCCCGTCCCTGGGATTCTCCAGGCAAGAACACTGGAGTGGGTTGCCATTTCCTTCTTCAATGCATGAAAGTGAAAAGTGAAAGTGAAGTCGTGTCCAACTCTTAGTGATCCCATGGACTGCAGCCCACCAGGCTCCTCCGTCCATGGGATTTTCCAGGCAAGAGTACTGGAGTGGGGTGCCATTGCCTTCTCCTACAAGTGGGCCTTAGGAAGCATCATTACAAACAAAGCTAGTGGAGGTGATGATACAAGTGGGGCTTAGGAAGCATCATTACAAACAAAGCTAGTGGAGGTGATGGAATTCCAGTTGAGGTATTTCAAATCCTAAAAGACGAAGCTGTGAAAGTGCTGCACTCAATATACCAGCAAATTTGGAAAACTCAGCAGTGGCCACAGGACTGGAAAAGGTCAGTTTTCATTCCAATCCCAAAGAAAGGCAATGCCAAAGACTGCTCAAACTACTGCACAATTGCACTCATCTCACACGCTGGTAAAGTAATGCTCAAAATTCTCCAAGCCAGGCTTCAGCCATATGTGAACCGTGAACTTCCAGATGTTCAAGCTAGTTTTAGAAAAGACAGAGGAACCAGAGATCAAATTGCCAACATCCACTGGATCATTGAAAAAGCAAGAGAGTTCCAGAAAAATATCTATTTCTGCTTTATTGACTATGCCAAAGCCTTTGACTATGTGGATCACAATAAACTGTGGAAAATTCTTCAAGAGATGGGAATACCAGACCACCTGACCTGCCTCTTGAGAAATCTGTATGCAAGTCAGGAAGCAACAGTTAGAACTGGACATGGAACAACACATTGGTTCCAAATAGGAAAAGTACATCAAGGCTGTATATTGTCACCCTGCTTATTTAACTTCTATGTAGAGGGCATCATGAGAAACGCTGGGCTGGATGAAGCGCAAGCTGGAATCCAGATTGCTGGGAGAAATATCAATAACCTCAGATATGCAGATGACACCACCCTTACAGCAGAAAGTGAAAAAGAACTAAAGAACCTCTTGATGAAAGTGAAAGAGGAGAGTGAAAAAGTTGGCTTAAAGCTCAACATTCAGAAAACTAAGATCATGGCATCTGGTCCCATTACTTCATGGCAAATAGATGGGGAAACAATGGAAACAGTGGCTGACTTTATTTTGGGGGGCTCCAAAATCACTGCAGATAGTGACTTCAGCCATGAAATTAAAAGATGCTTACTCCTTGGAAGGAAAGTTATGACTAACCTAGACAGCATATTAAAAAGCAGAGATATTACTTTGTCAACAAAAGTCCATCTAGTCAAGGCTATGGTTTTTCCAGTAGTCATGTATGGATGTTTGAGTTGGAATATAAAGAAAGCTGAGCAGCAAAGAATTGATGCTTTTGAACTGTGGTGTTGGAGAAGACTCTTGAGAGTCCCTTGGACTACAAGGAGATCCAACCAGTCCATACTAAAGGAGATCAGTCCTGAGTGTTCATTGGAAGGTCTGATATTGAAGGTGAAACTCCAATACTTTAGCCACCTGTTGTGAAGAGCTGACTTATTTGAAAAGACCCTCATACCGGGAAAGATTGAGTACAGGAGGAGAAGGGGATGACAGGATGAGATAGTTGGATGACATCACTGACTCAATGGACATGAGTTTCGGTGGACTCCGGGAGTTGGTGATGAACAGGGAGGCCTGGCGTGCTACAGTACATGGAGTCACAGAGTCAGACACAACTGAGTGACTGAACTGAACTGAACTGAACTATCAAGCTACCAATGGTATTTTTCACAGAAGTAGAACAAATAATTTCACAATTTGTATGGCAACACAAAAACCTTAAATAGCCAAAGCAATCTTGAGAAAAAAGAAGAGAACTGGAGGAATCAGCCTGCCTGACTTCAAACTATACTTCAAAGCTACTGTCATCAAGATAGCATGGCACTGGCAGAAAGACAGAAATATGGAACAAAATAGAAAGCCCAGAGATAAATCCACACACCAATGGACACCTTATCTTTGACAAAAGAGGCAAAAATATTCAATGGAGAAGAGATAATCTGTTTAACAAGTGGTTTCGGGAAAACTGGTCAACCACCTGTAAAAGAATGAAACTAGAACACTTTATAACACAACACACAGAAATAAACTCAAAATGGATTAAAGATCTAAATGTAAGACCAGAAACTATAAAACTCCTAGAGGAAAACATAGGCAAAAACAGTCTCTGACATAAACTACAGCAAGATCCTCTATGACCCACCTCCTAGAGTAATGGAAATAAAAGCAAAAACAAACAAATGGGACCTAATTAAACTTAAAAGCTTTTGCACAATGAAAGAAACTATAAGCAAGGTGAAAAGACAACCTTCAGATTGGGAGAAAATAATAGCAAACAAAGCAACTGACAAAGAATCAATCTCCAAAGTATACAAGCAGATCATGTAGCTCAATACCAGAAAAATAAACAACCCAATCAAAAAGTGAGCCAAAGAACTAAACAGAGATTTCTCCAAAGAAGACATATAGATGGCTAACAAACACATGAAAAGATGCTCAACATCACTCATTATCAGAGAAATGCAACTCAAAACCACAATGAGGTACCATCACACAGCATTCAGAATGGCTGCTATCAGAAAGTCTACAAACAATAAATGCTGGAGAGGGTGTGGAGAAAGGGGAAACCCTCTTACACTGTTGGTGGGAATGCAAACTAGTACAGCCACTATGGAGAACAGTGTGGAGATTCCTTAAAAAATGGAAAAAAACCTGCCAGATGACCCAGCAGTCCTAATGCTGGGCATACATACCAAGGAAACCTGCATTGAAAGAGACTCATATAACCCAATGTTCATCACAGCAGTGTTTACAATAGCCAGGACATGGAAGCAACCCAGATGTCCATTGGCAGACAAATGGATAAGAAAGTCGTAAAAGACACAGATTTGATTCCTGGGTTGGGAAGATCCCCTGGAGGAGGGCATGGCAATGCACTCCAGTGTTCTTGCCTGGAGAATCCCATGGACAGAGGAGCCTGGTGGGCTATAGTCTATGGGGTCGCAAAGAGTCAGACAGGACTGAAGCAACTTAGCACAGCATGAATAGATAATTGGAGGTGAATCAGGAAAATTGTTCAGAGCTCTGGACAAAGCAATTGAAATATTGTTAGCAGCACTGTCTATATTCAAGACAATTTTAGATGGTGTAAGTCATTCTTGAGATCGCTATAAAAGAATATTCAGGAGAAACATGTCTGGACCACACAGAAAAAGCAAACTAATGATAAAATCAAAAAGCAAAACAATATGTTTGGTAAAGTGAAGTGGGTTAAAAAAAAAAAAATGTTTGAGAACACAATACAGTGTAGTTGTGTGGGAAATTTTATCCGTGAAGAAATCCTGCAAAACCTGACATTTCCAATCGTAGCACTCTCACAAAGTGTTTTTAAGTATGCAGTAGTGGGTAAAGGCAGTAATATGAAAACATGCATTTTTTTTAAATTTTTGTTTCTATAGAGTTTAACCAACTAAAGAAATCAACTGCATTCTAAAATATAAGGTAAAATTGACTAAAACTCCCATCAGGAAGACCAAAGTGTTGTCAGAAAAAGAAAAGAAAAAAACAATAATAATAATCTTTCTCCAAGTAAAACCTCAGCAAAACTGTGAACAGGCTCTGTGATCCCATTTAAAAAATAAGGACTGACAACAGACTTCTGTTTGCCAACCAGGTAGAAAATGACATCACCTTACAAAATAACCTCCGTACCCATGGCCGGATTTCCAAATACCTATTACATTCTTAGGTTGACGTCTTCGTGGCTAAAAGAATCCTTAATTTTATACTTTTTTCTGCAGGCAAAAGGGTTCTACATATTTTGTTTAAAGGTTTGGTTCCCTTTGGTTCTTTAAACAGTATAGAGGTCCCAAACCCATGAAACTCACAAATCGAGCTTCAGCATTCACGTTCTAAAGAAGCTGCCTTTCTACAAAGTGGCCTTGTGATGTCCGCCTGTCTGGGTTCCGTGCAGGTTCAATTGCTTCATTGAAAGCATAATAAAACTATGGAGAATGGAACTTGGTGACCTTGTTTCACAGTTTTCCAAAGCACAAGAAAAGAATAGAGGGCATTGAAAAGTGAGTCCCAACTTTTATGGTTTTTCTTTGCCCCAGACCTCAGACAACAGCATTGTCACGAAGCCTGGGTATTGATATGCAAATACAGGCTACAAACATCCCATTTGGCTCCAGCATTCCTTGTCTAGCACTGTCACACAAACAGTTTTTGAATCTGAGCAGTTTATTCAGGACCATAAACATGTGTTTCACCCTGTGAGCAAATTCTGTTTGCTCACAGAGCTCGGAAGCAGTGAAATACAAGGTAGGCTATAAACAGCCCCACTGGATAAGATGTGCCTTGAAGCAAAGACACTTTTAAAATGAATCCAGTTTTTACTTACTGCCCAAGATTTTTATGCAAATGTAGCATACCCTAGATAGTAAGTTTTTAAAATTATTTACATTATTTAAGATAGGTCCTCTGTATTGAAAAATCTTAGTTGCTTTTAAAAAAAGAGAGGCATGTAAAACAATTTTAGTTCACGTGACTAAACATTGTTAAAGTCATAAACGCGTTACTATTGCTTAACAGATCAAGTAGTGAAATGAAGAAAAATAATTTTTAAGACATCTAAGAGGGAGATGGAATGGGCATGGAACTTACTCTGGGAAACAATGTGAATCAACTTCTACAATAGCTTGAAAAAAACATTCCAACCACCAGAATTCTACTTACCTCACAAAATTTGTACCAGCTCTACCCACATTCCCCGGTGCTATTTCCAGCTCTTCCCAACCACCCTTCTTCTTTCTATAACTGCCCCTCCAAGGTAGCTGCTGACATGCAGCAGACACACGGGATTCGCCCCATTTCACACACACAGGGCAGTGTGAGGCACAGTACGGTAAAGTCCTCTTTCTTCATGAGCTCCGTCTTGATTCTTTAAAGCACTGAACCCATGATTATGTGTCTATTTTCATGACAAATCAAAGCTGAAAAAAGTTAGAAAAACTCAAGATTCCAAAGAAAAGCATAAAGCATACATGTCTGTATGGATGAGGCCAACAGGGCACAGAACCATGCTGCACTGTTCCGAGTAAATTCTTTTTTGGATGACTGCGAGACAATGAGCACATGTAGATCCTGTAACTGCACGCCGCGTAGATGACTGTATCGACTCGCAGTCTATGTGGCTTTAATTTTCAGTATCAGAGTATGCGGTTCTTACACAGAGAACCTCATTCTTGGTTTCCCTTCCCTTGGTTCTCTCCATACTTAGGATGAGGACACCAGACATGGATGAGGAAATGGATGAGTACTGAGTCACAGTGGGTGAGGAGAAGGAGGGCTTTCTCAGAGATCCAGGGGAGTCACAACAGGCAACACTGTTCCTTTGTTTGAACTCCGTTATTAAATTATGCAATTTAAAAATTAAAACTTGGTCATTTTCACACATGCGCTTTAGATGTTAATCCTTAACAATTACATATTTCATCAAATGCATTCTAGAACCATAAAATTTCTCTAAACAAATAGCTTTTCAGAGTCTTTCTTAAATCTCTTAAGTAGGGTGATATATTGAAGATCTATTTAATGACAAATTAATGTTATGTGTTTCAAATCGTTAATTTGATCAAATTAGCTAAAGTGAGAAAAGTTACTATAACATGTTAAAACAATATGTTATCATAACTCACAAAAATATTAAGAAATCCTACTTTTTAATATGACTTGTGAATTTTAATCAGTTAATAAAATCCATTAAGTTTGGACAAAGCATAAGCTTTCAAATAAAGGAAACGGTGAATCTAAATTAGTTAAGTTGTAAATAGTTAACATCTAAGATAGTCTAGTTTCTTATATTAAAAAAGAAAGGCAGTAAGGGGTTTAAAAAAAAATCAAAGAGAAACAAAAGACATTTCAAGAACTTGTGAGTAAACATTTGTTCATTTTTAATTTTAAAAGGAAATAAAAATTGTTAATCAGTCCATTGGGAAAAAGAACATAACAAAATTCAGGAAGGAAGATGTTATGATTATGAATCGAAGCTTTCAATGCCAAGAAAGCTTTGAACAACCTTAACTTTAGTTGCGAACAGTCAGTGAGCTGCCAACTGCAATGGAGGCAGAGGACAGCTTAGGAAAAGGAGAAACGCAATCATCTTTATTCCTCTTTTGATTGTTTTTATAATCTTTTCAGGGAAAACACATCTAAAAAAGGCATCTTGGAACTCATCCTGACTTTAGAGGAAGCTTTTTCGCTGAAATAATCTCCCAGTTTGTGTTACTTTTTTCTATGTAGTCTTTACTTTCCTAGAATAACTGCAAAGAACTACAAACTGAAAATTTGAAGACATTTTTAGAAAGATAAACATGTCGTTTTATTTTGCATTTAACTGAAGATCTGAATAATTGTGTAATATTCTCTTGGAATTTAATGACATCTGCTTACTTTTAAATGTGGGCTCTTTCTAAATTTAGCCACATGAGTTTTATTTGAGGCACTGGTGGCATCTGCTGGACACAAATAAAATTACAGACTCATAACTGCTGTTCTGCATAAAGTCTTAACAACTATAGACTTTGTTCTTAAAAATGTAATCTTTGTAAAAACACTCATTATTCTTTTTAATGTACCCGAAAAATATTTATCTTCAGACCTATGTTTCAGTTTGTCATTCTGGGACAGATTATAATGAAAAGTCATCTTGGAATATTTGCCATCACAAATATTTGCCATTTGTTTTAAAGTTATAAAACATTCAACATTCAACAAAGCATGCATTGAGTTTTCTAGGAACACAAGATGTAAAGGACTCAGGGACTGGCCTTCAGGACACCTGTACTCTCATGGGTTGATAAGTTGAAATAAATAAATATAATACAGTTAAAATGATGTCACAGAATAATTCCATCATTCTTGTGAAAACCAATGCAGATTACCTACTCAAAAACAGCATAGAGCATACTGGTTATGGGACTTTAGACAACTGACCAATTTTGCAAGTGGGAAATGTAAGACTAAAACTGTAATATCTTATTAAAATAATATTGCTGGTTGGTGCCAAACCTGAAACCAGAACCCAGATCAACTAGTGATGTTTTCATAGTTTCCTCTTTCTACACAATCATTTCTTACTGGTTATTTTACAGATAACAAAGGAAAGGTAAAAATACTAATACAAGTGAACGCATGTAACAGGCAATAAAGACAATATCCAAAAGAAAACGTGATACACAAAATGGAAAATTATGCAACCATAACAAGCAGAAATCTTGCCATTTTTAACAACACTGATGGATCCTGAAGCCATTAACTAAGTCAGACCTAGAATGATAAATACTTACATGTGGAATCTTAAAAAGAAGAAGAACAAAGATACAAAGAACAGGCTGATGACTGCCAGAGGCAGGGACTGGGAGGAGAGCAGATGAATGAAAGTGGTTAAAAGGTGCGAACTTCTAGTTGTAAAATAAAGAAGTCCTGTGGATGTAACGTAGACCATGATGAATGTAGTTAATAATACTGTATTTTGAAACTTGTTAGGAGAGTAAATGGTAAAAATTCTTATCACAAGAAAACATGTACAACTATGTGTGGTGATGGATGCTAACTAGATTAATTGTGGTGATCATTTCATAATATACAGGTATACTGAATCATTAAGTTGTACACCTGAAGCTAATATAATGTTATATGCCCATTATATCTCAATAAAGTAATGATAACATCCAAAGAATAAAAAGCAATGAGAAAAAGTATTTCAAAATCTTCTCACATTTTTCAGTCATGCATTTATGTTTGTTGCAACTGACTTAATGTATGCCCTTTCCACTAGATTATAAGCTTACATAGCAGAGTCTGGTATGAATGCCTGGCGAATGCACAGTAGGCCTGTGATGAATGCAGACTGGTGCATATAAAAAGAATGAATAAAAAATTGATAGGGTAATAAAGGTTGGAATTTGATCTTATTTTATTCACATATACACTGGAATCCCTAAAGGAAGAAAAAGGAATTAAAGTTGCTCAGTCGTGTCCGACTCTTAGCAACCCCACGGACTGTAGCCTACCAGGCTTCTCAGTCAATGGAATTTTCCAGGCAAGAATACTGGAGTGGGTGGCCATTTCCTGCTCGAGGGGATCTTCCCAACTCAGGGATGGAATCTGCATCTCCTGCATGGGCAGGTGGGTTCTTTACCACTGAGCCACCTAGGAAACCCACACTTGGGTATAGTGGATACATAACTGCACTGTCTGGGTGCTTTTTTCATATTCATACCAGCTAATATTTCTTGCAGTACAAACATATGTTGCAACAAAATTACAAATGACTAGATGCCATGGACCTTGGGAACATTTAATCACACTAAGTTAGATCATTTAAGGTTTTGAACACCATGATAAGTATGCTTCTCTGCATGTTGTATAAAGTCAATTAAGACTTTGAATATTAAAAAGTACGGATATCTGTTGAGATGCAGTCTAAGGAATAGTGTAGTGAATCACAGCTCAGAAGTAGTGGCCTGATTATGCCATCAGTTAACTAGCATCATCATCATAAAACAGACACATTCTGGGTGTTGTTTTTTTCATGCCTCATGTTTTTAATAAGGACTACTTTGTACATAAAGGCATATGGTGAGTATACAGTGCTGTTCAATAATAGATGCTTATGTTGAGGCTTGGGGCTGGTGCACTGGGACGACCCAGAGGGAGGGTGGGGAGGGAAGAGGGTTCAGGATGGGGAACGCGGGTATACCTGTGGCAGATTCATTTCGATATTTGGCAAAACTAATACAATATTGTAAAGTTTAAAAATAAAATAAAATTAAAAAAAAATGTTAATTCACATTAAAAAAAAAATAAAGTGCTGTTCAGTAATAGATGCTTATGTTGATGCTGACAATGGCAGTGATGACTCAAAAACCCAACAGTTACTATGATTTTATGAAGACATAGTATTTATTCTTCTTCTACTCATATATGTTATTCTAGAGTCTGAGAAAATAGTGGTAAGTAAATGGACAAGACCTCAAACTAACAGAATCGTGTTTTTAATAAAAAATATTTTCGTTTACACTGGGAATCTATTTATTCCCAGATATATTTGCATTAAGAAATATAAGCACATATAAGTTATATGGAGACCATATTAGATGATATTTTCTTGATTTTTTGGTGATTTTTGTAAAAAGTTTAACAAAAGAAGATAATTCCAAAATGGTATAAGTTACAGAAGTTTGCAATTTGTTGATGGGTATGTTCCAAAAGATACAGTATATAGTCTGAATTTTATCTAGACAGAAATCACTAAAGAATTCATTAAAAATAAACAAAACCAAATAAAGTTGGTAATTTAATCAGGTTTTGTGGTTTATTTTCCTAAAATTGACTCAAATATGTTAAAAGATAATTCCCTTTAGAGGATTTCCTAGATTTGCATTCTATCCTATAATGAAAAGAGATAAGGATATTGTGTACACAAACATAAACAAAAATTCTGCTTATACATAAATACATATGCTGTATATACATATCTTTGAATAGAGGGACTTATTTAGGTGAAATATATCATAGACTTTTGAAAATGTCTTTAAAATTTTTCTTTCCCATAATGAAACACACTAGAAAAAGGGATCATTTTACAAGAGTGTTTTATTGTTGCCATATTTCATCATATTTGAAGAGAAGCAAAAAGTTAATCTTACGGCGACGCCAGACTCTGATAAGCAATGCTACTTGGTTTTCCCAGCAGATGTAGCTATAGATAACGAGACTGCCACTATTCAACTGAATAAAGCAGGTCTACTGACAGTGAGATGGATAACAAAGATATTAAAGCCTTTTGCCAAGTATACATACTCACACACAGAGCTAGTTCACAAAGGCATATAAACTTAAGTCATTTGAGAATGATTTAGTAACAATCAGCTACTTTGCAAAATACGAAGGAAAAGCTCACACATAGACTTCGGGAAAATTATCCAAGTCCTGTTTACATTTGAGCAAGTATCTTCAGCTATATTTATATGAAAAAAAATAAGCTGATTTAGAAAGACTCTATGAATTCCAAAGTTTCTCTTTGAAAACTCAGCATTTATTGAAACTATTTTCTTTCATGGTTTTCACCTCTTCAAATATAAGAAATTACATACAAGGAATTAACAGATCAAAATTAAATTCTTCAAGGTGAAAACTGACTTCATTGAAGATAGAAAATACATAGTTTGAAAGTAATATTTGAAAATTTCAAAAACTTAGTCATTTCTGACCTTCATTGGGAAAATGAAGTTAAATATACTGGATTGTCCATTTAATAGAGAATTTACCCCTTAACCACAGAGGAGAAACTGTCCAAAGCAGATGAAACAATCAGTCGTAATTGTGAACAGCTGCACACCTACAGAAACTAAGGAAAAATCCTTATAGAAAAAGGAGAAAGAAGCATTTGTTCTTTTTAAAGCCAAATGATTTCCCATGAGGAACAAAACTTACAATAATTGGTCAAAAACTCTATTGGCCAAGAGAAAACTCAAGAATAAGAAAAAATACATATGACGGGAAAAATTCAGTTAGGCAGAGCTTAAATCTAATCTGTCAGATGAAAAGGAGCTTCTTACACCCCAATGTTAAAAGAAGAGCATGTGCCAAAGGTCTGAGAGGACCATCAAGTCCTCTACTGGATTACCAGATCATCGATAATCTGATAAAAAGAGCACTCAGTTGCAGTGACTGAGGGATCGAGTATCTAAGTGTATCCTCTGGGGATCAAATGTCGCTTCCATGGGATCAAATTCATAGAATGTTCCCTCCATCGATTTGTTGTACTTTTTCAATAATTTCACTACAAATGCCATATGCAATGTATCCTTATGTGTCTAATTTGGCAGACTCACTCTGGAACAGAACGTAAAGATTTACTATGCCTTCTTTTGTTAATGCCATGGAGAAGGAAATGGTAACCCACTCCAGTATTCTCGCCTAGAGAATTCCAATGGACAAAGGAGCCTGGGAGGCTACAGACCATGAGGTCATAACGAGTTGGACACGACTGAAGCACGACTTAGCACTTTTGTTAATGCCATTGGATTACACATGTTCAAAAATGGAATTCAGTACAAATGACACTGAAGACGAGTTTGGCCATTTATGCAACCTGATTCAGCTTCAGCCTTTCCTTCTCTCCTGCATCCTCTAGTCAGATGTTGAATATGAGTTGCAGGGGGCAGTTTGTGCAAGGGAAGTATGGACATCGCGAAGAATACTGATCATTAAGATCATTCTCCATCAGCAATGAGAAATGTCTATACCAAGCACTAAATATTTCCCACCCCACATCCTGAAAGCTGAATAATCCAGCCCCCAACTGGGCCAACTTCTGAAGATCCTATACCACAGCAAAATTATTTTTGTTTCTTTTCTAAGGAAGTTGCTTTCTCTTGCCTTCATTGCTGTTGAGTGAGTATTTGCTGTTGTTCAGTCACTCAGCCATGCCTGTTTGCAGCCTCGTGGACTGCATGCAGCACGCCAGGCTTCCCTGTCCTTCACTATCTCTCAGAGTTTGCTCTGATGCATGCCCACTGAGTCACTGATGCCATCTAACCATTTCATCCTCTCCTTTTGCTTTCAATCTGTCCCAGCATTAGGGTGTAATACCATTGTTCAAATGGCAGCTTAACAGAATTACAACTCAGGTAATATTTTACAAATGTAGAATTTTTAAGCTTGAGTCTTAAGAGTAAATTGCTTCTGTTTCAAATTTCTTTTGCCTATCTTTTAAAATAATCTTGTAAATTTTTTGTTTCACTGATGTTAAGTGAATATGCAGTTGCTTCCATTGAAACTTGGTAGAATTATAATTCTTAAGATATTATTTTATAAATATAGATTATTTAAATGTGACTCATGCACAAACTGTTAACATTTTATTCTAGTTCTAGACAGCATACATATAGCATTTTGGTTTTCATTTTTAACAAGTCCCCTATAACCTGAACTATAGAACAATGGAATATGTGAGAATTAAGGGTTATGTCTGCATTCCAGGGACTGTATTTACTCTACTCATAAAACAAAATAAGGGAGCTTGATATCTGTATGACCAAATTTTAATTCATTTTAAAAAGTAACTATTAATTGTCCTCACTATCATATGTGGGCTTCCCAGTGGCTCAGTGGTAAAGAATCTGCCTGTCAATGCAGGAGACCTGGGTTCAATCCCAGGGTTGGGAAGATCTCCTGGAGAAAGAAATGGCAACCCACTCCAGTATTCTTGCCTGGGAAATCCTGTGGACAGAGAAGCCTGGCAGGCTTCAGTCTATGGGGTCACAAAGAGTCAGACAGGACTTAGCGACTAAAAAACAACAACAATTATATGTAATCCTCTGTTCTGCCCTGTAGAGTATGTATATATTATGGCCAGTCTATGCCCTTAGGGAGTTTACAACAAAAAGTAACCATTTAAAATTTTCTAGTTAAAATTAAAGTTTAAATTTTATATCCTTACCTCCAAGAGCACACATGCAGCTTCCACTCCTCCGTACGAAATGGCATCCATTTGTCCTTCTCAGCAGGGAGCAGCAGTGCAGATCAGCACCTGTGAATACAGTAGGCTACAAACATTGCACATTGATTGGTGATATGGTATGAACCTATTACACATTCACACAGCACTTGTGTAAAATTTAGTCACAAGTACTTTATGATAACTAAGCATTCTCCGGAGGTAAATAATATTACTACCTCTTGTTTAAATATGGGTAAACTGAGTGACAGGGAGAATAAGTAACTTGTCCAAGGACACACAGCTCTCGGTGACACAGCTAGGGTTCGAATCCAGGTTACGTGAGATCGTGAGTCCACCTATCTAAACACCGTACCATTCTGCCTTGGATGAGCAAGAGCAGCATCCAATGATCGAAGCTAGTCCCAGCAAATACTGTTCTGAGTGCCACAGCCATTAAAATTTTACATTCTCCCAGTCTAAATTCTTTTTGATCTAGGTCATTTCTTTGACTCTCTGAGACTCTAACATTTCACCAATTGTTTATACATTGACACAGAGATTTGCCAACAATTAGTAGTTTAATAATTGAAAAGTAGCTATATGAAATGTTTTATCTAATGTGGATGGAGTCATTTATACAATGTCCTTTTCCCTGGAAGAAACATCCATTTTCTGCCACATCTTTAGAGGTATGATCAAATGGTTTGCTTTTCTAATAAAATCATTCCTTAGAAGTAATTTCTGACTTTCCAAAAATGAGCTAAATACTCAAGGAAAATAAGGTCTCTGAGAAAGAGAGAATTTACCCTGAAAGAAAAATAATGTACAACAAACATTCTAGGACAACAGTATGTAATAAATCTAAGAAAAATTTGCACTGTCCTCACCATAAAATGCTAAAGCTATCACTGGGAAATTATCAAAAGCTTTTACCCCTCAAAGGGATAATGCTTCCTACTTGGAACTGAGCAGAGGGCCCTGGACTGCTGTAAAAACTCTTTAATATTCATAATTTTAAGTAGTTCAACCCTGTCTGGGACAAATATTCAGATGACAAAGGGCTCCTGTCTTTCCCCTTGTTGCTGAGGTTCTCAATCTCTTTTTTATGACAAAGACTTGTTAGTCCATAAAATCACATAATTTTGGCAACTGTTATATAATTCTGTCAGCACTTGAAGTTAGACTTGAAGGTGGTCAGGAAGGAAGGCTCTAGCCATCCTCAAGATCGGAGGTATTGTTCTTGGGGGGAACTGGAAAGAGAACAGATGAAGTTCTCTCATCCACTGTTAAGTATCCTATGGGGCCAGAAGCTGAATCAGTCACTGGTTTCTTTTGGAAATGTAGTTGAATTAGCCCCTATTCTCAGAAAGAAAAAAAAAAAGGTGCAATAAGATAGCCAGATTACATAGTGATGCACTAAAGATTAAAAATGGTGTCAATAATAACCACATGCGACAAAAGGTAACACCTTTGTTGATTTCGGTTTGAAAAGAAAGTCAATTAAAATAAAAATGTCAGAAGTCAATGAATACAAGTTTCACCACTAAAATATTTAATAATACAGCTATTCCAGAAGGTAGAATAAACGTATTTAGTTTAAAAAAAAAACTGAAAATAAAGTGTAGATTCCAAACGTATTTTTCATTGAAATAATTTAGAAAGTAGAAAACAAAACTTATTTTTTTATTCCTGTTTACTAAGATATATATCTAACATCACAAAAAAAGCTGGCCATAACCTTGTAAAATCATCTACAAGCCTTTAGACTAAAGGCAGATCTTGAGAGATAAATAGATAGATAGATAGATAGACAGGTAGATGATAGATAGGGATAGTCTATTCTAAGAGGAAAAGTGAAAGTGAAGTCGCTCAGTCATGTCTGACCCTCAGAGACCCCATGGACTGCAGCCCACCAGGCTCCTCTAGGGATAGTCTATTCTAAGAGGAAAAGTAAAAGTGAAAGTTGCTCAGTGTCTGACTCTTTGTGACCCCATGGACTACACAGTCCATGAAATTCTCCAGGCCAGAATACTAGAGTGGATATAGTTCTCTCTGCCTTTCCCTTCTCCAGGGGATCTTCCCAACCCAGGGATCGAACACAGGCCTCCTGCTGAGCTGTCAGGGAAGCCCATCCTAAGAGGAAAGTCGCTAATAAATAATGAAATTTATAACTTTACTTTACTGAAATACACTTGATTTACAACAAGTGTATACACTTGAAATACAACACAGTGTTGTGTTCATTCCTGGTGTACAACAAAGTGGTTCAGTGATGCACACACATATTCTTTTTTATGTTCTTTTAGGTTATGAATTATTACAGGATTTTGAATATACTTCTCTGTGCTATACAGTAGGAACCTTGCTGTTTTTCTATTCTAAACTGAATAGTTTCCATCTGCTAATTCCAAACTTCCAATCCAATACTCCCTCACTGCCCCCTCCCCCTTGGCAACCATAAATCTGTCTCTATAGCTGTGAGTTGATTTCTGTTTCATAGTTAAGTTCATTTGTGTCATATTTATATTCCACACATAAGTGATATCATATGGTATTTGTCTTTCTCTTTCTGACTTACTTTGCTTACGTATGCTAATCTCTAGGTCCATCCATATTGCTGCAAATGGCATTTTTTTTCTGTCTGAGTAATGTTCCATTGTATATATGCAGCAAAGTATTGTTACCCATTCATCTGCTGGTGGGCACTTCGGTTGTTTCCATTTCTTTGCTATTGCAAATAGCACTGCAGTGAACATTGGGGTGCATGTTTCTTTTTGAATTATAGTTTTGTCTGGATATATGCCCAGGGGTGGGATTGCTGGATTATATGGCAACTTCATTTTTAGTCTTCTGAGGAACCTCCATACCTTTCTCTATAGTGGCTGCACTAATTTACATGCCCACTAACACTTTGGGAGGGTTCCCTTTTCTCTACAACCTCTCCGGCATTTGAAATTCATAGCTTTTGTCTTATAAATACTTACTATAGATGTTCAATCAGAAAACTTATAGGTTATGAGATGGTCATTTCAATGCAATTAAAGATATATATATATATAAACACACACACATCTGAAGTTGGAGGCAGCATAGAATAGAAGAAAGCACATAGGTTTAGAGATAGAAGGATCTTTGTCTAAATTGATTTTCTGCTACTTAATAACCCTATGATATACAGAATATATGTTAATGGGCAACATGCTAAGTGATCATCAAAAGTAATCTGTTTATAACTACTCTTCTAAGATCTTAAAAAACTAACCATAAGCATTGAATAAACAAATTTCTTAGATATAACTAAGAAAATAAATAATTGCCACTATTTACTGAGTTTCAATAAACACAAAAATAAACTCAAAATGGATTAAAGATCTAAACCAAATGTAAGACCAGAAACTATAAAACTCCTAGAGGAGAACATAGGCAAAACATTATCTGACATAAATCACAGCAGGATCCTCTATGACCCACCTCCCAGAACACTGGAAATAAAAGCAAAAATAAACGAATGGGACCTAATTAAAATTAAAAGCTTCTGCACAACAAAGGAAACTATAAGCAAGGTGAAAAGGCAGCCTTCAGAATGGGAGAAAATAATAGCAAATTAAGCAACTGACTAACAACTAATCTCAAAAATATACAAGCAACTCCTACAGCTCAATTCCAGAAAAATAAATGACCCAATCAAAAAATGGGCCAAAGAACCAAATAGACATTTCTCCAAAGAAGACATACAGATGGCTAACAAACACATGAAAAGATGCTCAACATCACTCATTATCAGAGACATGCAAATCAAAACCACAATGAGGTACCATTTCATGCCAGTCAGAATGGCTGCGATCCGAAAGACTACAAGCAATAAATGCTGGAGTGGTTGTGGAGAAAAGGGAACCCTCTTACACTGTTGGTGGGAATGCAAACTAGTACAGCCAGTATGGAGAACAGTGTGGAGATTCCTTAAAAAACTGGAAATAGAACTGCCTTATGACCCAGCAATCCCACTGCTGGGCATACACACTGAGGAAACCAGAAGGGAAAGAGACACGTGTACCCCAATGTTCATCGCAGCACTGTTTATAATAGCCAGGACATGGAAGCAACCTAGATGCCCATCAGCAGATGAATGGATAAGAAAGCAGTGGTACATATACACAATGGAGTATTATTCAGCCATTAAAAAGAATACATTTGAATCAGTTCTAATGAGGTGGATGAAACTGGAGCCTATTATACAGAGTGAAGTAAGCCAGAAAGAAAAACACCAATGCAGTATACTAATGCATATATATGGAATTTAGAAAGATGGTGACGATAACCCTGTATGTGAGACAGCAAAAGAGACATAGATGTATAGAACAGTCTTTTGGACTCTGTGGGAGAGGGAGAGGGTGGGATGATTTGGGAGAATGGCATTGAAACATGTATAACATCATATGTGAAATGAATCACCAGTCCAGGTTCGATGCAGGATACAGGATGCTCGGGGCTGGTGCACTGGGATGACCCAGAGGGATGGTACGGGGAGGGAGGTGGGAGGGGCGTTCAGGATGGGGAACAGTGTACACCCATGGTGGATTCATGTTGATGTATGGCAAAACCATACAATATTGTAAAGTAATTAGCCTCCAATTAAAATAAATAAATTTAAATTAAAAAAAAGAAAAAAAAAAACAAATAAACCAAAAAAAAAAGTCAAAGCTATGGTTTTTCCACTAGTCATGCATGGATGTGAGAGTTGGACTATAAAGAAAGCTGAGCACAGAAGAATTGAGGCTTTTGAACTGTGGTGTTGGAGAAGACTCTTGAGAGTCCCTTGGACATCAAAGAGATCAAACCAATCAATCCTAAAGGAAATCAGTCCTGAATATTCATTGGAAGGACTGATGCTGAAGCTAAAACTCCAATACTTTGGCCACCTGATGCGAAGAACTGACTTATTGGAAAAGACCCTGATGCTGGGAAAGACTGAAGGCAGGAGGAGAAGGGGACGACAAAGGATGAGATGGTTAAATGGCATCTCTTACTCAATGGACATGAGTTTGAGCAAGCTCTGGGAGTTGGTGATGGACAGGGAGGCCTGGCATGCTGCAGTCCATGGGGTTTCAAAGAGTCAGACATGACTGAGTGACTGAACTGAACTGAGTTTCAACCCATGTAATAGGCACATTAGGTGCTTTTATGTATAATACTTAATCTTTCCAGCAGAGCTGTCAGTTATACATTTTATTGTTCTTTTTCAGATGAGGCAATTGAGATTTAGAGAAAGCAAGAAAGCACCTGAGGCCAATGAGCTAGCAAATGATACAGCTGGTAATCAAACCCCATCTTTCAGTAGCCAAAGCTACTATAAACCCTTAAAATGTATCAGCCCATTTTGGGTGATTGTAGATCCACTGAATCTCTGTAAAGTCCTCAGAAAATCTTTAGAACATTTTCTCAAAATGTCACTTCATACATGGCACCATTCATGGATAGCACATAACTGAGACCGTAGTGGCCTCTGGAGCTTTGTGGCTAAGTTCACTGTGAGAAGATGCACCAATGGTAAGAAACAACCATATTTGAGAAGGCTCAACATAGTAAATCCAATTCCAGAAAATATATTTTTCTGCAAGAAAATAATAAAGTAGTTTCATGGGAAAATTTTGCAGTAGAAATTGAAAAGTCTCTGGAAAATTTTAGGTTTCTTCATTTTTGAATTAAGCATGTAGTATAACGTCCATACTTTATACTGACATGTCAAAGATAAGCAGAATTCTTTGCTATGATTTCACTCCACCAAAAACGTTTAACCTGCATACCAGATGAATCAAAGTTATGTAAGACTTCTAAAAATCTTTTTATGAGTTCATGCCCTACTGGTATTACATACTAATTTTCCAAATCTGTAATTCTGAAAAGACATATTTCCAAGAAGACCCACAAATTCCCAGAAAATAATATCTTGAACTTTAGATTATAACAAAAGATAAGTGGTAATTCTTATTGGCATTAGCATCTTCAGTATTTAACCTCCAATTAGTTTGAATATGGTCAAATATTACAAAGATCTTCATCAAGGCAGAATAGTAAAAATTTCACTAAAGATTGCCTCTGAATATCGATGCCTTTTTATTGTGCCTGGAAATATAAATATGTGTGTGTGTGTGTATACATACATATTCCCTTTAAAACTAGATTTTTATGAGCATGGAAATATTTTCTTCTACGACTCTCTAACAACATGGCATTTGTTTTCCCAAATTTGTAAGTTTTTCCTAACAATTTCAAGCCGTCTTGAATATTTAAAATATATATACAGTATCATCTGTATGCTTATTACTATTATTATAAAACTATACATTAATAATAATGCTGTATTACATTAGAATCATAGTATCATTTTCCTGAATAAAACAAGCTTTATTATTTGAATGAAAGGTTTAATTTTTTAAAGATTCACATTATGAATTATATATTTGTTTTAGTATATATTATGTTTGATTGTATAATACAAGTGAAGGGTTAACCTTAAGCCAAATAAAAATTTTCAAGATTATCTGACAAGTATTTTAAAAGTTGCAACTTGGTTGATATCACAAAATACATGTTAGAAATATGAAGGAAAATAAAACTAAAAAGTGCTTGGATTTTTGAAACACAAAGCAAAATATTAAAATTATAAATGATTAGCTGTTATCTCTTTTCTTTGCTTATCCCAAGTAAATACACTGTTTATTACTCATTGACTTCCACTCTGTGTCTATCTCCCACATTTGTTTCTTCATATCTTTTTATTCTTGTATCTCTCCTGAGCAGTTAGTCAGAGATTTTAAAGGCAGCAAAGGAGACAGAAGCAATTTGAAGTTTCTAGGTGGACTTCATCAGTGACATTCTGTATCTCTTACTACAACTCAGTGAGAGCGCCTGGAGATGCTAAACGGCCTTAGACAGTCTGACATTTAACATCAACCAAAGCATGTAGGATAGCCATTCTGACCATAAGACTGTATTTTACCCTTAGAAACAATGTTCTGCATATAGGCCGTCAATATTCATTGCTAGTGAAGTCAAGGTATTTTCTTAGTCTTTGTATGTCTCTCTTTTAGATCTCAATAATCAGGATTTAAATTCCCATGTGACACTAGTGCTAAAGAACTGGCCTGCCAATGCAGGAGACATAGGAGACGCGGGTCTGATCTCTGTATTGGGAAGATCCCCCTGCAGGAAGGCATGGCAGTCCACTGGAGTATTCCTGCCTGGAGAATCCCATGGACAGAGGAGCCTGGCGCCCGCCTACGGCCCAAAAGGTCGCAGAGTCGGACAAGATAGAAGTAACTTAGCACACACACACAGGAGACATGGTTTAAATAAATATATAAATAAATATTTATATGATATACTATAATATAATTATATTAATTATGTTAGTAATTATAAGTAATTATATATAACTATATATAATGTTATATATAGTAATAATGATATATATTATATATAATAAATATAATATATTAATATAATTATATATTTGGATATATAATTATACTATATTAGAATATTGTATAACATATATATAACATGTTTTATATATATACATATGCATAATATGTATTATATAATATACATAACATATGCAATAATATGATATATTATATATTTATATTAAGATATTATTATGTTAATGTGATATTATGTTATTTATTATATAATTATTCATATATTTGAATCGATATATAATAATTATATGATATTATTAATATTAATAATTAAGTATATTAGAATAATAATTAATAATACTAATAAGTAATGCTGATAATTTTAATATAATATATTATAATTAATATACTATATTATGTATTTATAATTACATATTTATATTTTAAATATATATTTATATTTAAATATTGATATATATTTATATACATTATATAATTATAATTTATAATTATATTATATTATATTATATCATATTATTATTATATTCATTATTATTATCATTATCATTCTTATTATATTATATAATGATATAATTATAATTTATATTATATATAGTATATATTTAATGTTAAAGTATGCATTTAACTAATATTAAGAATATATTCAAATTATATATATTTAATATATAAATAAATATTTATATATTTATATTTAAATATATATTTGTATTTATATTCATATTTAAATATGTCTATAGTCATTATATTTATAAAAATTATAAATATAAATATATTTATATTATAATCTAACCTAATATAAATAATATAATTAATAACAATATTGATAATATTAATTATTTATATGATATATAATGTATAATATAATATATGATATATAATACAATTATATAATATATATTATTTTTATATATTATATACTATGTATTATATATTGCATATTAAAAAGCAGAGACATCACTTTGCTGACAAATCTCCATATAGTCAAAGCTATGGTTTTTTCAGTAGTCATGTACAGATGTGAGAGTTGAACCACAGAGAAGGTTGAGTGCAGAATTGATGCTTTCAATCTGTGCTTCTGAAGAAGGCTCTTTAGAGTCCCTTACACAGGAGATCAAACCAGTCAATGCTAAAGGAAATCAACCCTGAATACTCACTGGAAGGACTGATGCTGAAGCTGAGGCTCCAATACTTTGGCCTCCTGATGCGAAGAGCCTACTCACTGGAAAAGAAGATCAGGGTCTTCTACTCATGAAAGACTGAGGGCATGAGTAGAAAGGGGTGACAGAGGATGAGATGGTTGGATGACATCATCGACTCATTGCCCATGAGTCTGAACAAACTCCAGGCGGGAGTGAAGTACAGGGAAGCCTGACCTGCTGCAGTCCACAGGGTTGCAAAGAGTCAGACACGACTAAGGGACTGAACAACATGAATTTTCTCCAGCACTATTGGCTACCACCTCTTCTTTCCCTTTTCCTTTGCCTTCCTTGACCACACCTGAACAGAACATTTGAAAACATGCCCTCCCTGGAGCTGAGCAGCACTTTTGGCCTGCTTAATTCCCAGAGAAAGGCTGCTTCATTCTCAGAGAAAGCTGGAGGTCCACATGTCAGTTTGATATAAAAAAAGCCACTCAACTGCTATATCAGGCTGGAGATACTCTGCATTAAAACTCGTCTCAATTTTTTTGTATCTTTTCTTTTCTTCTATTTATCTCATCTATTCTGCTCCATATATTAAAAGACATGTTCACTATTCTTTTACCAATCTGTTTCTCTCTAAACTGAAGCACACATATTGGCTTCAAGAGATCATTCCTTTGGTTTCTTTTTCCTGAACCATTTTTTCCAGTTGAAAGGATTTACTGAGGGACATCTTAATCCAGTCAAAAGCTTTTGTGCACATGCCAATAATTTGGGCTTTGTCCCTAAACTGAGTCTTAATCTGAGTCTTAATTAGCCTTTGTGACTCAAAGTGTTTCTATTTTAACCAGTTAGAGATGAGAAAGAGTTTGATTTTCTAACTCTGTGAATCCTGTAGCTTCTCATTTTAATTTCCTGTTCATCCTAAACAAGTCACTTATGCTTGAGATCGTTTTCCTTCTTGTGTTATCGTATCAAACACATCTTCTAACAATCGAGTAATATTAGCAATATTTCAAATCTTCTTTACAGAAAGCCTTGAGAACATGATATTCATGTTTGCCTTCCAAGTTACCTCAGGTAACGTTTTACCAAATATTTATTTATTGAATAAAAAGTGTCACTGATTTTCCAGCCTCCATCAAGTTTCCTCATGGCTAGGTCTCCTGCTCCCAGAATCAGGGCCACATATTTTAAGTTTTTATATGGGAATACTCCTTGTCTAAGTATCAGATTCTGTACTTTTCAACTTTTCTGCATAACAGCTGTAAAATCTCATGAGCTTACAAAAACAAGCATCTCATTCTTCTTAATGATTCAAAGAGGCAGCGGCTGGATGGATGCAGCTGCAGTGGCTCTGCTTGCTTGGCTCTGTGGGTCTTGTTGGAAGGTTTGGGCCTGAGATTGAAAACTTTATGTGGAGCATACCATTTTTCAAACTAACATTTTGAAAAGCAAAAGGCTTTTTCCTTAGAATTTCATTTAAAGCTTCTAACTGTATATAGTGTAGTCATATCTGTTCACATTCCAACGACCAGAGAAAATTGCATGGCTAAATTCAAAATCAGTGGAGAAGGAAGGAAAATATATATTCCCCACAATAGGAAGCATGCAAGCCCCATGGCAACAGGTTGGAAGACATAAACTGATATGAGGAAGGGGTACATTGTATAACTGTGCATAGAAATACAACCTACCAAATGCAGTTTCAGTTCAGTTCAGTCGCTCAGTTGTGTCCGACTCTTTGCAACCCCATGAATAGTAGCACGCCAGGCCTCCCTGTCCATCACCAACTCCCGGAGTTCATTCAAACTCATGTCCATTGAGACGGTGATGCCATCCAGCTATCTCATCCTCTGTCATCCCCTTCTCCTCCTGCCCCAATCCCTACAGCATCAGGGTCTTTTCCAATGAGTCAACTCTTTGCATGAGGTGGCCAAAGTATTGGAGTTTCAGCCTCAACATCAGTCCATCCAATGAACACCCAGGACTTATCTCCTTTAGATTTCCTTGCAGTCCAAGGGACTCTCAAGAGTCTTCTCCAACACCACAGTTCAAAAGCATCAATTCTTCAGCGCTCAGCTTTCTTCACAGTCCAACTCTCACATCCATACATGACCACTGGAAAAACCATAGCCTTGACTCGACGGACCTTTGTTGGCAAAGTAATGTCTCTGCTTTTGAATATGCTATCTAGGTTGGTCATAACTTTCCTTCCAAGGAGTAAGCGTCTTTTAATTTCATGGCTGCAGTCACCATCTGCAGTGATTTATAGTTTAGCAGTTTCTTAACATGGTCTATCAAAGAAGGCAATGGCAACCCACTCCAGTACTCTTGCCTGGAGAATCCCAGGGATGGGGGAGCCTGGTGGGCTGCCATCTCTGGGGTCGCATAGAGTCAGACACAACTGAAGCGACTTAGCAGCAGCAGCAGCAGCAGCAACATGGTCTATGATGTAAACACCCCCAGTAAAAATAAGACTCATTCCACTTTCCCAGAAAATCAAATCATTTATGGAGCTTCAAACATAACCTCTGCTTTAAAAAACGGTATTGAACCTCGTTTTAGATTTCTCTCATTGGTAGGAACTGTTTAGGAAGTTATTTCACTGCTCAAGAAAACCTCCCATTCTCCTACCTCAATTGGGCCAGATCAGAACAGCTGCAACTACAATTACCTTATTTACAATAATCTCTGGCACACTCCTGGAAGACGAGGGCCAACCAGCAGGAAAGAGAAAGGCGTTCAGGGGTCGTAACTTTGTCGTTCCTGTTCATTCAAATCTTTATGGCTATCACTGTCATTACCAATACGGGCACTGCAGTGAGACACGCCAGGACCTCGAGGCCAGCCAGTGGCCGGGGCATAACAGGCATTCTATCACCATTTCTTGAATGCTGTTAAATTATCTAACATTACCAGATAGAAATAGCACGTATAACACTGACCAGCTTAAACTGGTTCTGCCTCTTTAAACAGGTGGATCTATTAATTAAACCTTCAGTTATCTTATAGAGAAAGCACTGCACACGTGCAGGATAGGAACTGTATCTCCAGAATATCTTAAAGCCAAGAATTATCTATCAGTCTATGGAACTCAAAGAAAAGAAATATTGCCATCAGAGCTCTTTAAGAACATTTGGCTTACAGCAGCAAAATTAGCTTATATGAACTGATTTCAGACTAGCTAATCAGTTTCCAAATTTGAAACTCCTCTAACTACTAAAAATTTCCCTCAAATCCTGGACCCAGAAGACAGATTTGAGACCCTTGCCTCTGTCTCCCAATAAAGCTCTTTCTTTTCTCAAAAGCTGATGCCATGGTTTTAGCTTCTATGCAGGTCAGATAAGATTACTGGGATAGAATCTTTACATGGTCCCCATCATTAGGCCTATCTGCTGAGTCTGAGCATACAAGCAACATAATTCCACTGTGGCCTCACTACCTTCTCTCTGGAACAACTGCCTTGGAACCTAATTATATATTGATGCTGTTTACTTACAAAAATAATTTGTGTGAAGATGGACTTGATTTCATCCTTTCAAAAGATATTTTATTTTCAAAGAGGAAACATTTTTATTCAAAAGTTTTTCTGGTAAGGGAAAACATGTCGAGAGAAAGCTGCTTTTCCCTCTCGGTTTCAGAGTTTTGTCCTGACAGCTTGCTACCTGCTCAGGGTGTTCTTTTCTATCCCAGGGACACTGCACATGAGGTTCCTCCTAGAGCTTTTTCTTCCACACTCCACCCTTCCTTAAATAACTAATTCTTAATTATCTTATAAAGCTAAGCCGAGGAAAGATTTTCATGACCCTCTAGATTAGTCTTATCACCTTCTGATGTAGACTTTTCTAGAAACACATGCTTCTTGTTCCTAACACTGACCATATTTGAACATTTTAAATTATCCCTGTAATTGGTTAGTGATTGATTGTTTCTCCAGCTAGTTTTTATCTCCATAAGGGCAGAGACCACATCTGACTTCTTCACAACTGTATACCAGATGGTTATCCTATGTGGTTACCATCACATATCTGTCAAATATATGGCTGTGTGACTGAAAATATAAATGGGAATTTTATTATAAATTCTTGCTACACAATTCATTTTAGAAAGAGCAGCATCTTTCTACATAGCCTCCTGAAGGAGGAAAAATGGCAGAAAAGCTCCTAAGTGCTTTCTCACTTCCCCTCTGAATTCATCTACCCACTCTTGGTGGCCTCTTCCTGTTGGCTTACCTTAAATATTCCTTAGTATTTCCTGAACCTGTAGTACTTCATGACCACCCACAACCAAACATGTCTCAGAAATTCCGCTAGTTGCACAATTTCAAGGGGCATTGTTTGCATGTGTGAGTGTGCGTGCACATGTGTGTGATTTAGGAACTATGTCTTGCTTAAGACATGATTATGTAAGAGACACAATTTTTTTTTTAAAGCTATTGCATTTTTTTTTAATTGCAAGCTGGGAGGTACTGAAAATGATGTCATTCCCTAATGACCTCATTCATGATAGAATTGTGAAGTGGGTTATGACAATGAAAGCCTTACTGGGAGAGCTTCCAAACCCATCTGGCAAGCACAGGACATATATTTTAAAAGTGATCACTCAGTTTCCAAACATAATGTGCCAGGATTCAATGTTAACTCAGTGGGAAACTAAACATAAAAGACAGCAAGCATAAATGATTAGTATAGGCCCAAAGCAAGAGGAAATTTTACATTTTGTAAGGTGGTTATCAAGGTTTTCATATAGGAATATCATGAACACACATTTACTGGGTATTTCTGAATTATGCTTCAGGAACTTACATTATTCTACTCTAATAACTTTCAACCAGTTTTTCCAGATAATACATTTTTAATCAGCTTTATTAAAATATAAATCATATATAGTAAAATTCACCCAATTTTAAATATGTAATTCAATTATTTATAATGCAATTTTGACATATTTTTCCTTCAAAATAGAACTGTAAATTTTATGGAAGAGAAAAATTATATGAACTGTAATTTCACATATCAAAAATTTCTATTTAAAGTGACTTTTGAAAAGCACATAGGTCTTTTGCCCATTAAGAGCTTTACCTTAGAGAAATAGAAGATAAGACACATGGGGGAATTAAAAAAGAATTAAGCTAAAAAATTAAAATTAAAAACATTAATAAAGTGAACTTTCTGTATTGCTAAGCAATGAATGTGATATCATTCATTATGAAATCATTAATTTTTAAATCACTTTAGAAAAAAAATTATTTACTAACTCCAAGTCATCCAGGACATACAATTTATTAAACTTAATTTCTCATCCACTGAATTTCTCAGGTAAAGGTCAGAACCCAGTTCACTATGCCCAGCATATATCCAGTACTGAAATGTCTTTTCAAGGGGCTGTTCTCTCTCTCAAATGGGTATAAAAGGAAAAATCTCCATTCTTCCTACCTGCCAAGTTGGAAGAGTTATTACAGCATTTGGATACTTCCCTCTCAAATATTCCTCTTAATCTTTAACTCTCCTAAATATTTAATATTTTTGATAGAGGTGAGAAAACATTAAAATGGTTGATGACACATCCTTTGAAAATTTGGCATCAAGATTCTTCTGACTTCACTTGGAGAACAGTGTGTTCTCCAGTGCCTAAGCCAAAAATTTCAATCTAACTTTAATTGTTTTTGTACACAGTTGCAGCAAAACAACTTACTAAAGACTTCACTAGTAGGTTTTCTCCTAAGGACTTGACTTAAACTTTGTTTTTCAAAGGTACACAAGAAATTTCCCCTGACTATTTCTGGGATACCTGTAGTAAATTACTAATTGTTAACTCAAGGAGGTAGGAATGCAGGGGATTGGAGATTTCTACTTCCTTCCTATCCATATGTCTACATTTTTGTATTTTTCATGTGCCTCCAGGAACATACCTTACTTCTGTAATTTAAAACATGTTGAAGATTTGAAATACCAGTAAAACATAGATATAAAAAGTCTAAAAATAATACAGCAGAAAGTAAAAATTTTCCTAATAAGCATGGAATAAGGAGACAATTAGTAGAAGGGATATCTTTCTTCAGTCAAAATGACTGCATCAAAATGAATTTTTTAAATGGGTACATAGGATTTCCCTGGCAGTCCAGTGGTTTAAACTCCATGCTTCCACTGTAGTGGACACAGGTTCAATCCCTGGTCAAGGAACTAAGATCCTGCATGCTGTGGCATGGCCAGTAAAAAAAAAAAAATGGTTACAGTAGTTCCTCCTTATTCACAGTTTTTTTTTATGATGTAGAGTTTCATCTTTATTCTTTTGCATTGAATATACAGTTATCCCACCACCATTTGTTACAAATTTTACAAAATGTTACAAAAATTACTTTTCACAATGGAACTATCTCCACGTCCTTGTTTAACAAGAATTGACCATATTTAGTTAAGCAGGATAAACAAGTCCTTCACAGTTTTGCTTTCTGAGGTTCCAGTACCCCACCCCCTGCCAATACACACACACACACACACACACACACACACGCCTGGAAATATTAACTGTAAAATTCCAGAAACAAACAATTCATTTTTAGCACCATTCGCATTGCAGGATCAACCATCCCACTCTGTTCTGCCCTGGATGCAAATCATTCCTTTGTCCAGTGTATCCCACGCATTAGTCACCCATTAGCTTCTCCGTTATCAGCTTGATCAATCAACAGTTGTGGTATCACAGTGCTTGTGTTCAAGTGGCCTTTATTTTACTTAATAATTGCACCAAAGCACAAGAGTAATGAGGCTGGCCATTGAGATATACCAAAGAGCTTCCTTAAAATGAAATGTCAAAGTTCTCAACATAATCAGGAAAGAAAATAATGTTAGTAGTAGGCTGAAGTTACTAAGATATAGTAGGCATGAATCTTCCCCTGTGCAGGAAACTGTAAAGGAGAAAGAAACCTGCGCTAGTTTTGATGTCTCAACTCAAACTGCAAAAGTTACAGCCACGTTGCATGGTGAATGCTTAATGAGGACAGAAAAGACATTAAGGCTCTGGGTAAAGGACATAAACAGAAACATAGCCCAACTGACAGCAACATGTTGTTCCAGAAAGCATGGAAACTCTACAGAAACTTCAGCGAGGAATCCCCTGAAGTGAGTGACACCAAGCCATTAACTGCAAGTTACACAGATTCAGGAATAGGTTTAGACAAAGAAACACAAAAATTACTAGAGCGGCTACATCTGCAGATGAAGAAATCACCACGTTTGCAACAGAGTAGAAGAAGCTGATTGAGGAGAGAAAGGACTGTCACATAACTTTCATTATAGTACACAGTTATAATTTTTCTATTATATTACTGTGTATATGTGTGCTCAGTCATGTCCGACTCTTTGCAACCCCATGGGCTCTAGCCCTCCAGGCTCCTCTGTCTGTGGAAGTTTCCAGGCAATAATACTGGAGCAGATTGCCATTTCCTCCTCCAGGGGATCATCTTGACTCAGGGATCAAACCCACATCTCTTGCATTTCCTGCATTGGCAGGCAGATTCTTCACTATTGCCCCACCTGGGAAGCCCATGTTGTATTTTAGGTAGTTGTTAATCTCTTATATTGCCTAATTTATAAATTAAACTATATCAGTTCAGTTCAGTTCAGTCGCTCAGTCTTGTCTGACTCTTTGCAACCCCATGAATCACAGCACAGCAGGCCTCCCTGTCCATCACCAACTCCCGGAGTTCACCCAAACTCATGTCCATTGTGTCCGTGATGCCGTCCAACCCTCTCATCCTCAGTCGTCCCCTTCTCCTCCTGCCCTCAATCTTTCCCAGCATCAGGGTCTTTTCAAATGAGTCAGCTCTTTGCATGAGGTGGCCGAAGAACTGGAGTTTCAGCTTCAACATCAGTCCCTCCAATGAGCACCCAGGACTGATCTCCTTTAGGATGGACTGGTTGGATCTCCTTGCAGTCCAAGGGACTCTCAAGAGTCTCCTCCAACACCACAGTTCAAAAGCATCAATTCTTCGATGCTCAGCTTTCTTCACAGTCCAACTCTCACATCCATACATGACCACTTGAAAAACCATAGCCTTGACTAGACAGACCTTTGTTGGCAAAGTAATGCCTCTGCTTTTTAATATGCTATCTAGGTTGGTCATAACTTTCCTTCCAAGGTGCAAGCATCTTTTAATTTCATGTCTTCAATTACCATCTGCAGTGATTTTGGAGCCCCAAAAAATAAAGTCAGCCACTATTTCCCCATCTATTTCCCATGAAGTGATGGGACCAGATGCCATGATATTTGTTTTCTGAATGTTGAGCTTTAACCTAACTTTTTCACTCTCCTCTTTCACTTTCAAGAGGCTCTTTAGTTCTTCTTCACTTTCTGCCGTAAGGGTGGTATCATCTGCATATCTGAGGTTACTGATATTTCTCCTGGCAATCTTGATTCCAGCTTATGCTTCCTCCAGCCCAGCATTTCTCATGATGTACTCTGCATATAAGTTAAATAAACAGGGTGACAATATACAGCCTTGACGTACTCCCTTTCCTATTTGGAACCAGTCTGTTGTTCCATGTTCAGTTCTAACTGTTGCTTCCTGACCTGCATACAGGTTTCTCGAGAGGCAGGTCAGGTGGTCTGCTATTCCCATCTCTTTCAGAATTTTCCACAGTTTATTGTGATACACACAGTCAAAGGCTTTGGCATAGCCAAGAAAACAGAAATAGATGTTTTTCTGGAACTCTCTTACTTTTTCGATGATCCAGCTGATGTTGGCAATTTGATCTCTGGTTCCTTTGCCTTTTCTAAAACCAGCTTGAACATCTGGAAGTTCACGGTTAAACTGTATTAAACTGTATAACAGGTATGAATACAGAGGAAAAATAATATATGTCCATATATAAATATAATAATATGTGTCAGTACTATCCGAGGTTTCAGAATCCACTGCGGATCTTCAAAGCTCCCTGTGGATGAGGGGGAACTACTGTAATCAGTGTCCTGCTTCCCTCACCATGGAGACCACGCATCACTTCCCGACTGGGAAAGTAGCACACACTTTGACTAGATTCTCAGAGCCATCCTTAACTATATAGCCTGCATCTCATAGTACCCACTCTGTTCCTTGATACAGATTTCACTTACCTCGTTAGGATTTGGTCTTGTCTGGTACCTAGCTACTCTTTCTGGAAACATATTTAGCTTGACCCTGATGCCAAAAAATCTATAATGTTGCTTCTCTATGAAAGTACTTCATGCTGTTCATCAAACTATCTCCTGAATCTTGAAATGTGAGCTTCCTCACCTGCTCCTTCGACTGTAAATAAATGGTCCCAGAGTCTTTCTAAAATTGCATCAGTCACTTTTCCAATTTTCCTCTACCTAGGTCAGGGTACCTTAAACACTGTGCAAATTCCAGTGTCTTTTTCACAAAGCTACTAGTGCCACTAACATAGCATGCATGGTATGGGCCCCAAGTGCTGAAATAGCATTGCCCAGCATTGCCGCTTTCTGGCAGTTTACTGCTGTTAACACAGAAAGCATCATGGTGCTGGCAACCAGTGAAGACATTTCAGGTTAGACTTCAAATGCAAAGTGACCCCCACCAAAGGGGACTTTAAGTATCTCTCCCCTCACCATGGCTCTGCCACATATGAATCCTGACAGAGATCCACAACCTTCAAAGGTAACAGGCCATAATTAGAAACACAGGTGAGAGATCAAGAGCTCTCCTAACTGAACCACCGCAGAATTTACACATAAAAAGAGAACAACCAGACTGACAAAGGGTACTGGAAAAGAACACCACTCTCCTAGAAACAATTGATGAAGTTCAGAACTTAAAGCGGGAGAAGTCTATTCATAAAAATAACTGATGGGGTTCTATAACTTGAGACTTTACCAAGAATGTATAAACTTATGGTCTAATCTGAGAACTCCACTCAGTTAACTACACAAATGTGTATATACCACAAACTCTGCTGTAGTAGCCACTGTGCAGGGGAAAATATACTTTCTATTGCATTTTGTTAGGAAGTAAGACTTTTATGAAGAACAATCAAGTGCACAGGAGAATAAGTTGTGTTTTCTGATGACAATCACAAGTTGCTTTTTTACACTGAGAAGTTGGACTTTGTGTTGTTGTTGTTCAGTTGGTAAGTCATGTCCAACTCTGTGACCCCATGGACTGCATCACGGCAGGCTCCCCTGTCCTTTACTATCTCCTGGGCTCCCCTGGTGGCTCAGATGGTAAAGAATCCATCTGCAATGCAGGAGACCCTGGTTTGATCCCTGGGTCAGGAAGATCCCCTGGAGAAGGGAATGGAAATCCACTCCAGTATTCTTGCCTGGAGAATCCCATGGACAGAGGGGCCTGGTGGGCTACAGTCAATGGGGTTGCAAAGAGTTGGACATGACTGAGCAGCTAACACTGATGGAGTCTGCTCAAACTCATGTTCAGTTGAGTCAGTGATGCCATCCAAACATCTCATCCTCTCCCACTCCCTTCTCCTCCTGCCCTCAATCTTTCCCAGCATCATGGTCTTTTCCAGTGAGTTAGCTCTTTGCATCAAGTGGTCAAAGTACTGGAGCTTCAGCTTCATCCTCAGTGAGTTGTCAGTTAAATGAGATTAGAATTTCCATCTCATCCACACTTATTTCAGTGTGTTTCCTACTGAAGCCAGTTAGTACAAATACAAGTACACACACCACCCATTAGACTGCTTGCTGAGTCTCCAGAGTATCGTATTTCTCCAGTAGAATTGAAAGGGAAAAAAATTAATCTTAATCCAAGTATAGGAGTGAGGAGACTAATTAAAAAAAAAAAAGAGTCATTTACAAGGCTGAGTTAATTGAGTCCATTAAGCAGAATCCTAAACATACTCTTTATTTTCTCAAATATTTAAGATAAATCCAGAATGTTCAACTTGGCATCTTAGGAAGCCTAACTGCCTCCATATTCTGCAAACCATAACAACCAAAATTCTCCTTCAGTTCCATCTTCGACAGTTCCATCCGTTTGCCATTCCAGAGGAACATAGATGCATCACAGTATCACTTTAAGTCTACCAGGCTTTTTCAGCCAATAAAAATACCCAAGAATTTGGAAGCATCTGCTTTGGTGTCAATCCTGGACTCAATACCTATACCTCTCTCTCTCTTTCTCTCTAGGTATATATCTCACATAATCACCATAACCACCAGTGATATTTGGCCACTGTCGCTTTTAATTTTTAAATGTAAAATAAGATGAGAATAATAATGACTATGATGTAGATTTGTTGATCATCTGAGACATCATTTGATGCCAGTCAAGGTTTCATTTCCTACCTAGACAGCCTACTCTATTTGAAAGTGGAGTCTGGATTCATAATGAGGAGGGGGACATATATCTGGTGTGAGTCAGAGCATTTGATTTCCCCACTACTTCATGAGAAAGTAAATGTAAGTTAGCAGGGTCCCACCGGGGACTCTTCTGTTTGGTAAATATTTTCTGTTAGTGGCAAATGGCACTGTGTGTGTGATTTTTACTGCTTTGCTTTTATTTTATCTAGATATCCTTATTACTTGAGAACAATGTAACAAAACCTTTGTTTTCCTAAGAGCAGTTCGATCCTTCACTTTCAACAGCACTTAAGGGTCCTTCAAACATTTCAAAGGAAAATGTGCAGCCCAACAAATTATTCAGCTCACACATCCCACATAACACAGTGATCATAAAAGACAAATATTTCCTGGTATGATTAAATCCAGCAATTTATTTACAACAGCATGTCTAACAAGGCAAAACAGTCAATGTAAAGAAAGAAAAGTGGTTCAATATAAATTATTCCTCTTTACAATCCACTGATAACACGTAAGTAACATGGCATCCAGTCCCATCACTTCATGGAAATAGATGGGGAAAAGTGGAAACAGTGACATATTTTATTTTCTTGGTCTCCAAAATCTCTGCAGACGGTGATCACAGCCATGAAATTAAAAGACGCTTGCTCCTTGAAAGAAAATCTATGACAAATCTAGACAGTGTATTAAAAAGCAGAAACCTCACTTTGCCGACAAAGGTGCATGTAATCAAGGCTGTGGTTTTTCCAGTAATCAGGTATGTGTGTGAGAGTTGGACCATAAAGAAGGCTGAGCGCCAAAGAATTGATGCTTTCAAACTGTGGTACTGGAGAAAACTCTTGAGAGTCCCTTGGACAGCAAAGAGATCAAACCAGTCAATCCTAAAGGAAATCAACTCTGAATATTCATTGGGAGGACTGGTGCTGAAGCTGAAGTTTCCATATTTTGGCCACCTGATGCAAAGAGGTGACTCATTGGAAAATACCCTGATGCTGGGAAACATTGAGGCAGAAGGAGAAGAGGGTGACAGAGGATGAGATGGTTGGATGGTGTCACTGACCTAATGGACATGAGTTTGAGCAAGCTCCAGGAGACAGTGAAGAACAGAAAAGACTGGTGTGCTGTAGTTCACGGGGTCACAGAGTCAGATACGACTTAGCAACTGAACAGTAACAACTCCTCTATCACAAAGTAAACAAAGCCGAAACATTACATTTCAGAAATTTCATAAAAATGAAAAGTCACAATATCATAACTTAACAAAGAGTCAACCAAAAAGAGGAACTAAAAGGGATATTTCTGTATTCTTTTTTTTTTTTTAGTTAGCGAGGACTGAAAGTAGCACTTTTATAGATGAGTGGATATATGCCTTTAAAAAGGACCCTCTTTGAAATGATTATCAGTCAGTTCTCTCCTGATCTGAACTACTGGTTAAAATCCATAATGAAACATTGAAGCTGAAATAGCATGTATAATATACATGCCTAGTGGACATGAGTTTGAGCTGTAATATGCAGCTCATCTGTAATACACTACATAAGAAAAAAAGTAAGAAAAAAGAAGCAAAACTAAAGAAATAGTAATAAAAATGAGACAAAATATTTTACTATAGTTGGCTAAGCACTTGAGTTTGCAGTTTCAGGTTTTCTAAAGCTAATACTCAGTGTCAGTCTAAAACATCTGTGTATTGCCATTTTTCCAGCTCATAGGGAATCATAAATTAGTTGTCTTCAACAGCACATTTGCCATAACAAGATTCCATAGACTGGGTAACAAAGAAAAGAAACCTATTTTCTCACAGCTTTGGAAGCTGGGGAGTCCAAGATCGAGGTGTGGGCCAAATGAGTTCTTGGTAAGAGCTCCCTTCCTGGCTTGCAGATGGTCTCTTTCTCACTGTCTCATGGTAGAGAGAGGGGGAAAGCAGGCTCTCTGCTGCCCCTTCTTATAAGGGTGCTAATCCCATCATGAAGGCCCCACCCTCATGACTTCATCTAAACTTAAGAAACTTCCCAAAGGCCTTATCTCCAAATACTATCACATTGGGGAGGGAGTGGTTAGGACTGTAGCATATGAATTAGGATTCTTGGGGGGTGGGGGGTGAGGGGGGAATGTCACCATTTAGTCTATAACAAGCAGCCCACTCCATCTCTCCTCCCATCACACACACAGACATGCAGAAGGGTACAGCCCCAAGAGAGAGGACTAGAGTCAATGTCCCCCACCGTCATCATCCAGCAAGGTATACAGGCCCTTACCTTCCTTCTCCTGTCTTTACAGTGTCCTAGCTTGCTCTAAGAGGGTATGTTGGAATAGACTGTGGAAGATCTTCAGGTGCAGATGGGCAACACTCCATCTGGTCATCAAAAAGGCCTAAAAATCATTAAGTGAAAAGTATATTCACTGGACATAGATTGAAAAAACAGTCCATCTACATAGTCCCTGGGCACAAGAAATGGACAGTATTTGGAGGCTGGAGAACAGCATAAGGAAATAATCAGAAATGCAGGCAAAGAATTATGTACCAGGATGTTCACAGAAGCATTACTTAAAATTGTAAAACAAGCCAAAAAAAGAAAAAAATATTGGACACAAACCAAATAGCACAAAATAGGGGATGGTTAAATAAGATTGACTGTTAAACAGACATTAAATAACATGTTTTCAGAATATACTTAATTAAATGGAAAAATACATATAATATATTGTAAAGTAAAAAAAAAAAATACACAGCTATACATACAATATGTTTTACATCAGTGTCAAAAGTGCTATGTTCAAAATGAACTGAGGATTGTGAAAAATACTTAGGACAATATAAAGTACTTTTCCATCATATTTTAGGCAATGAGGAAAGAAAAGGCAGGAAAAGAGAGCAATTTGCTAACATTCAATAGAATTTCATTTTCCTCCAGCAACAAAAATGATCTTCAAGTTCTAAAAACAGAATATACAATGGAAGTATGTAGATTTCAGCTCCAAATGGTGAAAAAAGCTAGTTTATAAGCTGCTGCTGCTAAGTCACTTCAGTCGTGTCCGACTCTGTGCGACCCCATAGATGGCAGCCCACCAGGCTCCCCCGTCCCTAGGATTCTCCAGGCAAGAACACTGGAGTGGGTTGCCATTTCCCTCTCTGACGCGTGAAAAGTGAAAATGAAGTCTCTCAGTCGTGTCTGACTCCTAGCGATCCCATGGACTACAGCCTACCAGGCTCCTCCATCCATGGGATTTCCAGCAAGAGGACTGGAGTGGGGTGCCATTGCCTTCTCTGAGTTTATAAGCTAGGTAAGGATAAAACCCATATCCACTTCTGTGTACCACCATGTCTATAGCACCTGGCACGTCAGCACATCATGGTATCTCAGCTAAGGTAGTGACAAACATACGCATTTAGAAATGAATACACAATAATAAAGATAAGAGTGCTACCCGCGACTCGGTGAGACGGCCGGTGGGGGAATGGGGAGATACTGGTCAAAGCATACAAATGCCAGCTGTAAGATGAACTTAGAGGAGTTAAAGTACAGCACAGTGATTGTAACTAATTCTGTATGATACCCTGGAAAGTTTCTAAGAGCCTAGACCTTAAATGTTCTCACCACAAAAAAGAAATGGTAACTCTGTGACAGGATGGATGTGCTAGCCAAAGTTACGGTGGCAATCATTTTGCAATACATAAACATATTAAATCAACACACGCACCCCTTAAACTTACACCGTGTTATATGTCAATTATAGCTCAACGAAATTGGAAAAGAAATTAAAGCAGGATCAAGTACTTTAAAAGGACTCAGTGGCATCTCAAGCTGCTGACCAAATGTACAAGTATGTCCTTGAAGTATCTGTAGATAAGTTTAAAATAGTCAATGAGTGTTTTCAGAAGAGTGTGTAGAGATTTCCCAAGAATTGACTGGGGACACATCAAGATGGATATACTGATAAATTCAATCCTGATGCTCAAGGAGAGTTTAAAGTAGACTGTCATACAAATGACTGGTGGGAAAGGAAATGTGATTCTTAAAGTCAAAATAATTTGATATCCTTTCATCCATCTGTGACACAGAACTAAGCCTCTGTTGGCAATTGCATTTTAATAGTTGGCAAAAAAAATTAATTAAAAAAATAGGGAACCACTGGAGATTTTTAAACAGGGAAACTGTCAATTCTGTATCTAATACAATGGATATTGAAGAAACTGGAGGCCTAAAGATCAAGCATATGGCAAACTAAAATTTTCTAGGCTGAATGTGAAAGTGTTAGTTGCTCAGCTGTGTCTGACTTTTGCAACCCCATGGACTATAGCCCTCCAGGCTCCTCTGTCCATGGAATTCTCCAGGCAAGAATACTGCAGCGTGTTGCCATGCCCTCCTCCAAGGGATCTTCCTGACCCCAGTCTCCTGCATGGATCAAACACTGCTCTCCTGCACAGCAGGCAGATTTTTTACCATCTGAGCCACCAGGGAAGCCCCAAGAATATTAGGGTGGGTAAAGAATCTTCCCAACCCAGGGTATCTAGCAAGGTGATGCATATTGAAATTCTGTCAAAAACAGTGCAGTGACTCTCAGGGAGAGATGGAAAAAATAAAGGTGGTTCTGGCTTTCAGTATGATGCTGGGAAAGACTGGAGAACCAAGAGCTTAGAATCCCAGCTCATCTAGCAACAGAAGTCCACTGTTATTATTGCCGTGTTGATTTATATTACACTAAATATCTGATACACACACACAATAGTGCATGAGATAATGAAACCACCTGTCTGGAAAAAGCAAAATACATATCTGAGAGTCCCGTTTCTGGGGTCATAACAGACCCCTGGAGACCGAGGCCTCTGCGTTGGGCACACAGCCCAAGGGGCCAAAACACATCATCTGCTGTAACTGATATCCAGAATACCAAGTCTACAAAGAGCGAATGTTCATTCAGTGTTGAGTATAGTCCACTCTCAAGCTTCCCTTGTGGCTCAGCTGGTAAAGAATCCGCCCATTCCTCTTATCTCATTGTTCACTGTGTGCTAAAGACCCATCAACAAATAAGGTGGTTTCCCTCCTGTGATTGCCATGTGTGTGTGCTAGTCACTCAGTCATCTCCAACTCTTTGTGACCCCATGAACTATAGCTGCCAGGCTCTTATGTCCATGGAATTCTTCAGGCAAGAACACTGGAGTGGGTTGCCATTCCCTTCTCCAGGTGATCTTCCCAATCCAGGGGTCGAACCCCAGGTCTCCTGCATTGCAGGAAGATTCTTTACCATCTGAGCCACCAGGAAAGCCCAAGATTGCCATATAACACATATGTTTAAGGCTTCAATTTCCAGTACTCTTTGAAATAATACAAAGGTGTTTTGCAGAAATAGTTCTATCAGAAATAGTAAATTAAAATTTTAGGTTTGGCATTTACTTGTCTATGCCTCCACTATTTGAGAAGTTCACTGACATAAAATGATCTTTCTTGGACAATGCTAGGAAGATCAGGTGTCTCCTCATTGGTTTAGTGATATTAAATCATAGATTACATATAGATGGGCTTCCCAAGTGGTGCTAGTGACAAAGAAACCACCTGCCAATGCAGAACATGTAAGAGACACAGGGTTGTCCCTGGCTCAGGAAGATCCCCTGGAGAAGGAAATGGCAACCCATCCCAGTATTCTTGCCTGAAAAATCCCATGGACAGAGGAGCCTGGCGGGCTACAGTCCATGTCATCATTAAGAGTCAGATATGACTGAGCAACGTAGCATGCGTGCACATACATAGACAGTGAAGTGACTGAAAGGTAATTTTGATTTCCTCTTCAGGAAAAGGGATCAGAGAGATTTTTTAAAAAAAATAATAATCATCAAGTACCACAATGGCAAACATTCTCAAAATACTGAGTGTTGCAAGCTATTTATGATGTCTATTTCCTTTTAGGAAAGATAGTCAGTTGATACTGCAACCTCAAATATAAACATGCAGAGTGCTAAATCCTCTTCCAAAACAAACTTCAAAACCCTCAATGATGATTGTCCACAATAAACAAGCCAAAATAGTTTACTTAGGACTCAGAATTAGATTTTGAAGTTTGCCTTTAAAGAACATATTTGGAAGTAGTTCTCAAAAAGAATGTTACTTATGAGAATGAAAAGCTATATTAAATCCTTTAAAAAATTTATTTTTAATTATCTTTGAGAAATGCTTTAATGACTCTTTTGATATGATATGATTCATAACACCCCTTTTAAAACACAGCAACAACAAAAACTTCTTTAAAATCAGCAATTCACAAACAAAATTTAGTAATTCAAAAATTCTATAATCCCACAATTAATATACATCTCAGAAACATAATACCAAATTGATTGTAAGGATGCTCTTACTTTATGTACCACAGAGATAAGAAAACAAATACTGCTATATAAGTAACAATACAACGTTTTTGGTAACTCAGAACTTTCACTGCATACTTATTGATAAGACTTTTTAATATTTATTAAGATGTAGGTTTTTAATCTTATGTCATTCTTAAGCCTACATAAAAATGAAAATGCAAGAAAAACTAGTTGGTTAAAGAATTTCTACTGGAATGGACCTAACAGAAACGGAAGATATTAAGAAGAGGTGGCAAGAATACACAGAAGAACTATACAAAAAATATCTTCATGACCCAGATAGTCATGATAGTATGATGACTCACCTGGAGCCAGATATCCTGGAATGCAAAGTAAAGTGGGCTTTAGGAAGTGTCACTACGAACAAAGCTAGTGGAGGTGATGGAATTCCAGTTGAGCTATTTCAAACCCTGAAAGATGATGCTGTGAAAGTGCTGCATCAATATGCCAGCAAATTTGGAAAACTCAGCAGTGGCCACAGGACTAGAAAAAGTCAGTTTTCATTCCAATCCCAAAGAAAGGCAATGCCAAAGAATGCTCAAACTACCACACAATTGCACTCATCTCACCTGCTAGTAAAGTAATGCTCAAAATTCTCCAAGCCAGGCTTCAGCAATACGTGAACCGTGAACTTCCAGATGTTCAAGCTGGTTTTAGAAAAGGCAGAGGAACCAGAGATCAAATTGCCAATATATGTTGGATCATCGAAAAGCAAGAGAGTTCCAGAAAAACATCTATTTCTGCTTTATTGACTATGCCAAAACCTTTGACAGTGTGGATCACCACAAACTGTGGAAAATTCTTCAAGAGATGGGAATACCAGACCACCTGACCTGCCTCTTGTGAAATCTGTATGCAGGTCAGGAAGCCACAGTTAGAACAGGACATGGAACAACAGACTGCTTCCAAATAGGGAAAGGAGTACATCAAGGCTGTATATTGTCACCCTGCTTATTTAACTTTTATGCAGAGTACATCATGAGAAATGCTTGGCTGGATGAAGCACAAGCTGGAATCCAGATTGCCAGGAGAAATACCAATAACTTCAGATATGCAGATGACACCACCCTTATGGCAGAAAGCGAAGAACTAAAGAGCCTCTTGATGAAAGTGAGAGGAGAGTAAAAGAGTTGGCTTAAAGCTCAACATTCAGAAAACTAAGATCATGGCATCTGGTCCCATCACTTCGTGGCAAATAGATGGGTAAACAGTGGCAGACTTTATTTTCTTTGGCTCCAAAATCACTACAGATGGTGGCTGCAGCCATGAAACTAAAAGATGCTTGCTCCTTGGAAGAAAAGGAATATGCTCCATAGACAGCATATTAAAAAGCAGAGACATCACTTTGCCAACAAAGGTCCACCTAGTCAAAGCTATGGTTTTTCCAGTGGCATGTATGGATGTGAGAGTTGGACTATAAAGAAAGCTGAGTGCCGAAGAATTGATGCTTTTGAACTGTGGTGTTGGAGAAGACTCTTGAGAGTCCCTTGGACTGCAAGGAGATCCAACCAGTCCATCCCAAAGGAAATCAGTCCTGAATATTCATTGGAAGGACTAATGCTGAAGCTGAAACGCCAATACTTTGGCCACCTGATGTGAAGAACTGACTCATTTGAAAAGACCCTGATGCTGGGAAAGATTAAGGCAGGAGGAAAAGGGGATGACAGAGGATGACATGCTTGGATAGCATCACCAACTCAATGGACATGAATTTGAGTGAACTCCAGCAGTTGGTGATGGACAGGGAGGCCTGGCGTGCTGCAGTCCATTGGGTTGCAAAGCGTCGGACATGACTGAGTGACTGAACTGAAATGAAAGCTCACTCCCATTCGAAGTCCAGTCTTTCAAAATACATATAATTGAAAGTCACGGGGCACACGGGTGACCATGTTTTTCTGCACATACTGTCATCTATGCCATCAAATGTGCTGGTGATGCTGTACTCTCTCTAGAATTATATTGCAAGTTGCTGACACTCATTCTGCATGTTTTCGTGCACACAAACAAGCAAGGACAAATCCATCAGGACTACCACAAGATATACAACCTGTTTCCAGAGCTGTTAAAGCATGAGGAAAAAAATGTACATGTTAGAATCTTAGAATTGTGGTGTATTTTAAGTGCCGAGATTTGTAAAGAAATTTGGTGTACAGCTCCAGGTTCTTACAGGCATCTTGGAATTTCTTCACTGTTCATCTGAGCATGTAAATCTGGAATTTGAAAAACTTATCTTCACCTTAAAAGGGTTAAGTTAGAGCTTAAAAAAAGTAAACAGCAGCCGTTCTACTGCTCCTGTTCCTGTAGTGATGATGTCAGCACTGGCACTTTTACCAGCTGAAGCAGAGCCATCGTTTTATCTGGGCTTCCATCTGAGGGGCTATGACGTCTACACAGAACTGAAATCATCCTATTCCCACACGCCCAAGATTCAAAAAAGTCCTTGCTTCTCAGTGGTTATAAGTAAATCTAAAAGAGATGGCTTTATTTTGAGAAAATATTGTCTTCTCATTTCAAATCAAGTTTATAGGCTGATTTCTGGAAATTAGGTTCAAATTTTCTGAAGCTATAAACACTGGGCCAAGCACATACTCCTGAAGTAAACATCCTAGGAGTCAGACTAGTATGATACATATGATTAAGGCACTGCTGTGTTCATTTTTGGAAGTTTATACTTAAACCAGAGAAAATCAGCTACAAGATGAATCTAAATAAATATTATGCCTGAATATATTACATACACTGAAGTTTTAATCTTTCAGCTTTCATAATAGCAGTAACAACACAGATCAACTTAGACATTTTTTTAACTTACCAAAAATCCCATATAGCAGAAAACAGTGAAATAGTGAAATGTTTTCTAGAATTTACAGGTTAAAATGTGTTTAAAAGCTAAATTCTGATCTACGTACCACTGGGAAAATCACATATAACTGCATCTAGATTTTGAGGTAAGGAGATTAGGAAAAAAGCAAACAGAAAATACTGTGCTTTGCTAGACACTTTTCTTTATATCATTTCTTTAAGATATCATCAATCTTTGATTAAAAGCATGAAAGGAAAGTAATCTGAAATGGGTCAACCAAAAAAAGAGAATCATAATAACCATAAAACATTAAAATAAAACTACATTAATGGTCTCCTTTATTTCAAATAGGAAAGCAGACATAGTTAGGAGTGATATTCACAGTGTCTAATATCTACTGGGCACATACGTGCATGCTCACTCGCTTCAGTCGTGTCCAACTCTATGCGACCCTATGGACTGCAGCCCACCAGGCTCCTCTGTCCATGGGATTCTCCAGGCAAATCCTGGAGCGGGTAGCCATGCCCTCCTCCAGGGGGTCATCCTGATCAGGGACTGAGCCCACGTCTCTTACGTCTCCTGCACTGGCAGGCAGGTTTTCACCTCTAGCGCCACCTGGGAAGCCCACTACTCGGCACAGGCACCAGTTAATGACAGTGGCACTGCTGCCAAGAACCAAAACAAGCTTACCAGTGGCATCAACCGACACCAAGCCCACACCCACAGAGATGCTGCGCTGCGCTGAGTTGCTCAGTCGTGTCTGACTCTTTGTGACCCCAGCACTGTAGCCCGTGAGGCTCCTCTGTCCATGGGATTCTCCCAGCAAGAATACTGTAGTGGTTGCCATGCCCTCCTCCAGGGGGTCTTCCCAACCCAGGGATGCAACCCAGGTCTCCTGCACTGCAGGCAGATTCTTTACCATCTGAACCACCAAGGAAGCCCAAGAATACTGGAGAGGGTAGCCTGTGCCTTCTCCAGTGAATCTTCCCAACCCAGGAATTGAACCAGGTCTTCCACATTGCAGGTGGATTCTTTACCAGCTGAGCCACCAGGGAAGCCCTGACATGAGATATTCTCCACAAAATTAGTCAGTATCTTAATATACAAAATAAATAAATGAAACATTTAAGTTATTTATTGTTTGTTTACTTTACCAGAAGATATTTTTTTAAATTCCTTTGGACTGATAGTTAATGTAGGGGGAAAATTCTGATTTTATTTGTTCACAAAAAAATTGTGAACCTTTTTCATTAATGGGCAAAGGATGATGCAGGTATGGTGACCAGGTACTTGAATTACTAGGGAGGGCAGAAAAATCTGGTAGAGGGAGAGAAAAGGAACTCAGAAAAATGACAACAAAGACAAATGGCCAATGAAGAATTCCAGCCAGCATGAGCAGAGGACGTTTAGTTCTAATTTAACTTGCTTTTTTTGCTTTCTGTATCAACCATCAATCCTCCTGTATCAACCATATAATCTAACACACACGGCAGCCTTCTTGTTGTATAATTTGGGGAAATGGGGGGAAAAAAGCATGGCTGAGTTTATATCTAAGAAAGGAGCAGAGCAGGAAAATGACAGAAGCTAGAGAAAATGAAAAATAGGAGTTGAGAAATCTACAGAGGCCGGAGTTTAGACTAAAAATGACCCACCTTAAACCAAGAATCAGTAGAAGTATTGGGCAAAACAGTATGCCTCTCACAATATTTAAGATAGAAGTTAGTCTACTAAGATTGAATATATACAAAAAAAAAAAAAAAGAGGTAATACCAGAAAGCTAGAATAATTGGGACATCTTTGCTTTACTATATAATATTTTACTCTATAAGAATTCTCGTCATTAGTTTTTAAATTCTCAGGTCAAAGAATATGAAAGCTATTTTAAAATAGGCATAGAGTTATGTTTATCTGATATATGTTACTTTTCTCATTTTTATTTTTTAGAAATATACACTTCTAAATTATTCAAACCTTTGACTCAGTATTTTCTAACACATTGCAACTTTTTAAAATATTAAATGTTTCCATCAAATAAACCAAAATCTTTGTCTCTTATCCTAAAAACTATAGTCATTTAGTGTTATTCTCACTCAAATGCACGGATAATCTGTCACATATTTTTTAACCATTTGGATGGAAATACAGAAAAAAGAATATTTTTGATGTCAGTTAAGCATAATCACCTGTGTGGACCGTAACCGACACTGCAACCAATTTCTTCGTCAATGTTTATATAGGAGATGGCTTGGAAATGGGCCAACTCTTTCAGCCCCACCTGTGTCAAATCAAACCCTGGGAACCAGTGCAGTGGTAGGAATTATGTGATGCAGCTAAAATTGTTATTTACTTCTTGGAATTTTATTTTAGGTTTCAATATCTAACATAGAAATTCCTGGAATATGGCTATTTAGAACATTTGAGTAAAGTAAGCTAATTAGACAAAACAAAAGACTGAAAAATGAAGAACATCATGAATCTCTACATGAGATAACAATTCTTGATTTCTGTGGGGTCATATATTTGCCAATACAATAGCATGGAATGCAAGAATTAGGTAGGACAAATGAACAGAATTAAATAGAATAAAAAGTTGAAGAGTTTCAGAGTCCTAAGTGTAACTCCAATCCTTGCTGCTTCCGAGGACATACTTAATAGTCTGAAGGTAGAAAACGAAGCATTTTTCGTCCTCTGAGGCTATCAACAACATGGTATCCATGAAAGAGTGACACACACTCATAGAGCAGTTATCAACAGGGTCTTTATCTTTCTTTTGTTAATCCTAATACGATTCAATTCAACAAAACTACTGATAGAGGCCATTTCACAACTGATTTTTTTTTTTTTTGGTATATTGATTTTGTGTCTTGCAAACTTGCAAAATTCACTTAATACATTTTGAATTAGTGTAAATAAGTTTTATTTTTATTATTTCACTGGATTTTGTACAGAGACAATCCTGCCATCAGTCAATAAAGACAGTTTTACTTCTTCCTTAGTAATTTGTATGCCTTTGGGTTTTTTTCCTCCCTCCATGTCTAGAACCTATAATATTGAATGGAAGTGGTAAAAGCAAAAAATCTCTTGTTCATGATCTTAGTGAGGAAAATACTCAACTCTTCATCATGGAGTATAATTTTAATTGTAGTTTTTTCTTATAACTCTTTATCAAGTTAAGAAAGTATCTCTTTACTTCTACTTTTCTGCAAGATTTTAATCAGGAATTGATACTAGATTTTGTCAAATGCTTTTGTCTCCATATATTGAGCTGATCATGGTGTATTAAATTGACAAATTTTCAAATGTTAAAACTATCCCTGCATTCCTGGGTTTATCTTGGTCATTATGTATTATCACTTCTACACATTGTTGTATTTGATTTTTGAAAATTTTGTTAAACTTTTTGCATTTACATTAAAGACAGATATTGGTCTGTGATTTTCTTTCCATGTAATGTCTTTGTCTGCTTTTGATATCAGGGAATTCCTGCCTTATAGAATCATCTGGCAAGCAGTATCTCCTCTTTAAATTTTGAAATAATTTATACAAATTTGGTATTATTTCTTTTTACATTAGAATTAACCAGTGAAACCACCTGGGCACATTTTTTTCTGGTTTTTTTTTTTTTTTTTGTGGGTTTTTTTGGAGCGGGGGAGGTTCCTAGCTAAAAATTCAATTACTTTAATATATAGGGCTGAATTTTTGAATGAGGGTTGATCGCTTTTAGGGACTTGGTCTGTGTCATTTATCTAAATTACTAGTGTGAAAATGTATATAATATTCCCCTACTATCTTTCTTTATTGAGATATAACTGACATATAGCATTGAATTAGTTTTAAGTGTACAACACAATGATTTTATATATATATATACACACACACATACATTGCAAAACGATCACCACAATAATTTAGCCAACCACATGTAGGTATAGGCTTCCCAGGAGGCGCTAGTGATAAAAAACTTTTTCTACTGATGATGAATTTTATGATCTGCTATCTTAGCTTTCGGCCTTCCCTGGTGGCTTAGATGGTAAAGCGTCTTCCTCCAACATGGGAGACCCGGGTTTGATCCCTGGGTCGGGAAGATCCCCTGGAGAAGGAAATGGCAACCCACTCCAGTACTCTTGCTTGGAAAATCCCATGGACGGAGGAGATTGGTTGGCTACTGTCCATGGGGTCGCAAAGAGTCGGACACGACTGAGCGAGCGACTTCACTTTCACTATCTTAGCTTTCACAGTATTGCTAACCATAGTCACAATATTGTACATTACATCCCCACGACTTATTATCTTATAACTGGAAGTTTGTACCTTTTGACCATCTTCTCTCATATCACCACTCTAATACCTCCCACTCCCTAATTCTGGTAACCACCAATCTGTATTCTCTATCAGTTCAGTTTTTTTTTTTTTTTTTTTTTAGATTCCACATATAAGTGAAATCATTCAATACTTGTATTTCTCTATTTGACTATTTCACTTAGGTCTATCTATGTTGTCAAAAATGGTAAGATTTCATCCTTTTTATAGCTGAATGATAGTTCATTGTATGTGAAGAAGATATATCACATCTTTCTTCATCCGTCAATGGACTTAGATTGTTCCCATGTCTAAGCTGTTTAAAATAATGCTGCAATGAAAATGGAGGTGCAGCTATCTTTTCAAGTTAGGGTTTTTATTTCCTTTGGCTATATACCCAAAAGTGGAGCTGTTGAATCATATGATTGTTCTATTTTTAATTTTTGAGGAAATCTCCATACTGTTTTCCAAAAATGACTGCACCAATTTACACTCCCCACCCCCTGCCAGCAATACACAAGGGTTGCATTTTCTCCACATGCTTGCCCGCACACTTCTTATCATTCTGATAACAGCCATCTTACAGATGTGAGGTCATTGTGGTTTTGACTCACATTTCCCTGATGACTAAGGATGTTGAGTATCTCTCCATGTATCTGCTGGCCATGTGTATGTATTCTTCTCTCATCTCTTTAACATATTTGTATAACTTGCAGTGATGTCATCTATCTTATTCCTGATTTTTGCAATATGCATCTCGTCTTTTTTTTTCCTGATCAAAATATTGAATTTTGTCAATATTATTGATATTCTCAAGAAATCAGCTTTGAGTTTCATTGATTTTTATGTTATTTTGTATTATAATTCATGGATTTTTGCTAGCATTTTCATTATTCTTTTTCTTCTGCTAACTCTGGGTTTCATCTTCTCCTTTTCTAACTTCTTAAGGTTAAAGCTTGGGTCATTGGTGATCTTTCTTCTTTCCTAAAATGTGAAATCAGTGTTACAAAATTTTTTCTATGTACTGTTTAGCTGCATTCCATAAATTTTAACTGCTATGTTTTTGTTTCATTCAAGCCAAAATACTTGTTAATTAACCTTTTCATTTCTTCTATGAGAAATGATTTAACAGTGTGTTTAATTTTTGATGATTTATCTGATTTCTAATAAAATTCCTTTGTGGTCAGATAACATGTTTAATATGACTTTAACATTTTATTGTATTTAAATCTATTTTTTGACTCAGCATACAGTCTATCTTGATAAACACTTCCTGTGCACTAAAGAAGAATGTGTATTCTGCTATTATTAGTTGGAGGGTGCTATAAATGTCAATTAGATCAAGCTGGTTGATGATATTGTTCAAGTCTATAATTTCCCTAATATTCTGTCTTCTTCTTCTATTAATTATTGAAAATGAATGTTGAAATCTCCAACTGTGATTGTGAATTTATCTACTTCTCCTTACAGTTCTGTTTTTGTTGCATGTATTTGGAAGTTCAGTTATTAAGTACATAAACATTTGGAATTGTTATGTGCCAGTGGCACCAGAAAGTAGGATGCTGCTTTAGTGAAAAGTGAAAGAGTTAGTTGCTAAGTTGTGTCCAACTCTTTGTGACCCCAAAGGACTATAGTCCACTAGGCTCCTCTCCCCATGGAATTCTCCAGGCAGTACTGGAGTAGGTTTCCATTCCCTTCTCCAGGGTACTTTCCCAACCTAGGGATCGAACTCCAGTCTCCTACATTGCAAGCAGATTCCTTACTGTCTGAGCCACTAGGGTTTAACAGCTACCTAAAAATGTGTAAGTGACTTTAGAACTGAGTAATGGGAAAAGGCTAGAGGAATTTTGAGGTACATGATACAAATATGGACATTAAGGGTGATTCTGATGAAAGCTCAGAAAGAAAAGATTCTTCTTGAAGAATACATAAATAATCATGACTAGAACCTTGGTAGAAACATGGATGGCCAAGGACATTCTGCCAAGATCTCAGACGGAAAGGAGGAACACATCGAAAACTGAAGGAAAGGCAATCCTTGCTATAAAGTGGCAAGGAACTTGTATAAATTGTATTCATGTTCTAGTGCTCTATAGAAGATAGAACTTGCAAGCAATGGAATTGGATATGTAGCAGAAGAGATTTCTAAGCAAAGTATTGAAGGAGTAGCTTGGTCACCTACAGTAAAATGCCAAAGGAAGAAATAAATTGAAGCATAATTGTTAAGTAAGAAGGAACCAGAACTTGGAGCTGTGGAAAAAAAAAAATCACAGCCTATGCATATTGCAAAAGTGAGAAAGCTTGTTCTGAAGAGAACACCCAGTGTTTCTGAGCAATCATTTGATAAAGAGATCATGAGTATGGCTCATGAAATTATCAGCCATCTCAGCAGAGATCAGAGATATCGATACGATTAAATCAGCAAAGGCACTGTCAACTGAAGTAAAAGGGGACAAAGAAAGTGGGAAAGGATGAAGGAAGGCTGTCAAACATCTTGAATTTTACACTGTGAATATTTTTCAAGAAAAGCTAAGGGAAGAAGGACCTCAAAGATGATTCAGAGATCGTCATGCCTGCCCACTCCCGCCACAGGCCCAGTGCACAGGCCCTGGGAAAAGGCAGGACAAAGGTGCCTCCATTGAGGTTTCAGAGGAGGGGACCACTGCCTCCACATACAGCCCCAGTGTGGTTAGGGCCTCTGCAGAAAGCCTTGGCCCTGCCTAACCCCAGGGGTCGGGTCAACCAGATGAACTGGAAAGGTGACTTTTGCACCCCAGTGGGCTTGGAGGTTAAAGCATTGAACCAAGAAGGATTATTCCTGCAGCATCATAGCTAATGGATTTTCTCTGATAGGTTTTAGAACCTTGGGACCTATCACCCCTCCCTCCTTTCCTCTTTCTCCCAGTTGGAATGGGAATGTCTATCCTTTAGTATGTCCTACTACTGTAGTTTGGAAAAGAATAACTCGTCTGATTTTACAGGTTCACAGCTAGAGGAGAATTTGGCCTCAGGATGAATTGTACCTTGAGTTTCATTTATATCTGATTTAGATGATACTTAGATGAAACTGGACTTTAGACTTTAGAGTTGATGCTAGAACAAGTTGAGAGTTCTAGGGATGCTGGGATGGAATACACTTTGCATGCAAGAAGGACACAAATTGTGGGAGGCCTGCGGTAGAATGTTATGGGCTGAATATTTGTGTCCCCCCCCCCAAATCCATATATTGAATCCCCAAAGTGATGGTATGAGGGGTTGGTGGTCTTTGGGAGGTAATTAGGTTTAGGTGAAGTCATGAGGGTGAAGCTCCCATGACGGAATTAGTGCCCTTCTGGGAAGAGGAAGAGACATCTCAGTTTCCTCTCTCTACAGTGTGTGAGCACAGCAAAAGGACAGCCATCTGCAAGCCAGGACAAGGGCACCCTGATCTTGGACTTGCTGGTCTCTCCAACTCCAATAAATGAATTTCTCTTGCTTAAGCCTCCCCAGTCTATGATAAACTGAGCAGAGTAATATACCCAGTGATATATTTTGACAGAGATTAGGAATTCCAAAGGTTGGAACTTGTTACAAAGGCTACATAGTAGACTCTCAATAAATTGGCAATAATAAATATGGATTAAGAAGAATCAAGAATTAAGAATTCTCACAGGAATGAAGGATAAGCAAACATTTTATGGATAAGATTGATGTTGGGAGAGAAGTTACTTTGTGCTGAAATAAACAAAAGCTACACAAAAAGACTGTCTTGGATCTTACACAATTTTGTAGTAGAGAAAACCTTTAAAAAGGATGTTCCAGGAAGAAAGAACTGTAAAAAAAGAAGTGGAAATGAGAAGCATGACATACATGAAGATAGTGTGTAAATTAGGTTGCTTGCAATGGAAACTCAATGTAGGGAATAGTAAGAGATAACATAGGACAGAGGCATTTAATTTGTATTGGATGGGGACTTGAGTAACAGATCATTGCATCTGAACATTGTCATAAACCCCATTAAAGAGTTTTCCAGAGGGGACAGACATTAAATGAAACATCTGCTACACCCTGATTCATTTTCTCTGCTTCTTCCCCAAAGTTGATTCAATGACTGTAGGTTCATCCCCACAGCAGTTTACAACGTCAATACCACGGTTGGATTAGATATGATGATCCAGCGCTAACAGCTGGACTTCCTCAAGCTGATCACCTCCATCACTAAGCAAAACTAAGGTCCAGGGAACTAGGTATAAGCCTGGGGAAATCATGTAGACAGATACGGTTGGCCTTATTCACAGACTGAGGGTCTGGCTCTATCTTCCTCTCTATCTTCTGCCAGATTAATTAGTCTAAAATCCCAGCTCCTATATTCCCCATATTCCATCCCACCACACACAAAGAAACTATAAAATTGAAAGCCTGTTTTGAACCTCAGTGAGTAACAAGGATTCCCTAATTCTCTGCCTCAATTATGATAAACCCTTTTTTCACCTGATTACTGCACTCTGAACTTATCCCCCACTGGCAAGGGAGCTTCCAAACGGGAGGCTTTTGTGACATGCATGTCACCTCCCTGACTTCCAAAATTTCTGATTAGTGTTCTCTATTGCTATTTCCCAGTAAAAGGCATGATTCCTGTTACTGTGTGAAAGTGAAAGTGTGAGTTGCTTAGTCGTGTTCAACTCTTTGCAGCCCCCATGTACTGTAGCCCACAGGCTCCTCTGTCCATGGAATTTTCCAGGTAAGAACACTGGAATGGGTTTCCATCCCCTTCTCCAAGGGATTGTCCTGACCCTGGGATCAAACCCAGGACTCCTGCATTACAGGCAAATTCTCTACTGTCTGAGCCACAAGGGAAGCGCTCCTGTTACTAAAATTGCCCATTTACTGCTTGAGTTTGTGAGCTTGCCGTGGACAAGATCATATATGCAGGTCAGTTTGCCAAAACCCAGTTTCATCTATTATATTTTTCCCCTTTTCCTAATTAGTTGAGAATTACTTGTAGTCCCAGGATATCTCTTAACTATGCCCATCCAAATTTAATATGGCCATCATCCTGGAAGTAAAAAAAAAATACTTTAATAGCTTATCAATATGTACTTTATAAAGTCCAATATGTACCAAATTCATGCTCCAAATTGAAGTTTCTCAAAAATCTCTCTCAATTTTCCTTTTTAAAATATCTATTATTATCCAACAAAGCTGGTTACTGAGCTACCTCCAGAATGTTACTGACCTTCTCCCTGTATATGGGCTTCAGCTGACAATTCTTTCTAAATAAGTGAAAGTGTTAGTCGCTCAGTTGTGTCCAACTCTTTGTGACCCCATGGATTGTAGCCCGCCAGGCTCCCATGGGATTCTCCAGACAAGAATACTGGAATGGGTTGTCATTCCCTTCTCTGGGGAATCTTCCTGACCCAGGGTCTGAACCTGGGTCTCCTACAAATAAAGCATAATCAACTAGCTTTTCTCCTAATACTATAATCATATTCCTATTTCAAGTCTCAGTTGAAATCCTACCTTTCTTCCAAAGATATTTGCTTAAGGGCACCCTCCCTGGGCTGAGGTCGCAGGACAGAATACTAAGTAGTAGAAATTACCCAGGAAGAAAGTTTCACAAAGGATGTGAGCTCAAACATTATGGACTATAAGGCTTCTTGAGAATCAAGCCATGAAGAGTACATCCTTACCCTTTGCTCAAGAGACCTTGTATCCTTTTCTTCTTTACCAGACAAGAAAAATAGCTTTATTATAGCCAAAAAAAAAAAAAACATTGTTTATATTACCTTAAATTCCCCTTTAATTAGTTATGGCAAGATCAGAAGCAGTGCAAATGAAAATGGCATAAAAACACAGCCTATCACTTTTAGAAGTGTTAATGAATGCCCCGTGGATTTTTTTTTAATTGCATGAGAACAACAAGGAAATGTCTCCATAAAACTGGTGCTTCTCAGGGAAAAGTGTTAATGCTATGCAAATTAAAATTTGAAAGTCTACTTAACAGAAATCAGCAACACCAAGAGTTGTGCATGTGGAAAACACAATTGATCAGTCCTGAGAATAGAGCCGTCCAAGTTCTGATAGCTGCACATATCTCTAGCTTAGCCATTTTAGGGGATGCTCTCATTTTATGATGCAAAGTAAGCAAGGAGTTCTAACACATTTCAAAGAGATTTTCCCTGGTTGAGGTGAGGAGGGAAGGCTAACCTGATTTCTTTCTTTGAGAAAATTTTACAAAGGCTAAAGACTTGTTGAGAAGTTGACGCAACTGCACATGCCCTTAAGAAACTTCTCATCCAATGTGATCCTTAAGTTTCTCCATTAGACAACTGTTATTTCTAAAAAAATTTGAAATGAAAATTTGGGGGTTTGGCTATAGATATTAAAACATATATTAAGTAGTTTTCCTATTCTTCTCTTTATATACTTTGAATGTTAGAAAAGCAGTTATATTCTCACTCTTTTTCTCATTCCTTATCAGCTTCAGGCAAAAAACTTTAATCATGTTACTCTCTGATAGCACAGTTAAGACAAATCCTTAGTCACAGTGTGCATAATTTTATAAATTTTAGCTTGGCATTAGCTAAGAGAAAGCCTAAGGCTTTACAACCTCGAAAAGATACACTTCTCTGTTAAGAACTAATAGATATACATTATGGATATCTAATGCTTTGGGTGATTAGCTAGAACACTGAAGAAAATTTAAGAAGTATAGAAGTATTTTACATAAAGAAATGCAAAATCAATACTTTAAGCTTAAAAAACGCTTTTTAATTTACCTGAAGTAACATTTGCTATATAGAGTGATCCACCGCTTTTCAAAAGTATATATCAGCTTCATTTATTCACGAAGTATTTACTGGGCACTGCCAGGTGCCCTCTGTGCAAGGAGCCACGCAACTTACGGAAGAAAGAGAGACACGTGCTTGACCCCCAAGGAGCACCGTACAATAAGGAAAATCATGGATCTAAGTGGCAGTGCAAAACGGTGTATGCTGTAATAAGAACTATTACAAAATACTATGGGGACTGGAGAAAGCAAACATTTGGGAAGTTGCAGTGATAAATAAAATGGACACTTGAAGACAGTTTTATAGAGAATATGATCTTTGAGCTAGAGAGACCTTGAAAGATGAGAATGATTTCATTAAGCAGAGAAATAAGGCACAGTCAGTCTGGACAATGAGATCAGACTGATGGGAAGAGCCAAAGTAACAGGGACACCATATAACCTCTCAGGGACTTAAAGTACTCTAGGACCATGCTTCTCATAGTGTGGTCCAGAGACCAGAAGAAACACCATCCCCTGGAGGCTTGTTAGGAATGCAGAACCTCAAACCTTCTGATTTAGGGTCTGCATTTTAAGAAGATCCCTGGTGAGCTATAGGCACATTAAAATTGATTAAGTACCAGTCCGAAGTCTGTGGTAAATGGGAGAAGATTGATGTAAGAGGTGAAGATGCAATGACATGTGTGCGTCCTTGGTATACGACATTACATTTATACTGATTTGAAGGACTTAAAGAGTTCCTGAAACAAGTAAATTGTATAATCTGTAACTTAAAAGATAATTCTAGTGGCAATATGGAGATATATTTGTGGAAGAGAGAACTGGACACAGGAATATCGGTTATGAGACTACGATAACATAAGAATGATAATCACTATTTATTAAGGGACTATTACACGTCAGACATCATGGCATAAAGCTTATATTTTATATGTGTTACTTTAATATTCCCATAATCTCCACTCTGCGATGAGAAGAAATGTAGGAAAGGTTTTAAAAACTTGTCCAAAATCATATGATAAGTAAGCCACAGGATAATTTTAATTTCAGATTTTGATACATTCCAAATCTATCGACTTATCTCCACCCTAGCATATAATACCACCATTTTATGAATTACAATAGTCTATCAGTTCATTCTTGCTTGCTCCAGTCTATTTTTTAATGCAGCAGTCCAAGTGATCTTTAAAAACAGAAATCCTCTCTTTAGTATCAAACAAATAATAAAATGTAATTTTTTAAACCATAGTCCACAAATCCCTAATAATTTGGATCCTGTCTTATATCGGAGATCTCATCTTGTGACATTCACTATTACTATATTCTGTCACATTATACATTGAATAACATTAAGCATTTTCCCTCTCAGATTTCACACTTATGGTGCTTTGCCTGTGACACTCTTGTCCCACGTCTCTGCATGATGACTGGCTCCAAATCAGAGATAATTTGTTGATCTCAGTCAGCAGGGTCACCTCTTATCTCATGTCCCCTCTATAACTGTTTCCATCCCAGCTGCTGAGACTTCTTCCTTTTCTAAGGCCATTAGAGCATCTCGCTGGTTCCATTCAGTGGTTATTTTCACAACAGAGTAAAAATTATCAACATAATTTTCTATTTCCCATTTCAGAAACAAACTATCAACTGGCCAACTGATGGGAGAGTAAGTGGGGAACCAAGGGACAGTAATAACATATTAAAACATCTCCCCTTTCAACTGCAATAATTCTCATTTGGGATTAAGCCTGAAGACCAAGAGTTACCTAGCAGCTTGTTTTTTCCAAGCTGGTGGAGAAGCTCTTGACTATCCAGTAATCTGCCTTGATGAAGAATGCAAGGAAGAAAAGCTTAAGAAAAATGTGTACTAGATTCATGGTAAAACTCTCTTTGCATACCATTCTACAGTTTAAAATCAGTTTGTGTACCTTTTATCTTATTTGATAAAATAATCATATGAATTAAACATTGGGCAACCAGAATTTTCTACTGGGTTACTCTCATCAGCATATATTCTATTGTTCCTATTTATATTTAAATAATAAAAAAAAAAAAAAAACCTTCTTTGGAACGCACTTCTCTTCAGAAACTACCACATCCTGTGCACCAGAACTCCTCTAAAGACCTCTTAAATCCATTCCAGCCTGGCTTTTGCATGCACCATTCCACAGAAATTGCTCTTAGCAACTCTGTTGAAATTCATCAATTCCTTAAAAGACCCAAAGTATCACATTTCACTCAAAAGGAAAAAGGGAATCTTAACAGTCTTATATCTATCACAGGGATTGAATTTGTCCTTAAAACCTTCCAACAAAGACAACTCCAGCTCCAAATATTTTCACTGGGAAATTCTACTCAACATTTATTTAATAAAGAAAAATTATAAATTATGCACAGCTTGTTGCAGACACTAGAAGATTAGAAAACATTTCCCAACTCATTTTATGAAGGTCTCATTTATTTTGGTCTCAATTACCTGAGACCAAAAGCAGATGAAGACATTATGAGGAAATAAAAGTACAGACTGATATCCATCATGGACACAGATGTAAAATTCTTCAGCAAACTACTAGCAAACCCAATCCAGCCATAAAAAGATTGGTTCATCATGACCAAGTGGAGTTTATACCAGCATGTTAGGCTGGTGCAAGATTTAAAAAAATTAAGCAAGAGGACTTCTACTTCATTTAAGACTGAATAAGAGGGGTTAAATTTACATTCCCTCTTAAAACAACTGGGAAAAAAACAGACAAAATATATGAAAAAACAGTATTCAAAACATTGGATATCAGGAAATGAAAGACAGGGAAAAGTTAAAGTTCAAGTGAGCCCTTTGATTACTAGTTTACTGCCTGAAGAACATTTCTGGTGTATTGCACAGGGAAGGGCATGTCAGATGGAGCCCAGGTATCTCCTTAAGTTATGAGACAGAGCTAGGTGTCCAGGAAAATTAAGATACTAAACTTTTCATCACAGAGTACTGGAAGGGACAAAGAGAGAACTCTTGAGATGTGCAGACTGAGATCTGCAGAAGTCTTTGTTGTGTATTAGTGGAGTCCTGATCAGTACATACATAGTGAGGAAACTACCTGAGGTCAAGCAAAGAAAGATTAGTGGGACCAGTGTGAGCAGCCAAGCAGGGTCAGGAATGTCCGTCTCAGCCATCAGGGCTTCCCTGGTGGCTCAGGTGGTAAAGAATCTGCCTGCAGTGCAGGAGACCAAGGTTCAATCTCTGGGTTGGGAAGATCCCCTGGAGAAGGAAATGGCATCCCACACCAGTACTCTTGCCTGGAAATCCTATGGACAGAGGACCCTGGTGGGCTATAGTCCATGGGGTCACAAAAAGTCAGACATGACTTAGCAACTAAACCACCACAGCCATCAAAGTGTAAAATTTCATTATACTCTTAGTTCAGAGTACTAAGAAGGATCCTGCCTCACCAGTGGGGGTGAGTTAGCTCTAGACTAAATACAACTCTAGTTTCACCTAACAAAGCTTGAAAGCAAGATAGGATCAAATATTTTCCAGCTAACTCTACCCTAAAACAAGCTCAAAAATACCTTAATAGAAAACAAAACATTAAACATTAAACACCCAGGGTAAAATTCATAATGTCTTCTATCAAACTGAAAAATTACTAGGCATACAAAGAGGTAGGAAAATATAATCTATAATGATAAAAAATCAATCATAACCAACACAGATGATAAAATTAGTAGACAAGGACATTAAACCAGTTACAACTGTATTCCATATGTTCAAGCAGTAAGAGAAAAGTTTGAAAATAAGTAAAATATAGAAGATATAAATGTAACCCAAATGGAATGTCTAGAGATTAAGATTACAATGTCTAAGAGGAAAAATATATGAGATGAAATTAATAAATTACAAACTGAAAATAAAGTAAAAATAAACTTGAAGCTACCACAACAGAAACTACCTAAAATGAAACATATAGAGAAAAAAGGATGGAAAACAGTAGAGTATCCATTAACTGTGAGATGACTAAAGGCAGCCAAATATGCATGTAACTGGAGTCTCCAAAAGGGTGGGTGGGAGGTGGGAATATTTATAAAGCAGTAGCAGCTGAAAAGGGAGAAGGCAATGGCATCCCACTCCAGTACTCTTGCCTGGAGAATCCCATGGATGGAGTAGCCTGGTGGGCTGCAGTCCATGGGGTTGCTAAGAGACATGACTGAGCGACTTCACTTTCACTTTTCACTTTCCTGCACTGGAGAAGGAAATAGCAACCCACTCCAGTGTTCTTGCCTAGAGAATCCCAGGGGCAGGGGAGCCTGGTGGGCTGACGTCTATGGGGTCACACAGAGTCAGACACGACTGAAGTGACTTAGCAGCAGCAGCAGCAGCTGAAAATGTACTAAATTTGATTAAAATCATAAACTCACAGATCCAAGAAACTTAGAAAACCCCAAGAACAAGGAATATGGAAGAAAAAAAGAAAAAAATACATCAAGGCACACTATAACAAAATTATTTAAAACTAGTGCTAAAGAGAAAAATCTTAAAAGGAACCTGAGTATAAAGATAATATATAAACATAAAGATAGTGACAGATTTCTTGCAGAAAACAACGCAAGCTAGAAGATAAGTGCAGCAACATCTTCAAAGTACAAAAAGAAAAGCATGATAAACTCAAGGTTTATCTCAACATAAGAAAGAAGAATATTGTGTGTGTGTGTGTGTGTGTATATATATAAAACAAATCTTAGAATTTCATAATACTAACTTCTTGCTCTTAATACCCCGACTTGTATTTACAGCAATAAAATTTTCTATCTGCTTATACAATAATCATTTCACAATCAGTTATTTAAACATGTATAACAACACATTTTTATGGACTACATTATATTTTAAATTATAATATTTGTTTCCAAATCAAACCAAAGATTCTTCTTTTTTCATTATTCTCAAACATTCTCAAGCAATTCTCAGATTGTTATCTCTATAGAAAACTTTAAAAATTAAGAAATATATGTCAGTGCCTATAAAATGAAGTGAAAACATGTACTCTACAACTACCCTCACGTAATTTGGTTGGAACATGAAGAATGCTAACAAATGTTCATTCCCACTTCCTGTTCTATAATTCAAACTGGAGTGGAAAAATCACTCAGACTCCAACATCTTGGTACATGGACAGGGAACCTTGAGAAATAAATAAGAAATGGATGAAGGAGGGAACAAAATAGCAGGGGAAATCAGTGTTTGGGTCAAGGCTGGGGCTTTATGGGTTTTGTGGGCTGTGTGGACTTTCAAGCTTGAGTGGGGTACACAGTCAGTTAACATAGGACTCCTGATGGCTTTGGCTAACCCTGAAAGTGTGGGAGGTAGGGATGAGATGTTTTTAGACCTTCCTGTATGGAATATTTGTAGCTTTTATTGTGTTTCTGAGCCAATTCTTCAGGCCTACACTTTGAAGACCAAGAACAGATGTGTGATATGGCCTTGAAATGTGCTATCTGGGCTTTGTCCACTTCCAAGCTGTGTCACCTGCTCTGGGACCCTCAGGTCACTGTTCTTGATATTAGCCCCACACTGCAACAGAATGGGGGCAAAAAGTCCTTTACAGAGAGGAAAAGTATGTATTTTTCACATGGTCCATTCAAGTCAGAGTCTTTAGCAAACAGATGTAAAATCACCCCAGAGGGTTCTGTTGCCTCAAAAGAAAATAAATGATGAAGAATGTGAAAAAAACAGGAAGTTATGAAGACTGCTTTGATGATGATTATGACCACCTACAGCATTTGAAAGAAGCATCTGGGCCCTACATGCTTAAATCCAAATTACCTTCAGTACACATAACAAGAGAGAGGAGAAAGAGGAGACTTGGATAATTCTAGGCCCTGGAATTAATTTGCCTTCATCAGAGTTTAAAACAGAATATAAGGAAGTTACTGACTGGTAACTAAATCAGCTCCTATTTTGGGCCCTCATCTGGATTTGGATCCTGACATTGTTGCAGCTCTTGGTGATGATTTCGACTCGGGTACCCAGAAAGTCTATGTGAAGGTGACTTTATTCTTCAGATTAATGAGGAACAAGAGAAGAAGAGGGAATGAATAGAAAGAAATATGAAGATGAAAATGTCAGCAAGCAGAAATATATGGATGGGAAGAAAAGTGATAGGGAGAAATGATGACTGATTTATAAATGCCAATCTCAAATGAAGATGATCTGGCTGCCAGGACAAACCTTGTGAAGTCAAAGGATGCTGGTTTTTTTCCTTTTTTTTTTTTTAAAGAAGACAAAATAAAAAGTCACCTTGTAGAGAATTCTATGACTTTCTCAGTCATGAGAAGAAAGAGGCAGCATGAGCAGTTTGAGTATTATGAGCAGTTACGATGGTAAGACTGGAGCTCTCAGATCAGTTCAGTCACTCAGTACTGTCCAACTCTTTGCCACCCCATGGACTGCAGCACGCCCGGCCTCCCTGTCCATCACCAGCTCCCAGAGTTTACTCAAACCCATGTCCATCGAGTCAGTGATGCCATCCAGCCATCTCATCCTCTGTCATCCCCTTCTCCTCCTGCCCCCAATCCCTCCCAGCATCAGGGTCTTTACAAATGAGTTAATTCTTCATATCAGGTGGCCAAAGTATTGGAATTTCTGCTTCAACATCAGTCCTTCCAATGAATATTCAGGACTGATTTCCTTTGGGATGGACTGGTTGGATCTCCTTGCAGTCCAAGGGACTCTCAAGAGTCTTCTCCAACACCACAGTTCAAAACCATCAACTCTTCAGTGCTCAGCTTTCTTTATAGTCCAACTCTCACATCCATACATGACTACTGGAAAAACCATAGCTTTGAATAGACAGACAAAGTAATGTCTCCACTTTTTAATATGCTGTCTAGGTTGGTCATGGGAGAAGGCAATGGCACCCCACTCCAGTACTCTTGCCTGGAAAATCCCATGGACGGAGCCTGGTGGGCTGCAGTCCATGGAGTCGCACAGAGTCGGACACGACTGAACGACTTCACTTTCACTTTTCATTTTTCACTTTCATGCATTGGAGAAGGAAATGGCAACTCACTCCAGTGTTCTTGCCTGGAGAATCCCAGGGACGGTGGAGCCTGGTGGGCTGCTGTCCATGGGGTCACACAGAGTCGGACATGACTAGCAACTTAGCAGCAGCAGCAGATTGGTCATAACTTTTCTTTCAAGGAGCAAGCATCTTTTAATTCCATGGCTGCAATCACCATCTGCAGTGATTTTGGAGCCCCCAGAAACAAAGTCTTTCACTGTTTCCACTATTTCCCTACCTATTTGCCATGAGGTGATGGGGCCAGATGCCATGATCTTAGTTTTCTGAATGTTGAGCTTTAAGCCAACATTTCATTTTCACTCTCCTCTTTCACTTTCATAAAGAGGCTCTTTCATTCTTCTTTGCTTTCTGTCAAAAGGGTGGTGTCATCCACATATCTGAGGTTATTGATATTTTTCCTGGAAATCTTGATTTCAGCTTGTGATTCATCCAGCCCGGCATTTCTCATGATGTACTCTGCATATCATTTATAAATGCATGGTGCAATATACAGCCTTGGTGTACTCCTTTCCCTATTTGGAACCAGTCTTGTTCCATATCCAGTTCTAACTATTGCTCCCTGACCTGCATACAGATTTCTCAAGAGGCAGGTCAGGTGGTCTGGTATTCCCACCTCTTTAAGAATTTTCCACAGTTTGTGGTAATTCACACTGTCAAAAGCTTTGGCATAGTCAATAAAGCAGAAATAGATGTTTTTCTGGAACTCTCTAGCTTTTTCGATGATCCATCGGATGCTGGCAATTTGATCTCCGTTCCTCTGCCTTTTCTAAAACCAGTTTGAACATCTGGAAGTTCATGGTTCACACACTGCTGAAGCCTGGCTTGGAGAATTTTGAGCATTACTTTATTAGTGTGTGAGATGAGTGCAACTGTGCTTTAGTTTGAGCATTCTCTGGCATTACCTTTCTTTGGGATCGGAATGAAAACTGAACTTTTCCAGTCCTGTGGCCACTGCTGAGTTTTCCAAATTTGCTGACATATTGAATGCAACACTTTCACAGCATCATCTTTTAGGATTTGAAATAGCTCAACTGGAATTCCATCACCTCCACTAGCTTTATTCGTAGTGATGCTTCCTAAGCCCACTTGACTTCACATTCCAGAATGTCTGGCTCTAGGTGAGTGATCACACCATTGTGATTTTCTGGGTCGTGAAGATCTTTTTTGTATAGTTTTTCTGTGTATTCTTGCTATCTCTTCTTAATATCTTCTGCTTCTGTTAGGTCCATACCATTTCTGTCCTTTATTGTGCCCACCTTTGCATGAAATGTTCCCTTGGTATCTCGAATTTTCTTGAAGAGATCTCTAGTAGTTCCCATTCTATTGTTTTCCTCTATTTCTTTGCATTGATTGCTGAGGAAGGCTTTCTTTTTTCTTCTTGCTATTCTTTGGAACTCTAAATTCAAATGGGTATATCTTTCCTTTTCTCTTTTGCCTTTCACTTCTCTTCTTTTCACAGCTATTTGTAAGGCCTCCACAGACAACCATTTTGTCTTTTTGCATTTCTTTTTCTTGGGGATGGTCTTGACCCCTGCCTCGTGTACAGTGTCACAAACCTCCATCCATGGTTCCTCAGGCACTCCCTCTATCAGATCTAATCCCTTGAATCTATTTCTCACTTCTACTGAATAATCGTAAGGGATTTTATTTACGTCATACCTGAATGGTTCAGTGATTTTCCCCACTTTCTTCAATTTAAGTCTGAATTTGGCAATAAGGATTTCATAATCTGAGCCACAGTCAGCTCCTGGTCTTGTTTTTGCTGACTATATAGAGATTCTCCATCTTTGGCTACAAAGAATGTAATCAGTCTGATTTCAGTATCGACCATCTGGTGATGTCCATGTGTAGAATATTCTCTTGTGTTGTTGGAAGAGGGTCTTTGCTATGACCAGTGCGTTCTCTTGGCAAAACTCTATTAGCCTTTGCCCTGCTTCATTCTGTACTCCAAGAATGGTTGGAGCTCTGGATCATGCCAGTTTGGAGGGTTCCATTCGTGTAGAAAGCAAATGGTTACATGAAAGAGAAGGTAGAGAATTGTGTAAAGCTGAATACACCTAAGACTCTGAGGATGAAGGTCTGCCAGTAAATGAGATTGATGAGTCTGAGAAGGAAGAAATGTTTTCTGTAGTTTACCAGCATAAAGAGAAGCAGGACTGTGAATTCATTTGTAGCATATGCTCACATTTAACCATTCTTAGTTTGTCAAATAACCAAAGCCCAAACAAATTCAAATATTTAATAAAATAGAAATACCTCTTGATGCTTTATCAAAGAAAAGACTCAGAGCAAAGCAAGTTAATAAGTGCAGACGATTAATGGCAGTTATCTGCCTGAGGTACCAACCCACCCACATTCTGAAAATGAAAGCAAAGCAAATAAAAGAACAAGAAATCAAGTTACGAAAGAACAGAGATTGGAGAAACTAGCTAACAAATCATCCTGCAAACTGGAGAAGGCAGGAAAAGGAGCTGGTGCAGTTAAACAGTAAGGGCCCAAAGTTATGAAAATGGGACTTTTAGGAAAAAGCACATCCCTCATTAGGGACACCTCATTATGTTCAATGATGAACTGCAACGTTCAAATGACAATACTCTGCCATTTTTATTGACAGGTACTGATAAAACAAGTATAGTATTTGAACTAATTTTATAGCTCAATTATAAAACTGTTGAACAAGTTTCCCCTGCAGACCATCACATACATAGTGTCAAATTTTTAATGTTTATTTAATGTTTATTCTTATTGTTTTTAATGTTTAATTAAATTTAATGTTGTGCTATAAATTTACATCAGTGCTACAATGACTTCATGAATGTGAAATGTGTTGATAAATTATCGGAAAATATCATCATGGCTTGCCAAAAAACCCAAAGGCCACAAAGTTCGATAGAGGCTCAATAGTAACGCATGGAGTTCTAGTTTTAGATTCCTAGTTCAGGCCCTTGATGGGCAGCTTAGATCAGCTGCCCTGAATACTTTTCATTCTTATTCTGCTTTAAACTATGTTCAGGGCCAAGGAGAAATCTCTGAAAGAAATCTGTGAAAGGGTTCACTTCAGGAGCCATACAGCTTTGCCTATGGCCTCAAGCATTGCCCTCTCACCACTATAACACAGCCTGTTTTGGTGCATAGAATCTGATCATAGGTTTAGACACCAGTGACCCAAACTATTATTTCACCAAGGGAAGAGTGATAGATTTTATTAATGAACAACTAAAACTGGAGGAAGCTGTCATAAAAGAATATTTCACCTTCTTAAGGTGAAGAAACAATTCTGAATATAAACAACAAAATCTGAGAAAAATAACTTAACAGGGCTGCCTGTGGAACAATCTAATTCTAGAAATTGGATATACTTTAGAAATCTTCAGAATGGGAGAAAATAATAGCAAATGAAGCAACTGACAAACAACTAATCTCAAAAATATACAAGCAACTCCTACAGCTCAACTCCAGAAAAATAAATGACCCAATCAAAAAATGGGCCAAAGAACCAAATAGACATTTCTCCAAAGAAGACATACAGATGGCTAACAAACACATGAAGAGATGCTCAACATGACTCATTATCAGAGAAATGCAAATCAAAACCACTATGAGGTACCATTTCATGCCAGTCAGAATGGCTGCGATCCAAAAGTCTACAAGCAATAATTGCTGGAGAGGGTGTGGAGAAAAGGGAACCCTCTTACACTGTTGGTGGGAATGCAAACTAGTACACCCACTATGGAGAATAGTGTGGAGATTCTTTAAAAGCTGGAAATAGAACTGCCTATGATCCAGCAATCCCACTGCTGGGCATATACACCGAGGAAACCAGAACTGAAAGAGACACGTGTACCCCAATGTTCATCGCAGCACTGTTTATAATAGCCAGGACATGGAAGCAACCTAGATGCCCATCAGCAGATGAATGGATAAGAAAGCTATGGTAGATATACACAATGGAGTATTACTCAGCCATTAAAAAGAATGCATTTGAGTCAGTTTAATGAGGTGGATGAAACTGGAGCCTATTATACAGAGTGAAGTAAGCCAGAAGGAAAAACACCAATACACTATACTAACACATATATATGGAATTTAAAAAGATGGTAACAATAACCCTGTATATGAGACAGCAAAAGAGACACAGATGTATAGAACAGTCTTTTGGACTCTGTGGGAGAGGGAGAGGGTGGGATGATTTGGGAGAATGGCATTGAAACATGTATAATATCATATATGAAACGAGTCGCCAGTCCAGGTTCGATGCACGATACTGGATGCTTGGGGCTGGTGCACTGGGACGACCCAGAGGGATGGTATGGGGAGGGAGGTGGGAGGAGGGTTCAGGATGGGGAACACATGTATACCTGTGGTGGATTCATTTTGATATATGGCAAAACCAATACAATATTGTAGGGTTAAAAAATTAAATTAAATTTAAAAAATATATAATATAGACTTAAAATAAAATTTGACTTAGTTGTATATGTTCTAAAGCCAAGATGAAACAATCTATTAAACTTTTCAAAATGCAAAGTAATACATAGCTTACACTGTAAATTAATTATAAATCTGGAAATATAAAAGGTACTGTATTCCTTCAGTAAATAGATGTGTTTATGTATTGAACTTTTTGTGTTTATTTCAAGGAATAATTAAATAAGATATAAAAATAAAAATATCATTTGACTGTTAAAAAAAAAGAAATTAGGAATAAACGGGAGTGGCTTAAAAAATATATTTGAGTCTTATTTGCAGAATTAGAGCCAAAGAAAAAAGAACAATAGCATTAAAATAGAACTTGAAGAAAGCCTACGATCTTAAAAAGGCAGGTGAGACACAGTGACAAGGGAAATAAGATGATTTCTCTTCAGACACCAGGCCAGAAAGGCATAAAAAAGAGGCGCACTAAAGGCAGTCTTTGAAAACTCCCCAAATAGCTCCAAATTACAAACTACCTCTGCTCTTCAAAGATGCCCTCAATAATTCCAGCCTCATGACATTCACCCCCTATATAGTTTCCTCCTACTTTTTACCTGGGTTCATCAATGTATGACCAATAAAATATAGAAGAAGTGGTATGTTACTTTCAAGGTTAAGTCATGATAAGATGCTGTGGCTCTCTTAGATCACTTCCCCTGCTGGAACCAGATGCCATCTCCTATGAACACTCAGGATACACTGTAAGACCGATATGTAAGGAACTAAAACCTTCTGCCCAAGTCACTAAGGAGCCAGGGGTCCTGCCAAGAACCATGTGGATGAGCCATCTTGGAAGTGATCTTCAAGCCCCAGTAAAGAGGTCAGATGTTTACAGATACACACACAAAAAAAAGACTAAAGAAAATGTTCATTTCTGGGGTGTTGTAATCATGGACTTTTTTTTTTCTCTGAAATGTTTTTATGTTCAAAGTTTTCTAAATTTGGCACTGTTTTAAAATTTAAGCCCGAAAACGACAATGATGGGGTGTTGTAAACATGGATTTTTTTTTTCTCTGTAATGTTTTTATGTTCAAAGTTTTCTAAAATTGGCACTGTTTAAAATTTAAGACTGAAAACAACAATAATGTAAGTAACAGTTGGGAAGTGGGGGGACATGCATGGCCAAGATACAGGCTTGAACAGAACCAGAAAAGGCACAGAACCAGAAAAGGATGAGTTTACGGCTCAATAAGTTTGGCAACCCTCAGAAGAAGCGCCTGAAATTAGGACTTGATGCAACTTGTTCCCAAAAGCTCTAGTACAAAAGTGGACTGATGAGACCAAGAAGGAAAGGAAAGCAATACTGATGTGCTCAAGTCAGATACCAATGTGGGTAACTGGAGCTCAAGTCCATTGGAGGCTTCTGGGAGACCCAAGCAAAAGAGAAAAAAGCTGGGGAATTTAATCACCAAACCTCTGTCATTTGTTGGGGGCTTTACAGCGATGACAGATCTTGCAAACTACCTTATACCTAAAGGCAAACCTGCAGTCAAGATGCTCCTGATAAGAAATGCACAGGAATGCAGAAAACTGGGGAAAGATGGTCACATGCACATACTGAGGAGTCTGCTGAGCTGCTATGTCAGCAAAGGATACACGTAGGAAACACGGGCCGATGACACTGGGAAGACAGGCTGAGACTGACCTGTGGCTTTTAATTCTTAAAGAGCTTGGACTTCATTTTATGAGCACTTAAGGAACTAAACAGTTGACTTAATTTTTATTATGCAGAACTTCAAACATTCATAAGATTATAAAGAACAGTTAGCATCAACTCTGGCCTATCTGTCTATGCTGCCATTCATGCTTTCTCACTCGATATGACTTGAATCAAATCCCAGGCATCATATCAATTATTCATAAACATTTTAGTATGTGTGTATTAAATATAAAAGATAAGGACCTCTTCTCCTTTTTAATACAACCTCAATACCACTATCAAATCTAAAAATAATTAATAATTCCTTAATACCATCAAATGCCCAGGCAACATTCAAATTATCGAGTGAGAATTTTAGGAGGAAACTTACGTGGGAAAAGTTACCCTCGTACCAGCAAACACGATGTTTTACTGCCATGAGAACTGGAACAGAGGAGGGAGACTGTGAATGCCATGACCACAGGATGGGCATGAGACAGCCAAGGTGTGAGCCAGTGTGCTGGTAACTGAGATGGAAACATGGACCCTTCATGAGAGGGAGACCTGACGGGGCTCAGTGAAAGCAAAGATGAGGCAGCACAGAAGTCACCAGGTCACAGAGAAGCCACAAGGAATAACGACATAGGTGGGAGGCGATGGATTTAGCCCTGGATCTATTGGCTTTAAAGACTAATCTCTGGTTGGAAACGTAGCGAGAATACCTGGAAGATACGGAACCGTGGTGTAAGGGAGAGACTGGAATTAGAGACTTAGATCTGAGAATCACAGAGGTTATGCGTAATTGAGAGAAAGTGTACAAAAGAGAAAAAAGCAAAGGGCAAGGCAGAACTTCATCCTCTCCTTAAGGAACTAGAAATTAAAACAAAGGCCACGAAAGCAGACAAAAATGGAACAGTCAAGAAGGCGAGAAAGAAAGAAGAACTGAGATTTATCACAAAAGCAACTTTCAAGAAGGATGAAGAATCCCCAAGTACAAAAGATACAGGAAAATATTCTGAGGACACCAAAGTACATTAAATGCTCAGTGGTATTCTATCATATGTGTGGTTGGTGGTTTAATCGCTAAGTCGTGTCTGACTCTGCAACTCCATGGACTGTAGCCTGCCAGACTCCTCTGTCCATGCGATTTTCCAGGCAAGAATACTGGAGTGGGTTGCATTTTCTTCTCCAATCTATCATATACTACCCTGCAAATCTTAAAGAGTTCCCATTGTGTGCCAAGGACCGTGCTGAAGGTCCTGGGCACGAGATGGAAAATTCAGTTCAGACCTTTCCGTCTAGGAGCTAACCCTGTAGTGAGAGAAGTTATTCAGCTGACTGTGCAAAGAGATAATTACCAGCTGCAATGACTGCGATGTGGGGAAGCCCAAGGTTGCAGGACTTCAGGACTTGCAGAGAGTGCACATTAGGAGAATCAGGTCTGTTCTGGGAGAGTAGGGAGGATAACAGATGGTTTCCTTGGAATCTGGACTAGATTGGACAGCCACATCCACAGGAATTCTCTGGCATTCCTCCTGGACTTGTTAGTAAAGAATGACAACATTGTTTTTGTCATTCAAAAAAAGAACATGAAAACACGTCATCCACATTTCCAAGTCAACTAGACCTTTATTTTGAAATAAAGAAGGATTTTAGGAAATTTTGATAATGGATTCCTTGTTGAGATATTTTGTACAAATGTTTACAAAGAAAAGAGATAGCATCAAAAGCATGGTGTGGGAACTTCTCAATTATTTTTAGTAGGATCTGACATATGAGTGTCATAGAAGAAAACGCATATTTTGGCTTCAGTTTCTGCCATAAAAACTCATGACTGAAACAGTATTTTCTTCTGGAAATCAATATTTGGGTCTCAGGGCTAAGCAGTCATTTTGTTTGATCTTTTCATGCTTACAGCGAGGACAGAACTCTGCAAAAGTGCCACACCATGCCAACAAGCACCGATCAAGTTTTCACTGTATTCCCACACTGCTCACATTTGGTAAATTCATATATATAAAACTACCTCCAAAGAGATAACGAGTAAAGGCTTTAAGACATTATCCATGCAACAAATAGTAAACTCTAAAGTTGATCCATCTAAGAATTAAGAAATTTAGCTCAAAAAAAAAAAAATGAAATTTAGCTCAGAGATTTGAGTGGTGCTCAAATGTTTTAGAAAGCAATTTGGATGCAAATTAACCCTTAAAATATCCTCAGAATATTCTTGGGATTGTTTTTTTATTATTGTAATATTATACTTTATTATTTTTAAAATAAAAATTCAGATTCCATTTAGAAACCTTCCTTGAGAAATAGGTCAAGTTCAAAAGTATTAAAAGTTTACTGACATGGTTTCAGATTTCACATGACAACTTGTCTTAAACTATTACTTGTTGAGATTTGATGTAATATTAAAAAGAATATCCAGAACTATCTGGAAAAGTTATTAAAATTGTCCTCCCTTTCCAACTACATATTTGCATGAAGTCAACTTTTCTTCATATATGTCAACTTAAATACTATAATGCAACAAACTGAGTGCAGAAGCAGATTGTAAGAGTCCAGCGGTCTATTAAGATATATATTCAAGACATTTCCTGAATGTAAAACAGTGTCACTCTTCTCACTACTTCTTGTTGTTCTGAAAAATCTATATTATGTATTTTAACATGTGAAGTGGTTGTTTAGTCGCTGTCATGCCTCTTTTGCCACTTCATGGACTGTAGCCCATCAGGCTCCTCTGTCCACGGGATTCTCCAGGCAAGAATACTGGAGTGGGTTGCCGTTTCCTTCTCCAGAGGATTTTATTGACCAGGGATGGAACCCACATCTCCCACGTTGGCAGGTGGATTCTTTACCACTGAGCCACCAGGGAAGCCCCAACATGTAATGATTATTCATTATTATCTTAAAGTATAATAATAAAATTTTTCAAAGATTTCTCAGCTTTAAAATCTAATGTGATAAATACTCAGATATAACCTATGTCAATAAAGCTCTTTAATGATTTTTCATAGTGTAAAAGTGTTGAGAAATCCTCAATAGATAAAATTTCTGCTTACCATGTTTACTCTTTGTTATTTTGGATCATTCCTGGGTTGCTTTCATCTATTCCAAGTGCACCTTCCATTGAAAGTTTGATTTCAACAGTACGGCCAAATCAGCACTGCCAAGGAGAGAACAGGGTATTTGCCCCAACAGGCTTTACAAGGTTCAAGAGGAAAGTAAAAAGTTATTGTCAAACTATATTATAAAATTATTGTCCAATTATATATCATCTATGCTGGAACTGTATGTTTTTTGAAACTAAAAATATTTATATCTTTCCTAATTACAAAAGAATCAAAAGACTATGTAATACAGTACATAAGATTAAAGAAATCACCCCCAAATCACCCAAAGATAGCCATTTTACTATATTTTCTTTCAGACTTCTTTTTTCATACTATAGTTAATGTGTGTGTGTTAATGTGTGTGCCTGGCAAGGATGAAATAATCCATACATAAATTTAGCTATAAGAGTTCTAGGATAATAAAGGATTTCAGATTGGAAAAATTAAGCACGTTTGAAACAATTTTTAAGAGGGGAGAAAAATTGATAGAACTGACCATTGTATAAAAGTTGAAAGGTAACATACAAAATATGTTCGAGAATGCTTTTTTATTAACGACCTTGCAAATGTTTCAACGCCATATTTTCAAGCATGCTTAAAGTATGCTTTCCTAAAACAGGCAGTTTGTGGCTTCCTGAGTTACTTTTGTATCACTTTCAAGCATCACTGATAAGTTCCAGCAATCACATATTGAACAATAATTATCTAAAATAACTTATTAAAACCCTATAATTTTTGTTATACTATGTTGAAAAGTACTTCACTACATTTTAGTATCTTGGGTGAAATGAGCTGAGTTGTGAGCAAAATTAAGTCTATAATTTTAACTTAATACACATTGTTTATAAACTTTAATTTTTATTTTTAAATTAATATTTATTGGAGTATAGTTGCTTTGAACTGTATTAGTTTCTGCTGTACAACAAAGCGTATGCACATATCCCCTCGGGTACATGTATGGGAGGACTTCCTGCCCATTTAGGTCACCACACAGCACTGAGTGGAGCACACAGCATCAACAGTGTACATACGTCTAGCCCAGTCTCCCAATTCATCCTGCCACCACTTTCCTCTTTATAAACTTCAATTTTTAATTATTTCCTCTTGGTTTCAAAGTTGTCTCACATGACCTATTTGCACATAGCATGAATATGGACTGAAAGGCATCAGATATAAAAATAAAGGCTAACTCACAAACTAATATAAATGTGGTCCAAACAACAAATATAAGAATCACGTTAATCTGTCATTGTATTTTCAGTCTGTTGTGGTTTAATGTAATAATTATGTTACTGTCACTAATGAACATAATAAATATGAAGAGCATCTACTGAAAACGTATACACTGCTGTTAGATATTATCAAAATCACAGTGTAATTCAAATGGGTATTAAAAATCTGGCCTTAAAATAATTTCATTTCTATGCATGTAGACATTCTCACAGGCTGTTGAAAGCCCCCACCATATTCGTTTTAAGATGGATATATACAGCATTTACTTCAGTTCACAAAGTGTGGGCATAAAACAATCTACAGAAGCTTTTTACAGGGTTTAAAAGAGTTCTAATCACCCATGCCAACTGCACTTCTTTCTCAACACAAAACTGCTTTTGAAACCAAGCATTCATTTGCTGAAACAAGGAATCTGCTGTTAAAGAGATTGATTATCCTAGGGCCTGACCTAATTGGGAGATTAGATATGGTTCTCTATTCTGGGTGGCATGGTTTATAGAGGGAAAAAAACAACAGAAAAAGAGCAAACTTCTTTTGAACTCTAATGCACTTTTACTTACTTCTAATTTTCTTTAAATAGAAACAGTATTGCAATTGTCAGATTGGTGAAACTGGTGTGTTATAAATTAAGAATTCATTGAGTTTATCACATCATTTTGTTAGTAACAGGTACTTTCATCACATAATCCCACTTTCATCACATAACCCAAACATTATCCAAAAAATGACTCTTTTTGGTCATATCCCACTGAGTTAAAATCACTATATAATGCACACACACACACACACACAAATCAGGACTTTTACCAATGTATCATTTCAGTGTTTTCTATAGCCAGCTAGATACCAGGTTTTTCCCCCAAACACAGACATCACCTCATTGCTGTGGCTAATTGCATTTTTCTTCCTAGCCTTTGATAATCAGACCTTTGTTAATGCTATTCACCAATATATCAGACTCAGGTCATCCATCCAAAACACGACAAAAGACCCAGATGCTCATGTAAATTGCACTCCCCCAAAGCACTGCCCTCTTCCTGCATAAAGACACAGATCCAGGACCCCCTCCCATTTCTGTTCACTCTCTGTATTCATTTAATCTGTCATGGTTGGAAAAAAGTATTCAGAGGCTGTAAGAAACATTATGCTTTGTTTACTCGATAAATCAAATAATCAGATAATTATGAAGTGAGATGCAATTTTCTATACAAAATTTTACAATTTCTTATTTCAATTGAACTTCAAAATTATGTGCGTTTTTCAGAATAGACTCTTTTTGACTCGTTTTTCACCCCTTCTTGAACTCTCAAGATAAAACCAAATTTGACTGCCCTCTTTCACTGAAGAAAAAAGGTTTCAAGAAGGTGGACTGAATCATTCATAAACTATCTCAGAATTAAATAGCTAATTTAACTACATGATGTATTCCTGTTGTCTTCAGTTAAAATCTGTATTAAGTATTAATTACTCAGAATCTCTACTTTCTAAAGCCTTCAGTAGCTTCAAATTGAATAATTTCAAGAGGCTTAAAAACTACTATAATGATGCTTTTAAATGGAAATTATTATAGACTCAAATCACATCAGGATCATAATATGTGTGTAGATGAATCCATATTCCAGGATTAAAACTTCTTTCTGCTCATTTCACACTTTACGTTCGTCCCATATATTCTAATATCCACTATGATGTGGATACTAAAGTAGAAACAGATAGTTGTTATTTTAGAAACCCTTGAGTGCTCATTGATTTATTTTTTGGCTGTGCTGGGTCTTCATTGCTGCGCTTGGGCTTTCCCTAGCGGTAGCAAGTGGGGGTCCTCTTCCTTGGTGAGCGGGCTTCTCACTGTAGTGGCTTCTCCTTTCAGAGCATGGGCTCTAGGCATACAGGCTTCAGTGTGTGCAGCATGCGGGCTCCAGAGCATTGGGCTTGAATAGTTGTGGCACGTGGGGTTTAACAGCCCTGTGGCATGTAGGATGTTTCCAGAGCAGGAATCAAACCCACGTCCCCTGCATTGGCAGGTGGGTTCTTAACCACTGGACCACCAGGGAAGCCGGTTTTAAATAGAAAACAATTAATCCAAATAGAAACCAACAACAACATTTTGGTATTTCAAAGAGAGCATAAAGACCAAATTAATGTATACGAATTTCGGATCTCAATTCTAGAGGCTTTCGAATTTAATTAAAATTGAGTGAAAACTCAGTAAAATGGTAAGAAACTTCTAGGGTTCCCAGGGCTACTATCCAGTCACAAATACAACCACACTAAATTTAATACACTCAACAGTTGATCACAGTACCAAAAAATCAGAAATATTTTATTGCACTTTCATAATAATATGATATCAAACATTAGTAGCCATGAAGTTCAATAAATATTACAGAATATACCATTGATCTTAGAAATTGAATGGAAGAGGCCATCAGTTTATTAGGACTCTCTGTGATTGAGGCTGAATAAAGTCAGGACAGAGAGAGAGCAGCACAACTCATACAAAAAGAACAGTCAAGGCAGAGCAAACAAGGTCAAGAGGAAAGGACAGACTTCTAAGTGACTGGAAATTTAGGGGAGTTAAAGAACCATAACCAGAATACACCAAAGATACCTTTAGAAAGGGGAAAGGGGGGAAATTGATGAATCTGTGATAATGAGGCAAATCCTGGGGTTCTCCTGGTAATTACAGCACTCACCAGACTTTACACACTGAAGAAGTACTCAAGTACTCTTGCTTTGCTTGTTTCTATAACTCTGCAGTCTGTCCTGTAGGCCACGCTCCTCCGTCCATAGGATTTCCCAGGCAAGAACACTGGAATGGGTTGCCATTCCCTTCTCCAGGGATGTTCCGGACCCAGGGATCGAACCTGGGCTTCGCATTGCAGGCAGTTGCTTCACCGTCTGAGCCACCCAGGAAGCCCACAACTCTATAATCTGTACATCAGCTATGCTAATGCTACTAAATATCACTCTATATTCCCAAGTCCAAAATCTCTCTAAAGTCTCAGAAGAGGACAACGTTTCCAGCCTGTTACAAAAGCAAAAAAGAAAGAAGACCCAGATGTGACCTGATTACATGAGAACTGTGTCCCAGGTAAAAGCAAGCTAGTTTGGTGCTTAAACCTTGGGTCTGTTGATTTTCAGTTCTGTGCCTGTAATATCCTACTTATATGTTTCAGTTCAGTTCAGTCGCTCAGTCGTGTCCGACTCTTTGCAGCCCCATGGACTGCAGCACTCCAGGCCTCCCTGTCCATCACCAACTCTCAGAGCTTACTCAAACTCATCCAGTGAGTCAGTGATGCCATCCAGCCATCTCATCCTCTGTCGTTCCCTTCTCCTCCCACCTTCAATCTTTCCCAGCATCAGGGTCTTTTCAAATGAGTCAGTTCTTCGCATCAAGTGACCAAACTATTGGAGTTTCAGGTTCAACATTGGTCCTTCCAATGAATATTCAGGACTGATTTCCTTTGGGATAGACTGGTGGGATCTCCTTGCAGTGCAAGGGACTCTCAAGAGTCTTCTCCAACACAGTTCAAAAGCATCAATTCTTCAGCGCTCAGCTTTCTTTGCAGTTCAACTCTCACATCCATACATGACTACTGGAAAAACCATAGCCTTGACTAGATGGACCTTTGTTGGCAAAGTAATGTCTCTGCTTTTGAATATGCTGTCTAGGTTGGTCATAACTTTGCTTCCAAGAAGTAAGCGTCTTTTAATTTCATGGCTGCAATTACCATCTGCAGTGATTTTGGAACCCCCCCAAAATAAATCGTGTCACGTTTCCACTGTTTCCCCATCTATTTGCCATGAAGTGATGGGACCAGATGCCATGATCTTAGTTTTCTGAATGTTGAGCTTTAAGCCAACTTTTTCACTCTCCTCATTCACTTTCATCAAGGCTCTTTAGTTCTTTGCTTTCTGCCAAAAGGGTGGTGTCATCTGCATATCTGAGGTTATTGATATTTCTCCTGGCAATCTTGATTCCAGCTTGTGCTTCATCCAGCCCAGCGTTTCTCATGATGTACTCTGCATAGAAGTTAAATAAGCAGGGTGACAATATACAGCCTTGACGTACTCCTTTCCCTATTTGGAGCCAGTTTGTTGTTCCAAGTCCAATTCTGTTACTTCCTGACCTGCATACAGATTTCTCAGGAGGCAGGTCAGGTGGTCTGGTATTCTCATCTCTTTCAGAATTTTCAAGTTTGTGGTGATCCACACAGCCAAAGGCTTTGGCATAGTCAATAAAGCAGAAGTAGATGTTTTTCTGGAACTCTCTCGCTTTTTCGATAATCCAACGGATGTTGGCAATTTGATCTCTGGTTCCTCTGCCTTTTCTAAAACCAGCTTGAACATCTGGAAGTTCACATCTAAAAAAGGTTATTTCCCTACTTTATGACTCAAATTGAACTTAGTATTCGCCATTAAACCTTCCCTAACCACCACCCATCTTGCCAACCAGTTCGAAGCACTCTTAAACTTGTCTTCCAATAAACACTCCCATAGTTATCTTGGAAATCATTGTGCATTTGCTGCATATATTCACTTGGTTCTCATCTGATACCTCCTTATTTGCAGGTATTTTTGTGTATTGGCTTCCCAATTAGATTTCCCTGGCAAAGCAAGGTTATTTTTTCTCTCTTGCAGCTACACAGTATCACATCACAAGATAAATATTACTCAATAAATATCTACAGAGAAAAAAAATCTCTTGAGAAAAAATGTTCTGTATTGGTACTCATATTTTGGCCACCTGATGCGAAGAGCTGACTCATTTGAAAAGACCCTGATGTTGGGAAAGATTGAAGGCAGGAAGAGAAGGGGACGACAGAGGATGAGATGGTTGGATGGCATCACCAACTCAATGGACATGAGTTTGAGTGAACTCTGAGAGTTGGTGACAGACAGGGAGGCCTGGTGTGCTGTGGTTCATGTGGTCACAAATAGGCATATAGGACTGAGTGACTGAACTGATTGTTACTTCTCTTTGGTTGACTTTTCTTCCCATTAGCCACAATGGCTGCACCAAAAAACCTTGTCTGCCTATCTCTGCCTACTTCCCTACCTGCCACTCCCTCTGCTGAGAACTGAAAGTTACTGCAATACTGTGATTCATAGGAAATTTATATATTTGTTCATGACCAAGTATATGTGAGAAACACACACACACACACGTGAAGGTGTTTGTGTGTGTACGTTAGGTAGCAAGTGAGGCGTACACCCCCACAGTGTGGCCCAGGAGAGCTCACAGATACGCTGCAAAATCACCAGAGACTTTTCCACCTCCTGCCATCGCACCCCAGGCACACAGCAGATGCAAACTGAACACAAGGGCTTCTCCAGCCCTGGCACCTGCCCCTTGATGCACAGCTGTGTCCTCAAGAGACTGCAGGAGCCCATAAAAGGTTCATAAATATTCTACACATACAGACATCTGATTATAATGGACTCAATTATGGGAAAGACATGCACAGGAGAGCCTGCTGTTATGTAGCTTGCAACTGTAAATCAAAACCGTTAGCTCATGTCCACCTAAGTATGTAAAAGTCCAGTCTTAAAAAACCCCATATCTCATGTCTTGGGCACCAGTGCCTCTCCTGGCTTGGCCCACCTCTCCCTTGAGGTGTTCTGTTCTTTCCTTAATAAACTTGTTTTTGCCATGGGTAAGACCTCGGATTCTTCTCCTCGTCCTTAGCGAGAACTGAGGCCCACGAGAGAGGGTCCTCTTCGACCCTCCCTTACCAGCAACACATATAACATACATACAGAGTGGCCAAATACATAACGATAGACATTTGGTCTCCATTCACGGTTTCTGGCTCACAACTTCCAAAACCCTTGAAATGTCCTGATTGATAAGGGCAAAAAAGGTAACATTTGGTCCCTTAACCTTCAGTTGCAGATAGAGCTCCAGGGAAGGTGACTTTTGGCTCCCATCCAAGGGTGGGGGTTGGCTGCCAGGAAAACCAACCCTGTGATTAGACAGAACTTTCAGTCCCATCCCTGGAGACTGGAGGTGGAACCCATCAATCAATCATGACTATGTAATGAAGCCTCTTTAAAAACCCAAAAGGACCACGCTTGCCCTTTTTCAGAAAGTTTCTGTGTAGGGAAACCAGAATACCTTGCGTGCCACACAGAGCTTCTTTGTCCAGGACCTCACGCTACGCATCTCTTCATCTGGTGATTTATTCATATTCTTTAATAGTCTTTTATAATAAGTGGGTAATTAGTGAGTAAACACGCTTTCCTGAGTTCCATTAGTTGTTCCAGCAAATTAATCAAAACCAAGAAGGAGGCTGTGAGAACCTCTGGTTTGCAGCCAGTAAGTCAGCAGCACAGGGAAACAACTTGGGCTTGAAACTGGTGTTGGAAATGAAGGGTGGCCTTATATAAGATTCCTTCACCTATGGAATCTGACTCTATTTCTGGGAAGGTAGTGTCAGAATTGAGTTGAATTCTAGGATACTGTTGGCATCACAAAATTGCTTGTTGCTGTACTGAAGCCCACACACACACACACACACACACACACACATGCACACACGCTGATACTTGGTCCAGGAACCCTTTGCAGCTATCCTCACTTAATGTTTCATTAAAAAAATAAGAATTCTATACTCTCACTTCTTTCTTGCACATTTTTATTTCCCAAGAAGAAATGGTCTCTGTTAAGGCTTTTCTCCATCTAGGTCCTTGACGCTGCTATTTTCTGTGGTCTTGGACTCTTGTTAGTTACACGTTTCCAACTTCCAACCACAGTTTATATATTTCTTCTGGCTCTCTTTCCTCTATATTCCTAAAAATAAAATGTCCAAGTTCCAGCAATTGCTCATGTTATCATCCCACTCTCCATTTCTCTTACAAAACGTTCTGTCTCCCTTCCCCTCACTTCCAAACTCTTTGGAAAAGACGTCCATCACCTCTGCATGACCCAAATTGCTTCCACTTAGTCCACCAAAGATCTTTTAAGTGCAAAATCTCATGATGTTTTCCCATTCTTATTTGTACTGAATTGTAAACTGAACTACTAAAATATTCTACCACTCAAATTCATTAAGTAGGTTTTTAGGACATTCATCTCATGATTTACCTCAATTCCACAATTCCACAATGATGCTCTAAGATACCAGACTTAATTCTTCAGAGTTCAAACACTTGAACACATTTTCAAAATGTCTCAGAGATTTGTCATCCCTTTATATTCTCATTTCCTTTTGTTGGAACTATCCAGAGTTGGCAAGCTGAGAAGGCTGGATTTCAATCACCAACCTGTTTCTTAGCCAAAGCATTTATACAGTGCATAAAATAAAACCACTTCTGTTGTTCCAGTCCCACTCAGGTACCCTTTCTGGTTGCCCACTCTCAACCTAAGAGACACTACTTCAACCGAGACAACCCCTAAGCCCAGGCTCTGCTCTCTATGCTGAGTCTCCACTAGGTTTCCAGCCATTCCGCTTTGTTGTATTTCACTGCTGGATGGGTTCCAGGAGTTTCACATCAAGAATAGAGGGAAGGACAGAGCATAAAGGGTCCCTCAAGCTAGATTATTAAAAATAGAGTTAGACCTTCCACACTTTCAGGATTCATACTCTGCTATCATCTAGATTTTCCTGAACTTGATCTCTGTTCTTTTAGCTGGGTGACCTTGGGTAAATTAATCCAGCCTCCTTCTTCAACTTAGTTTCCTCCATTGTAAAAAATGCAGGTAATAACAGTACATAACTCATGGGTTTGTGAAGGGATTAAATACATTGATTCACATAAAGCACTTAGAAGTGTGCCTGGCAGAAGATAAGTGCTTAATTAAGTGGTAGTTAGTAGTATTATTGGGAGAAGGCAATGGCACCCCATTCCAGTACTCTTGCCTGGAAAATCCCATGGACTGAGGAGCCTGGTAGGCTGCAGTCCATGGGGTCACTAAGAGTCAGACACCACTGAGCGACTTCACTTTCACTTTCCACTTTCATGCACTGGAGAAGGAAATGGCAACCCACTCCAGTGTTCTTGCCTGGAGAATCCCATGGATGGAGAAGCCTGGTAGGCTGCAGTCCATGGGGTCGCACAGAGTCGGACACGACTGAAGCGACTTAGTAGCAGTAGCAGCAGCAGTAGTAGTATTATTTCATCTTTGTCATAATATTAAGAGAGTGTGTTCCCATCTTCGCTTTAAGTTGCTTTACCTAAGGACTCCTTTAGTTATCCTCTACTAAACATGTACCTGACCCAGGAAAGTTGCATGGAGGAAAAGCTACTTAAACAATAATAACAACAAGAGTAATACAATACATTAATAGTAAATCAAAGCTTCACTTGCAGTATCTAATGGAATCCTCACCAAAATTTTATGTGGCAAATACTATTACTACTTCCATTTTACATATGAGGGGAAAAGGTCCTTAGATTGTTCAGATAGTCTGCCTCTAAAAAGTTTTTGGAACATGCTATTTTGGCAACCCTTTCTTGCACATTTGCCTATGATGTCTGCTTCTGATAGACTGCTTGGAGATTCCTGCTTCTTCAGACAATGCCATGACACTGTACCCCTATGCTACCAGCAGTAAAGCTTTTTCTTGTGATCCAAGTGGGTTTTTACCACATAAGAATTTGTCAAAACTCCTAAGAGGGTATTTATTCTATGCCTTCAGCACATTTAAGTGGAAAAGTCTGGGGCACTCTTTCCCAATAAAGATCATGTATTTTCCTCACAGGATTGCCCTGGCAGAAGCCAGCAAGGAGAACAGTAACTCAGATTTCTACACAAAAATGCAAGTTGACCATCCTAGCTACATCCATTCCATGTCTGCCTTGGAGAGGGGGACAAGCAAGGACCACAACCATCCCCAATTCCAGGTGGTATGTCCTGTAACCAGTTGGGTTTCTGCATATACTATCTAAACCAACTATTTCCAGAGTGGGATGTGCACAAACGGATTCACTGGGGTACAGGAAGAAATGTGGAATTCCCATTTAAGCTGATTCTTTTATCCAAGAACATAAACTAAACTGTATTAAAACGTAACAAATGGATCAACACCGACATCCTCACAATCTGCACGTCAGAAAGTCACTGATCATGACTGGTGTCCTAAATGAAAGGCAACAGTTGTAAATCTACTGGTGCTTCCTCTGTGAAGCTAACAATAGATACTGTGCGGTCTAACAAGAATTTCAGAAAAATTAACATGTATGTTCTTTCGAAGAAAAAATGACTTAAAATGAGGAATTTTTTTTTTCAAAAGACACTTGTGTTGCTGAAAGAGCATGTCTGTGTCAATTATTTTTTAAAAAAACTTCATCTGTGCATTAAAAAACTTGGAAACAAGTTTTTCTAATCTACTTATAATACTTCTAAATTACAATTTCGTTCCAAAGGCAATTAAGATGAAAGCAATTACTTCCAAACTAATAGGCATTATGTTCTTATAATTTAAATAAATGGGCCAAAAATACTTAAACTTTTGTTTTTAGACCCATTCATTAAAACTATAAAGATGCAATATTTTTAAATTAGTTTGCAAGAATATTTGATTGGTACCAAGAAAATGGGGAATTCAGTAGTTTTTCAAGACTCTGTATAATTGCTGCTGCTAAGTCGCTTCAGTCATGTCCCATTCTGTGCAACCCCATAGACGGCAGTACACCAGGCTCCCATCCCTGGGATTCTCCAGGCAAGAACACTGGAGTAGGTTGCCATTTCACTGCTAAATACTGATAAATAAAAATAAGAAGTCAACAATGTACTTTCACTTGCACCTTCATATCTCTGTGATGTATCTTTTTTGGCTATGATGGCCAAAAAAATAAAACAAAACTCAAATAACAAATTTAAAAAACCCAAGTATTAAATTAAGCTGAAGTATCTGACTTTTAAATCACTCTTTGTAAGTATTTAAACCAAGATTTTTAAGAATAGGGAAGCATGCTAACCACATAAGTCTTAATATAGTTAATATATTTAGTGATAGTAAAAATATTCTAGTGATATAAGAATCATCTTTAAATACTTCCTTACATCTTTCTTAATTTCCTACATACATATACACACATGCACACACTGTACCTAATACTGTGGAAAATGTCTATCATTAGAGAGAAATAAACCTATATTGTGGAGAAGGAAATGGCAGCCCACTCCAGTATTCTTGCCTGGGAAATCCCATGGACAGAGGAGCCTGGCAGGCTACACAAAGAGTCAGACACAACTTAGTGACTAAACCACCAAACCTATATTGGGGTGTATTCATTATTTTCTCTGTTATTGATAAGATACATTATTTTAAACAAGATCTTTGAGAAAAAGAAGAGGAAGGAACGTTTACATTTCCAGAGTCCTTTGAATAACCTTCCTTCAAGTTCCAGTCTCCCTGGAGGCACAAGCAAGCTCACCTGGGGTACTAAAGGCCTGCGCTTCCCACCCTGCCCATCTTTTTCCTAAGGCAGGCAGCCATCCTAGGAATAGCAACACATACCTTCTTAAGACCCTAAAATGTTCATCTTCTATGTCAACAGTGGTATTTTGGACTGCTCTTGGAAAGTAAATATTACAATTTCTTATTAATTTAATAGAGATTAGTGATAACTCAAAATTAACAAGAATCTTGACTCAGATCAGGAAGATCCCCTGGAGAAGGGAATGGTTACCCACTCTTAGTATTTTTGCCAGAAAAAATGCCATGAACAGAGGAGCCTGGCAGGCTATAGTTCATGGGTTACAAAGAGTCAGATATGACTGAGCAACTGTCTCAATAAGAATCTTAATGTAAAATTCCAAAAACAAAATGCTGTGCTGTGCTTACTTATTTGCTCAGTCAGTCCGACTTTTTGTGACCCCATGGACTGTAGCTCACCAGGTTCCTCCATCCATGGGATTTGCCAGGCAAGAATACTGGAATGGGCTGCCATTCCCTTCTCCAACGGATCTTCCCTACCCAGGCATCCAACCAAGGTCTCCCTCATTGCAGGTGGATTCTTGACCAGCTGAGCTACTAGGGAAGCCCTGAAATCTATCTTATTAATACCTTTTTAGTTATACAAAAATCCCACACATTTCTTTTAATAATAAAATTCTGTGAATAAATTTAAAACCATATATATGCTGCATTCTGTTGTTTCTTACACTAGAGTCTGCAAGAATATTCTTGGAGATACCCTAATTAAATGAAATTTGATTTCAAGTTTTCTTTTGATAATAGCATAACACAGGTTTAAAGAGGTATATTCTAGATCACCCAAACAACTGCAATCTATTGAGAAGTAAAATGTTTCCATCTATATTTACAACCATACTGGGACTTAGCAATCATAAAAAGACACTATTTAATATTTAATCCACTTGATCTTCAACATTAAACCAAAATCTTTGGGATTCAGTAAGTCTTTGTGCTGTTGATGTTTACAGGTTATATACATCATTCAAGAATTTAAAATGCTGTCATATTCAATTAATAAGTAGAAAAGCTCAGCAAATAGAATTAATGTGCATGACTGATCTGTAACTTGATAAATATGGCTTGACTACTATATTGTTTGATTGAGGTATAAACACAAGGCAAGTTGTAAGAAAACTGCTCCAGTTGAAAAAACCAAGCTTATATAAATAGAAAAATATAAACAAATTTAAAATGAAGTGACTTTTCATATTTTCAAAAGCTTTTTCTTCCCATAAATGTTTTATAAAATGATTCTTACAAATATTTGAGAAACACTCAACTTATGGCTTATTTATTTTGTCTATGGAATGTCTCAAAAAATATTTTCCACTCACTCAACTAACATCTTAATTTTATTATTAGTTGGTAGATTTAACAAAACTAATTCATTTATATTTACATATTAAGAATAATAAAAATGATTTTATCTACAAAAATTCAGAAGCAACATGCTTAAAAGGTACTACAGGCATAAAATAACTAAATTTAATATGTAAGTATAATGTCATTTAACACTTTAAATTTGTTTTTATTAATTTAATTGCAACCATGGCTTTTTAATTTTTCATAGTGTCTTTGTGTTTTTAGTTTCCATATCAGACCCTGTTCTGACTTGTTTGAAATGTCCCTTGTATTTTAAAATATACTCTGCTGTCAGAGGCAACTGATTACAGGACCCATTTTTCATATATATATCACATACCCTATTTGTTGATATATGTAAATATATAAATGCTCCATCAAACAATCTCTGAAAATCAAATATGAATAAGATTTTCATTTTACTTTCCAGCTATACCTTTTGGTGCCTAATTATGGTTGAGCTATGGAAGACTCTAAGTCTCCATATGTATCCTATAACAGAATTATAATAAACAATACAACATGGTAATAATTTCTGGTAAGAACAGCCCATATTTTTCATTGCAAGAACTTATGGAATTATTATGATGTTTTCAATAATTTTTGTACTTAGTTTTTACTAAGGTAAAATTTTAATATCCGATGTATGCAACTGGATCATTAAAAATTATGAATTATGCAAGTACAGAAATACATTTGTTAAGTTTATTAAGCCACTGTTTATTAATAAAATTCCATGATTTAAAATTGTTCTATTATTTTGAACATGTGGAACAACAATCAAACAGTCCTTAGGAGGAAAGTATTTGGGAAAATGGATCTTTAGGAGATTTACATTATGTAACTTAATTTTTAAGCTTATGAATAAATGTAAACATTCATTCTACCTACAGAGTAATCTGAGTAGAAAATTTCTGATTTTAATTCTTGCTCTTCAAATCATATGAGAAAAGATCTATATAAGAAATAGAGTAACAAAGATTCATGACAGCATCCTTGCTGTTCAAGAAGGCAAATTTCTCATATTGACAAAATATAAATGCCTATGTGCACAGAATTTTTACCTAAATTTAGTAAATAAATGTCTTATTAAATTTATTATAAAGATAAATATTCTTGCCTTACCCATTTTCGAACAAAATGCTCCATTTAAAGATACTGGACTCAAGAATAAAATAACATCTGGAAATTTGATGGAAAACTGTCCTAAGTCTATCAGAATAGTGATTCAACTATCCAAAATGTTTTCTCTGTCCATGTGAAAACAAATATGCAACTTAAATGTAAATAAATATGCTTTAGGGCCTGAGTGTGTGCATACACACCACATAGTTAAAAGAAGGATACCAGGTCTGTATTATCTTATGATCCAACATTTCATTCTGATGTGTTCCGCATATACAAATACCTTAGAAATCACTCAATTCTTTTTCCTTCATTTCACTTTGAACTAAAGCACACAAACAGGGACTGAATTTTTTAAAGGTATTATTTCACATATAAACACTGACATCTTGTGGCAGCTGCAGCTATTTGCATTCTGCCATAAAACTGATTGTGGATTTTAACTGCCATGATTCCTGGATTGGGAAGATCCCCTGAAGAAGGGATAGGCTACCCACTCCAGTATTTTTGGGCTTCTCTTGTGGCTCAGCTGGTAAAGAATCTGCCTGCAAGGCAGGAGACCTAGGTTCCATCCCTGGGCTGGGAAGATTCCCTGGAGAAGGGAAAGGCTACCCACCCCAGTATTCTGGCCTGGGGAATTCCATGGACTGTGTAGTCGATGGGGTCGCAAAGAGTCGGACAGGACTGAGCGACTTCACTAACACACTGACAGCTGTGAGGCTACTGAAAGTTCACAGGATTTCCTCAGTGGCTCAGTGCTAAAGAACCCACCTGCCAATGCCGGAGACGTGGGTTCGATCCCTGGGTGGGGAAGATCCGCTGGTGAAGGAAATGGCAACCCACTCTAGTATTCTTGCTTGGGAAATCCCATGGACAGAGGAGCCTGGAGGCCTACAGCCCATGGGGCTGCAAGAGTTGGACACAACTTAGCAACAACTCAACAACCTAAGGTTACTCAACAGCTTAGTCTAAAAGCAGTTAATATTTTAAAAACAAGCATCTTCCAGAGTATCTTCAAACAGAAATACTTTTAAAAGAAACGAAATCAGGAACCCTAGATTCTATTACTAAATTTTCTACTAAACAGATACGGGGTTAATAGACAGGAAGCCTAGCATGATGTAGTCCATGGGGTTGCAAAGAGTCAGACACAACTGAGAGACTGAACCACAAAAACCAGATACTGAACAGACTATATAACTACTCTGGACCTCATTTTCTTCATCTCTAAGATTGTCCAGCTAAGCTATTGTCACTTTCTCTCTAAAATTCCATTTGACTCTAGCTTTAGAAATTTGCATAAGTATTTCTTATTTTAGCATCCTAATATGGAATACAGGCCTGTTTATGATATACGTTTTCATATATATCTCTTGTATTAATTCTAATTGCTTGGTTATGCAGTCTGCTTGAATTTTCTTCAGAAATAAATCTTAATTTATACTTCTCCCTGTCCAAAAAACCTTCAAAACACATTAGAAAGATGTCACCAAATTGTGAATAAAAGTCAACTCAAGTAACTGAAAACAAGTTTTTAAAAAACTTTTTGTAAGGATAAGAGTGTATGCTTTAGATAAGATGGAGTCAACATCAAACCAAGCACCCAAAAGTTAATGGGAAAGGAGTTCCACCAAAGCTTCTAGAATCACGTGTTATCATGATAAACAAGAAACAGAACAGGCCCAGAGTTAAGCAGCTTTGACCAACACCAGAATATACTACATGCTTGCCACCTTGGATTCTGTACTACCATTTCATTCTTCCTCCACATCAGTCATCAAAACTCAATTCTTTTTTCAAAACATCTTGCTCTGATGTACATCTTCTTATTTAAGCTCTGGCATCCACTTTGTCCAAGAATTCAAGCTCCTAGGCCGGCATTACTAAAATCACCATCACAGTTTACTGCTTTTCAAAGAGTGATTTAAGAACTTGCATCAGAATCATTTGGGATTCTGCTTAAAACAAGTTATCTCTTAGATTCCATAAAAAAGACCAGCACTATCCAGTATACATAGAATACAAGTTACATACGTTACTGTAAAATGTTCTAGTAGATTAAAAACCTAAAAAAAAAAAAAAGTGAAATTATTTAAATGTTTTATTTAACCCAATGCACATATAGTATCACTGCAATAAGTAATCAATTAAAGACATATCAATATACTTTACAGGGCTTCCCTGGTGGCTCAGAAGGTAAATAGCCAGCCTGCAATGTGCGAGACCCAGATAGAATCCCTGGGTCGGCAAGATTGTCTGGAGAAAGAAATGGTAACACACTCTAGTATTCTTGCCTGGAAAATCCATGGACTGAGGAGTCTGGTGGGCTATAGTCCATGGGCCCCAAAGAGTTGGACACGACTGAACACCTAACTAACTAACTAAATATATATATATATACACACACACACACACACACACACACACACACATAAATTTGTTACATATATATATATATATATTTGTTTCTCATTCTAATACTTCAAAATCTGGTACTTCATTCTTGTAGCATATCTCAGTTCAAACCCGCATATTTCAAGTTCTTAAGTCACATGAACTTAAGTTCTTAAGAACACAAAGAAAGTACTAACAAATACTTCCTCTATAGATGGAAACCTCATATATTTCACCAGCCTTCTAGAATTCCCAAATTATACTGATACTAATGATTACTTGTATCATTTTCTTCAAAAAATTTACAACCTATAGTATTGTGAAACTGAAGGATGTCTTTCCTGAAGTGGTAAGCAGTAAGCTCCTTAGAAAGAGAGACAGTTTCTACACGGAGAAAGGTGGGCATCACGCTCTACCAGCGTGGCTCTAACCCAAAATTCTGGTGGCAGAAATGAAAAGGAGGTGATTTAAAGACACACAAACACACTTGTACCACAGAGACTAAAAGATGTAAGGAAAGTATTACTGGATCAAGTCAGCTTATTACCTATATACCTGTTTCACTCTTCAAACTGATTAAATTCTGATATATAACACTGTGTATAGGCAGAGTTCTAAGATGGCCCCCCAAATTTGTGGTATCTAGGGAACATATCCTATATAATCCCTCCCCTTGAGTGTGGCCAGACATGTATTTATGAGGCAAAATCATTCTGAAGATTCAGTTCAGTTCAGTCACTCAGTCATGTCCAACTCTTTGCGACCCCATGAATCGCAGCACGCCAGGCTTCCCTGTCCATCACCAACTCCTGGAGTTCACTCAAACTCACGTCCATTGAGTTGGTGATGCCATCCAGCCATCTCATCCTCTGTCATCCCCTTCTCCTCCTACCCCCAATCCCTCCCAGCATCAGACTCTTTTCCAATGAGTCAACTCTTCGCATGAGGTGGCCAAAGTACTGGAGTTTCAGCTTTAGCATCATTCCTTCCAAAGAAATCCCAGGGCTGATCTCCTTCAAAATGGACTGGTTGGATCTCCTTGCAGTCCAAGGGACTCTCAAGAGTCTTCTCCAACACCACAGTTCAAAAGGATCAATTCTTCAGCACTCAGCTTTCTTCACAGTCCAACTCTCACATCCATACATGACTACTGGAAAAACCATAACCTTGACTAGACGGACCTTTGTTAGCAAAGTAATGTCTCTGCTTTTCAATATGCTATCTAGGTTGGTCATAACTTTCCTTCCAAGGAGTAAACGTCTTTTAATTTCATGGCTGCAATCACCATCTTTGGTGAGTTTGGAGCCCCCAAAAATAAAGTCTGACACTGTTTCCACTGTTTCCCCATCTATTTCCCATGAAGTGATGGGACCAGATGCCATGATCTTCATTTTCTGAATGTTGAGCTTTAAGCCAACTTTTTCACTCTCCTCTTTCACTTTCATCAAGAGGCTTTTTAGATCCTCTTCACTTTCTGCCTTAAGGGTGGTGTCATTTGCATATCTGAGGTTATTCATATTTTTCCCGGCAATCTTGATTCTAGCTTGTGCTTCTTCCAGCCCAGCGTTTCTCATGATGTACTCTGCATGTAAGTTAAATAAGCAGGGTGACAATATACAGCCTTGATGTACTCCTTTTCCTATTTGGAACCAGTCTCTTGTTCCATGTCCAGTTCTAACTGTTGCTTCCTGACCTGCATAGAGGTTTCTCAAGAGGCAGGTCAGGTGGTCTGGTATTCCCACGTCTTTCAGGTTTTTCCACAGTTTATTGTGATCCACACAGTCAAAGGCTTTGGCATAGTCAATAAAGCAAAAACAGATGTTTTTCTGGAACTCTCTTGCTTTTTCCATGATCCAGCGGATGTTGGCAATTTGATCTCTGGTTCCTCTGCCTTTTCTAAAACCAGCTTGAGCATCTGGAAGTTCATGGTTCATGTATTGCTGAAGCCTGGCTTGGAGAATTTTGAGCATTACTTTATTAGCGTGTGAGATGAGTGCAACTGTGTGGTAGTTTGAAGATTAGGTTTAACAAAGAGGAAATCACCTGCCTGCGTCTGACTTAATCACATGAGCTGTTAAAAAGGACCTCCTTGGAAAGAGAGAGAGGGTGGAAGTGTGACAAGGGCTCAAGACTGGCCTCTGGCCAACAGCTAGCAACCCAATGAGGACCTCAATTTAAGAACAAAGATATTAATTCTGCCAGGAACCAAGGACCTCAAACCTGGAGTTTAGGTGAGATCTCTCGTGCAGCCAGGTGCCTTTACTTCAAACTTACCAGGCTACATAGAGCACCCAGCCATGCCATGCCCAGACTCTCGATCTAAGGACTGAGATAAAAAATGGGTGTTGTTTTTTTTTTAAACCACTAATGTGTCACACACTAATTTGTTCCACATCAATAGAAAACTAATACACTCAGGCACTTTCTTATATAATTAAATAACTACATCTGGGCAGGTTTCTCAGACTTCATTTCACAAATAATTTCCCCACCTGCTGTAGGAATACAATTGCTTCACAATTGACATGACATTAGTAGTGCACTATCTGCTTAATTGGGTTTCCCTGGTGGCTCAGTGGTAAAGAATCCGCCTGCCAATGCAGGAGAAGCCCGTTTGATTCTTGGGTGGGGGAAGACCCCCTGGAGGAGGAGGAAATGGAAACCTAATCCAGTATTATTGCGGGGAGAACCCCATGGACACAAGAGCCTGGCAGGCTACAAGTCCATGAGGTCGCAAAAGAGGCAGACACCACTTAGCGACTAAACAACATCTGCTTAATACTTCTCACAGAAACATTAAAAGCCACTGGATTTGAGTCAAAATTCACGGAGAAGCTCTTCGGTGTTGACGAGCCTTTTTGGTAAGAGGACTTTATTCCCTGACCATCTGTCTAGGGGTGGTGGGGTACACAGAGTAGAGCCTGGACTATCAGACGCAGATTTTTGCTGCCCCCAGGCTCCGCCTAGCAGCGGGGTCGGGGGTAGACGCGAGCTGAGCCAGGATGAGGGAAAGAAAAAGGGATTCCGTTCGTCCCTTTCATCCCTAGCCCAATTTCTCAGGAAAACACCACGCCGGCACAGTAATATCTCTAAAACCTTGTCTGTGGCACGCAGCTGCTTTGAAAGAAACTGAAATGTTAGGCACTCAGTCGCGTCCGACTCTTTGCCAGGCTCCTCTGCCCATGAAATTCCCCGGGGAAGAATCCTGAAGTGCTTTGCCATTCCCTTCTCCCGGGAATCCTCCCAACCTAGGGATCGTGCATTGCAGGTCTCCGGCATTGCAGAGTCCTCACCGTCTGAGCCACTGGGGAAGCAAACTCCTAGAGCACCTAGCAAGTTCCGACCGCTGACTAAGGATCACTGGGGCCACTCAGGGTGGCGGACAGTTCATAAAACTTTCAAAGAATCTCTCAAACTCGGGAATTGTGCTCCTAGGTCGCTCTGTCCGCAGACCCAGAGAGCGGCCACTAAAACCTGGACCTACCGTCTCCCCCTCTAGCCGCCAGCCCGCCAGCCAGCCCACAACTACAGCAGGAACCCGGCCAGGTGTCACCACCCGGGAACGGCGCCGCCACGCCTCCCCAGTGCGCCTGCGCGAACCGTCGCTCCCGCAGGGGACGAGAGAACCCGCCGGACACCACCGCGCAGGGCGGGGTCTAGAGGCACTTCGCGCCTGCGCAAGGGGTGCGACAGGCGGGGTCTAGAGGCGCTTTGCGCCTGCGCAAAGGGCACGACGGAAGGGGTCTAGACGCGCTCTGCGCCTGCGCAAAGGGCGCGACGGCGTCCTGCGTCGTTCGTTTTGAAACGAGTGGCGGGGAACTGCTCCGGAAGCCCCTGGCGTCGCTGT